>NC_139344.1:320244596-320902096 GCF_055883805.1 Amblyomma maculatum | reverse complement strand
GCTGCTGCTGCTGCTGCTGCTGCTGCTGCTGCTGCTGCTGCTGCTGCTGCTGCTGCTGCTGCTGCTGCTGCTGCTGCTGCTGCTGCTGCTGCTGCTGCTGCTGCTGCTGCTGCTGCTGCTGCTGCTGCTGCTGCTGCTGCTGCTGCTGCTGCTGCTGCTGCTGCTGCTGCTGCTGCTGCTGCTGCTGCTGCTGCTGCTGCTGCTGCTGCTGCTGCTGCTGCTGCTGCTGCTGCTGCTGCTGCTGCTGCTGCTGCTGCTGCTGCTGCTGCTGCTGCTGCTGCTGCTGCTGCTGCTGCTGCTGCTGCTGCTGCTGCTGCTGCTGCTGCTGCTGCTGCTGCTGCTGCTGCTGCTGCTGCTGCTGCTGCTGCTGCTGCTGCTGCTGCTGCTGCTGCTGCTGCTGCTGCTGCTGCTGCTGCTGCTGCTGCTGCTGCTGCTGCTGCTGCTGCTGCTGCTGCTGCTGCTGCTGCTGCTGCTGCTGCTGCTGCTGCTGCTGCTGCTGCTGCTGCTGCTGCTGCTGCTGCTGCTGCTGCTGCTGCTGCTGCTGCTGCTGCTGCTGCTGCTGCTGCTGCTGCTGCTGCTGCTGCTGCTGCTGCTGCTGCTGCTGCTGCTGCTGCTGCTGCTGCTGCTGCTGCTGCTGCTGCTGCTGCTGCTGCTGCTGCTGCTGCTGCTGCTGCTGCTGCTGCTGCTGCTGCTGCTGCTGCTGCTGCTGCTGCTGCTGCTGCTGCTGCTGCTGCTGCTGCTGCTGCTGCTGCTGCTGCTGCTGCTGCTGCTGCTGCTGCTGCTGCTGCTGCTGCTGCTGCTGCTGCTGCTGCTGCTGCTGCTGCTGCTGCTGCTGCTGCTGCTGCTGCTGCTGCTGCTGCTGCTGCTGCTGCTGCTGCTGCTGCTGCTGCTGCTGCTGCTGCTGCTGCTGCTGCTGCTGCTGCTGCTGCTGCTGCTGCTGCTGCTGCTGCTGCTGCTGCTGCTGCTGCTGCTGCTGCTGCTGCTGCTGCTGCTGCTGCTGCTGCTGCTGCTGCTGCTGCTGCTGCTGCTGCTGCTGCTGCTGCTGCTGCTGCTGCTGCTGCTGCTGCTGCTGCTGCTGCTGCTGCTGCTGCTGCTGCTGCTGCTGCTGCTGCTGCTGCTGCTGCTGCTGCTGCTGCTGCTGCTGCTGCTGCTGCTGCTGCTGCTGCTGCTGCTGCTGCTGCTGCTGCTGCTGCTGCTGCTGCTGCTGCTGCTGCTGCTGCTGCTGCTGCTGCTGCTGCTGCTGCTGCTGCTGCTGCTGCTGCTGCTGCTGCTGCTGCTGCTGCTGCTGCTGCTGCTGCTGCTGCTGCTGCTGCTGCTGCTGCTGCTGCTGCTGCTGCTGCTGCTGCTGCTGCTGCTGCTGCTGCTGCTGCTGCTGCTGCTGCTGCTGCTGCTGCTGCTGCTGCTGCTGCTGCTGCTGCTGCTGCTGCTGCTGCTGCTGCTGCTGCTGCTGCTGCTGCTGCTGCTGCTGCTGCTGCTGCTGCTGCTGCTGCTGCTGCTGCTGCTGCTGCTGCTGCTGCTGCTGCTGCTGCTGCTGCTGCTGCTGCTGCTGCTGCTGCTGCTGCTGCTGCTGCTGCTGCTGCTGCTGCTGCTGCTGCTGCTGCTGCTGCTGCTGCTGCTGCTGCTGCTGCTGCTGCTGCTGCTGCTGCTGCTGCTGCTGCTGCTGCTGCTGCTGCTGCTGCTGCTGCTGCTGCTGCTGCTGCTGCTGCTGCTGCTGCTGCTGCTGCTGCTGCTGCTGCTGCTGCTGCTGCTGCTGCTGCTGCTGCTGCTGCTGCTGCTGCTGCTGCTGCTGCTGCTGCTGCTGCTGCTGCTGCTGCTGCTGCTGCTGCTGCTGCTGCTGCTGCTGCTGCTGCTGCTGCTGCTGCTGCTGCTGCTGCTGCTGCTGCTGCTGCTGCTGCTGCTGCTGCTGCTGCTGCTGCTGCTGCTGCTGCTGCTGCTGCTGCTGCTGCTGCTGCTGCTGCTGCTGCTGCTGCTGCTGCTGCTGCTGCTGCTGCTGCTGCTGCTGCTGCTGCTGCTGCTGCTGCTGCTGCTGCTGCTGCTGCTGCTGCTGCTGCTGCTGCTGCTGCTGCTGCTGCTGCTGCTGCTGCTGCTGCTGCTGCTGCTGCTGCTGCTGCTGCTGCTGCTGCTGCTGCTGCTGCTGCTGCTGCTGCTGCTGCTGCTGCTGCTGCTGCTGCTGCTGCTGCTGCTGCTGCTGCTGCTGCTGCTGCTGCTGCTGCTGCTGCTGCTGCTGCTGCTGCTGCTGCTGCTGCTGCTGCTGCTGCTGCTGCTGCTGCTGCTGCTGCTGCTGCTGCTGCTGCTGCTGCTGCTGCTGCTGCTGCTGCTGCTGCTGCTGCTGCTGCTGCTGCGAGAAAAAAAATCTGTGATAGCGCATACATGTGTTGCTCGATTTCTTTGCCTCAATCTATCGAAAAGGTGAAACAGTTTATTTGCTGCGCTCAAATTTCGCATTAGGAAGTAACGTAATCGTCGGTAATCTTTTTTTATTGACAGCCGCCTTTTCTTCACCGTTGTCTACTTTCTGTGTCACATCTTTTGTAGACGGTCAGTGATAACAATAAACCGTATTCAGCGGGCTGTGTAGATATTTCTGGAAGTGTAAAAGGAACTTAAGCTTGGCGCCCACGCTATAGGACGGAAGCGGATATTGGGATAAAGCTAGAAACATACGCAAACTTCACCGTACAGTTGCGAACATAAGTAAGCGCATACCTTTCGAATCAAATTAAAATCATACATCCTGCGCTGGATATAAGAAAACGATATTTGTCAAAGTGAAAGGGTACTGACGTCTACTACCGGTTCGCATGTACAACGACTTCCAGTTTCAACTATGCTACGCGTGAAAAAGTTTGGAAGGAAATAGCATTCTCCGTTTACTTCTGTCCGCACCGGTACATTGCTTTATGTTTTCAGCGCAACGACACGCAAGAAAAGGGAATGACTTCAAATGAGGGGTATGCAAATTGCCCAGAGCGTCCATTGGCGCCACAACGAAAGTACCTGGGCACAGGTAAACTTGGAGGTTCTGGTATAAAGCGGCGCCTAATTTGCTCATAACATTTTACGTCTTTGCAGCACTTTGTAAAACTTTGAGCTAAACTGAATAAATTGCGTATATAATTAGATGAAACTGCGGAATGTCATTCCACGGGAGACGTTCATGCATACGAGAGTAACGCTAGTGTTGGCCGAATTACAGCCCTTGTATATTATGTGGTATGAAAAAAAGATGACTTACTAATACGAATGGCAAACTTTCAAGGTTCCCAGCTGGAAGAGCTGCTTCTAATGCACTAGGCCCTGAAGCAGCGGCGTGCTCAGAAATGATAAGGTTTTTAAGTGCACGTCACGGTTTGCATAAATGCAGGTGTGAACCGGCGGGAGAAGCAAGGAGCTCCAACACTCCCGCCGGCTGTTTGAATTAAACATCTGGTAAAGCTTCTTAGCAGCAGGATCCCAGACCACGCAAGTCGGTGATGAAATTACAGCTTTGTATTTTATCATACACTTTGAGAGAAGTGTGAAATAGCTTTACAGTGCTGAGAGGAGTGCCCAAGTTTTTGCCGCGCATTTTCATTTCCACATTATAATTAGGAATTACTTTTTGCTCCTTTTCCCTTATCTGATATAGGCATTATTTGAAAGGCATGCATGTACTCGTAATCAAATAAATTTCGCCGTCTAATAGGCACATTAGATAGTAGAGAAAAATAAACTCTGGACTCAGAAGAAAAATTAGGCAAAAAGGGGAGTTTGAAACAGGCTGAATATAGTCTCACGTTCTTTATATTAGTCGAGTTTTTAAATTTCAGGAAAAAAGGATTTATATATGCAGTTTAGTATTTAAGCAGGGCACCTTTGGATTACATCATGCAACATCACTGTCTCCCGGGGATCGATATCAGGGCAGAAGGACAAATCCGGTCTTTCAGAGTCTTGCGCAGTCGTCTACCGCTTGTATGTTCGCTTAATTTAGTGCTTTCACACTAGAAAAGAAGAAAAGTTCGGAGCAGAGTGAATTCGAAACATATAATTCACCTCTTGAAGTAAGTACTGAATGTCGTAGAGGCTTGGACCCATTCTATAAGAGAAAGGGAACTCGAGCTGTTTTCTAAAAACATTTTGTATTTTCTTTATTTGGTGATCGAAGTACGTCCACTTCAGATCAACGTATATTGCACAATATGCCTTACTCAGTACCGTTGTTGCAATAGAGTTGACTATATTGTTAAGAATTTACAGATCTCAGTGGGAAGCATATATAGTGTGAATAACTCTTTACCTAAAATAAGTATTACAACTGCTATCAAGACAAAACACGGAGCCTGGCATTTAACGCGCTCAAACGAATATTTGGGGAAGCAGGTCGACTAGGGTTAAAAGAATTCGGTGAGAGAAATCTCAAATTGTCGGCTAGTACATGGGCCAGCTGAATAACTAAATCTGCGCAATTTCTTTTAGTTCGCTTTAATTCTTGAGCCCTGCTTGTGATTAAGAGTTCCAGTTTTTAAAATGTGCGGGTGAGAATGAAATAAGCAGCGCTGGTCTAATAAACGTCATTTTGGTTCTAATTGTTAAAAATGTTATTCGAGTTAGGAAAAAACACACAAAATTGTTATTTCACATTTATCCAACAGAAATATTGACGGAGAGCCATCCGCATAGTCCTTACGTATTTTAAACCAGCCTCCAGGGCGAATAATACGATGCACTCGGCGGTCTTATGCACGCAAATTATTTCGCATGGGGGCGCTCACAAAAGTTATGTTCAGTAAATGCTACAAATATTAGGGTATTCATTCAAAAATCTAATGTGCAAGTTTTATTAGGGCAATTTTAAACTCAGCTCATTTGCGTAGGCAGTGAAAGGTTCTTCATTAGTTCTAGGTGTGTTTCCGAATGCGAGTTTTTTTAGGAAACAAAAGATTGTTGCTTCTTTTCGCCACGAGTGGTCTGCACCGAGTTTTGAATTAAAAAATGCGAGTGGAAAGTTTTTGTCAGTAAAGTTAATTAAGGAGAAACATACCAGAACTCAAACAAATGTTAGCAATATTTAGTCTCAGGCTTACGCAGGCAACGCCAAAGCTTCAACTTCGAGTTTTCTGCCACTTCAACTGACTACAAAGACTGGCTTCAGGACAATGGCCTCTTTTTTTTTTTTTGTACGTTGTGTGCGATAGCGAGCGTCAATGATCGGAGCGCTCGAAATCGATATCGGTACGCCAACTTCCATCGAGGCTAAATGTCTGCGCCTGGTGAGCCGTATAGTCAGGCACGAGAGGTTTGTGGAGCTGGTGGGAGCGATTGTCCGTCTCTTGCACCGTGTGAACAGGGGCGTTGTTTCGCGACGCATCAGTGCATATCGTCATGCAGCTAGGAGGAAAATGACGCCCGAAAAATGCGGCATGTGTGGCTTTCAGCCTCAGCGCCATGTGCCCGCTCTAGTTAGCTGGAAGAGAACTGTCATTTCGTTGACCGCACATCAGCGAAGCGCAAATGCAGGCGAGTGTTCGGTAATGAAAATGCAGGTTAAAAAATCACTCCTCGCTGTTAGGCTCTGCCTAAGTATTTCCAACCCTGGCGAGGCAAGCATCACCGCTATGGATGAGCAGTGCTAACTGCCTGGTAGTAATGTCTTTTTCCAATACATGGAAAGCTCGTTGCAGGGCTAGGTTGTGAAGCGAGCTTGTGGAAAACAACTGTAGGTAATACGTAAAATTGACGGACGTTACCTCTATTAACCCGATTACTGTGTGAAATCACAATGGATCATCTCGCTTCTACACATATAAAAGAAATTTGAGTAAAAATGCAGTTCTTTGACAGTGGAAACCTATGCGGTAGCTGCTCTTATTCCGTTTAAATTCAACTTTGTTTACAAGATTCAACTAACCAATTTTTGCCACTGAAGACAATTCAGCATTTGTGCTGTTACATAACACACAAGAATAAAACGCCCGCTGGAAGCAAGATATGCATACACTTGATCGGCATGAAGCAAGAGCAGCAAATTAAGAGCGGCATTGATTGCTCGAAAACAGGCTTAGAGGCGCACTGTTGGATACCAACATGAACTTCTCTCAGTGCGCTGTATCAGTTAAATCGTAAAGTTTAAAGTTTCAAAAGTTTAAGCCTCTGATAACACTTCACTCCAAGCGTATCTACCTCGACTTTTTTTTATTTTAATTTATACCAACAGACTACTGTTCACGTAAACAATACAAAATGTTTTCACAGACCACGTTAAAGTATAACAAATAGTTATCGTTTTTCCGTTTAGTCCTGCAAAGGGCAGCCTCGAACAAAAGCCAGTACATTGGGGCAAAGCGTCTTTTTTCTTACTGCGCTACTATTAGATCTGCGAGGCAAGCCTGCATACGGGCCGGAAGAAAAACAGATCACTGCCTGTGATGCTTTCACGCTCACTAACTTAACACGCAGCAACAACTCTCCTTTCAATTTCGACCCCATCGCAATGTGGTCTCGGCCACCGCGATTTTTGTTCCAGAAAATATAGTATACAAATATGTAATCTTGCTGGGGAATCTTGAAGCCGTAATATTTTTGCGGGACTTAAGATTTCAAATCTTTTCGAAAACGTCTTTTAGCAAGGAATCATGGTTCAGAACAAGAAAGTAATAAACGACTATCAGAAGGATAAGCCCCCACGAATGCACGACGACAAAAACAAGGAAAATAGACAGACCACTAAATGGAGTGAAGTCCGAGGATTTGGCTTACGCTACTGGTAAGTGTAATCGAATATTCGTGCTTGCGAATCCATCTGGAGCACTGTATTTGTCCCAGCTTCGCCAGTACTCCCGCGTTATCTGACTATCATGATCTTGCAAAAGTGTGCAGCTTAACGCCCCGGATCTATCGAGAAACGTGTCTTCTTTCACAGCCAGCGTATGCCTCTCGGGTAAGATGGATTAATTCTAGATGCTTTCCTTCGATCCTAGAGGGTTCAGTAGACTCGGTAACCTTCAGCAAAGAGCCGTGTCGACTGATCCGATATGTTTTACTTAGATAAGGCTTTGATGTGGTCCTGGGGGAATCATTTTAAGAAACACATAAGACAAGTGTCATAATTGAGAATGAAAGGAGTAAGCTCTCGTTCCCTAGAAGAAGTAATAAAAAACAAAAAAGAAATACGTTGGATACTTTACTTTCTCTCTTGGTTTAAGAATTGAGGTCAATATTTTTTGTTACAGGCTGCATTTTGCCCCTCACGTGAGGGCGACAGCTAGTCCCATTAGTTCCGTATGGCCACCTGTTGCACACTCAAAAAGGCGTGGTTGTTGGCATTTCTGACTCTCTAAATGTACGTCGGGAGTAAATTTTCTGAATATTTTTGTCGGAAGTTTCCAATCTACTGCTTTTTATTTTATTTACACCACCGACACAACATTACTATACATGGATAAGTGCGTGAATACCACGTTGTACTAAATAGCGATGGCTTCACAAGTTCAAACTGGCGCCGCCATAATTAATTAAACAGCATGCCAAGACAACATTTGTTGAACCCAGAAAATAATGTCACTAGAGCTAGTGCATGCACTGATTGCTCACAACAAAAAGTCTTTTTACGGTTGACTTGCGCCTAAAACAAACTCAGCAAAATGATGGCGGCTAGTGCATGGAACTTGAGTTCTAGGCAACCTTAACAGGACAGAATTATCACCGCTGTTGTCTGCGCTTCGTTCTATTTTGGTGGTAAAAAATTGAGTTAAGGCGGAGGAACAGCGTAAAACAATATCGAACTATTTTGGAGCGGATGAAAACATTTGAGAAACCTGGTATTATTGTGATAAACGAATTGAAGAAGTGATGCGCCGCAGCGTCAACCATGAACAAATCAGCACAAAAACTTCGACGTGATAAACGCGCATAAACAACAAAATGCTTTCCACTACTGACAATATTGCGTTTCTTCGCGTTGCACTGGACAAACTTCTCGAATATAATTTGCACTTTCCTTCACTCCTTGTAAAATACTGAAGAATATTGTTCAGTGTTGACCAGCCTTTGTCCTTTAGAGCCAGCTGACGCTCCACTAAAGTTTCTTCACCGTCATCCTTTCTTGTACATTTACCTTTCGGTTACGCATATTCAACACATTCCTCGTATTTTTAACGTAAGAAACTCCAAGTTTGCAAAGTAGTCCTTTAATGCCTGCACACGATTTAATCAACGTTCACGAAACCACTGAAATGTCATGCTGCCTTCCTGTAAGAACTGTTTACGTTCTAAACTTCTCGTTGCCGTAATAAATAATGGCTTATTTTTTTTTTCGCAGTCCCTCTATCTTTACGCAGAACCCGCTGGTACCGCAACTTGAAACCGCTATAGAAAGTTATCTGCTAAATTGGCACACGTTTGGCTATGCCCTGTTGCCGGCTACTGTAGAGGAATTGTCATTGGATATTTACAGTTGCGTTACAGCCAGCGGTTTCCATTTAATTGGTGGTTTTTGATTTTCTTCCAGATGCTAATTGTCACCAGACATTAGATGGCGCTAAATATTTAGCTGTTATGCTTCCTTACTACGGGAATCACTCACTACTAGGTTTGCTTCTGTTAGCCATCTGCTCTGCTAGGTAGTCTAGCCTTTATAATGTTTGGATCCGAAATCTGAAACACGTGATGCCTTGGAAGTCGATGGAGAGATTTTCTGACGAAAACTGGCCACTATGCATGCGCAGGACACTGGAATCGCCGAAGAACATAAAATTTTTTAAATTCATCAAAAAGTATTAACAAGAGAAATTAAACACCGATCAGCGTGCTGGTTATCGCCTAGGTGTTTTCTATGGCAATCACTGTAAGCACCAGCACAGCCTTAGGATTCAATTCATTGAAGGGCGAAGATGACTTCCATAAAGTCCACCCGACAATAAACGATATTCGTATACTATCACTCAGGTGACAGATAAATGCGGGAAACATATCAATGCCGTACAAACAGGCTTCATAGATTTGACTCAGTGGAAACTTCCACATTCTTGAGGGCATTGCGGAACCAGGGTACAAAATAACCTGTGTAAAAATACAGCCCAGTTCTATCTACAGAAGCTGCACAGAGAACTTAGCCCTCCATTCAGTGTAATGAACCATGAGAAACACCCCAGACCTTGCCGAGGGAAATATGGACGTGTTTTAAGGGACGTCTAGCTGTCTTTGTCATCGTTACCTTCTTCATCATTATCAAAAGCATCCGATATAGTACGCAACAATTAAAATGTGAATTGAAGTTTATTTCTTCTTTTTTTCTTCAAAGCTATGTTTCCGCTGGGATCGCTAGATCAGAGTCTCGTTCAGATAACGGAAGTACCGCGAACAAGAACAACAACTTGCCCTACAAGCTTTACTGCGAAGATTGTTTTTTCGTCACATTGCACACCAGCCCTCCATGGTGGAAAAATTTTTAGGGCTATCGGAGGCTGAATCCGGGCAAGCGCGTTCGATTCCAGCCGTGACTGAGCCATTTCAGGGGAAGTGAAACGCCTGACATTCATTCGTGACTGTGTGGTTTCAGTCCACTTTAACGAACACAGGGTGGTTGAATGAAATCTGGAGCTTACCGAATATTGTTCTGCGAAGGAACACTTTATAGCAGGAGATCTTTTACTATTTAATAACTTTTCTCCTTTATGTAACTAGAAGAGATGCCTGGGTGGTGCCTGTGCAGGTTAGTGAAAGAGCAAAGTGGATGCTATGTAGAAGTTTAATCTAGGTCAAACATTAAACTACCAATTAAATAAACTGATTAGTCATGTTTTAAACCTTTCTTTTATGCGGCACTATATTAGAGTGAACAGATAACATAAATCTTGAGTCTCTTTCATAAAAGCTCTTTATTCGACAACGTGACTCGAAATATCGAACGTCAGTAAATCGTACATGAAGCTTTGTTGTATAGGCTTTCATGCATTGCATTAAAAATGGCGTTGTTTGCATTTTTAGTACTAAGTTAGAGATTCCCTTCGACTATTTGGTCATTTCAAAGAAGATAACATGAATTTCGGCACAGTAACAACTGAATAGATGCCGTTTTATATATCGTCAATGCCCAAATGGCGACATCATTTCTCACATGCATATTTCTGACGCTCGCTATTCCAGCCGCATTGCCATTTGAGATAATAAAAAAAAAATGGTAACCTTCTTTGATGTTGAAGGCTTCCACTTTCGAAACTGAATATTGCATTACAAAAAAGGTTGATTAGGTATATTAATTAGTTATTGTCTATTCATGAACATCTTTATTGTACACAATATCCGCATTGCTGTGTAATTCGTCTCAAAATAGCGCGCCAAGGTATCTCTCATCATTTTAGAACACAGCTCTCTGGCGCCCGTTCCTGCGTTTCTCGTCGTCGCCGGCATCGCCGTTGTCCCTCGTAACCAGCTCCATAACCAGGGTAGCGCGCGCTCCTGTCGCCACCATTCGCCGCTGCGTGTACCCCCCACTCTTCCTCCGTGGCGGCGACGATGTTCTCCGGTTGCCGAAGCGCTTCCTCGGCATCACCGGATCACAGTACATCTATCCAAAGCCTAAACGTAGAGCTACGTTGACTTGACTTGCTAGCGGCGTCAGCGGCATCAGTCAATCGCTGCTATCTCTTCGCCGCGCAAAGTTCCTATAGGCCCACTCGTCGTCTTCCGCGACCTCCCGATAACTTAATTGCTCTCTTCGCTCCTCCACCAATGTCATCCCTATTGGTGGCGGAGGATTTCGATATGTGCACTGCCCGAGCTAAAACGCATACCTCAATATATTGAAAAGCTAAACAACTGATGAGCTGCGCTCAAATTTCGCAGGTTAGAATTCGATAAACAGTGAAAAGAAAAAAATTCGCTCGGTGTTCTCATCGGTACCACCACTACACAGCTCCGAATGGATCCGTTTCGAGTTTGTCTTTGTAGTTGAGAGAAAGTCATGCTTAGAATCATTGTTCGGAAGGTGATGTAAAGTGAAACATGCGGCTGATCGCTCTATCACTAAACCGGTTCGGTTTAGGTTTGCGGGGTGCAAAATCTTAAACCGACTTAGGCTATAAGAGACACCGTAGTGCAGTGCTCCAGGAATTTCAAACACCCGGGTTTCTTTAACGTGCACTGACATCGCACAGCACACAGGGGACCTTGCTTTTCGTCTGCATCAAAACGCGGCGGCGGCGGTCTCTTTCCTTAAGGGCTTACCTTTGTGCGGACGTACAAAGTAGAAGCGTGTTCAAAGGAACAGTGAAAATGATTTGAGGTGTAAGGTTCACATATGAAAATTGAAGATTTTGATAGCATAAGTTTGCCATGTGACACTTGCAAGGCGGCAAAACTTTCAGGCATCAAATAGACCGAATGGAAGTTCGCTACAAAGCAACCAGGGGCTTCTGAGCTGTGTAACACGAAAAAAAAAAAATACATAAGCAAATATATCTAGGAGACAATCCACTCTAGGTTTCAGCCGCGATGCTTCTCATTTTTATCCCGGCACAGACGAAATGAACACTGTGAATTCTTTCTCTTGCCAAGAAAGGTATACATGCGAATAGAGGATGACAACGGCTCGAGCACAGCCATATTGATGAAGCAGGGCATTCGGAAGGGCGGATGTTAAGGAAATAAGGGGAAAAATAAGAATACCTAAAATATTGTCAGAAGTAAGCGAAACGCTGACATTAGAGTTTGGAAGAACCGACACAGACGCTCATATATACATATGCGCATCCTTTTTGAGGGTACACAGCATGACTCCTAGCTCAGAAGAAGAATCCGAGAGAAAAAAAAAATGAAAGTATCTTACCGGAAGGGGCGCCACATAAATCATGGCTCGGCTCTGAAGACACCTCGAGGAAGTGACCCTATGGGGGGCCGCACGGCTGTAACTGTCGCCACGGAACACAAAGGAAGGGAGGCTTTGTCGTTCCGCAGCAGAAAGACTGCGAAGTTGTTGAGTACCAATTTGTACGCCGTGCCATTTCACCCTAAGTCCGGTTCTTGCTCTGGCCGCTTCCTCCTCTGTAGTCTAGGCGCGGAGTGAGCTTAGGGTAAGAAAAAACATGTGCAGGAGGTTGGTTGATACGTATGGATGTCCTTCGTAGAAATCAGGACCATGGTTCAGAGGGCCTATGGTTGTCCCCTGGACTTAAGCAGAAAAACGCACATAATCTCTGATGTTCGAAGTTCGTGCAATCACTTCTGTGTTTAATAGGCGAAGCAGTGAAAAGCCTCCAGCAGTCTGACGAAACTGCTGATTCGAAGCCGCGGTTCGTATATATACAGGCAATGGAACCGTATGTGGTCTGAAGGGTCTCCACATCGCCATCACCACGTCAGGTTTTCCTGTCTGTAACGTCCGACACCGAAGCGCACGGTGACTCCAGTTTTGTCTGAATTTGTTTGTGCCGTCGCTGTGAATGACCAAGCTATTTTGTGAGGTCGCAAACACGTGGTCACGTGCTGGTAATTGAAGCTCATTTTGGCATAGCGGCTAAAACGCGTGATTCTCCCCGAATGGTTTTTTAAGTTCGCCAGCTAATAGAGAGTGTGACAGCCTATCACTCAACATTAAATGGCCATGACATCTTGTGCTTTCCGAGCCGAGGCGGTCGATTTTCGATGTAGGCGAAAAGCAAGGCGCCCGTGTGCTTCAGGATTTCAGTGCATGTTAAAGAATCCCAAGTGATTGAAATTTTCGGAGCCCTCCACTACGGCGCCTCTAATAGCCTGAGTTGATTGGGACGTTAAGCCCCATAAAACAAACTATACCAAACATCTCGGAAGTCTGTTTTCAGACTTTCACGAAATATGTAGAAAGAATTTCACACCGGCCATTTCACAGATGTCAGATAAACAAAGACCTCCGAACTAGCACCGCTCAGCGGAACCAGCTAGAGCGAAGATTGGGCGTTGGCCGTAAAACGGAAGCCTGATTTCAACTAGTCAAATCGTTCAAGTGCAAGTCTGTTGTTTCGCCGCATTTGCTAAGATAATCGTTAATACTCAACACCCAAAGGTGTCACTGACAGCTAAAAACTCCTAGCCCGGATGTTTTGCTTTAATCAGAACCCACGAAAATAGTTTCACTTCGCCGCAGTCTTATTTATTTTGTCGATTAATAAAGCCACATTTGTTATACATGCTAGCAATGAAGTCCAAAATATCAGTACTTCACGAGACCGCAGACGGAATTTCTAAGTTTGCAATAAAACGAACTCAGCTCAATACACTCAGACTGCATAGGCGCGCAGGTCGATCCTTTTGGTATTCGAGTCCCTGGGTACATTTTATTCGGCGTCTTTTTAGGTCCCTCCCATCAAGTGGGCAAAGTTCTGGCTTTTATTTATTTTATAAAACAAGTATACATTTGGAGAAGGGGCTTCATTCGTTATTTTATTTTCCTGAAACGCCTAACCCACTGCTGGTTTTTGTCATAGCGGTCTATTGTGTGCCTCTTCCGAGGACGGCAACTCGATGCAGGAGTAGAGGAAATTCAACTTCGGCCCACTCAGTTCCGAAGTGTTACTTCATGAACGTTTTTTGAGAATGCTGCTTCGATTTTATTTGCTCGTACCTGAAGAATTGGTCGAAGTGAAACTTTCAAGGATCATCTTAAGTGCTGTGCGTTACGATTTATATGCTTGATGTTGTGTTTTTTACAATAAACCTCCAGAGTTGACATTTGCAATACGGGATGGCTGCAGCCATGGCAAGCAGTGCAGCTCCTTGAGGTAACATCACTTAAAAGTTTCTCTGTAACATAAATATTGTCTCACTATGGTTTGTTTGCCCCGTGGGCATGCCGCGCTATGATCATATATTTGTACTGAAACTAAATGTTTATTTTGTCTGAAAACCGACATCATTGCGGTCTATTCTCAGTGGTCGGACACATGCACATACCTCTCCTTTTCATCCTGACTATCGTCATGGTCAGTCGAGATGTGTCTGCTTCAGGAAACATATTTGTCAGGAAGGCTGCAAGATAAATGTGTTCACAATATTTTCACTTTGACTTCCTCTGTGTTTCGTATGAAATTAGGGGAAAATTGCGAAACAAAATATTCGCAACCTTGTAAAACGCAATAACCCAGTAGAAAATAGCTAAAATCCCATTTGTTGGTCCAATAAATGCTTCAGGGGACAGGAGAATTTCACATGAGTTTCCTGGTTTTAGAGATAAAGCTCCATTACTCTGGGTACAACGGAGAGTTTCATCTTATTTGGCGCGCTTGACCTTCAAGTCCGACCTTGGTCAAATCGAGCACACATCCCCATGACTAAAAATGGGGGATTCTGGCGCATGAACATGCATGACAATGACGCCTGGTTGTATTAACTTTTCATCTTTGACCTTGACGTTTAAATACCACAATTTGGCTTTTATGCTTAGCTTCGACGCTTTGACCTTTCCAGAGAATGTCGTAGATTCATGTCCCTCGCGTCACTGCCATAGTAACTGTGATGCCAGCCGTTGTCGAGCAACCGAAGCAGTGAGTGTGACAGTGGCATGAAGAACTGGGGCTATTCCTCATTAATTGCATTAGGGAGTTTTACTGATTTGGGGGATAGGCTAATTGAGGGGCGACAACGCGCACACGCGGAATTCTGCAATGAATTGTTGAGGGGTTCGGGAATTACTCTGACCATGCGCCCTCCCAATCCGCTGTTACGTTATTGCCTTAACCGGTTGCGTCCCCCTTTTCTAACATTCTCTATTGGCTATTAAGGCACTACTAACAGGTACACCCGTTTTGCTGCCTCGTTAATCTACACCTGCTAGTCTACTTAGCAGTAAAGGTGTCCAGCCGACTTATGTGACTACAATTATATTTCCTAATCACTTTACTACGGCACCTGGCCTGAGGTAGCGGCCTTTGAATCGGGCGTCGCTGCATGAGCGAGCTTTCGCCTCCATATACGTAGGACGTAGCATATGTATCCCGATTTTTTTTTTCTTCAGCGTATAGCAAACACGCCAGTACATATTTGTGGTAGCTTCTGTATCCTGGCAAATGCATTACAGACTCAAAGTTTGAATCTTTCTGCCCAGCATCAGTTTTTTCAGGATGTTATTTGGATGTGACTTGAATAATTTATTTTTATGGGAACGTGTGCATGAGGAATGAGCATATAAGACGATTTCTGAGATGTTCATGAGAAAGACTACTTCTTAACCCCGCGAAAAGTTGCTCGTAAGCTTCTACTGAGATTCTGAATATGCGGAATACATAACCTTTTTGACGAACGATACCCCCTTCGCAGTCGTGATACTACGCCCTTGCCTGTACTGTCTTCCATCATCTCTTTTACCATCTATGACGTGTAGGCACTTTTTCCAGCTTTAGGTAGTTAAAAGGCGAACAAGGAAGGGCAAGAATAGTAAATGCGAGATAACTGAGACTCAATGTGAAGTAATTGTTATTAAGCAATCAGCAAAGGGCATACAGCATACACCCGAATGAAGAACCGCAAGGGTAGCCATTGTCAGATGGCAGTGTGTGTGTGCGCGTGTGTGCGTGTGCGTGTGTGCGTGCGTGCGCGCGCGCGTGTGTGTGTGTGTGTGTGTGTGTGTGTGTGTGCGTGTGTGTGTGTGTGTGTGTGTGTGTGCGTGTGTGTGCGTGTGTGTGTGTGTGTGTGTGTGTGTGTGTGTGTGTGTGTGTGTGTGTGTGTGTGTGTGTGTGTGTGTGTGTGTGTGTGTGTGTGTGTGTGTGTGTGTGTGTGTGTGTGTGTGTGTGTGTGTGTGTGTGTGTGTGTGTGTGTGTGTGTGTGTGTGTGTGTGTGTGTGTGTGTGTGTGTGTGTGTGTGTGTGTGTGTGTGTGTGTGTGTGTGTGTGTGTCCGTGTCCGTGTCCGTGTCCGTGTCCGTGTCCGTGTCCGTGTCCGTGTCCGTGTCCGTGTCCGTGTCCGTGTCCGTGTCCGTGTCCGTCCGTCCGTCCGTCCGTCCGTCCGTCCGTCCGTCCGTCCGTCCGTCCGTCCGTCCGTCCGTCCGTCCGTTTATCTTATATAAGTTCTTGATTACAATCCTTTCTCGTGCTTATTCATTGATTCATTCTTTTCATAATAAATAAATTAGTGTATTTTGAGTTTTCTAATTCGCGGGGATCATAATTTATAGCTCTACTCAGTTCAATGCCCGTAAATACACAAACAAATTGCCGTCTGCAAACCAAGTGGGAAAACCTTGAGGAAGCTGTGCCCATCCAGGTGCATCTGACGTTTTGTAAGCTGAGCAGCATGAATACGTGTGATGACTTATGAGGCCTTGATGAAAGGGTGTCTAGCTCTGAAGACTCCCATCGGCATCATAAATGCAGCAGATTAGAAGTGGCCTTAAATTTACTTGCGGGATTCTGATGCGCATTGAAAATAAACTGCATTTGTGAGTTCATGTTCGTCTAGCTAACTTCTATCTCACTGTTCGGTGCCTGTTACTGAGACATAAACATTTTCCAACATTTGTAGAATGGCACATTGGTTAATATTGTAAGGCGACGTTCATAAATATAACGGTACCATTTAACTTTCGTAGATATAACGTAATCGTACGTTTACTAACGCGCATAAAAACAGCGTTATGGGTATTCCACTCGTCATGGGTTCTAAGCATAATTTCCATGACAGATTCTTTCACTTTGTGTTTCTGCTCTTTAAGAAACCTAACATAAAAAGCGTCAACATTGGCGGAAAGTATAATGCTTGCAAGATAACTACAGGGCTCACTGCGTGCACATTTACATTCACCCATAAAGAACAGATTTATCCCAGCCGAATAGTTCCAGAGAACACTTATCCGGGGTCGTCATGCACGTATTGCGCCTGTGCAATTGCAGGGGCGCGTTGTCGTCTGTCCATTTCTCTACTTCAACAGGTACGCGTGTGGCCCGGTGCACGTCTATACTCTAGTTTTTCTCTATAATGGTTAAGAGTTGAATGAAATGCATATTTCTCTGTGGCTAACTCTTGCTAAGCACATTTTTCATACTTTTGGCACTGCACTACTTTTAGATGTAGGACCTCCGGTCAAGATGTCATGTTCGTATGCGATTAGACAGCAGTGATGCACGCTACCTATAGATACCTGAGCAAGAAAAAATTCATGAACCGGAACAATTATGGCCGGCCAAAAGGATCGAAGCAGTTCTTTGAGGGTATTAATTACGGCCTACTGGTTTCCAGGGAGTCGCTAATTGCACCTGCAAGGCAAGCCTTGTCGGTACAATTCGATTCATGGGCGACTGCTGACGCAGATATCCCCTTTGTCCACGCTCATGGCGCATTGCTCCGGTGAAATATAATGCTGGCGTCAGACTTTGGGGCCTGCTCTCTTCCGAACTGCAGTGCCGTAACCCTCCAAGTGTTCTGTTCCCTCAAGTCTCCTATTCAGGTTCAAGAGCTTTCAGTGTTCCACGAGTGTTTTGGACGAAGCGAATTGAAGAATAAGTGCCGTCAAAAGGCGAACCGAATGAGACGAACACACGCAAAAATGTCACAAGAAACAAAACATTGCGGATGTTAAGATGCTAACGTTGTATACACAAAGCAAGATTTCTAAACAGTATCCCGCATTCCTTTTCTTATTTCAGGACTAAACAACTGTAAACATTGCACAAAAATTGTATTGTAGAATGGCTGAGCGTGAAAAGAGGAGTTCTCCTCATGAAGATGTAGGCGTCAAGAAACTTTTATAGTAGTCAACGCAAGTGTCAGCAGCAAGCTACTTACTCTAATGCACATCGACCCTTGCATTCTTAGCAAAGACGGCAGCTAGTTGCAGTGCAGAATGCACTAGCTAGAGCCCTCGACTTTCCGGAGCCCTATTCTAGCTTTGCTCTGCTTCCAATAAAGTTGCAATAAAATGCAGGAAAGTCTTAAAACAGTGCGATCATTCATAGCAAACTGACAAGCCGTATTGACTGCGGAAATAATAATTGGCAGGAAAGAAGCACTACAAAACAGAATTTATGCGCAGTTTTTGTACAGAATCACTTTTATGTGAACTCGGTTACTTCTATTCTGTGTATTTACAATCCACCGGCTCAAAAATAATGTAGATTGTTGACTCGAGGACGCATATATGTAGGTGAACTAAGTTGTCCTAAAACGACGTAGAGTTTATATGACCCCTCCGATGTATACATCCACTCCAAAACATCTTACAGCAATATCTGTTGCTTTTCTTTTCATTGCTAGGATTTACTCGATATCGGAAGTTCCTCATGTGGTTTTGAGACATGCAGATTCACCAGCGAGTGCACTGTGATCGAACTGTTAAGTTGATATTCAGCTGCGTCAAAAATGGAGTATGCTTTTATACGTTGTCCTCGGAATCTGTTAAGAAATGAAAACTCTAGAATTAAGAAATGATGGAATGAATGCATGCTGGTCACATCGTAGTTAATGATTGAACCTGTAATGTCATTGATCAGGCTAACTTCCTCGGCTGCGATTTTCATCGCTATTTTTGCCACATATAGCTATTGTCTTGATTGTTGTCGTTGTTCCATTTGTCAAAGCCAGCATCATCTCAGTTCTCTGATCGATTTTCCGTAAAGCTTTGTTTCAGTAACAGAAAACAAAGTTCTAAGGCGCAGCAAAAAACCTATTCCTGGTGTTAAAAGGTGAAGTCACAGGGAAGTTGCCCCCGGGTCAAAATTATGCTCTTTTGCTACATAACTAGTGTTGCTTGCTAGGAGCGCTCTTCCTCAGTCTTTCTTTTGCAGATTAGAGGCCCCTTGGCGCGCCATATGTTTTGGCCCATTAGACCAAAACCACGTGATCTTTTGAAAAGGTCCGGATAACCCTCTTGTTGTGAACGGTTTACCAGCTGACGCGATCTAGTCCAAATAAGGGGTACAAATGCATTCGGGAGCTAGGATTGTCAGCCAAGCAAATGACATTGGTATGCGCATTCTAGTTCCAGTACTCGAATAATGAATCTATAATGGGGCTAATCTATATATATATATAATCAATATATAAAACAAGCTGAGAAAGTGAGAAAATATAAAATTTCAAAATTACCAAGCGTGATGTAGCGCAATAATGAGGCGTAATGGTGTGCTGTTTCCAAATGACACAAGAAATGATGCCACAATATCAGACGTAAGATTTTTTTTTTTTTTTTTTGTCGCGCAAATTTGCCTTTTGGCATAAAGTGTGCAGCCAAGCCTGCGGGTACCGTATGCCTACCGGTAAATGTATATAGCAATCCTACTTGGCTTGAGCCATCTATCCTTGACGATTGTCAGTGCTAATGCTTCAATGACAAACAGTCCTTGCTTTCCAGCAGAGGGCGATTACGGGTTGATTGGTTCATGTTGAAGAGAAAAAAACCGCGCTACGAGAGAGGGAACATGTGCTATGTTCATCCCTCTCAGGTCCCGTCTCCCGTAACATTGTTTTAATCTCTTCTACAAGAGTTTTTGTCCTGTCCTATAATTTTGTTTTTTTCACATCAGTTGTAAAATCCGTAAGTCTGTGTGCATTACAGTTCAGGTTGTCAATATGCTTAGCGCGTATACCGTTGACAGAGTGAAGTACACGTTCATACATGCACACAGACTTACGGATTTCAAGAAGGCTGATGTTCTTAAATATATATATATATTTAAGAACATCAGCCTTCTTGATTTAATACTAGTTAAGATTGTGGAGATTACTCATAGACACACTCGTTGTCGGGTCTAATTTATATTTTTAAAAGGACCCGCTGAACAGGACAGCAAACCGCAGGCATTCAGTCCTGCAGCCACGAAAAACAATCTGCGCGTGCTCGGCAGGCGTGCTGAGGCTGTCGTCTTCTTGTGCGCCCGGACTACGATGGCATGCTACAAGATAATAAAAGCACCTAGAACTCACGTATAGATAGCACAACACTCAGAAGTGAGAACAGTTGGCGCAATTAACCACTCTTTTCGCAACTTTCTGATTATTGATCAAAGGTCTCGGACATGGAGCCAGAGAATGTAAACTTAAGTTATAATATGAATCACGTACGAGTGTTGCTTTTCCGATCTGTGGGTTTTTCCTGCCTCTCGCAGTGTATTTGGGACATATTGATCGCTAAAAGTGACAAGTGTCAATCACGAATGTCTTGAAGCGTTGGACGTGACTATTGCTGTGAACATTCTCACAGTTTTTAAGTGGCTAGGAAGGGGACATTCAAAGAAGTGTTTCTCTTTATAAGTTAAGTAGTTATAATGCCTAAAATAAAATCTGGTAAATATCAAAATTGTCATGCGCACAACTAAAACAAAGCAAAAACTTCTATATATAAAAATTTTTAAAGTGATGCTAGTTGATATTGTTGTCTGTAACTCTGTTTTCTTGTTTAGCGCCCTAATATCCAAACAAACTAAAATAGCAGGTCTTCTTTCTTCAACTTCCGTAGTCTAAACATACACAAACCGAACATGAGGATGCATTGCTTCCATCTAGCAGCAGTGGTATTGTATAAATATTACTTGAGCGGTGCCATTATATACCGATAATTAAGGAAACCTAAAATATGGATAGCAAACAATTCACTGTAGGCTTATTCATTGACCCCAGGAAAACATTTCACTGTGCGAACCATAATATATTACTCTCAAAGTTGCAAGATTGCGTCATACGTGGTGTTGGTTTTGAACTTATCACAATTTACCTCTTAAACAGAAAACAGTGTGTAACAGTTGCTGACCTGACGTCTTCGATTGCGACGGTAAAGCATGGTGTACCTCAGGGATCGATCCTGGGACCTTTGTTGTTCATTCTGTATATTAATGACATGTGTAATTTGCCTCTTTCACCGAAACTGGTCATGTACGCTGATGACACAAATATTTTTTTCTCCGCACAAACCGTAACCCAATTGAACACTGTCATAAATAGTTATTTGATCAAACTGGAAGAGTGGTTGCATAAAAACAGGTTAACCTTGAATGTTAAAAAGACTAAATATAATATTTTCAAGCCTCATAACAAAGCCTATGATACTGAGCTAGTACTAAACTTTCAAGGTACAGCATTGCCGCGTGCGACTTCAGAAAAATATTTAGGCGTCTGGTTTGAAGAAACCATGTCATGGAACGCGCATATTAGTAAGTTGGCGATAAAATTAAGCAAAACTGTTCGCTTTCTCTATAAGCTGAGAGAATTAGCTCCAGTAAGGCTAAAAAAGCAATATATTTTGCTAATTTTTACTCTCGTTTTTCATATTGTATTTTAGTTTGGGGAGTTGCAACCATCTATAATTATAAGCTAGAGTGACTACAAAAAAAAAAAAAAAAAAAAGGTGCTACGAATTCTAAAGCACGTTTATGGAAACCCTAGCCAGCTGTCTACTGATCCCTTGTTTACTAAACACAATATGCTTAAAGCAACTAAATTATATGATTACAAACTGTCTGTCTAGATGCCTAAACGTAATCTTCCAAATGATACGCACTGTCCTTTGCATGCTTACAGCTTACGTAGGAAACTAAAACCATTGCCACATACACGAACAAGTTATGGCTGGGCCACTCTTG
The DNA here is from genome assembly GCF_055883805.1 of Amblyomma maculatum. NCBI lineage: Eukaryota > Metazoa > Arthropoda > Arachnida > Ixodida > Ixodidae > Amblyomma > Amblyomma maculatum. The sequence continues at coordinate 320,880,583 of NC_139344.1, read as the reverse complement.
ACTACCACATACTATCACCTTATTATAAACTTAAAGCCCACACTGACTTTATCGCTCCGCTAAACAGCATAAGGCACGGTAACAGTCAGTGAGCTGCACGATTAGGTTCCTTCGCTATTTATCGAATCGACGCACTGATCTGTCGCATTGCACCGGCAACGGCGCCGGCACGAACAACGGTCGCCTATGGCCGTAGTGGGGGGTTTTCGGTCCCGCGACGCCGAAGGAACTGATTAGCGGACGGTCGCCAGATCTGTTTTGTTCGGATCGCGACCGGAGGCAGAGCGAGAACTTGACACCCGATGAGTTAACGGCTTAAACGCCTGCGCTTGTCTGTAGTTTCACTGTGTTAGAGAAAGAAAACAAGCGGCTACACTTTATATGTTCCCCCTTCTCATCAGCAATGACCATAGAATGTTAGTCGGCGCTGAACTACCGGTGCCTTCCGCGACGAGTAGGCCTAGCGCGAGTAGGCGGGGTTCGGGTCTAGAGTTTAGGCGATTACGGAGCCCGCATTCACAAGCTTTAGCGGTTGCATGTGGCCATCGCGTGTAGTCCTGGCAGTAGTGACCCAAAATCGATAACTGCTTACATCACAAAGCGCGTGCACATTGAGCTGGAAGCGTCGATGCGACCCTCTCTGGCGAGCGCGACCGGCAGCTGTCGGTGCCGCTTGTGGGTAAACAAACACGCTGGGGGCGCAGTCGTAATCCGCGAATCGACCCATTCCTGCGAGAGTTTAAGGCTCGCGCACTAAATAATAAATTGTGTATGTTTACTGTGTTTATGTTGAAGCACTCACGAGACGTCATTTAGCTCGGGAGTGGGTCGCAGTGGCGCGCGCGGAGACGGCGGCAGATGGGAGGCTTTTGTTCGGTTCGGGCAGTGAAGCGCATTTCAATCGTGTTGGGTTTTGCGATGACAGGACTGAAACGGCGGTGGCGACGCATGCTTTCGTGCTCTGGCCGTGGCCAGACTGAACATATTTTGCAAAAAAAAAAAATGCTTTACCAGCCAAAAATTATTAAGTTTGACTAACACGCGCAATGACAGCATGTCAAGGGACCCCGCTTCGTTCAAAAGTTTAGACTGCTTCTCTAATGTAGCATGGCATGACCTCGCGCCAATTAACGTGTGCTTGTTTGGAATTTCCTGTTAGTTTTAGACAAAAAGAGCCACAGGCAATAGCTCAGCATGCAAACAGCAACACAATGCTTCCCTCGCCCCTTTCGCCGCGCACACGGCGGAAGGAAACGTTGAATATGCGCCTTTTTATATGCGGAAGCGTTTTGTTGTTAAACAAGCTAACTCTCATAACGTAAGAATAATATGCTTCTGATTGTATGCTTAAATAGTACAGCACGAGGCCATCAATTTCTGCCTCGTCTATGATCTATAGACGAAGCCCAAAACAAGTCCGATGATCACTAAGGCCGAATATTATAGTGAAGGCTTCAAATAGAATGTGCGAATAAAATACGTTTGCTGAAAAAAAAAAAAAAAGCTCTCAGTAAGCGCCTTCTACTTCATGCATCCATGAGCGCAGCCGACACCGCGAATAGCAGACGACTTAGGGGTGAAATCTCGTTGTGACGTCAGCGACCAATGGTTGCCAGACCAGAGTAAACATTCATTTTAAAACTTTCTAGTACACCGAATGGGTTCAAATTTCGAGGGTTTGTAATTCGACGTGTGTTGATGTGAAACGCAGTTATCAATTTAGACTCAAAAGTTAGCTGTCATGACCCCTTGAAGCTTTAAATGAGTTGCGTGGACGCATTGTGCTTCATGTGCAAGAGAAGCCGACATCCCTTTTTTTCCCGTCCATTTTCTTCTTTTGTTCCGCGTATGTGCGTCTGCACTTGTATAAGCTCTCTTCCATATTGCTTGTTTGGCGATCTCATTCCACCAAACCATAAGTATGTTGTTAAGGCCATTTGGAACACACTGAACTTTTTTCCGCGAGTTATTCCTGCGTCTTTTTCTTTTTTCTCCGGATAGAATTTTACAGATCCTCTCTGCGATCTCAAAATGCACAAAAAGAGTCGCAGTCTTCTTGAAGCTAAATGACCCGGAAACGTGAGAGAATGAAAGATGCGCTGACTTTGCTAACGAGGAGCTGTTCGTTCCTGCGCTGTTCCAACGGAGTCGACTTCAAGTGTCTGCAGTTATTGAGAACCATTCATCTATATATTTTTTCTTCCTGACTCTTTGGATGAAGCCACATTTAGCCTGGACTCAGGCAAGAGGCCTCGGTAATTTATCATGTTTTGCCTTAGTGCTGCTCATAAATCTCATTAAATCTTTTACTTTGCTGATCCACTTTCTCCACTTTTACTTTGCTGATCCATTTTTCTGCCTTATAAGGCGTCGGCGCTGCAAGATAATAAATATTTGCTTTTCGCAGAACAGTGCTGCCTTTATCTCGGAGGGGCCAGAACAGCAGGGAGATAGTTGATGACTGGACATGGATTTCGCTTGGCGGCCTATATGATAGCTTTACGTGCTGATGTCCTTCAAAATCCTACTTTTAATTGGCAGCCAAGGTGATATAATGTAATAAACTCACTTTAACATACAAACCACAGCAAAACATTACGAAAAATTGCTTATAGTGCTGAAAAATGCACAATAAAGAAAGGTTTCTGGAAACTTTCAAGAACCAAAAACTTTGATGTGTGGGTGTACAGGGGGGGAGGGGGGGGTGCAGACCTCCTTAGAATTACGCGACACTTCAAGGGATGTCTATCTGGCAGTAGGGGCTTTTATTGCAGTACACAACCGCGGAGACATGTTTTGACGCTCCCAGTAGCCATAAATTGCTTTATTCAACTTCTACTATCTCTCTGTGTCTCAGAACAGTTTTTCGTTTTTAATCATGTCCAGCTGTCTAGGACACCGTCTGAGCGTGAAGCAGCTGTAGGATACCGTAAGATACGGCTATGCCCGCTTGGATGGGAATAGTCCGAGCTTCCGATGCGAGAAACAGTCTGCGCCTGAAGCTTGTCTTACGTTCACAACATGCATAGTTAACTCAGCCTTAGAGAACGAAAGGTGTGTGAGTTTGAAAATAAACAGCTAAAAACTACAACCCTGTCGAGGGAGGATCAGCTCATACCTTAATTACCTATGGTGCATTTACACAATGTCTGAAATATTGCGTTCATAAATTTCTTGAAAACAGTTTCCTAAATGCATTGGGTAAGGAGACTGCAGCCATGAAATTAGAAGACGGCAGCTTCTGGCCGTGCCCGGCCTTGACCGAATAGTAAAGAACAGAGACATTCCACTGCCAACCAGGATCCGTATAACTCGTGCTATGGTCTTTCCAGTTGTGATGTATGGATTCGAGAGTTAGACTGTGAAGGAGGCTGACCGCCGAAGAATTAACGCGTTTTAATTGCGGTGCTGGCGGAGACTCTTGAGAGTTCCTTGGACTGCCAGAAGATCAAATCAGTTCATATTGCCGACCATAAACCCTGACTGCTCATTGGAAGGTCAAATTCTAAAGTTAAAGCTCAGCTACTTTGGTCATCTGATGAGAAGAGAGGAGTCGCTGGAGAAAGATTTGATGTTGGGAAAGGTTGAGGGTCACCGGAGAAGGGGTACTTGGAGCTGTTAATGATCTAACCGGCACGCACTGATCGCATTTGCTGCTTGTTTAGCTTCTTGTCGTGCAAGTGTGTTTGTGAAGAATTCAGTAGCTTGTTTCTTAAACGTTTAACTTAAAGAAAGCAAGCGGAATGATCCCAAAAGGTACATTATGAAAACAAAATTTGCAAGGGAGATATTCGTACAGCAACGAAAAGAATCCAAATAGGCACTTATATGCTCGAGCGGCCGTTTGTCCGTGAGGCTTACTTGCCGCTTTTATTGGCTGAATTCAGAAGTCAAATTTTGGGAGTCAAGAAAACTAATTTTGGGGATGGTCAATGAAAATTTGGAAGCCAGCTTTGAGTTGGCCGTATCCAAACTAGATGAGACACTGATTTTTGCCTAAGTTGGACGAAGCCGAACTTATAAGATCCAGGGGCCAAAATTTCGATGTGGCTCGCCGAAATTTGCCAGTCACCGCAGAACTGACCATACTCAAATTAGGCTGACTCCAATTTTGGTCAAATTCGGACGGAGTGGAATTCGGGGGTTCAGGGAGGCCTAATATCGGTGATGGTGCACGTAAGTTCTATGGTCATCACTTGTTTGGCTAAACTCGATTGAAGTTAAACGTTAATTTCGGTCTAATTTTGAGGAGATCAAATATGGGAGGTGCATGGGCCAAACTTTGATTGTGGCATATCCAAATTTGGAGGTCACCATCAAAGTGACCTTACTGGAATTAGTTTAGACATCGATTTCGGTCAAATTTTGGATGTCCAGGCGACCAATTTTGGGTGTTGCCCTTTCCAGTTTGGAGGTCTTCGCTCAATTGTTTATAATCGATTTAGGTTAGGCATAGATTTTGGTCAAATTCCGAAGAGGTGAAATTTTGAGAATTCAGTTGGTCGACTTTCGGGGATTTCCCATCCCAATTTGGAGCGCACCATTCAGTGGGCTATACTCGAATTAGTTTAGACATTGATTTTTTATCAAATTCTGATGAGGTCATATATTTGAGGTCGAGGGGCTAAATTTTGAGGGCGGACCATTCCAGTATGGTCCGCACTAAATTAGCCATACTCGAGTTAGGTTGGAAATCAATTTTGGTCCAATTTTAGATGAGTTCATACTTTCGGGGGTGAAGTGTTCAAGGGGCAAATATTGAAGGTGACCCATACAAGTTTGAATATCACCAACGAGTTGACCTTAATATAATTAGGTTAGACACACCTTGGAGACACCATTCATGAGACAAGGTACCATATAACTAGCGACTCACTGTTCGTGCGTAAATATTTGATGTCGTTGCACTGTCCACGCCAACGCCGTGAGCCAAGAAATGCTTTCACATTAAAATGATGATGCATGCACACTTACCTTTCTATGTACTTGGCGAACGCTATCCATATTTTCATCGTTTATAATTGGTTATTTATAGAAATTCACGTACGGGACTCCTTCGATTTTAAGACAAAAGCCTTTAAGTGCTCATATTCGCGGTTATCGTTCGTGGCATCCAAAAGCTGGAAGAAGAAGAAGAAGGACAAGAGGGATAAGAAGATGCCCTAAGGCAATAAATAACGGTGTAAAAAAAAATGGAGATGGACAAAGACAAAGAAGGAGAAGAAGGGAAAAGGAGAAAGAACAAGAGAGGAACAAGGAGGAAGGAGGAAGAAGGAAGAATCAAGAGGAAGAAGGAAGCAGGAAGAGCAGGAAAAAGAAGACGAACTGGTGATGATAAGGGACAACACTGTAGTTACTATCCTGTTAGAGAGGAACAACAGCGAGTAGATAGGCAAACGGCGCATGCACTCTTTGCTTCTCGTTGATAGGTGGCGGTGCTGAAGCGCATGTGCAGTTGCGCATAGCAACAGTGACGTCACCTGCACCGGCAGGCGGAGCGAGTACGCGCTGCGATGGCGCTCCTTCGCCAGATGTGTCGTTGCAGTCGAGTGAATGAGCCGGATGGCTCCCAAGCAGCCCAGTTTCCGCACCAAGCGGTTCGAATAAGAGCAGGAAGGCGGATTGCCTCAGCATCAAAAAGAGGAAGATCAATGAGCGATGCGTCAACGGCGGCTTCAAGCTTCTCCTACAAATAAGGCTAGAGATGCAGAACTAAAGCATTTGCGACGGCGCAATGCTTCACCTCGGACGAAAGCAATGAAAGCAGAAAGGAAGCACCAACAGCGACGAATTGGCAGTCATTGGCGTGACAATTGGTGCGGCAAAGGCTTCGTCTAGTGCACTTTAGGCTGGCAAAGTGCCCCCATAGTTTTATTCTTTTGTCCTAGGAAATAAGGAAGCGCTATTTGTACAATTTTATATCTTCCCGACTATAGTATGTCACGCTATATTGACCCTTTATTTGTCAAAAAAGCTACGTGGGATGAGCGAAATTTTGGACTTTCTGAAATTCTGATGTTAGTTAAATTTGAGTAACTAGCGATTAGAGAGGGATAGAGGAATAGCGGGGGCATGAGTGCGCAGGCCCAGACTGAAACCTTTCAGAGCTTTCAGAGAGCAGCATTTTGCGCATGCTCAATCACGCCTCCTAAAAAAACACGGTCATGTTTCAGTGAATGAAAACCAGGTGAGAGTAATGAGAACAGGCAGCATATAAGAAGCAATCACATTTTGGGACTCATAAAAATGTCCTTGCAATACACTTTATTCGATTACATTGCGGAAATTGCCGCTAGATATCTTGGTAACAAGCTTAGGAAAAAACTCTGCTTCAAGTAAAGGATCCGGCAATGTAAAACCACTGCGCCTCTGAAACCTCCTCGATACAATCACAAAAAAAATATTGAAAGGTGCGCGAAATTTGGATAAGTAACTGTTAAAGCAAAAACACGAGATAAAAGCTTGAAAAAAGAAACAAGCACTGTTGTTCGGTGCTGTTTAAGGAGATCGGGCTGCCATTCTATGAATAAAACCTTCACCGTTAATGTCCCGAAGCGTACAGTCGCTGTCACAGCCAGTCGACTGCCTCGAACAGTATATCCATACGAGCAGGGAGACGGAAACAAAATTAACGTCATAGAACACTGAGCGTCTGAGGCCGCCTTCTCATCGTACAAACAAACCCTGACGACTGGCACACATCGTAGAGTGCACGTGTTTTCCTCCCTGCCACACACGCGCACTGTAAAAACAGTTATAATGAGATTTCGTAAGAAGGAGAAGACAGAAGAGGGACGTGGCTTCACTGCCCAAACTTGGTGCGCAGCAATTGGCTTATGTGCTCGGGGCTCCGTATTCTGTTATAGTTTGGCACAAGCCCTCTAGTTTTTGCTTTCTTGCATTCAGTCTAACAGCATTTTCTAGATTGTTTCATATTTGCTAGTTTTCTGCCCTTTTTTCATATATTGTTTTGACTGGCGTGAAAGCGCACCTGTTCTGAAGCAATTTCTATCACGTCTAGAGGCGCAACAGCGATGGTCATCACATTTGCCTGAAAGAGTTGAGAGTTGTTCAACTCTCAACAAAACATATTCCACCTTATTTCAGGTAGAAGCGCTACTGGTAAGCAGTGAAGGCCTTTGGATAACAGCTTTTCTTATTTTTTCCAAATCTCATCCTCTATGCAATCATAGCTCTTCTACGCCCAGCTGTACTGAATCTGTCTAAATTTAGCTCCGCCGCAATTTTCAGTACTAAAATGGCTCATTTCGTTTTTTTCTCTACTCTTTTTGCTATGTGAGAAATGAACTGCTTTAAGAAACTGTGTAGTTGCAAAGCAGCAACTCAGTGGCAGCAGTTCTTAATAAGAGGACAATTGATGACATTAGACATGTATGGTGTATTTATTATTGCATCTGCTGACTTTTGAAACAAGAAAACGCGATACGTGTTGAGGTTGTACGAGCACAATTTACTGGATGTCAACGAAAGATGATACTATCGTACTTCCCTGTCATCGTGCACGTCAAACCGATGCGCGAGATAAACTTGCCCTTCAATCTTGTCATGCAAATGACTCTTAAAATCAACATTAGACTCTTTCCTCAGCTATGAAGAGCACAACCTAATGCGCATCTCTAATGCAGCATCAGGATTATGGCCCTAACAGCGAAGGTGTCATTGTTTTTTGTTAAAGAAGAATACGTGTAACGATGATGTCGCATCGCGGTTTGCGGCTTCTTCCAATTGATGGGAATATTGTTGAATATTGTATTCCGAAGAGCAAATCGTGCCTTGTTTACAACTAAGCAGACCAGCACTTCTTGAATTTTAACAATTTGTTTGCCTTGCTTTTTGTAAATTTGGCATCACCATGCTATTTAGATCAGAAGTATATTTCAGATAGTAAGTTCTGTTTGTCAAAATATAAATGGTTTTTTGTTTGTATCCATGTTGTTGGCAATGTTGTGGAACTGTGCAGCCCACCAGAATCAATGTTGCTCGTTGATCCTTTGCTGTTTGTTTGCTTCTTTGTTAGCTGGTCACAAAAGCTACGAGCTTGATAGCACGAACCTGCTGCTTTCAAGCTTAATGAAGTTGCTTGTATCACTGTAATGTGCAGGTTGAAGCACCGTAAGCTATGTTTCTCCTCTTGCTTTTTCAAAATGCTGAATTTAATTGTTACTCACGTTTGTTGCATGCATAGTATGCATAGTTATTTCTCATGCTTGTAAATTAGTTTTATTTTGTCAACTTACATAGCTGTTTGCTTCTACATCTCAATTGAGTGCATTAAAATACATGGATGAACTGGAAGTGATGTTTATATACTTTTGTACTTTATTCCGGCACTAGGTGTATTTTAAGCCTTAGAGGAAACTTTAACTACTGCTGTAGAGGGCGTTAGCAAAGACATTCACCTGCTAATCCCCAGGATGTCATGGCCCGATTCCGATCGAGGAAGCTGCATACTAGTGCTGCTAAAAAAAATAGCTCGGTTGAACGGAGTCATAGGAGCATTATTTATGTTTCGCTTTTCTTTTCCGTTTAGGGTTTGATTTTGGATTCTATTCGTCCAGACCATTTCAACAATACATGACTTGACGTTAAAGCATAAAGGTCACTTTTATTCATAATTACTAATCATCAGAAATTAAGACCTTAGTGTAGTGCAGTGACTTAGGTTTAGCACAGTCGTACTCGGGATAATCTAAGTCATGAATATGACTTGAAAGCATAGCATATATATTTCAATCTTTAACCAAAATTAACTAACTAGCAGCAAATAATTATGATGTATAGTTATTCCAGTGAAATTAAAATCCACATAAGCTATCTACCGATACACGATTTGTAGCTTTAGCATGAATATTCATTTTATTTGGAATTAGCCAATTAGAAGTAATTATTTGTGATCTAGAATTACCCCAGAGCAGTTACACTCGATATCAGCTATGTAATGATCTATGACTCAGTGATATCGCATAAAGTCCAAAGTATAAAACCAATTAAGTAATTACCTATGTTTAATTAAGATTGTAATTATTACAGAGCTATTATACTTGACATAAGCTACACAACTATGCAAAACATGGGTTGTATCAGCTTGACTCAAATGATTGGCAGTGACGTTGAGCTGAGACTTTTGAACACTGTAGAGCTAAAAACGCCCCAGTGCTCGGATATCGTGGAGATTTTTAAAAATCCATGTAGTTCACATCGACTCAAAGACGTCCACTACGGCTCATCTGAGCGTTCACAGCATTACATCAAAACTTAAAAATCCTTTAAACACTTGAAATATACTGCCGACGCCTTGGCAGGCCACTTCTTGCCGTCATGAACATTGTCGCCGCGAGCTTCACCCCAGCCCGTTGGCCAGTATAGGGGGCTTCCACTCCAGCAATTTTTTGTAACCACATTGGGAGCTATTAATCCGCGTTGCTCTTTGAGGTAGGCAGATTGGAATGAAAATCAACCTTCCAGTGATCTTGAATGCTAAGTCAAGCACGCAACTCCTAGGCCCCACATGCACGTTCATAGGCTTGGCTAAAGCGTGGCTTTATATGTCAGATGGTCGCCTACGCTGCAGCGTCATAACCTTAAAAGGGAGCCTAAGTGTTCCCCTCTAATTGTTGTTTATAATCAAGCTCACGCCTAGTTACTCTTAAATGCAAACGTTTCTGTTTTAGTTTAATATTTCCAAACTGCGTTATTGCTTTCTCTTAACTCTGGAAATTTTGAGTGTCCCTTTTGTTTGGTACCAACTGATAAAACAAGATCTGACAAGAACACAAAATTAAAGATGTTCCAGTATCTAACGTTTCAAGCATGAAATCAGGATTTCACCGAACAGTGGATTTATTCAAAGTGCGTCTTGGTTTTATCTCAAAGATTTCGAACGCCAGTCAGCCTTGGCGAAACTTTTCATACCTCCTCAAGCGGCGCCGTCAGCTCGAGCCCTTCAAAGGTGCTCAATCACTTTCATCTGCGGTACAAAGAACACTACTGAAGTTTTCTCAGCGTCATCATCCTCTTAATCCTTGCAACACTTCCCAAATTTCGCGCCCCTTTTCGAAGATGTGGTTTAGTTCCGAAAACACCTTAAGAGCTTTCCCAGAACCACCTCTTCAGTCACTGTCCATCGAAACCGCCTTGTCCAAAAACGGGCCTCTCTTCACGCAAACTCTAGTCTAAAGGCTCCCAGGTATGCCATAACTCTGATCATTTCCCTTGAACGCGTAGCTTACGCCACTCTTCATCTAGACGGCGAGAGAGCCATAACCGTGCGGCACAAAAATCAATGAGAAAAAAGCCATTCCAAGCAATGATCTCTTAGAAAGAGGGAGGTTTCATGTTAGTCGCTCTCCTTATACGGAATTTTTAAGCATTTGCAAAGCTATTGCTATTCCGATAGTTATCCGGTTCCTTCTAACAGTATCTTTTTTTCTTCCTCGAGGAATATGCAGTTCAGTTCTTGCATGAAAGAACATCTGTTCTTTTAGTGTCCCTCTCGGAAATCACGAAGTGGTCACGCTTTTCAGAACTTGCATATGTCCTGTTTAATATTTTGGGCTGCTATAAACTGTCTCATGAAATAAGTATTGCAATCCAAATTCAAATACAATAGTTAGCATAGAACGCGTGAAAAAAAAAAAAAATAGCCCATCGTGAATGCACGTCCCTTATTGCGTGTGTCTTCCATGTGCATGTCCCACCTTGATACGGGACAGCAATAAATAAAGTTCATCTTTTCCACGAAGGGTTTACTGCGCTAAAAAATACACGGAAAAAAGAAGAACTGGACAGGACTTTTTCTTTTGTCCGTGTATTTTTGTAGCGCAGTAACCCTGAATTCGTGGAAAAGATAAACGTTAACTAACTAGCCCAGCTTACCGCTCTACTAGTAAATAAAGTGTTCTTACGGCAGATTTCACATCCCTCATACGTGCCTCATTCCTTATCGGCAAAAAAAAAAAAAAAAATGGGAGCAAGGTTGTATTACTAGGTCGGTAACTTGAACAAATCTTTCTTTCTTTTTTTTTTTTTGCAACGACGGAACCATCTTTGCGCTGACACAGCCGGAATGCTTTTACGGTTTACATCCAGTCTACTATTATCCCCTTTGCTATACTTTTTCATACCCTATTAGTATAAGTAGAAACGAGCTCGAGTGCGCGTGTGAAAACTTAATGATTATAAGAAAAATGCATTGCTTAAAATACTGCTTAGAAACGTAGATAGAGTGTCTTATCACCATTCGATAGCACAGCAGAAGTATGGGATGCATTGCTGTACGTATTCAAGCGCTGCTTCCCATGAAGCATATTGGCAGTTGGGAAAAGTGCAAGGAGGCTTTCATATATTATTTGTTTCCCCATCGCTTGTAGGCGATATCAAGCACATTCCCAGTATAACGGCAATAGGGTTTAGTGGTATACTACTCTGTGGCGAAAATAGTAACCTATTATTAATAACAGTCTACTAGTAATGGCAATTATTCTGCAGATATTCTTAGGTGTTGCAGAGATTCTGACCTAGGATCCCTTGGGTCGAACTGGCGGGACGTCGATGTAAGTGATAAATGGTAATAAATGGTAATTGTGGGACTTAGAGAGCCGGTGATTTTACAATTTTTTTATTAACATAAGAGAGAAGCGCAAAATTACGCAGTGAGCAGCATTATGTACAAACGTTCCAAGGCGGACAGGACAGGGTGCTTCTCGACGCTTGGATATTGTACCAAACAGAATGGTTTTGCAGTAAACTCACATTTCACGAAGAAAATAATAGCAAACATACGTCATTCTAACAATCCAAGTTGCGAAGAGTAGCTAAAAAGACGGCTGTTGCTGCATTCCACTGCATGCAGTCTTTTAGACAGAAAATGTAACTATGGCTGCCTCGTGCTTTTGCTTCAAAGGAGAAGTAAGAAAATAAATTTTGATTCATTCCCGAAATATAGCGTTACAAAGTAATACTAAAGACTAAGTATTGTGGACATGGCATTGCATACGTATAACTTAGCGACTCCGCGAACCGGCAAATCTTTTGACGTTATAGGTCTTTGTTGGGTGTCAAAATTGACGGAGTGGGAGGCATCCAATAGATTGGAATATTGACGCGCATCGTTCAATTCTCCGGCTATGTAACATACTCCGATGCTTTGGCAGAATCAATGTACCCATCAATACATCAATATAGGCTGAAACAGGGACACAAAGTTGGTATGCCTTTCCTGTGAAAACCATTTCTTTTATTCATTTTAATGGTGAACTCTAACGTCGGTTTGATTTGGCTTCTTGTATCTCTCTTTACTGCGACTCTTTTTTTTCTGTTACTTTAAAAAGTTCTCCATGTGAGAACATTATAACACCTATATTTGCACAGAAATGCTTGTTAATCGATAGCGCTTTCTAAATTAAATGATGCAGATTCTTCCGAAAATCTTCTGTGCAGGTTATGAAAATTTTTTGAGGGATAACATGCATTTCTTAAGCGCAAAGGTAAGAGAACGATTAAAGTATGTTGAAACTAAAAAGTCCAAGAAAACAAAACAAGTTTAGATATGGCGTCTCTCAAGCGCACTAGCTAATACTAACAAAAACTAATGTTTCCTTTATTTTGTCTTGAGTATAAGATGATAAAGTTTCATTTTGTAGCAGTCACAATTTCCGATACTCTACTTCATTTCTGTGCCATTGGTAAACCCAATGAGGTACAAGAATTGTGTACTGTTTTCTACCTGTTGTATCTTGAGGCAAGTATAATTGCTGAACAGTCCAAAAATCTGTTGATACAGTAAAATGAAGCTAACCAGCAAAATTTTTGCTTTCTTTTTGTTTCCTTTGTACCAAACTAGTGGACAATAAGCACAAAGCGCAATTTACCCATAAAACGGTCTGCCGCTTTCGTCAACAATACCATTTCATTGAAATCAGAGCCTTTAAAAGCTGTAGGCAACATCAATAACAAAAAAGACAGCTATCACTGCAGCACGCTGTCTTCCCAAACTGACAGCACTGATGCCAAGTGCAGTTTTTATATCGGTTTCATAGAGCCAGCAACATCTCGCGGCTACCAAAGTTTCACTGTCACACGTTTCACTTGAATGCATCTGAATTTCCATCTCAAAATAAAATTTCCCTGTCTCAATAGTCGGCATGTCATAGGATTGAACTTATAGGTTCCGCCGTCAATACCGGGGTCGATAGCCGCATTTTTATATAGGTGCAACTAAAGCCCCTCTATCCTTCCAAAGTACCGCCATTATTAGATCTTGCCGCCTCCGCGCTCCCCCTCAAAATTTCCTCCTCGCCACCTCTGTCTCCCCAGCCTCCTCCGCTCACCCATTCGCCGATGCGTGTCACGTGGAATCGCGTGTTGCGCTTTTGTGTATTTTTTCTTCCCGGCGCGCGCCGGCTGCCATTTTCGGACCAGCACGGCGAAGCAGCTGCACGATAGAGGGGCTTTAGCTGCACGTGGGCGCTTTAGCTGCACGTGGGGCTTTATCCGCACGCGCAAGCTTCATCGTGATGCCGTGTTGCTGTGCCTTCGGTTGCCGGAACCGACAAGGCGAAGGCAAAAGGCTTTTTTGTTTGCCATCTGGCCCGCGCAACGCGAAAAGAAGAAGAGTTTGGATGAACAGGATCGGGCGGGCTGACTTCAAAGAAGTTGCAAAAAACGCACGGCTTTGTGAAGTAAGTGCTACGGTTCATTGCCTTTTTTTAACCTTGCCGACTTCTGTCTTTTTAGGAAAGTGCATTTGTGTCAGTTGTGCGCGGTTTAAGCGTGTGTAAGCTGGCCTTTTTTTTAACACGAGCTGTGCATAAAAACGAATTTATCCAGGCCATGATTTCAACTCCGCTAGAAATTAGCACATCTCGACACTTTTGCAGGGCCTTGAATACAACCGGCTAGCTTCTTTCCGCGTACGCTCGCACGTATTCATTTAGTTTGCGGTATTAATTTTTTAACCTACCGAAGTAACTTGGCTATGAGGAAGGTCGTAATGTATAGCAGCGGGTAACTTAATTTAGGGCAAATGGGGTGCTTCACGGGCATTTCAATCCCACAGTACACTGGTATCTTGCATTCTGCTTCCATCTTGCCTACTGCCAGACGCGACCTTGAATTGAAGGGATGACAAGCAGCTACTTGCAAATTTTGTGTGTGTTAGCAGACAAAGGCTGTAAAGTACCATAGGCCTCCGGAAATTGATAGCGTTGCTTTAATCTAAAGCTTCTACATGATTCCTTTCATTTTGTTGTTTTTCTTAGAAAGAGTATTACTTTAGAATGGGACCAATTAAGCAAACGGGAGCCGTATTGCGCAATATGTTGCCTTGAATTTGGGGTGAAGTCCTTCCCTCACTGTGATAGCCTAATTGCCACAGTAAATGTAGCGTTTTATTATGGTGTGCTAGCGGATTGCCTATGGAAGCGCACGCACAGCAGTTATAAAGTCTTTTCTCGGTGCAGTATTCAATCGTATTGTTTTCTGCTTTCTTAGGACCATGTCACTGCAGACCAATTTGAACCTCTAATCCTGAAAAACAGCGGCAATAAAAAGCTGAAGCCAGATGCAGTACCGAGCCTGTTTGTACATAGGAAGCCAACAAAATTATGGAAGCCACCAGCCCACCAGGAAGCCACCAGCTTTTACCCGATTGTACCTCTCAGTATCTTTGTTTACCTTGTATTTTATAGTTGCAACAAATGACTGCAACAGCTCTGCGCAAGGTGAGTTCACGCGTTTCTATGTAACTAGTTGAAGCGCAACTTTAATTCCTGGGTGTCATAAAGGGAGCCTCACATCAGCGAGTCAAGTTACGTCACGTAGGTCACACGACAAGTTTAAGTCGATTTGTCACGCTTGTGACTAATCAGCCGAAATTGGTCACGCGACGTCTGCAAATTTACAGTACCACAGTACCAATACCACGTGCACTTGCTTGTGTTTACCACGTTTGCATAACATTGCCAAGATATAACATTAATGTATTTGTTGCAATACACTTAACAATACTTCCTTTTGGTTCGGGTTTCATTGCTTGTGGAAGCCTGACAGTTCCGTGGATGACGTGTACCTGTACTGTGAACTTTCTTTGTGTGTGAGACTGATAAGAATATTTATTAAAGCTATTTGAGAACTGTTTGGTTGTAGAGCCCTCTTATTGCTTTGCCTTAAAGTTGTTTCTAGCCTTGTATTCCTTCATGCATTCCTTTTGTGTTGTATGATGTTATGTGACACATTTTAGTTATACAAATAAATAAAGTATTATTTTAAATGCAGTGCACTGCTGTCCACGTGTCCAATTTTCCTTTCGTCACAATTTTCCCTCTGACAGTTGGCTTAGCACTTTAAAGAAAGCGTCACTTGTGCTAATGGGGGAATAGTTTTTTTTTTTTTTCGGAATCTATGCCCAGTATTGCCAGTTCAGGTTAGACGAATAAAATCTCGCTTCAAAAATTCCGCGCGGCTCGATCATTGCTTTCCGCGTTTTTCCTTCGTAGTGCGCCAGCCGTCGTCTGCTACGGCAGGTCCGTCATAGTCGGCGCCACCGTCGAGGCAGCGCGCGGCCTCGCCGAGTGGGAGAGTGGAACGGAGGAGGAGATGAATGGTTGGCGCTACTTTCCTTGGAGGGGTTTTAGGTGCAACAGCCTACCCTCTGGTTGAGAAGATACCGATAAAAGAAGGGGGGAATGTTTTTGTGGTTTCATTGCGGTGTTTGTTCTTGGTTGTGTTGATTTTATTCATGATTTAATACGTGGCGAGGTACACAATATGAAAGTGCCTTTACATCTGCCAAGGTGCCTGAGTTCCACCGTCACAAAAGGAGAGTAACTGGGCAGGTAGCAAAAACTACTTCTATTGCTGTTGGTAAAATTACAGATTGTAAGCTTCTCTTTATTTCGAAGGTGAAGTAAACTGAATTCATTCTTTCACCCCAAGTGACTGTCCGGCTAAAGTTGAGAATAAAAAATGTTACAAATAAAGAACGTTACAGATAGAAAGACAATTGATTCAGACAGTGGTAAAAAAAATATCGTTGAGCGTTTAACTCTTCTAAATCTATTTGTAGAAAGCGAAATCATGTCGCGCCCTGACGACTTTGCAAAGACCTCTGCATAAAGTTTCGAGATTGTCCAGCCTCGCTCGGATCCATGCCATGGCGAAGCGCGCGCTCCCTTGACGCGCGTTGCGATCCTCTTTCAACTGCGGCCGAGCGCGCGGCGAGTCGTGCAGTGTGACTGGTGTGACAGCGAGAGAGGGCATGCGCAGCGGCCTCGTGCTGCTGCTGCGGAAGCACGTGGCTGTCACATAAGTGACGTGGCTGTCACATAGTCGAGCCAGCGCAGCTTCGGAGCGGATGAAGGTCGCTGAAGGTCAAAGAGACTAAGTACGCGAAATATGGCATAGTAAAGCTTTTGCTGCAAAATGTGTGCTTCACCTTGGCGCTTATTTCGGACTCAGTGTTTGTTATTAGAATATGCACCTAAAGCTGCCGATGACTTACCAGAGACGATTCTAGCCTATTTCGTGGTGCACCGCCGCGATAGGTACGGTGAGCGTCCAGGTGCTGGAGATGAAAAGCAATGCTGCTGAATGCTACTCATGAGCGAGCTTGAAAGAAAAAGTGAAGGTATGGATATCTCGCTATTGCAAAAGAAACTACGTTGTGTCCAAGAAGAACGTTGTGCAATTGCATGCAGCTGAACAACACATCAACATAGTACGAAACTCATGTTACGGTGTGTATGTAACCGAGGTGCCCATAACTGCCTTTAAAGATCTAAAGAATGCCCTGGTAAAATATATACTTGTAGCGCAATGAAGCCTATCAAGCACTGTGGAATTATCAAGGCGCGTTTTCACCATCTGCGGAAACCCCGCTTGCTCAGTAAACTGCTAAGCTGCTTTCTGTCCCTTCAAAGAGCTTCTAACTCGATATAATCAGGTTTCAATACTCAAGTATTCCACTTGATTCTCATTCTGGTTTTCTTAAGAAAGTTTCAAGTATTGGATTTCTTTTGATTTATATTGCAAACGTCTATTTGATTTTTATTGACCCATAAAGTAAAACTATCGCTTTGCTTCTATTTTTCGCCACCAAAACAGCTTTTATTTTGGGGACGTGATAAACTATATATTTAATCCTCCTTGTTTTTCGTCTCTTGCATATCTTAGTACATAAAATACCTGTATTGCAAGCACTTCACTTTCTATATACTGCAAACATTCTTTCTATTGTTTCCATCGCTCTTGGTATCAAGATAATGAAGCTCAAGTTTGATCCACCCGCGCAGACTATTGTCTTTGGAACACACCATCAAAGAACAATCAAGGCGCAGATGTCAGCCAGTGCCATGTCGCACAACGGGCCACTCGTTCTGACATTCAAAAATTCGTTTTTTAGTTCCCTCTTTGTAGCCAGCCACTGAAAGTTTCGTGTACCTATTGGATTTCTTTTGATTTATCTTGCAAACGTTTCTTTATTGGCGCGTAAGGTAAAAGTATCGTTTTACTCCTATTCTTCGTCACCAAAACAGCTTTCATTTTGTGGATGTGATGAAATAATATTTGGTTCTCCTTTTCCTTTGTACCTGGTATATTTTCTTCCAGAAAATAGCCATATTGCAAGCACTTGGCTTTCTATACAGTACAAACGTTCTTTCTATTGTTTCCGTCGTTCTTAGTATCAAGATATTGAAGCACAATTTCGATATACTCTCGCAGACTATTCTCTCTGGAACACAACACCAACGAGCAGTGAACATGCAGATTGCAGCTAGTCCTATATTGCACAACGGGCCACTCGTTCAGACATCCAAATCATCGTTTCAATAGTTCGCTTTTTGTAGCAGGGCACTGAATAGGGGTTTTGCGAAGCAAATTTGATACCGGTATTTTGAAACTACTTTGGTGGCTTACTTGAGTATCTTATCACACTAGGAAAGGGCCCAGGCAAACTATGTTGGAGATTTTTTATTTTTTTTTTGACGAAAAATATTTATTCCCTAACACTTCCATTTAGACGCTTTCGCAGATCGTAGAGCTTAGGCAGCCATAATTTATACGACTGAGTATAAGATCGCTACCCGGAAACGGCGGTTGCATTTCTGTGGGAATGAAAGGTGGGAGCACTCGTGTACAGAGATGTACACGAGTTGTCGGATGCAGTTGGTCTAATTGTATCCGAAAACTTCACAATCTCTTTCATTCGAAATTTGTGAATATGCACAGTCTGATTATTTTGGTCAACCGAATAGAAAAGAAATTCTATTCCCAAATCAGAATTTTTGAGTACTTTCATGCCCCTGGATATGGAGAATTTGCAAATACAGTCTACTTTTTCACAGACTCATGCTGGACAAATGCGCTTGAAAAAAAAAAAAAAAAAACAGCTAGAATAATAACTAAGTAAAGTAGCCGCTTCGTTTAATTGATCTGATTTGAGGCTTTCTTATTTGACTGAAGATTTTAAACTACGGGCGGTTCCATCTCCTTGTGCTACACTGCGGCAGACGCGTTTTTCCAGACATGAGAAAGGTAAGCCAATAAATTTTTTACCGTACAAAGGCAGAACAAAAGCAATAAATCAGGATGGCGCTGTGGACCACATCACCTTACTCACCTTTTTTTTTTTTTCTTTCTTCTTCGCACTCGTCCTTCTGTTTGGGACTGTATTTTTCATTTTTTTTACTCATCTTTTCATTGCTTCTGATGGGCGCAAATGCAGTAACGTAGTGACTTGCTTTAACTCTGCACAATTTCATACTGCCTTCCGCTCAGGCTCGCAGTTTAAATGATAAAAGCAAACCTACGAATATTTGTCACTTGAACTTCCACCCGAAGTCTCTTTTACTCATCTAGATGTACTTTTCTTTTGTGGCTGCTTCTTTTCTAACGCTGTAATTCCTGCTATCCGTAGTTTGCGGTTTGTTTTCGCTGGCACAACCAGCGACAGGTTTGAAATATGACCTCCCTGACAGAAGAGAAATCATCGCAGTTTGGATACGCCTCGGTTAGATAAGGAGAGTCCATTTTTCATCTCCGCAGTGTTTTTCAGTTTTCGTTCTTAAAACACCTGATCAAATTTTTTTTGTGTGTGTGTGATAGACTTTTTTTTTTTTTTAACGTGTACGTGTCCTTTTCTATCATTTTTGGGATATACGGTGAGTCGGTGTGACTCTATGTTCCTTTTTTCCGTTTCAAATATTTCTACTAAAATAAACGTAAAAATTCCCGTTCGCTCTGTAGGTTAGAACCTCGCATACAAAATTCAGTATCGCCTCCTTAAGTGAAAGCTCGGGCAGCTAGCTCACTCAGTCGAACGCCGTCACCGTACCTCAGTTTCGGCTCGTGTTTTATCGGAAGTAGTAGGAAAAGTGGAGGCTTATAGTTGAGGTGGTCTCCTTTCTATTGTGGCGCGGTTTAAGTGTGCATCGACAACTGTGACATGTACTGAGCCTTTATTTTCCTTTACACTAACTTACGATTTCAGCATAGGTGTCCGCTAAAAGTTGCGACATATACTGCGCTTTCTTTTCCCGGTAAATCTACTTAAACAAAATCTATAAAAAGATTCCCAGAATGCAAATTCGGTGTTAAAGGCACTATCGCGTTAGCTGTTATAGGGCGAAGCTGGAGCGTCCCCCCCCCCCTTTTTTTTTTGTTATAAATGGTCATTTACAGGGTAACTAAAATCCAAGGCAGAAAACTGGAAAGTATAGGTCTTTGACCATACTTGATAAAAAAAAAAAAATTCGGAGCGGATTCTAATAAGAGTGCGGATCGTCATAGCCACACCGGCAGCCGATCAGTGCTTTTGTTAAATTGTTACTCTCTTGTGCTGTGCGTCGCATGTCGTCGTTTTCATCAGCTGTCATCTGTGCATAGTGGATAGAAACACTGCTATCACATTGCCCTCTTAAGATGCGCTAAGCAGTCCCAAAGTTTTATACTGCACTACTACTACAATTCTGAGTCACCAATTTAGATGTCCAAAAAAAAAGAAAACGTGCAACTGTTTCTTGGTCAGATGCCGGAGCAGGCCAGCTGACGGTGACTTGAAGTCCGGTTGAGGCAATGGCCTGCTAACGGTAGCAGTTACTATAAGCCTAGGGGTCCCAATGTTCTGTACTGCGGTGGGTCCGACCCAGGTGTCCTAGTCCCAGGGGTACCGCGGCGGGTCAGGCTCAGGTGTCCCAGTGCCAGATGTACTGCAGCGGGTCACCCAGGTACTGCTGCGGTCACTCCCGGGTGCTGAGGCGGGACAAGTGCGGCCGTCAGGCGCTATTGTGCAGGCGAGCCCTCTCCGGGACTAGCCCACAGGATGGCGGAGCGCCGTGCGGTACCAGTCCCCTAACCAGGTTTCCGGCAGGTGCTGGCGAGCTGACCTTTGACGCCAGGCCCAGAACGGTGAATAGAACCGCACAGCGACGCTCTGGAACGTCCGGCCTGTTCCCCTGCCACGAACGAACTCACACGCACTGGCTCGCCCCACACGCGGCTGCAATTCACTTCTTTGGCAACGTCTGCGGCGAAGGCCTCCCAGGCACTGCTCCGCTTTATGAGAAGCACAGGCCTAAACGAAAGGCTATGAGTTTGCTATGACATGACTGTAACATGATGTGATGTGGCGTGTCTGTTATGTGACTGTATTAATTTCAACTATCCCTCTCTCACAACTTTTATATCCACTCATCCCCTTCCCCCAGTGCAGGGCAGCAAACCGGTTGTTTTTACTGGTTAACCTCCCTGCCTTTCCTCCTCATCTTCCTCCTCCTTGGCAATGTCCGCCCGCGCACTCACACTCGCGATCGCGATCATCCCACTATTAAAGCTAATTAGCAAGCGTAAACTGTCTGACATAAGAGAGTACAATATGAAGAGAGTGAACGTGCTCTAAATAATATAACTAGAAGAATCAGATTGCAATGAAACACGCTTGGGAAAAAAATGCTTCAGATCACTGCAGCCACCCGTACTGAAAGAATGCGTAAGCATATACGTTTCCGGTTTTACGACTTCACTTACTGACGTCACACAGTCGTCACATGAGACGTCGACATAACACGTCACTATTCTGACCTCCTCATAGGTGACATTGCAAGTGAAGTACCACGTGACCACCATGGAGGTCGCCGTCATCTCATTTGGCTATTTCGATGTAATTGGATTAATTTGCACTAATTAACTATTGTCTCAATAAAATTTTTTTATCTCTACAGCCATTTGTTCATCTATTGATACAGCCATTCATTAGCGTTTTTCCTAAATCCCATCACTTCGACTCAATTCTGCTGACAATGTTCTGCTTACAAATTCCTCAAACGTTAGCGGTCACCGAAGGGGCAGAAACGCGGAGGCTAATTAACAGGAATAAACCTAAACTGATCACAACGCTAAGACCTATTGATTATAAAATAAGTTGTGGTTTAGCTCTGGTGAACCCTAATTGAATTGCGAAAGCAACGGTGGAAGCTTCGTTTTCCTGCTACATTATTCTCCTATCACGCCCTATCAGTGTGAAGTGCTACATTATTTAGGACACTTAAGCTCATTCTTTAAGGGTATGACGCGAGAGCGTAAGCTACCAGCCCATATATAGAGAAACGCAAGCCCTAGGGACGTTCCTGCCTGTCATCGGAGTAACGAGAATGCAAATGGTTCTGGTAGGCTGATTCTGATATCACCCACCCACATGAAAGGAGCGACCCGAGTTGGCAGCTTCTACCCGTACCCGAGTACCGTGAATTCAAATGTC
Source organism: Amblyomma maculatum (assembly GCF_055883805.1). Classification (NCBI taxonomy): domain Eukaryota; kingdom Metazoa; phylum Arthropoda; class Arachnida; order Ixodida; family Ixodidae; genus Amblyomma; species Amblyomma maculatum. The sequence goes on along the minus strand of NC_139344.1, from coordinate 320,858,811 downwards.
ATGGCAGGCTGATTTCTTTTTTAATGAGGAGACCGTAGCTACGCCTCTTGACGGCGTAGCTGCTGCCACCCGGGGTCTCGCTTTGGCTGTCGGAGTATTGCTTTAGCAATAAAAAGTGTAGGTACAATGTTAAAAGGCAGTTGAACGGGTAAAACTGCGCGAAAAAGACGGGACGAAGAAACACACAGGCACAAACAAGGCGCAGACAAAAGGGAGGAAGCCTGCATAATGAGTCAGGGAAAAAAACGCTTGTTATTGATATTCAAGTCGCCAACATGAAGAAATTGACATGTGCTGGTCGTGGAATGCAAACACGAGACAACTGATGTTCGCTATAGGTGAAGGACTGGATTCCAAGTTACACCAAACGTAGCAGAAGCAGCAGAAATGCGAGCGTATCAGATTGTCACGTTTGTGGGCCACCTGGGAAACACGAACGGGTCATTAAAAATATGGGAGAGACCTGTAGTGGAATATGATCGAGGTGACAAAGATGATTATGATGTCAATATGGTCTAAACTTCTCATTCTACTAACTCGCTCTAATCCACAAGGAGTCATTGTCAGAGTACCGTGAGTTTAAATCATGTGTCGCGTTCATTTAAATGTCTTTCACGGAAAGATAACACATGCAGTATCAAACATTTTTCGTTGACGTACCGCACAGTGCACATCATTATCCCTAACTTTTCCAGTATCCCTTGGCTGATTTATCTAGATATTTCTGCGCCAACTTGAAACTGAGAATTGCCGAATAATTCGTACTTGGACGACCGACAAGCACGATTGATGTTTTATGCGCCACCGTGTTACTTTATTCTTTTGCCGACGCACGTCAGTGCAACAGTTTCTCTCAGAGCAGCGTTAGCCCCTTCGTGTATCGCCTACGGAATTGTCGCACCACGTGACAACACACTAAGTGTTGTAAAGAAACATCGTAATGTTTTAGCTATTTGGTTTGGCTTTACTTCACAGGTAAATGATTTTGATTTTCTGTTTTTTTTCGCATGTCCGCTATTAGAAACCGCAGCGATAAAAGTTGTTTTGTGTTGTTGCGCATCGTAAACCGTAACAATATACAAGTGACACTGAAAAACGTGCAGAAGGTTTCGCATATTCAGCGATAGCTTCACAGCATGGTAGCGCTTGGTTGAACTCTCTTAGCCCGATTTCACTGACATTGGTGCGATGCGTTTACGGGAGGCTGTGGGTCGAGGCGCGGTTGCTCCTCCTTCTTGCAACCATCGATTGACGTCATGGCTGTTTCCATGTTGCGATGGCGCTACGTGTCGTCACCAGCGTCATGAGTCACATGCTTCACCCCCTTCCACTCTCTCCTTAGCTCCAAGCTTGAAAGATCAAAGGGTCCGCCCCGCCGGGGTGGTGCAGTGGTAAGACGCCCGACTACTGTGCCGGAGTATCCGGGTTCGAACCCGACCTCGGCGGCTGCGTTTCGATGGAGGCGAAACGAAGAGGCGTCCGTGTGCTGTGCGATGTCAGCGCACGTTAAAGATCCCCAGGTGGTCGAAATTACTCCGTAGCCCTCCACTACGGCTCCTCTTTCTCTCTTTCCACTTTCACTCCCACCTTCCTCCCTTCCCTTACGGCGCGGTTGCGGTGTCCACAGAAAACAAGTGAGACAGTTACCGCGCCTTTCCCTTCCTATAAATAAGTCAGTTTTTAAATCAGATCAAAGGGTCCGTCATGACATTGGGGTGTGGAAGCATGGCGGTCTACAAAGTTACTCTTCTTAATATTACTACTACTACTACTACTACTACTACTACTACTACTACTACTACTACTAATAATAATAATAATAATAATAATAATAATAATAATAATAATAATAATAATAATAATAATAATAATAATAATAATAATAATAATAATAATAATTAATAACTGGTTCAAAGGAAGGGAAAGGCGCAGTTACTGTCACACTTGTTTCTGTGGACACCTGAACAGGGCCATGAGGGAAGGGAGGAAGGTGGGAGTAAAAGTGGAAAAAGAGAAAGGGGAGCCGTAGTGGAGTCTTGCGGAGTAATTTCGACCACCTGGGAATCTCTACTGTGCACTGACATCGCATTGGGGAAGGGGGGGGGGGGGGGTAGCACAGGGTGGTTGCTCCTGGCTCTACGGGGCGAGGACTGGTATGTCCCCGCCGTTTGAGGCGGGGGCTAGCTTGCCGCCGGTGTTTGTACCTGTTGTAAGCCGTTGCGACGCACGTTCTTCTCTCACCTCTTTTTCTTCCTTTCCTATTTTCTCCTGACCGCACGAAGTATTGGAGGTGGATCAGCTACACAGCCAGTAGTAGGCCCGTGCAGTTTCTTTCTTCATCCTACAGTCGCTACAACAATAACATCGCACAGCCTCCATCGAAATGCATCCAGGGTTGGATGATTTGGGGGAAGGAAGGCACAGTATATTCATGACCAGACTTTGTCATGTGGCTCCCTGAAGGTGAACGGCTAGCCCACGCTGACATTGTGTGTTGGTTTATGGGAAAGGCAAGGCACAGTGCCTGTCACATTTTTATTTGGACATCTGAACCACATAGCAAGTTTGCTCTCCTGCTCCTAGTAGGTCAAATGGAGGTCGAATTGAAGCCACGCGAAGACCGGCTCTACCTAGCGTAGTGAATCTTTGGCTTCAAAATGTGCCAGACTTCGCTTCAATGAATCATCGCCACAGAGGTAATGCTCATTCGACAGCGAAGAAACGTTAGATGCCTCTGGAGATGTCCCAGACTCGAAGCACCGCAAACATTGCCTTGCCGGCGCCATAACTCACTGAAATGCCAGCTGTGTCGAAATAACAGAGCAAAAAGAAGTAAAACATGTAATTCTTTTTATTCTGTGAGCCTTATTTCCTCGTCCTGATTAGAATTAAACGGTTTTTCGAAGCCTTTAATTGCGCATGACCATTCGCCTTTATGCGCGGTGCGATAGTGACCGTGCCTAGTAAAGCGGTTTACGCAAGCAAAGAAGTGTGCACAAACTTTTTTAACAAGTTCGCACTGCTGCCAGCTCTATGCCATGCCACATTGAACATTCAAAATGACATTAGTGATTTAAAGATTTGCGGTACTTCCAGCTGATTACCTACAGCCGCCTGAAATAATTTGTGCATGCCCAAAAAGGATATTAAAGGCCATGTTTTTGCGACAAGGAGGAATAGTTCGTGGTGCTACTGAACATAGTCACTCACTACCTTTCCTATTTGTATAGTTTTCTATAAATTCCAAGTTTAAAATATCCCCATTGACGACCAAGTTTGCTATACTACCGCTCAATAGATGGCACTAGCCGCTGAATGTCTAGAAAAGCTCGACATCAGAAGCTGCAATATTCTTGTAACTTCCAGAAGTCCGCAGTTCGTTTCTTCCTGTCTGCTCGCTGGATGTCTTAAAGTAAGAACGAAAATTTTATAAATGCCATTCATTCCATGTTGTCACGCTGTGACTCCACTGACGGCAGCCCACGCTGACATAGGAACGCTTGTTTTCATTACCACGCCGTATACGCCACCTGGTTCAAAATAAAGAAAGAAACCCAATTCAGTGAGCAAACGGTGCATATCCAGGGCTGTGGAATGAACACTGTTGCCAGCCGATGCAAACCATTCTACACACCGACATAGAGCAAAGAAAAGACAAGCACAGAGAACCGCTGTCCTATTTGAAGGGCAGCAGATGCCACAAAGCAAACGAAATTCGAAACAGTCTCATCTCGTTCTGCACTCCGTTCCGGCGTACCATCATCAGCATTCATTCCGTGCCAGCAAGTAATTTAGTGCTTTCCTTATAGTAGGGAAGAGGGGAAACCGAGCAGTTTGATACAAATGTCGGGACCTCAAAGACATTCCAGGAATCTAGTAATTTGCTTGACGACTCTGCTTACCAAATGGCCAGGCGCTTAGCGAAACGTTCCGGAAGGTGCTCTCATCATCAACTAAACTGTACTATATAAGGTGCATATATAGAACACATAGAGGTAACAACATTCCATAGTGGCATTATCGGTGGTATATTCTGAACGTCATCTAAACTGTGTGGCTAAAGCACCTGTTGTACCAAATAAAGACAATCCCAATCTCTGAACACGGTCACTTGAGTAGAAGTGAGCAGCAAGCTTCTTTGGAGTTTATAAAAACGAAGTGTTAGAAATGGCACCCTCTGCTTGTAGTCATGGCTATCTATATCTGATGTCAGGATTAGTATGCTAGCTGAAAAGATTTTAAGTGAATACACATATCCGTGCGTGCCTCACACCTCATGACCTCAAACCTCGTGGCTTCAGACCTTGACTGAGTCACGTAGGTCCGTATTCTCGCCAAAAATAGTTTTATAGTTTAACAGCACATCTTCATATTTCTGTGACCAAACTGTGCACTCCATAGCAGGCCCTCTCGGGCACGCACTAAGGTCTGTATATCCTGCTCGTTTTCCTTTGACGAGGCTGTTCTAATTACCACATCTGAAACTTGTTTGCAGTCGAATTTAAATATGATGCCTATTTGTGGAGTACAAAGTGATATCAAGACATCAACTAAGCTGTGCACAGCATATTCAGCCTGCCGTTCGCGCAAGGAGAAAGCTGAACTTTTGTTTTGATTGGCATTAATCACCGAAACCTCAAAGGCAGCGATAGTTATTTTGTCATAGTTCTGCATGTACTGGTTTCATTCTTTTCAAACCATTCCGCTTCCAACCTGACCACTTCTTTCGACGTCGCGAATTCTGAGTTGCCGGGTGTTGTATGGGCAGTGCTGCGTAAGGTTGTCGGCGTGTGTTTGACAGGCCGTGCAACAGACGCTCTAAAGTAATCTCGAAGGCAGTATATATGGCTGAAAGGGCGGCCGCGAATATAAGCCTTTCGAGGAGAAACGCAGCATGCCAAGAGGTAAAGCCGTTAACTGGCATTCTACACTATTTATGCGGAACTACCACTGCACACGGAAATGAAGTCCCAAGAATGCATTAATCAAGTGTAACTTTGCTTGCTATGTTGTGGTTTGCGCCCCAACGACAATGGACTGCAGCGTTAAAGTAGGAACGAGGGAAGTCCGCTGCTTCTAAGCTATTTCTTAAAACTTCTTCTGCTTCATTTTAAATTTTAGCCGATTAGCCGATTTAGATAACAGCCTGTTGTTTACCGTGCAGCTTTTTCTGAAAAAGAACAAACTTCAAAGAGACATGCGCTAATTAAGGCGCACTAAAATGGCAACGTTAAAACCCAAGGTCGAGTCGTGAGTGCGAGTCGGACGGATGCGGTTGGTGCTATTGTTCGATGCTCCTAGACGTCATACAAGGCTACATGTGCGCGTCTTCAGCAGCTCATGCTTTTAAATAACAGCTAAAGTGTTTCATGGCCTTCCGGCAAGAACTATTGTACAGTGTTAGGCTGCCCTCTTAATTTTTGCCTAACTCCTATGCACATTTTCTGCACCGCACATAACTCTTATTGCCTGTTAGGAATGCTCTAAATTATTTACAAGTGGGACCCGTTTTCGCACTTCATAGAATATCCAAGCGGTGTACCGCAAATCAAATCTGAATTAGCAATTAGCGAATGAAACTATCACTCAGTGCGAGACTTCAGTTTATCTTTCGAGCCACCTTCGACTTGTGAGACAGTGCATGAAATAAAAGCAAAATGTTAAATAACAATGGAAACACACACTAGGCGACGGCATGTCTATTTTGTGTTCATCCCTCTTGTCGCTGTTCATTGCGCTGTTTCTCCGCGTAGTACCATGTAGCCCGCCATGTCGCTTTCGTCATCCTCATCTAGTTTTGCCCTGTAGCCTCCTTTCAACAGTGCAGCCCCTCCTTACGTTTTCGCCATATTGATCAATTCGACAAAGCAGAGCAGCCGTATAAAGGGGGCTAGTGAATTTTAAATTCAGCACCCTTTCTCTTTCCCAATGAAGTAGTACTAGGATACCATTAGGCCTTCTCCGTTAGTGTTCGGCCTACCCATGTTCATATGTTTCTTTTCGTTTGTCATCCTAGCGAAACGGATTCTTTTTTTTTTTTCGAGACTTGGTCAAGCACTCTCTAAGGGAGCATGCTGGCAAATTTTGGCCCGAACCCACTCTCTCTTGAACAATACACTGCCTAGAGAAATAACATCGAGACGCGCTCAAAAGGCAAATAGATCCTGAACTGAACAGTTCGATCCCGACCGCCGGCGGTTGCGTTTCGATGCAGCTTAAACGGAGAGGCGGCCGTGTGCTTTGCGATGCCAGTGAGCGTTAAATATCCCGAGGTGGTCGAAATTACTCCGCAGTCCTCAAGTTCGTCTCATCTCTTTCTCTTTTCATTTCCACTGCCACCTTCCTCCCTTTCATTACGGTGAGGTTCAGGTGTCCACAGAACAGGAGTGATAAATACTGCTCATTTCCTTTCTTGTGCACCAATCAAATATTATAGTTCGAAAACGCGTGCCAACGCCAACAAGAGGACTTTTGTAGTCATTTATCTTGCAAATAATCAAGCCCGATAACACAGCATTGTCGCGAGTTGGTTATTATTATTATTATTATTATTATTATTATTATTATTATTATTATTATTATTATTATTATTATTATTATTATTATTATTATTATTATTATTATTATTATTATTATTATTATTATTATTGAAATTGACACGCGTGTTTCCTCTCTTCAAGTCAGGAAACAAATATGATATTTCCAATTATCGCCCTATTTCTCTTCTATGTGCAACTTCTAAGCATTTCGAATTAGCTTTGCACAACGTGCTTTCCTTCCATCTCAAGCATATCGTAATAGCGAATCAACATGGCTTCATATCGGCTCGCTCTACTTCTACCAACCTAGTCACGTTTATGATGTATTCCGCTGCAGCAGTCCTTCAGAGCGGTCACGTTGACACTGTGTACTGTGATATGAGCAAAGCTTTCGACGTTGTTACTCACTCACTACTTCTTGAAACGCTTCTATTCTCTGGCGTCGAAATCTCACTCGTAGCCCTCCTACGCAACTATCTCCTTGATCACTCCTCCTTTGTCAGTGTCAATGGACAGACTTCCTTTGTTTACCCTGCAACCAGTGGGGTTCCTCAAGGTTGTGTATTAGGCCCGCTTCTCTTCTCCGTTTTTATTAATGATGTTACCTCGGCGATCAAGAACTCCTCGTTTCTTCTTTATGATGATGATATAAAAATATTCAAGGCAATACTTTTTTTTTTTTCAAGATTGCTTGTTGTTGCAATCGGACATATCTGCTTTTTCTGATTGGTGTGCGAAGAATCGACTTATCCTCGATTCTTCCAAAACTAGGGTTGTCTCATTTACTCGTAAAACACACAGCTTTCTCTACCATACTCTGTGAATTCTGTGCTGTTGGACAGGGTTGATGAAAATAATGACCTTGGTGTACTTTTTTACCGCACCCTCAGCTTCTCCTCTCATACTAAACGCATTGCTCAGCGGGCTATGCGCACACTCGGATTCGTTTGCAGACTTTCGAGAGAGTTCCGTACTCCACTTCCGTTCTTAAAACGGCACCTGTCCATATGCTTGCCGCTTTTGGAGCACGCGTCGGTTGTTTCGAATGACCCTTGTAAATTGAACTGAAACAAAGTTGACAGAGTGACAGAGACAGAGTACTGCAAAAACATTTACGGATATTTCGATATCGCTTTCCTTGCTCAACTTCCTCGTCTCGCTCCACCAAGAGTACCCCACCGAATCTTCCTTCTCTTAACTGCCGTCGTATCAGAGTTGATATCATTTTTCTGTACAAACTTCTTCATGGCCACATTATGTGCCCTCACTCTTCAGTACATTCTTCTGCGCGTTCCTCGAAAGAGCATGAGGGAATTCAGACCGTTTCAAGTTTATCCGTTTCTTCATCCTAATTTCCCTCTTGACAGGATTCAGAGGTTGTTTAACTCTTTTTGTCCTCACTTTGACATCTTCCAAAACTCGCTCTCTTCATTTATATTGGACGTTCGTAGCTTTATATTCTAAACTGTACTTATCACATATAACTTCCACTTTCTAGCCTAAAGATCGTATTTAATTTACTTCACGTTTTGCTTTTTCTCCTGTTCAGTGCTGTTTAAAGTATCTTGTACTGCTTTTTATCCGTTGCTTATTTATATTTTAACTTTAAACTTTATATTCGAATCTTACTGTCCCGCGTTCAATTCTATTTCTTTATTACATTTTCCTGTATTTCTAGCCTGTGTTTTAATTACCACGCACTTGTTGCGCCTGGAATGATTGTTTATTTTATGTACATTTCTATATTACTCTAATCAATGTCAATTATTTGTTGTTGTTTTTTCTCTCTATCTGTCGTTTTTTTTTTCTTTGTGATGTGCTCAACAATTCTCTCACTATATATATAATACATGCTACTCATTGATTTCTTTCTTTCCGTGACGCTTTTCGTCTCTGTTTCATTTTATGTGTTATTTATTTCTTCTATTTGTGTTCTATCTGTGTGTTAAACTTGTGTGTGCATTTTCATTTTTGTTTTCATTTTTTTAATTTGTGCTGCAGCACGAAGGCCGCATGTTTGTTCCTGCGTACATTAAATAAAGATTGATTGATTTATTGACTGATTGATTGATTGATTGATTGATTGATTGATTGATTATCAGCAGCAGCAGCAGCAGCAATCGTCCGTGGTCAACAATTGCTCTTTCGTCTTTTATGCTGACGATATATTTATATTGAAGGTAATACATTATTTTCAAGATTGCTTGTCATTTCAATCGAGCTTATCTGGTTTCTTTAATTGGTAAACGAAGAGTGAGCTTACCCTCAATTCTTCCAAAACAAAGGTTGTCTGATTTACTCGTAAAACATATAACCTTTTTTACCCTTAATCTGTGAATACTATGATGTCCACGGTTAACGAAATTTTGACCTCGGTACACTTTTTGACCGGACAGTCATCTTATTCTCACATACTAAGCGCATTGTATTGCGAGCTATGCGCGCACGCGGATTCATTTGTAGGCTTCTGCGAGAGTTCCGTGCTCCAATTCCTCTCTTAAAGCTGTACTTGCCCGTGTGCTAGCCTATCTCTGAATATGCGTCTTTTGTTTGGAGCGGCACTTGCAAATCAAACAGTGACAAAATTGACAGTGGAAAATGTATTTGTGCATATTTAAACATCGTTTTTCCAGCACAGCTTCTAGCTCTCACAACACACGAAATAACTCGCAGCATCTTCCTTCTCTTAACTGCCGTTGGGTCAAAGCAGATATCAATTTCTTGTACAAATTCCTCAATGGCCACATTATGTGCTGTGATATCCTAAAGTGAATCCTTCTACGTATTCCGCGGAAGATCATGAGGCAATTCAGACCATTTCAAGTTTCTTCGTTTCTGTATTCTCACTCTCCCCTAGAGATAACGCAGAGGCTGTTTAATTCTCTTTGTCCCCATGTCAATGTCATTGGCAACTGGTTTCTCCCTTTTTATTGGAAGTTAGTAGCGTCATATTCTGAACGGTCCTTTTATGACATATTATACTTCCTTTTGCAAGTCATCTGTATTTACTTCGTGTTTTTCTTCTTGCCTATATTTGTATGTTCTCAAAATTGTCTTAAACTGTTTTTATTAGCATTTTCACTTTAGCACTGTGTATTCGTGTCTGATCTTTTTTATTGCTTTCAAATATTATATTTGTTGTATTTAACTGTATTTTGTTATTTGCTCTTTTGGATGCTGTATTGTGTTATGTTTTTCATGACATCTTCCTGCTTGTTTTCGTTTCTACTTGACTCATTTTATGTAAATTTCATTTAATGTTTTTTTGTTCCTTCTTTTGTCTTCTACCTGCGCGTGTATATCTTGCGTGTGCATTTTTATTCTTCTTTGTGCTGCAGCACCAAGACTGGTTGTCCCTGGGCATGGTAAACATAAAGATTGATTGATTGACTGATTGATTTATTGATTGATATCTTTGTCAATTATTATGAAGAGGGTGTATTTGAGATGAGCTTCAGATCAGTAACGCGCAGTGTGTAATGAAGATGTTCATTTGAATACTGCGGCGGCCTTGTGAATATGCGCAATACAACTGTTTCGCGGGACCTTTAGTACTCCCTTTGATTTTCTAAATATTTATTTCACCTTTTTCAGGAGGGTCTCCAGAACCGCTGTCACTGTTGCCGAGACCCGCCTGAAGAGGGTGAAGCTTAAGAGCACTACGGCTTTGTAGACAAGGGAAGGTGAGCGGACCGTGCGACAGGAAGTTGCCGCCTACTTGCATAAAGTATCGCATAACCTCGAGAAAGTAGCAAATAGGTTTGGGCAGCCACTCGTTCTCTCGGCTCCTGTAAACCTCTGCCAACGATGACCTCGCATGTCCGCCAAGGAGACCGCCGAAGATGGATCTGGAAAAAAGCATCGACTGCCCTTTGTGTGCAGTGATAAACAGGAGTCATATACGAGATTCCACTTTCGTGCGAAAAATCAAATGTCGGCCAGGCTGGCAGATGCTTCAACGAGCGGTTCAGAGAGAATGGGCGAAATTCAGAAAATAACGACAATGTGCGCTTGGTGGAGCACGGCAGGTCTTGCAAGGGTTGTTCACAGCATTTCGATATCGAAAGGGTTCTTGGAAAACGCAACTATAAAACTGCAACTTAACTCCTCGAGGCATTCCATATAAAGGAAATTTACGTCGGAAACTGCGTAAAAGATATCTACAGTTTTTAACATACTGCAGTACGGCCTTCCCTCTGCCGCAACAAGTTGCATCCCACGATGTGAATTGTTCTAAGTTGCCGTATGCATCTCACTCTTTCCTTCTCTATTCGTTCGTGCTTTCACGGTGGAGCCTTTATATTTTCCTTGCATTGGGGAAATAATCAGTTCTGAGTGCAGCGATTGTTCGTATTCATGCTTGTTTTCTTCCGGCGGGCTTTCCAGCGGGCTTCCCGATAGATGCGATAATTCTAGCTAGCAATAAAATCATAAAGAAGATTAAGGCTTTTGGTAGAGAGGATACAAAGGTCCATATCAATAGCGATAGAAAGAAGTATGCAGTGATCCCGTATATCCATCGGTTATCCCATAGGCTTAAGCAAATCGGCAGTAGATATGGAGTTAAAGTGTTGTTTTCGGTTCCTAATAAGCTGGGCAAAATTTGTGCGGTTGTTGACAGAAGGGCTAGAGATCAGAAACAAAAAAGTAGAACAAGAAAAAGTGCGCGCCAAGTGGACCATGATTCGCGTTTTGTCGCATGTGAAGAAGGGGTTGTGTATCAAGTACCTTTTAAAGGTGGGAAAAATTATATAGGGAAAACCGGCAAATGTATTAATACGCGCCTGCGCCAACATAACACTTCTTTGAATAGTTCCCCGTCATCCAATTTGGCCCTTCATTATAGAGACTGTCATTTGAATAAACATAGTGAGTCAAATGTGCCTAGTAGCAAAAAAATGCCTACCGCTTTTTAACAAAACCAAGATTAAGTTTAGACACAAAGATCAAATGACTAGAGAACTGTCAGAGTCATATCACATCCATAAGAACAGTGACACGTGTGTGAGCTCACCATCTGTAAGCATCCAAGAATGTGAGATTGTTTATCTGGACACCTAGGAAAAATCTGTGAAGCGCATGTGCCTTTGGTTGTCTTCTGCGAGTATTTAATCTGTGTTCTTCGAATAAACGTTCAGTTGATAGTAGCGCCTGTCCTTGTCATTACTCTCTCGTTGTTGTTCTCCGTAATTTGCAACAATGTTACTCTATTCTTTGCCATGATTTTGTGACGATAAGCTTGAAGCTCAAGTTTGAGAGCTCTGCCGCCAAATGCGAATTAATTGGTTTCCCTGGGTATTGATTAGTTTGGAAGGGCAAATACAACTCTCCACTCAACATATCAGGAAGTAGGTGCGTAAGGGAGGATCAGTTTAGTCAACTGAAAGAGAGGAAGATTATTTACAGTAGAGATCGTTTTTTCAATAGCATATTCAGCGTATACTTGTCGATAACTTTTTTTCTGAGTGAGCAATGAACAAGAAACGAGAAAAAAAAACCGTCTTCATTGCAAGCAGAGGTAATCCCTTTAAGGAAGTAGGACAAGGACGCTCTTCAAAACAAGACATAATATTTACCGATATTATACCGAATTCAACACTCAGACTCATTACGGTCTACATCTTGTTTTCGTTTCACGGCAGCTGGCAACACGTACACCAGCGCAAACACTGCGTTTCCTATAGCGGCTCAAAACTTGATTTTAAGGGACTTTTCGTTATCCCCGAGTGAGGCCCCCACTGACTGGACGCCAGATCGGCGGCAGCTTCGAGCTGAAATGAAGTCAGAGCAGGGGAGAGAGGCACTGAAACCCGGCCAAGTAAGTATAAGTCACTGTATAACTGAGTTTCACCCCCGAAACAAGCTTCTTCTGGCCAGTCATTGTCCCCTTTCTGATAGCTTTATTTTTTTTTTGCTTGTTTTTCTGCAGGCATCCCTTGCTTATATTAAAACGACACAAAACTAGAAAAGATCGGATGAAAGCTTCAGGGAACTATCCGAAGTTTCTCGAAGAAACACTCAAAAGTAGAAAGAGGCTCGCATTTGTGTTTGAAAAAATTCTACTTCTCCCTTTGTTTCTACAGTTGAATAGTTAGGGCTCTTTGTCGGTGACTTGGAGTTTTTTTACTTTTCATGTCTGGAATTCAATTTGCTTCGTTGCCGGCCCAAAATTGGCTGTCGGACTGGGATTTGTTGTGGAGTTAGCGTGCACATGGACCCGTACCGAGAAATTCATGCACAACGAAAATAGCATAACAGAGAAACAGTACAAGAAATAACATACGCAAGCAGACGCAATGGTAACAAAGTACAAAATTTCACTACATCTGTGCATACGAGAGAGTCAGGAAACACCACTGGGGTGAGCCAATGCCACAGTGTACTTTATATTTTATAATCACACAAAAGCTTTAGGGCTGTTGACAGACTGCGCGAGTGTCATTCATTTCCTGGAAGAGCGAAGGACTCTTGGTAAATGCCTGTGTCACCTGCTTAGCAGGCCCTGGATAAATAAAGAAATAATAATATAAGTAGTCATGTGAATTTTCTCCCCAGAACAGTAAACGTCTATTCACACTTGCGAATCGCGAAGGGCGCGCGACCGGCTTTTGCATGCGACCAGAGAGCCGCGCAGCGCGACCGATGTTCCTTCTTGCAAAAGTGACCTGTGGGTCGCTTTCCACGCCTTCTTTACCTTGAGTGTTCACCACATAGAGTAAAAGCTAACTTATTCTCACGTCAGCTGAGCCGCTGATTGGTTTAACGGGTTACGACCAGCAGTCGCAAAGCTGAAAAATCGAGAAATGATTGAACGGCCTGCGGCTGTCGCTTTTAGAGCAATGCTACCATTTGCGCAAGTAGCTTTTAGACTAACCCGGTCGTACGACCTCCACAACTCGCAAGTGCGAACAGACCTTAAGCCTGCAAATTTATGTTATTCATCTCTACACATCCATTTCGGCAGCCAGAAGAGCACAATGCAAGTACGGACAGCTTGGTGACTCCGGCCCATGACATTCTCAACGTTTAATACATAATTTCGGTGAAGTGTTCCCTCCTCCACCTCCTCTACCTCCTCCTTCACCTCGCCTTTGATTTGAGGCTTCTGCAGCATCGAAGTCTACAGGGTGTTCTTGATGCATGAAGTGGGATTTTTTTCTTCCTTGGGTAAACTTATTTCAAATGAATATTCTTAACCTAAGCATTCAATTTTGTGATCAGATGTGCCGTTAGATAGGGTAACAGCTGTATGTGACATCACAACTGCAATCATGAATTAGTGGCATTTAACACCTCCTTTACTGAAGGCCGTGACGACGATGGTGACCGAAGCAATTAAACATATGGGAAAGAAAGCTGACTGTTCCAGGCCGCATACTTTATAGGGCTGGCCTTCAGTCTGTTGCTATAAGTGAGCGTTTTTATTATTTTTGTTCCTGTATGCAATGTAGTATGTCACGAGGATAAAGTGCGAGAAGGAAGCAGGAAGGCACATTGAGGTTATCAGCGAAAAAGAGCAATCCCGCTATAGAGGAAAACAGTTTTGGGTCTTGCGTTTCTATGGGACGCATTCCTTGCGGAAATCCTCGATTGAGGTACATCTAGCTCAGGTCGCTTCAAATGAACTTGTTTGTACACTGTTTTTCTTTTTTTTTTATTCACTGGAATGTACCGCGGTCCTCCGAGGCAACAAATCGCGGCTACAAATCTACCGGCACGCTTCCCGTCCTCCCATTCAGGAAGTCTTTCGTGGCTACCCGGCGACTTTTCTAAGAATCGAAACCATGTTTTACTCTGTGCAAACTGCAAACTATTCGATACTGTTCGGATGATATACCTCGAAAACCGATTAAAAACTGATACAATAGCGAGTGAACTGAATCCAATATGCATAAAATATATTTATTTGCATTCACTACAGTTGTATGTATACGCAACTATAAAAGACTCAAAACGAAACTGACGACTGTGCGGTACAGTGCTCTTCGTGCCTAGTGCAAGCTATACCTGTTCATGTTCAAACACTCGACACTAATTACTGCTATACTACTGCAACACGAAGTGACCATAATGACTCAATGAGCATCACATGGAATGTACAGAAAAATTATCTTCTCGCTCTGACAGCGAAACATAACTCACTAGAGCCGCACCGCAGGACATGAGGAGGGCGATAATCACGCATGGGTCATGACGTTGCAGATCCGACGTCAAGGCCAGCTGTAGGGACAATATGGACCCTGCTCTTGCAGGGCTTGTAGTAGAAAATACGGTGCACCTTATTAGAATCTCGCAAAAATCATTTTAATATTATTTCAAAAGCTGTGGAATTCCTAGATTGGTTTCAAATAACAATAGCCCCGTAGCAGTGGTGTAGTGGTTAGGGCGCTCGACTGCTCTGTCCAAAGGATGAGGGATCGACTCCCGGCCGTGACGGCCGCTTTTCAGTGCAGGCGAAGAGCAAGGCGCCCGTGTGCTGTACAATGTGGGAGCAGGTTAATGAACCCCAGGCTGTCAAATTTTTCGGAATCCTTCACTACAACGTCTTTCATCTTCAAGTCGCTCTAGGACGTTCTAACCCATAAACCAAACCAACTAAGTAATAGTTGATGTATTATTTTAATTCAGACATCTGGTACACATTTGAGTCATTAGTAATGTTTTGGAGATTTTGAAGCATTACGTTTTAGAGTTAGAGCGTGATCCTACTCCTCCCCACCTACCCACGTGTACCAACCCCATTTGATTAAACCCGTAAGGTGCCAGCAGCTTCTGCATATTCCTTTGTGCCACTGGCTTCTTTAATTCCAAAACCGGTAAGCAATAACATTTTGAATTCTTACCTCAAGCGAAAATAAAGGTCAATTCTTTCTTTAGTTACAGTCGAGGGACGTCTGGAACGCCGTCTTTTTTACGGACAAGATATTACCGTCCGTATGCTGTTTACAATGATGCCTAATAGTCGTAATGAATTATTACTTGATCATTTTCTGCCAAAAGGAAAGGTCACAGGTTGCTTAGACAACTTTGTGCTTCAGAATGTGGTGCAGGGAGACTCAAGCAGTGAATTTTGGAGCGATTGCTTTGTCAGTATTACTATTTTTGCAGCCTCAGCATTAGTTACTTGTGTGCTCCGAATACCGCCCGTAAGCAGCTTACAATAAAGAACGAATGATCTCCAGTTCGTCCATATAACTCATATCACCACATAACTAAACGAAACACAATACTAGCACGATAACCTATAATTTGCATACTCGCTATTTATGCTCTCCAACCGTAACGAAAAACTTAACGAAACTGCTCGACAAGTTTATTCATCCTTTTTCACAACATTCATAATGCGGGACAAGTGTTAGCAGAGCTTATTTTATATTGCGCAACCGAACCTGTGTTTGCTCGACTACAGTGAAAAAGGGGCATTCATAAGATTTAAGATGAGGAAAAAAGTTGTTTCGAATATAAAAAAAAAATTATGCTGACAGTTCAAAAAGAAAGATAAAACAAGAACTATAGATCAATATCACCAGGGATATCCTCCCGGGCTCCTGTTGAGATTGCAATTTGCATACGAGCAGGTTGCCGCAGAGAGATCAATCAGGAACAGCTAACGAGAAGAGGCCGCTCCTTGAATTAAACATGCGGAGGTCTCTATTCGGTTAGTGCAGGAGTGGAAGTCCTGATGAGATTACGAATCCCGTTCTCATCACCCTTTTTTGTCCTCTCAGCTACCAAGGAACAAAAGGAGACTTCATCGCAGCGGACTGGTAATCAGCCCAGACGGGAAAACGTGCAATCTATTCTTTCTTTTTCATCGTTTCAATATATTTATCGGCTTTTTCTCAGTCGGTCGTCTCTTCGTTCAACAGGTTAAAAATGTTTGCTCTGAAAATCCAGAAAAATGATTATAAAGGGTTATTGAATTCTGAGCAGCAAGCTTACGGATGATGTAAAATTTTTTACCGCAGCAGCTAATATTGATTACAAAAACCAGCATTCAGACCGTGCGGATAGCACGGGGATCACGGGCGTTAGATATAGAGTGAGCGATGCACCATCTCTAAGCCCACTCCTACTATATCAGGTTAACGAAAACTGAACACGAGCCTTTCAGGCTACAATGTGTTCCGTCGATGACGTTAGCCCTGCATAAAGCCGCAAGCAATGATTGTAGTGAAAACTGCTTTAAATGAGATGAGACGAAAAAAAAAAAACTGTTGCACGGTGTGCATGGGGATCTTGATTCGCCTCCACCAAGATGATACGTGGCAGAAGGTTAGCTCGGGAAAAGCACTACAGCTGATGACCGGCGTAAGTGTTCTGGCAAGCACAAACCGTTGGTTCACTTTCATCGTCTCTCTGTTATCCATTGCCGTCATCTTCAATAGCATATACGTAACAATATAATTCTCTTCTAAAGCATCTTTTTTATTGCGATAGCGCCAGGTTTCGAGCCGTCGCGTGGTCCCGGCGAAGGCCACGCTTGACCTTGAACTGCCGAAGAAGAGGAGGAGGAGGAGCAGCAGAAGAAGACGTCGACTGGTAACTTACGCTCTCGCGTCATACTCTTAAAGGATGAGATTAAGTGTCCCCAATAATGTCGCACCTTACACTGTTTGGATGTGATAGGGGAATGCTGTAGCAGGCAAAGGAGCTATAATAGAGCGTTTTCGTGATATAATATATAATATATAGGAAAGGAAAGGACCAGTATTTGTTACATTTCTTCTGTGGACACCTGAACGTAAAGGAAGGGAGGGAGGTGGGAGTGAAAGGGACAAGAAAGAAAGAGGAGCCGTAGTGGAGGGCTACGGAGTAATTTCGACCATCTGAAGATGTTGAATGTGCAATGACATCGCACAGCACACGGACGCCTCTCCGTTTCACCTCCATCGAAACTCTGCCACCGGCGGTCGGGATCGAACTATTTAGTCTAGGAACTCTTCATCTTTTGAGTGTGTCTCGATGTTTATTTCTCTATGCTGTGTTTTGTTCAAGAATGGGTAGGTTGTTCGGGCCGAAGTTTGCCGGTATGCTGCCTTAATGAGGGCTTAATCAAATCTGAAAAAAAAAAAAAGAGAGACTGTTTCGCTAGATTGACAAACGAAAGGAACCGTATGAAGCGGGTAGGCCAAACGTCAACGGAGAAGGCTTAATTTTATCCTAGTACTATTTCATTGGGAAAGAGAAATGGAGTTGTATTCAAAATTATGTAGCCCTTTTTGTGCGGCTTCTCTGTTTATCGAATTCTCAATATGACAGAAAAGTAAGGGGGGGGGGGGCTGCACAGTTGAAAGGAGGCTACAGGGCGAAACTAGACGAGGATGACGAAAGCGACATGGCGGGCTACATTGTACTGCACGGAGAAACAGCGCAATGAACAGCGACAAGAAGGATGAACACAAAAGAGACAGGCAGGCCCTAATGTGTGTTTCCACTATGCTTTAACATTTTGCTATTATTTCATGCACCGTTTCCCATGTAGAGCATGGCGACTAATTTAGAGCATTCCTAACAGGCAATAAGAGTTATGTGAGGCGCAGAAAATGTACATAAGAGTTAGGCAAAAATTAAGAGGGTAGCCTACCACTGTGCAATCGTTCTTGCCGGAAGGCCATGAAACACTTTACCTGCTATTTTAAAGCAAGAACAGCTCCAAACGTGCATAAATAGCCTCGTATGACGTCAAAGAGCATCCACCAATGGCACCAACAGCATCATTCCAACTCTATATCGCATTTATAATTCTACTCCTCTTTTGGTTTTTACGCTACCATTTTAGTGCGCCCTGATTAGCGCATGTCTTTTTGAAGTTTGCTGTTTTTTAGAAAAAGCTGCAAAAGCTAAACAACAGGCTCTTATCTAAATCGGCGAAAATTTAAAAAGAAGCAGAGGAAGGTTTAAGAAATAACTTTGAAGTAGAGGACTTCCACCGTTCCTACTTTAACGCTGCAATCCATTGTAGTTTGACCGGAAACCATAACATAGCAAGCAAAGTTACACTTGATTAATGCATTCTTGAGACTTCATTTGTGGTAGTGCCGCATAAATATTGTAGAATGCCAGTTAAGGCATATTGCGTTTCTCATCGAAAGGCGTTATATTCGTATCCGCCCTTTCAGCCATATATACTGCCTTCGAGATTACTTTAGATCGTCTGTTGCGTGACCTGTCGAACACACGCCAATAACCTTACGCAGCACTGCCCATACAACAACCGGCAACTCAGAATTCGCGACGTCGAAGGAAGTGGTCAGGTTGGAAGCGGAACGGTTTGAAAAGACTGAATCCAGTACATGCAGAACTATAACAAAATAACTAACGCTGCCTTTGAGGTTTCGCTGAGGAATGCAAATCAAAAAAGAAGTTCATATTTCTCCTTGCGCGAACGGCAGGCTGATAATGACCAGTTGTGCACAGCTTAGTTGATGTCTTGCTATCACTTTGTACTCCATAAATCGGCATCATATTGTCCAAAGGTAAGTTTAGATTCGGCTTCAAACAAGGTTTAGCTTTGGCCGTCAAAATAGTATCGTGAAAGGAAAAACAGTGGGATATAGAAAGCTGTAGTACGGGCCGGCACTGTCTTATTGACTGCACAATTGGGCCACAGAAATATGAAGAGATGCTGCTTAACTATAAAGCTATTCTAGGGAAAAAATGTGCAGCTACGTGGCGCAATTTGCAATTCAAGTTTAAAGCCAGCGCATGCTTCCTGCATGTATGTACATATATGTTCGCCTAAAAGCTTTTGAACTAGCATACCAGTCCTGACATCAGTGATAAATTGCGAGGGCTACAACCAGAGGGTGCCGTCTCTAACACTTATTTTTCATGAACTCCAAAGAAGCTCACTGCTCACTCCTAAGGAAGTGACCGTGTGCGAAGATCTTGTGATTGTCTTCATTTGGTACAGCTGGTGCTTGAGCCAGATAGTTTAAATGGCGTTCAGAATGTGCCACCATTAATTCCACTATGAATGTCATTGGCTCTATGTATTTTTATCACCTCATGAGCGCAGTTTAGTCGATGATGAGAGCTCCTTTCGAAGCATTTCGCTAAGCGCTTTGCCATTTGATAACGAGAGTCGTCAAGCAAATCACTCGATTCCTGGAATGACATCGAGGTCCCGACAGTTGTATCGAACCACGCGGCTACCCCTCTTCACGGCTATAATGAGAGCACTAAAGTACTTGCTGGCACGGAAGGAATGCTGGTGATGATACAGCTGGAACGGAGTGGATGAGATAAGACTGTTTCGAATGACGTTTCATTTGCGGCATCTGCTTCGCTTCACAGAAAACAGCGGTTTTCTGTGCTTGTATTTTCTTCGCTCGATGTCGGTGTGTAGAATGGCTTCCATCGGCTGGCAACAGCTTTCATTCGACAGCCCTGGATATGCACGGTTTGCTCACTCAATTCAGTTTCTTTTTTATTTAGCACCAGATGGCGTAGACAGCTCGGTAATGAGAACAAATGTTCCTATGTTAACATGTGCTGACATCAGTGGAGTAACGATGTGGCAACGTAGAATGAATAGCATTTAAAAAAATTTCAATTTTATTAAAGACATCCAGCGAGCAGAGATCAAGAAACGAACGGCGGACTTCAGGAAGTTACAAGAATAGTGCAGCTTCTCATGTAGAGCTTTCCTAGACTTTCAGCAGCTACTGTCATCTGTTGGGCGGTAGTAGCAAACATTTTGTTTCTCTATATGGTGATATTTTAAACTTGGAATTTGTAGAAAACTATTGAAAGCCGAAAAGTAGTGTGGGACCATGTTCAGTATCACCACGAACTATACCTTCTTGCCACAAAATATGGCTTTTGATATCTTTCTTTGGTTGTAGATAATCAATTGGAAGCACCACAAATATTTAAATCACCGTTGTCATTTTGAACGTTCAGTGTCGCATTGCATAGAGCTGGCAGCAGTGCGAGCTTTTAAAAAAAAGTTTGTGCACACTTACAGTGCTTGCGTAAATCGCTTTGCTGAGTAGATGTGTTGTCGGCCTAGTTGGTGCAGCTGCTTTGCTGAGCGTGTTGCTACCACGGTCACTGTCGCACCGCGCATAGGAGTGCATGGACATACACCAATGCTTTAAAATATTGTTTTCATCTAAGCAGGAAGAAGAATTAAGGCTCACAAAATAAAAAAAAATTAGCTATGGTTTAACTTGTGGTTAAACCTGGAATTACGCGAGAGCACTCTGCATGGCTACGCTAAGGTTCGGCTTGAACGTAAAGACATGGGTTCTGTACATGGTAGTTTACTCTATGATTTCAGCTTTATTTATGCCATAAGGGAATCACTTCACGTATGAGCACCCCTTGCCTCTCGTCGTTGACCACTCTCAACCGGGTGCAGAAGACTTCTAATGGTATGACATTGTCTCTACGTCGACCTCTGTGGCACACCACCGTCACAACGTTCGAACGAACCTTCTGTCCTAGCAACTCGCTGTTGTTGACCTCTACCAACTACCGAGTTATCCGTCTTTTTGTTCTTGCTCTTTTTTTACCTCGTCTTCCTCTACTTCTTCTTCTTCTTTTACATCTGCTTCTTCTACTTCTTCTACATCTGCTTCTTATACTTCTACTTCTCTTTGTCCTACTTCTTTTTCTTCCTCCTCTTCTGCTTCTTTGATTTCGGACAGGCACGGACACGCACGGCGAAATGGCGAGAGTGTGGCCAATGTAGCTCTCGCTATATAAAAAAAATTAGCAGGGGTTTAACTTTAGTTAAATCCAGTAGGTTGCGTAAGCAAAGCCTAGGTAGCTTCTCTTTCTGTTCTTTCTTCTTCTTCGTCTTCTTATTCTTCTTCTGCGGTGCGGCGTGGCTACCGATCGAGTTTATCCGACGGCTTGAAGAGGGGCGACATCTGCGGTCGCTCTAAAGGCGGGTAGCCACTGGCGTAAACCCGGCCAGTAGCTACTGGCCGGGTTTACGCAACCGGCTGAAACCTGGCGTAGTATTGCCTACGCAATAAAAAATAAATGTTTTACTTATTTTTACTCTGTTATTTCGGCACAGCTGGCATTTCAGTGAGTTATGGTACCGGCAAGGAAATGTTCACTAGCTTCACTATGCTAGGTAGAGCCGTTCTTTGCGTGGGTTTCAATTCGATCTTCATTTGACCCACCCAGGAGTAGGAGGACAAACTTGCTTTGCGGTTCAGGTCTTCACAAGAAATGTGACAGATACTTTGACTCTCCTTCCCTATCAACCAACACACAAGTGTCAGCGTTGGTTCGCCTCGACCTTCAAGGAGCTACAGGACAAAGTCTGGGTATAAATATGATGTTCCTTCCTTTCCGCAAAACATCCGACTGCTTGAAGAGTAGCTTTGTAGACCACCTTGGTGCAGCACCACAAGGTAATGATCACTACAAACCGCAATCGCGGATTTCGCCAATGTCTGTCCGAAGCCGCTCACTCTCTCTCGTTATGAGCCTAAGTGGAGAAAGAGAAGGTGGCGACGCGCGCGTCGCGCAGCTGAGCATTGAGGACGCGGAGCGGCCACACAGCAGTAGCAGAAGCCGCTCTCTCATGTCACTGTCCATCCGTCTCTCCGTGAACTTGAAGAGAAGGAAGGGAAAGTGGAGACACCCACATCACGCGACTTAACACAGAGTAGACGGAGCGGCCACATAGAGGCACCCAGTGAGATAGCAAGACAGTGAGAGAGGGGCGTGTCTGTTTCGGGTGTGGCGGCCTTCCCTGGGCAACGTTACACAAGCGTGTGTTACTCCGGACTGAGCAGTCGTGTCGCTCGAGCGTCGTAAACTTTGTCTCCTCTCACAACATTTAATCCTCAGCCTTCACAAGCAGCAGACGTTCACGTGCGGTAGTCCCTGGATCTCGGCTCCGAGCTGCTCGCCGCGTCGTGAAGCAATTTGTGCTCACCTCCGCGCCTTAACTGGCGCTCGTCTTTAAGCGCGTTTCCCTCTCTCTCTTTCTCTCCCCTTATGATCCCTACCCAGACCTTTCGGCCTCAGAGCAGTGAATTGTTAAGGGGTACATTGTGCCTGTTTTCGCTTATCTCTGAAGATGCTGTAAGGAAAGCTGAGGACGCCGCGCGTTTGCTTCGCGTCGCTATGAATAAAGCTGGGCTGTCGGGCACTGTGGCGCAGGTTCGCCGTGCTCGACGTGCTGAAGTACAACGGTTACGAAGGCAGCGTGATCGTGATTCTACTGATTCTGATCCTGCATCTAAACGGTGCAATAGAAACACAAAGAATGAGGAAACATGCCGAGCGTGCTCAGGAAACTGCTCAAGACACCAAGCGTCGTCGTGAAACGGATGCCGAAGCGAAGAGGAAACAACTTGCGGCAGAAACTCCACGACAACGGGATGCGCGACTGAAAGCGACGGAAAGGCATAGCAGGGATAAGCAGTGCTGCGTAACTACTTCGCATTTGATTAACTGTGCAAATCGGCGTAAATTTTTTTCCTATGAATTAGCCTCCGCGTTTCTGCCGCATCAGCGACCGCTAGACACAGCTGCTATATACTTTTTCCTCCAGGAGCACTGGTTAGCTGCTATTCGTGATTTGAGATTATTAATACGTAAGGATTACGTGCCTGTGTTTGAGGAGTCTGTCACCAGAACTTTGTCGGCAGGATTGCGTCGAAGTGATGGGAAGTAGGGAAAAGCGAATGGCTGTAGTGGATAGAGGATGAGCAAATCTCGCCAGAGAAAAAAATTAGTCAAGTAGGCGCCGAAATAGCCAAGTGGGCCAATTTCGACGTCCAAATGGATCACGTGGTGTCTTACTTCCTACACTACCTTTAATGATGTCAGAAAAGTTACGTAGTTATATCGACACCGGATGTGCCGACTGTGTAAAGTCATAAAACCGGAAATGAAGGTGCCTGCGCATTCTTCCAATGCGGGTGGCCGCAGTGATCTCAAGCATCTTTTTTTTTTTTTTTTTCGATTGTGCTTGATCCCACTTTGATTTTTCTGGTTATATAATTTATAGCACGCTGACTCTCTCCATATCGTACTTTCTTATGCCGGACAGTTTACGCTTAAGCTCTTCAAGTTCTATCCTGTCTGTTGGTTTGGGTACTTTCATATATGTTTTGCTGTTTCTTATTCGAACCCTTTGTCTCCCTAGCTATTTTACCGATATCTTGTTTAACTCTCCCAGCGCCTACTTCTACTGCGCAGTCAGTAATATCTCTGAACTATTTTACATTTTTTCTGCATATGGTCATCTTCCTTGGTAAAGCTAAATATCTATTCTGCAGCGAGATTCTAAACAGTTTTTAACTTTCCCTCTTACGGTTAATTCGTTGATGGGCCTCTTCCTTACTAGGTTATTCCGTTCTCTCTTTAAATCTACACTAATTCGAGACCATATCCAGTGATCACTGCATTGCTGTTGAATGGCCCTATTATTATTCTAAAAAGAGAAATAAAGAAGTAAAAATTAATTCCGTGGTCTTCCCCCGCACCTCCCTACCTCACACAAGCAGCGGAACCAAAAGAGGAAGCTAATTATGCCTTCACGCTAAAGTAAACAATGTCAATGCAGAGCATGATTTCTTTGAGTCGGATACAGAAAGAGTTGCTGGGCATGACGGCAGACCTCGGCCCTCTCCGAAGGCACTATCTGCACTCTTCTTCGGAGACGTTTCGGAGGACTTAATGAAACTAAGAAACTAAGGCGCCTGTGTCAGTGTTTCTTTCCTTCCGAGTTATGTCCCGTTCCTTGCGCTGTTTATTTCATTATGCAGTACCAACTAGTCCGACATCATGCACTTATGAAGAAACTTCTGACTGTTATACGCGAATTTGCTGATAGAGCTCACAAGGAGCCCTGCATAGAAGATGAGACTTTACCGAGGAAATTGCAGCTGATTTAGCTAAGTTGGCCAAAGATGAAGTATGTGCGAAACCACCTCACATTTTATGTCATTTTTCGTTAGAAGCTAGGGCTTCAAGGTGAAGCTTCAGGAAAACTGAGCGAAATCGGTGACTCAGAACCGTAGTAGTGACACGCTATAACATTTTGGGGCTGCTTAGTGCATCTTAACAGGGCAACGCTAAGCGGTGTTTTTTATCCACTGCGCACTGATGGCAGGTGATGAAAACGACGACATGCGATGCACAGCGCAAGAGAGTAATAGTATAACACGCGTGCTGACAGGCTGCCGCGATACCTATGAGTATCCTCACTCGGATTCAAATTCGCTCCGACAGAATTTTTTTTTTTTTTTACGCCAAGTCAAGGACATCTGCTTCCAGTTATCTGCCTTGGTTTTGATTTACCCTGTAAACAAGGACTTTACCACTAAAATAAAAAAGGAGGAGGAGGGGGATGCTCAAGCTTCGCCTTATAAGAGCAATGGCAATATCGCCTTTAGCACCAAATTTTCATTCTGGCAGTTTTTTTATTGTTTTACTGCAAATAGGTTCACGTGGAAAAGAAGGCGCAGTAAATGTATCAATTTTTTAGCGGGCACCTACAATTATTTTTAAGTTAGTTAATAGAAAGCGAACGCTCAGTATATGTCACAGTTGTCGGTGCACACCTGAACCGCGCCGTAATGGAAGAGACAGCACCCCAACCACAGGCCTCCATTTTTTTCTACGTCCACTTCCGTTAAACACCGAGCCGAAACTAAGGTACTGTGACGGCTTCTCGACTGAGTGAGATGCAAGAGCTTTCACTTAAATGAAGCTGTATTGAGTTTTGTATAGAAGGTCTAGCCTACGCAACCAACGGAAATTTTTACGGTTGTATTAGAAATAACATTTGTAAAGGAAAGAAGAACATAGAAGTACCCTGAGTCATCCTATATCCTCAAAAAGATATTAAAGGACACGTGCATATTAAACAAAAATAAACCTATCACACAAAAGGAAATTTTGATCAGGTGTTTTGAGAACGAAAGTTGAAAAACTAGGTCTAGATGAAAAATGGACTCTCCATATTTAACGGCGACGTATCCCAACTGAGAATATTTCTCTCGGTCAGAGAGATCATATTTCACACTTGTCGCTGGCTGTTCCAGCAAAAACAAGCCGCAAACCACGGATAGCAGGAATTATAAGACAAAAGTAAATCTCCAGGAGTAAAAGAGACCTTGGTTGGAAGTTCAAGTGACAAATATTCGTAGTCTTGCGTTTCTCATATAAACTGCGAGCCTGAGCGGAAGGCGGTACCGAGAGAAAGCCAAACACCACGTTCCTGCTTTTTCCTTACAAGCGGCTCTTCAACGTGGAGCCCATAAGCAACTCGTCGCGGAAATATGAGAACTTCATCACTATGTCATAAATGAAGTACATGACATCATCTACCAATGGCTTCCAGGACAAACGGCATAGTGGGCAATCTCCGTGCGGACGAGGCCGCGAGAACCGCCCACCAAGACGGCGATTGTGTGTTGATTCAATTTTCCAGGGCAGACGCAGCGGGCAGGCTCCGCGCACTTGCGCGGGAGCAGCAGACGCTTGCCATCTGGAATACTGGCCAGCTTGCGAACTGCCGCTTAAAATTCCTGGACCTTGACCTGACTCCGGCTTCCACCCTGCCTACCCCGACCTGAAGAAACTTTGCTGTGCCGCCTGTGGGTTGATGCAGCGTGCACAAACTCTTATTTTTTTGTTATAGGTAAAAGAAATAGCCCTCCATGAGCAACCTGCAGATGCGACGAGTCTATAGGCCGCATTTTATGTGAGTGCCCCATATACATTGCGGAGAGACACCGTGCGCTGGAGCGTCTAGATGGACGCCCACTGACTGAAATCAAAATTCTAGGTTAGTGGCCGCGGCTATCGTCGGCGGTGAAGGCCTCCCAGGCATGCTCCGCTTCATGAAAACAACGGGCCTCATCAATTGGCTGTGAGTTTGCTGGTATGTGACGCGATATGACTTTGACGTTATGTGATGTGACGTGATATGGCTTTGATGTGACTATGCTGACTTCACCCATCCCTCTTTTACCCATCAAGTTTATATCCACTCACCCCTTTCCCCCAGTGCAGGGTAGCAAACCGGTTTCGGTTACCGGTTAACCTCCCTGCCTTTCCTCCTCCTCATCTTCCTTCTCCTTGCGTTCATCGGATAAGGAAATGGCCGGTGCGTGCAATGGGCAAACTAAAGTAGGCTATTTGTGTACTTGCGATGAGTAATAAAATGAACATTGCAGGCCCAAACAGAAGGACGAGTGTGATGAAGAAAGATGAAAAAGGTTTGGTTTGGTTTGGTTTGGTTTGTGGGGTTTAACGTCCCAAAGCGACTCAGGCTGTGAGAGACGCCGTAGTGGAGGACTCAGGAAATTTCGACCACCTGGGGTTCTTTAACAAAGGTGATGCGGTCCACAGCGGTATCTTGGTCTACCGCTTTTGTTCTGTCTTTGTACTCTAAAATTTATTGGCTTATCTGTTTCGTGTCTGAAGAAACACGACTGCCACAGTGCAGTTCAAGGAGGTGGAACCACCCGTAATAAGCAAGCCTCAAATCAGATCAACTGAACGAAGCGACAAATTTACTGAGGTATTTTGTCTTTTTTTTTTTTTTTCAAGCTTATTATTCTTGCATGATTTCATGAGGAAGTAGACAAGTCGTCACATTCAGGGGCATGAAAGTACTCCAAAATTTCGATTAGCGAATGGAATACCTTTTATATTTGGTTGGCCGGACGAATCAGATAGTGCATGTTCACAAAATTTAAATAAAATAGATTCTGAAGTCTTCGGATACAGTTAGAATAATTGGCATACATTTCGAATAAGTCGAGCCTGAAATGTATTTGCATGGCTATTCCAAACGGCGAGAGAACATACGCCGGACACGTTAGTACCGCAGTCACTACGCGCGGGATGGAGGGCTCTCTACCGCATATATTCAGATATGTGGCACAAAAAAACACAAACACAAGAGAAGATACACAACACACGCGCACTGGCGTATTGGATACAGAAGAAAGAAGAGAGATGCATTAGTGAAGTTTCGTTGAGTTTACGTAGAAAAGAATTTAATTTTATTGAGCAAACCTCCTGAGTAATGCAAAGAACGAGATTACTATCGGGCCTCAAGCTGTTATTCTTGGCCTAAAGTTGTTATTCATGGACACAAGTTATGTGGTGCGGATGGACATGTCCTACTGGATATGTGTGGCGGTGGTGTTTAGTGTATGACTATGTGACAATGTGGTGATATTTGCTTGTCCAGCGTGGTATGAGTTACTGGGCAAAGCAGAGGTGTGGAGTAACTAGACAGTGTAGAATTTGTGACTGTCATGTTTGGACGAGGTATATGGTCTGCGAGGAAGAAAGTGCCACTATCCCCCTGATAAAGAAGAGGAAGAAGAGAAGAAGAGGAAGATGAGATTGGTCAATACCATGTTTGGACTATGTTAAGGTCTGCGAGGAAGAGAGTGCCATTATCCCCTTGGCAAAGAAGAGGAAGATGAGAAGAAGAGGAAGATGAAATGTGCCTGTGTGTAGAAGAGGAGGCGTGGTGAAGAGGAAGTGTTTTTCAAATTCTAATTACAGTTGGTAGTGTGCGCGTGTGTTGTGTATCTTCTCTTGTGTTTGTGTTTTTTGCGCCACATATCTGAATATGATGCAGCACCAACTAGCCCCTCAAGCCGTTATTTTGAGATTGCTCTCTACCGCCACCATGTCCATTCTCGTAGCGGCGTCTATAATGCTCATACACGCTATATATATACTACACGATGCGGTGGGGCACATGCATGCACCGAAAAGCCAAGCTTGATAAGGGGCGGGGAGGGTGAGTGAGCGACCTCGGAGGCAATAGGCCCCGCCGGGGTGGTGCAGTGGTAAGACGCCCGACTACTGCGCCGGAGTACCCGAGTTCGAACCCGACCTCGGCGGCTGCGTTTCGATGGAGACGAAACGAAGAGGCGTCCGTGTGCTGTGCGATGTCAGCGCACGGTAAAGATCCCCAGGTGGTCGAAATTACTCCGTAGCCCTCCACTACGGCTTCTCTTTCCCTCTTTTCACTTTCACTTTCACTCCCACCTTCCTCCCTTCCCTTACGGCGCGGTTGAGGTGTCCACAGAAAACAAGCGAGACAGTTACCGCGCCTTTCCTTTCCAATAAACCGATCGGAGGCAATGGCTTATAGGTAGTTCTAAAGTGTCTCGTGTATTATTGGGCGCAAAAACCCCTGAAACACGTGGGTGGCAACTACAATGGATAACCTTCGTATCGGCCAGTAGTTGCAAACCATACTTGTGGAAGTTGCAGTTGGCTTGAGTTCTCTCACGTGCACTTAATAAATAGAGTAACAATTCATTGGCGTCGCGTTCCTGTTACCAAATCACCGCACGCGCGTTCCAGGGAATTTTTTCCGCGATGTTACACTTTGGTGTGCATTTAGTTTTTCGCTTCCGCTGTTGGCTGCAAAAAGTTCTGTTTTATCTGTCTAACTTAGTGACGATAAAATATATCTATATTGTTTTGCACTCATCCTTTTCCGACGTCTTGATGGAGATTTGTGTTGCGTCGTTAGAAGTTTTAACAGCTATAACTGCATAAATTGCACCGCTCTACCACAACGCCGTCTCTCGGCTGCTCTTTCAGACAATTTCTTGTAGAAAATTTACACCAGGGTTCAGGTATGCGTCAAAACATTCTATTTGTATTCGATTTGATAATTACACTTTTCATATTGAATTCAATATTTAGTTTAACTACATGTTTTCCATTCGGTAGCAGGCCTTCGCTCTTCGTATTCGTATTTTTCAGTGTATAGAAGGTCCAGTGCTTACAATGCATGTATGTTCTGGAGCAAAATATACAAAATACAAAAGACAAGAAGAAACAAATATTATTTGATCACATCCACAAAATAAAAACTCTTATGGGGACGAAGAATAGGAGTAAAAGGGCACCTTACTTTATGTACAAAAAAAAAAAAAACCAAAGAAACGGTTGCAAGATCAATCAAACGAAATCTATTACACGAAACATTCGCAAAAAAAAAAAAAAAAATGAGAATTACGCGGGGTGCTTCAGTATTGAAACGTGATTATATCGAGTTAGAAGATCTTTGAAGGGGCAGAAAAGAACTTAGTAGTTTTCTGATCTCACGGGGCTCCCGTAGATGATGAAAACACACCTTGATAATTCCACAATGCTTGACAGGCTTTCGTGTGCTTCAAGTATATATATTTACCAGGGCATTCTTTGAAGTGCTTTGCAAGCAGTCACGGGCCCCTCGGTTACATACACACTGTAACATGAGTTGCGTGTTATGCTGATATGTTGTTCAGTTGCATGGAGCCGCAGAACTCGCTTCTTACACACACCGCAGTAATTTTTGTAAAAGCGGGAGAACAGTCACTTCACTTTTTCTTTCAAACTCGCTCATGAGAAGCGTTCAGCTGCATCACTTTTCATCCCCAGCACCTCGACACTCGCCAGACCTATCGCGGCGGTGTGTTTTTTGAAACTTTGTGAAGCTTTATTTTTTGCTAGAGCTCTTCGTGGTATTATACTCTGAGTTTGCCCCATTATATTTTTCATTATTAACAGGAAATAAGGGAAAACAATTGTACCTTTTTGGGTTTAGCAACGGCACACTGTATCGGAGATAGTGACTGCTACAAAACTAGACACTTTCATTTTATACTGAAATAAAAAGAAGAAAATATTAGTGTTTGTTAGTTATTAGTTAGCGCGCTTGAGAGACGCCATATATAAATTTGTTTTCTTGCACTTTTTAATTCAACATACTTTAATGGTTCTCTTTCTTTTGCGCTTAAGGAATGCAGATTATCCCTCACAAAATGTTCATAGCCTGCACAGAAGATTTTTGGGAGAATCTGCATCATTTAATTTAGAAAGAGCTATCGGTTAACAAGCAGCCCTATGCAAATATATGTCTATGCAAAGGTATGAAATAGTCTGTTTACCAGTGGTTGCATTCTTAGTCAGATATTGCTTTACAATGTGCCATCAGCGTTTTCTTGTTTTTGTTTTATTTATGCATTGCTGCTATAGCCATTCTTAAGGAATAACCGCGCGGAGACGAAGGACAAGGAAGAAGACAACACCTGCGCAGGTGTTGTCTTCTTGCTTGTCCGTCGTCTCCGGGCTGTTATTCCTTAAAAATGTGCCAACTAGCTCAACTCTCCGTTTTAGCCATTCTTCAGCCGGCTAATTTGATTTTGCTTGTGTGCCCTATTTCACTTCTCATTTTGACTTCCGTTTACGTAATTGTCATTCTTCTCGTTTTGATTTTTCCGGGCCGCTTTCTTTTCCTGCCGGAGTAATCGGATACCGTAGTTGCCGAAAGTAATCAAACATAAAAAACTTTAGACGATGCTTCGCAGTTCAGAATAATTTCTTGAAAGATCCTGTTTCGTAACTTTCCTTCCATAATTTTCATAAATCTACAGCTCATTCGCGCCCCGTCGCGCTCTCTTCTTCGTCGCTTCTGACCGCGAATGAGCTCATATTGCATAAATTGCGCCTCTCTAAGCACGAAGAACTTCATGGAGATGTTGCTAGTATCGACCCCCCCCCCCCCCCCTCCACACACATACACCCTTTTGGTGATAGATGCCACCTTGTTTGCATGCAAATGGAGCGATCATTTCTACGTCAGCACACTTTCTGCTTTCCATAGCTTTTCGTTATTTCCTCTCTGAAAATATAGTCAGCTGGCTTCGAAGTCTATTTTGTGCTGGTTTCTTATTACTTTCCTACGACTTATGTTCTCAACTTTCTGTTTGTAACGCGAGCACTTCGCCTCAAAAAAGTAGCAATGATATGAACCAAGAGAATTAGAAAACACTGAGCAGGTGTCATTTTACAAGAAAAAAAAAACAACAACAACTGAAGAGTTACCTTTGTTTTGAAAATACATAGACCGGTTTGGCGACTCCTGAGAGCATTACGAGCAGCGTCGTTCCGAAAGTATATCCCATCAGCGCGTAGTAGGCACGTAAGCGCATAACGGCGCAGTTCACCTATTTCGTTAGGGGAAGAAAGTCGATCCGTCGCCATCATTTATGCACTTTACCGCGATTGTCTGCTGACTTTCGTCTCGTATAAAGTCGTGAATTATAATATTAATCAAGAAATTTCCTATGCAGGCGAAAACTCTAGAGCGAAACGTGGACAAGGCCAATCAATTTCAAGAAAAAATAATATAAAAACAAAAAGCGAGAACATGGCTTTTTTTCTCTACCAAAATCGGTGCTTATGAGGGGTGATCTATTTACGAACATGTTAGTAATTTTAAATCACCAAACAGGAAGACCACAGCTCCGAAGGAATGCGACTGCTCACAGTTTTACTGAGAAGTACGGCGTTAAGATTAGTGCGCGCGCTACTAAATTAACAAAAACCCGGAAAGATTATTAATGAGATAAATAATTGAAGTAGGCTATATTTGGCAGTAGACACTTCAAGTACAGCTAAGTTGTTTATTCCGTCCTAAACATAAATAGTGGACGGACGGGGATGAATAGGGGCCATATCTCCCGCCTTTGACACAAGTTCAGAGCGAGCATTTACATGTATACGCATGCCTGCTATTCTGCACGGCCACACTAGCTTTAATTGTAAGACAATCCATGATCGTTTTTTTTTTTTATGCTACTTGCAAGTCATTGACACGCGCTTTAATTCAGATTGAGAAGAGTACGACATTTGCCTTGTAAAAATTGTTAAATTTAAAATGAGACAGATACCTTCTTGTTTCCGTTTTTGATACCAATAGTCAACTTTTAACTGCCCCTTGATATTTCCCGCGCGTTGGCTTCTTTCCATTTTGTTTTTCATTTATTTGTCATGTTCATCGTCGCTTCCACACGCGGGCATACTCTACTCCAATGAAGCGTTGAGAGAGCCAAAGGGATCAAGATTCACTCACTGCACGAAACGACAGCACCAAACACGCGATGCGCTAATTGCGTTCGATATAGCCTCAACGAGTCCCACGCCAAAGTTGCCTGCCGTACAGGGTTGTCGAAAGGTTGAAAGCGGTGTCGCGTAAAGGCAGCCGCTTGTGAGAGGTCGGCGGAGCTCCGATCTTCGTTCACTTCCGCTTTTCTCCCGTGGGACGCTATTAGAACACTCCGTTCTGCTGTCTGTGCGCGCGGGCAGATGCGCGTTTTTCCAGAGCCGAAGGGTCGGCAGAGAGCGTTCTCTGCGCAGCTAACCAGCCGACACCAATTGATTTAAGCCTTGACAAATTACGCAATGACGCAGGAGGAATCTATTATGCAATCGATGTACTTGTGCATAGCATTCCATTGGCTACTTGAGCCACCACGTGTAAGTAAATGCAGTCATCATTATCATCAGGCTTCACTGTAGCAACTTGTTCAGCTAGTTCGGTAATACTGCAAAATGTACGCTTTGACGGCCTGCTGATGTCAGCGGCTCAATCACACACATGAGAAAGTAGAATAAATGCACTTATCTGCCAGCATTTTGGTCTACAAGTAAATTGTGCCCTGTTGATTTGCAATTTTTATCTTTTCTGAAAGCTGTCCTATCCTATCACCTTTGCGAATTCTGTTCAAGCACAGGTCTCCCCGTTGAAGAGAGCAGACCAGTACACTCGGAATCGGACCAGTACGGAATCGGAGCTCCCCGCGGTTTCTTTCTGTATCAATTAACCATAATCCGGACTAACCCCTCATTTCTGGAACTGATACCGGGCAGAGTACTTCTGCTTCTGAACAAAAGCCAGCCGATCGATGAAGTTCAACCAGAATGGCTATGCTGGAGCACGCCAGTGCGCTAAATAAGCATGAAACCAAATATATTGTCTGCATACATAGAAATCATATCGGCAATTGTAATGTTAAGCCGCTCAGTTAGTCCATTAGTTTGAGGATGATAGGCAGTTGTCTTGCGGTGGGTGGCGCCACTGAGTCGAAGGGCCTCGCTCGTGAGTGCCGACGTAAACGAGGTTCCCCTGTCAGTTAAGACGACTGTTGGGGTACCGTGACGGAGTACAATGTTGTGAATTAAGAAATGGCAACTTCCTCTGCGGTAGTCAGTGGCAACCGTTATGCACCTGTTACCCATGGAGGACTTCGGGAATGGGCTCAGTAAGTCCGTACCGACCTGCGGAAATGGGAATTTCGGGGAATCGATAGGCTGCAGGAGCCCAGCTGGTTTAATGGGCGGTGTCTTCCGCCGCTGGCACTCCCGGCAGGTACGGACGTAGCGCTGCACAACGGCAGCTACCCTGGGCCAGTAGCACTTTCGGCGTATCCGTGACAATGTGCGAGAAATACCGAGATGGCCGGAAGAAAGGTCGTCGTGGCACGCACGAAGAACTTCGTAATGAAGCGTTGTGAGTACTACAAGTTTCTGTTAGACCGTAGTTCTTCTTATAGAGCACACCATCGCGCAAGCAAAATGACGACAGTCCTCGCCTGAAGAGCTGAGGAGGAGATGATACGCTTCTTTCGAGGTATTCGATAAAGGGCAAAAGTTCAGACTCAACCTGCTGCTTTCGGGCTAAGGTGGACGTCGGGATAACAGCGAGGAAAACGGAATCGTCGTCGGAGCCATCCGTGTGGCAGGGAGTAGGGGCGCGGGACAGACAGTCAGCATCCTTCTATTTCTTGCCGGACTTGCGAACGATAGTAACGTCAAATTCTTGCAACCGAAGGCTCCATCGAGCAAGCCGACCCTATGGATCTTTCAGGTTTGCCAACCAACACAGCGAGTGATGATCGCTCACGACACCCAACGGACGACCGTACAAGTACGGACAAATTTTCATGACTTCCCAAACAACAGCGAGACACTCCTTTTCCGTAGTTGAATAATTAACTTCGGAACGGGACAAAGTGCGACTGGCGTAAGCAATGAGGCGTTCTGCACCGTCCTGCCTCTGAACAAGGACCGCACCGAGGCCAACATTACTGGCATCCGTATACAGTTCCGTGTCGGCCTCTTCGTCGAAGTGGCCAGGTATAGGCGTACATTGGAGACGGGATTTGAGTTCCGTGAAGGCCTTTTCCTGGTCGGGGCCCCAAACGAACGGTTCGGCGTCTATTGTCAGGCGGATCAGATGCTCAGCGATCTTGGAGAAATTGTGAACAAAGCGACGATCGTACGTGCAGAGGCAGAGAAATGGCCGCCAAGCTTCCTTTATCAGCTGGTTTGAGGAATTAAGCGGCAGCGACCGTCTACTCTGGATCTGGGCTAACACCTCGAGCGCTAACTATGTAGCCGAGAAATTTCAGCTCATTAAAAGCAAAGTGGCATTTTTCGGGTTTTAGAGAGAGACCGGCAGATCGGATGGCCTCGAAAACAGCGCGCAAACGTTTCAGGTGCTCGTCGAACGTGTCCGAGAAAATCACAACGTCGTCGAGATATACGAGGCATGACTGCCACTTCAGGCCAGAGAGTACGGTGTCCATCATTCGTTGAAATCTGGCAGGGGCCGAGCATACATGGTATACATTTCTTACACGGTATTTATTACACGTGGTTATGTACAAAAAGTGCTATGTACAGAGACTATTTACAAAACACTCAGCCGTTGCCGAGCTGCACAATAGAAAACACAACTCCACGGCGGGTTATGGTAATGGTTGGTATATTTATGTATATGTAGCTACTTTTGCTATTTCGTACTTTGTATATTTTTCTTGGCTGCAGAGTTTGTGGTCATAATTCGCCGATCGCCCTTTAAACACTCTGAATCTTTTTCCAGGCTATCACGAGGGTTCACGAAAGTCACTTATCTTTATAATGCGTCGTTTTATTGTAGGCAAACCTCAAGTTATCATAATTTACTAGTGCTGATGTGTAACGCTTGTAAGTTTTCCTACATACAGAGACATTCGGTGCACGAATGCCTTAATACATCGCGTTTTAGCTTCACGTGCTGCCAGCGGAGCAGCGATCTCAATGAATTCACTTCCGACGGAGTAGCTTGAATATGTAAACATTCGAGAAAGCTCCACACGGTATGCGGGTGTCTATGCATCTTTCGATGGTCAGCGATGTTTCTTTATTGTTTTTTTTTTTTTCAGCATATTTTTGTCATCGCTAGCGAAACAATACGTTCGTGCTTGCACTTCTGCGTTGAAGGCGGCAGATCTTCAGTCCCAGATATGAAGATGCGCCGCAAGATCGTACGAGCTGCAGCGACTGTTGCAAAATGCAAAATCGATGCGAAGCGCGTCGCTTCGCACACTTCGACGGCTTCGTATTTTCAAGGTGTTTGTGAAACGACGCGTGCTCTTTATATACAGAATAGTTGCTAATATTGCCACACCGTTTCCCATCTTCTGGCGCCACCAAGTGGCCGAATGTCTTGGCGCGTGGCTGAGCGTCGTTCTCGTCTGTCTCGAACTTCGCTTCATTAAAAGGACCAACTCGGTTCTTCTTCTGTTTGCTGCGTGTGTTGGTGACATTTGGTGGATTGTGCAGGATAAGATTCCATGTACGTTGCCCCAGAAGACGTCAGTGACGCTGCTCATCGACGCGCGCACGCCACTCCCATCCATAAAGCGAGCAGTCACTTCCGAGGCCTATACCTGAGTTCGAATCACCGACCACACCGCTGCGAGCCATGACATCTACGACGGGTAGCCATACAAGTAAGCATTCCAGCAACGCCCCACCGTACGTCCTTCTCGCAACTCGATCACCGCCATCATTTCACAGCGACCGGTTCGAGGATGTCGAAGGCTCAGTTTTGATCGTGGGGCCGCATTCAACCAATGGGACGACGAGCAGAAGCTAATGAATGTGTACTTCGTGCTGCAAGACTCGGCTATGACGTGGTTTGAGAACCACGAGGCGCCCTTTGTCAACTGGGCAGCCTTTCGCCGTGAGTTGCTTACAACATTCAGCTCGAGTGCGTGCAAAGAAAACGCAGTGATTGCAATTCGTTCAAGGTCTCAGCAGTGAAATGAGAACGTGGGCATGTTTGTGGAGAACATGACGCGACTTTTCAATCGGGCCGACCCTACCATGCCCGAGGCAACGAAAGTACGGCACCTCATACGTGAGGGGAAGGAACAGTTGTTCGCTGGCCTCATTCGCGTCCCTCCAAGAACTATTGCAGATTTCGCGAGAGAAGCTACCAGCATGGAACGTTCACTGCAGGAACGTTGTACCCAATACGGCTATCAGGCAAGCGTAGCCGCCACACCCTACTGCTCGTCCGTGCCAGCATTCAGGGACGAGGCACTGCGGGAGCTTATGAGGAGCATTGTCTGCGAAGAGCTGCAGAACCTCCCCTTGGATGCACCACCTGCAGTGAATTATTCTACCGGGGACGTTATTCGTGATGAAATCCGGCGAGCGGTGCAGCCACCACCAGCACCACAACCGGAGCCATTCATAATATCTTATAGTAATGTCCTACGTTGACCTGCCCCCGAGCCACATACATTCCGCCCCGTTGTCGGACCACCGCCTCGCTACCTGCGCCCCGTCGAGCAGCAGCAGGACCAGCGTCCCGCTATCAGCAAAGCGCAACTGTGGCGCGCGCCCAACAGACGGCAGCTCTGTTATCACTGCGGCGAGCCTGGCCACATTTTTCGCAATTGCCCATACCGCAGAATAGCTTTAAGAGGATTTCCACCAAACGCGCTTCGAGCCCGCTATGGCAAAAGACCACAGGAGATTGAGTAATACATGGCTGCTAACGAGATGTACCCGACATCACCGCAACGGCAGTTGCGATCGTCATCAACGAGGCATTTCGCGTCACCCAGTCGATACTCCTCCTCTGGGCAATTCAGAGGCACGTCCCCTCGCCGGGAAAACTAAACACTGCGACCTCCGGGGTGAGGTCGCCGCTACGTCTTAGATTAAACACCCTCCACCCGACGATTTGACGCGACGGCCAGAGCGGCGACAAACCGATCCGACGAACTTACCGACGTGGTGCGAACGCATTGTTTCCGGGGAAATTTATGTAACCGCCGACAGTTGTGATGTGACCGCACTTGTGGATACCGGCGCCGATTTTTCCGTCATGAGCAGCCAGATAGCCACGGCATTCCGTAAGGTTCCGACGCCTTGTTCTGTGCCAACGATGCACACTGCCGGTGGCCATATGATGACGCCGATTGGCATGTGCACTTGCCGCATAGAGATATGCGGTTTTACTTTCACTGGCACCTTTGCCGTATTACAAGAGTGCTGAAAAGATTTGATTCTAGGCATGGATTTTCTTCAAAAGTATGGTGCTGTTATAGACCTTCGGGAGCCGCTCATGGTATTGTTTTCAACCAAGCGGGCCGTTGATAGCAACACGGACCCCATACCGATCCCTCTTCGGACGAGCAAGTTCGTCATAGTCGAATGTGATCACAGCACCGGCACGCGTGGCATTGCTGAAGCTAACATGTCACTGCTTCTCACTCGACAAGTTTGTATAGCTCGGGGCCTTGTCGAACTTGTCCGTGGTTTTGCATTGTGCAAGAAACAAAGTACAGTCCATGCATAGAATTTTTGCTACTGTTGTGTGGCGCTCTCAATGGGAGCCTATGCGTCGAGATTTGTTTCTCCCTCTAGAGGCTGGTGGAGCTGGTCTTCAGCATTTGTTTATTCATCAGCTTGTTTCAAGGTATTTCTTTTTTAAAAAAGCAAGCCATCCCTTCCTCTAGCTGTGTTTAATAGACGATTAAGTGCGCATTTGCCTAATTTGTTTGCGCCCACTGGTCATAGGAGTGACGGTCCGTTGTGGGGTTTTCTTAAGGAACTTGCCGAAACATTCCATTTCCTCACTGTACGGTTTTCCTTTGAATACCTATACAGCCTATTCAGAAGACAGATGAAAGAAGTTCTTATTGAGACATGATTTCCTGTACAGATCTATTGGCAGCCTTACCTCCCCTTTCTAGACAATAATGCATTAAAGCGGGTTCAATTAATGTATGTACAATCAGCCGCAAAGACTTTCTTTTTAAACTTCACGCATCAATCTTACCTGTAGAAAGTGGCTTCGTGCAAAAGGGACTTTTGTACCATGGTCAGTAGACTGTCGCCTGTGTCAGCAGCCAGAAACTATAAATCATTGCTTCGTGTATTGCCGTGATACAGTGTTTTTTTAGGATATTCTTCAACAGATTTTAAAAAAGGACATTGATATTACGCCATATATACTATACGGTTTTTGCCTACAAAAGAAGCTTCTAAGGCGGCATGTGACCTTTTTTTGCTCATGGGTCAAAGCCTGTGGAAGAGACGCATGAACGATCGCCACGCAGAGCCACCACGTTCATCAAAGTCTCTGTTCAGAGAACAATGTGCTATGTTGCGGGGGGTCTATGCTGCGCAGGATCGACCTCCTGCCTGGTTACATTTACTGGATGCATGTATATGTCTCCCGGAATTTTGATGTGTGATCAAAGTGACAGCTCGATGCTGGTGTAACTGTGTATTGGCAGGTTGCGGAATGCGACCTAGTTAAATTACTCGAAGTACTTTCATGCAATAAAGAAGAAAAAAAGCATGTGTGGAGTAGTGGTTAAAGGATCCGTCTCAAGAGCATGAAGACCGAAGTTTGAATCCAGACTTGTCGCCGCAAGTTTTTGTTTTGTATTATTTTTATTTATTTTTATATGTAATCGTCTTATGTTATACGGATGCATGATTTTTCCAGCCTGGCGAAGCGCATTTTTTTGGAAACGAGGGCCATCACTCATACAGGAAATTCCGATATCAGAGCGACACGCGGTTTCATTACGAATTTTCCTCTGCAATACAGGAATTTCCTGTTATAGCCCGCAATCGTGTACCGAAATCCTGTACAATAAACCTGTATACGATTTGCTGTATGGAGTTTATATACAATTTTTTAGTAGGGTCCGCAAGTATATTAGGCCATACTTGCGCTCATTTTTCATATCCGTTTTAACTAGCCCCTTATTGCGCTTGTGGTAAAACCTGAACTTCTATTGCCGCCATTTTTTCTGCGATACACTGATAGTCCACTGCAACAGGATACCACGTAGGCGAAATGAAGTCAACTACGCAATTCTGACAAGCTTTGACAGAGCACTTTCACTACGTATGTTATACGTTTCAAAAAAGCCTCTCGTGGCCCATGGGTGGCATGGGCAGAGCCTGTAGACAGGCTGTGTCGGCAAGTGGCCGCGCAAACTGTCAATCATCCACTGTATGTAATAGTAACAAGTTTGGTATCCCTCTAATTAGTGTTTGGCCAACTCGATGTTGGCATCATAATTTAGATGGGCCACACCAAAAGTTTGGCCCCCTGGACTCTCGAATTATAATCTCGTGGGGATTTTACCGAGGCTGATGTAACTATATATTTCGAGCATGGCCTATTCAGTGGCGAACTCCA
The DNA here is from genome assembly GCF_055883805.1 of Amblyomma maculatum. Lineage (NCBI taxonomy): Eukaryota > Metazoa > Arthropoda > Arachnida > Ixodida > Ixodidae > Amblyomma > Amblyomma maculatum. The sequence goes on along the minus strand of NC_139344.1, from coordinate 320,818,974 downwards.
AATTGAGATTAGGCCACTCAAAAATTGACCCTGGAACCCAAAAATTTGACCACTTCAGAATTTGACCAAAATTGATGTCTAACTTAATTCGAGTATGAACAATTCAGTGGCGGCTACTAAATTGTGACGGGCCATCCACAAAACTTGACCCTCTGGACTCAGAAAATTTGACTTCAGAATTTCACCAAAATTAATGTCTAACATAATTGCAGTATGGGCAACTCAAGGGTGAGGTACAAATTAGGATGACCAGCAGCAATGTTTGGCCCTCTGGATCCCCGAAATACGAACTCGTCATAATTTGACCAAATTTGGTGCTTAACCTCATTCGAGTATGGCTGGTTCAGTGGGGACCTTCAAAATTAGGTGAACTACCCCGAAATTCCATTCCCTACACCCCTGATATTTGACTTCATCCAAACATGACCGAAGAGAAGGGGTAGGCAGCGAACGCGATGGTTAGATGGCATTCTCGAGGCATTGCAGATGAAGCTATGTGATGTTAAGAAGATAGTGAGATACCGGAAAGCGTGGCGTGACATGTTCCATAGGGTCACGAAGAGTCGGACACGACTGAACGCCTGAACTGAACTGAAACATGACCGAAATTGGTGTGTAGCCTAATTTGAGTATGGCAAGCTAAACGTTGAATTCTAAATTTGGCTGGGCCACCCTAAAATTTTATACCTTGCCCCAAAATTTGACTTAGTCTGAATTTAGCCATTCGGAACGGCAACTAAGTAATGGTACTGAAACACTCATAACTGATCTAGTCATAGAACTTGCAATGATTTCGCATTTCTCCCCACAATATGTCTTAAGTGCACCCTATGATTTTCTCTATGATTCTCTTATTCAATAGCAATGGGATATCAGTCATTAGCAGCCCTAAGTTACCCTAACAGTTGTGAACAAAATGTTTTGCCTTATATCTACTTCCAATTCCGCGCACCGAGAGAGGAGCAGTACGCTTTCTCTTGATATAAATCGGGTAAAACCGAAGAAAAGTGAAACATGACTCATTCGAGCTCCAGAGAAAAGCAGGCTTTCTGATTACTTGTTTCACTTCACAGAGCCGCCTTCTTTTTATAGTTTTGTCTGTTTTTACCGTTATACCGCAGTGTTCTATCAGGGGAAAATTACAAGAGATGATTGCTCGGCTTTTCCGATCTCATAATTTTGTTACACACTCTTAATCGCACCGAAAGCAAGCAGTGTCGGATGCGCGTTTACTGGAGCAGGGTCCATTATGGGTGGGTCTTGGAGCCGGTTCATTATAGGGACAACGTGATTGCTGGACTTCCATACAGCGTCAAGTATTAGTGATCGAGGCGTGCGAGTCAGAAGGAAAGATATTTCGTCATGGGCATGCGCGTAACCTGGAACCAAAGCAAAGATACCAGATAATCACTTTCTTGCTTCATTTCCGGACAGTGGGTGACACGTAGAAGAAAAAAGGTATTTTATGCTACCCTCACGTTGCGCAAAAATATTACCCCTTGCGTCCATGACACGTACCCCGCGTCACTGACAAATTTGAAGTGTTTTAACGTCTATTTAGAATTTTAAACCTACATTTTAGAGGCATATTGCGAAGCTATAAGTTATTTAGACCTAGGCGCACACATTCGCTCACTATTCTGGACGTCTAGCCTTAGAACACAGGTAAATAACACCTGATAAATAAATGTAACTTGCGACCTAACGTCCCTACTTGTGGCAGCTGTACGTTTTAAACTACTTATTAAAAAGGGCTTGTTCATTGAACCTCATCAACAATAGCTGGACTATATCAACCCCCCGCTCCCCATGCAATACTCACCTGCGGAGCATACATGGGAGTAATTTAATTGCAGTAACGAAATTACTTTAATTGCTTTTATCGGTAATCGTAATGAATTGCATTTTGGCAGTAATTTCACAGAAAAAGTAATTAATTCCTTTTGAAGTTATTTTCACTGAAGTGCACCACATCAATAGACAACACTGTACAGTGCCGCAAAAGCCGAAGGGACAGATGGTGCAAGACGGAATGTGTTCAAAAGTAGTTGGGAGCGCGCAGTGGTGCCCTCTGTTGCGTCGGCTAGGGCTCAGTGATGACTGGTTGCACTCGTCACCACGGCACGAGAAATGGTGAGGGGGGAGACAAGCGGAAGGATCCATGGCGTGAGCATTACTGAGCGCAAGGCGCCGAGGTAGATTTTTGGGACCACGGAAGCAGTAAATAACTTACTTTCTTCGGGGCCTTCAAACGGCGGAGACAGCTCTCGGCCAGCAAGACGCCATGGGTTCGCTGCTTATTTCACGAACGTTCGACGATGCTGCATGTTTGGTTGTATTGTTGCCATTGTCTTAGGGAGAGAATAGTTTTCTGAGAAGGAATTTGACGGGAAGACCGAAAATATGTGCATCGCTTATGGAGAGAAGTTGTTTTGTTTACTAGCTTTACTTAGTTTTTGCATAGATAAAATAAGATGATAACTTAAAAGTAAATAAAACTGAGCAGAAGCATTTGTAATTTAATTTCATTACTTTTTGAAAGCAGTAATTTATAATGCAATGTAATTCCTTTTCAAAAGTTATTCTGCCATGTATTCTTTGGAGGGAATTTAGGGGTAACTTGAATAAATAAATAAATAAATAAATAAATAAATAAATAAATAAATAAATAAATAAATAAATAAATAAATAAATAAATAAATAAATAAATAAATAAATAAATAAATAAATAAATAAATAAATAAATAAATAAATAAATAAATAAATAAATAAATAAATAAATAAATAAATAAATAAATAAATATCCACTGCAGGGCGAAGATCTGTCTCATATCCCGCAGGTTAACCCGGTTCTGTTCTAGATGCATCAACTTGACCCCTGAAAACTTCTCAACTTCATCTCTCTAGCTGATTTTGTGCTGCCTTCTGCTGCGCTTTCCTTCCATTGGTATCCAATTTATTACCCTTTTTCGACCATCCATTATCTTCTCTTCGCACTGCATGCCCTGCCTATGCCCATTCCTTCTTGATTTTCAACAGAACATCATTGATGCGATATATTCCTGTGACCCACATTGCAAGCTTCCTATCTCTTCCCAATACACTTACCGTGCTGCGTTCCATAGCTATGCGCGTTGTGCTCAGGTTATGTAGAGCCCTTTTCATTAACCGCCATGTTTTCGACCCATAGATGAGTACAGGTAAGATACAACTGTTGTAAGCTTTCCTCTTGGGCGATACCGGTAAGCTGCTAGTCATGAGCAGCGAGTAGTTGGCAAATGCGCTCCATAAGAATCTTACTCTCCTTGTTATTTCTTTTTTATGGTCTGGATATGCGGATAAAGCCTATCCTAAGTAAACATAACCGCCTACCACTTACAGTGCTTCGCTACCTAACGTAAACTGCTGTCCCTTTCCGAGGCTGTTGAACAATACCTTAGTCTTCCCTGCATATTGATTTTTAGGCCTACTTTTCTGCTTTCTTTGTATAGATCATCAATCATTCTTTTCTTTTTGTTAACCTGCATGTATCCTAGAAACGGCAGCGTCGTTTTTATTATGTTTGTTATTATACGGATAGATGTTGCCACGCCGCGCACGGGGAAAATGCCGGCTGTAAACTGAAAGGAGTGTTTCGCGAATTAAGCTCCCGCGAATTTTTTTTTTTTTTTCTGCGTTCGAAGGCAAAAAAATGTTGGTGGCGAGCACTTCAGAGGAGAACATTTCACCGGTTTCCGCGACACAGGAGTAATGGACACTTATTTGGGCTTCCCAACTAACGAAATTCCGCCCGCATGCCTTGCGGGACTCGTTAATCAGCCAGCCACTTCGCTCCACCCTCACTACGTCCGCCCCTGCATAGCGCTGGCGGTGGAGATTAATGGAGACATCGTCTTGCCTCCTGTGTCGCCAAGGCAAGCTAAAAGGCAAAACCATATTTCTCCACGCACGAGAGTATCAGCTTGTAGTTCTAAGCAACAAGCGTTGCATAAGACTGCCGTTATTGTAAACGACCCTTGCGTCCCCGCCAGCATAACAGGAAAATTATGTAAAAGCTAAATTCTTGCAATAAATGTAGCAAGGGAAAACATGGTCACGATTATACTTAAAAAGGGAAGGTAGCGTAAATGTGATGCCTGAGTACAAAATCTCCCTGAATACCAAGCTTCCATCAAGGTCACTCTACTTCTGCTGCTGAAATATTCTCCGGAAATAAGTCAGCAGTTACTTCCTCAGAACATTCGCCGTTCACTCTCGACTATAGTGCACACAAATTCAGTCACAGCGCGAAGTTTTTGGATCTTCCCGAACAGTATTCGGTGTACACAACTGATTTTGCGAACAGGATTTGATTATCTATTTCTCCGTGGAACTGTTTATTAAATATATCCTGACTTACAAACTCTGAATATTTGCAGAGGACTTTTTGTAGCGAACGCTGCATTATATGCTACCCTTCGCGTATTTCACTGTGCCTGAAAAGCAGCGGCAGTGCGCATGAGGCCGTTACCATAGTAACCAGTTGAGCCGTTCCACAGGTGTTCCGCTTCTGCGCTCGCTACATATAGGAGGATGGTGGCAACGAAGCGCTGGCTGCGTTCGATACAATGCTCGGTCGCCCGAAGCGAAAGCTTTCGCTCCACATTCTGTTCAGCAGCGTTGATTCCCTCTAATGCTTTTTATTTTTACTTTTAGAAAAAAACACAACCAAAACCAAACATTTTCGTTAACTTAGTTCAGGAGAGAGCACGAAATAAAAATAAAGGGGTTTATGAAATGTATCAAATGCTGGTTTTCTTCTTAGGCTAGGAAGGAAGTTACCACATAAATTATTGTATCAGTCAAACAGTGACTAAGCCTAGCAATCAATACACTGTATTTCACTTAATTACACAGTAGTTGCACTGCCCTGCCGCGGTGGCTTACTGCTTAAGAGAGCTGCTGTTCCTGATGACGCGGGTTGGATTCCGGCCCCGGCGGCAGCGCTTCGATGAAGGCCAAAAGCGCCTGAATAGATTTGGGACGTTAAACCATACAGTACACACAGTTAGTTGCGACTGCTGTCAGTTAGCTTCAAATGGATGAACAACACAAAGTACCCTGCAAACTCTCTTAAACACCTACGAAGGGCTTTTGAGCAACATACTTTAACACGGTTTCAACGAGAAAATCGAGGTCGTGCAGAAGTTTTCCTCAAGCTTCTCAGGGCTCAGACGACTTTCAACACTGCTTAAAGACCTTATACCCAAGCGTATCACTATATGAACAACCTCGCAACCAACGGCAAGAAGACAAGGTATCAAGAAAAAACAACTCAAAGGCAGTTTGAGATGAGAGTACTCTTATGGTAAACAGCGCGATGCCGAGAAGCCTCGCTACTTGTATTTACAATCACAAGCTAGTGGCGCATATCCGAACATCATTGTACATACATATAACCCAAAGCTCTTGATGCGTACTGATGAGCTTCTTGGTGACATAAGCGCATCGCCAGTGCCTTGGGCGGTTGGTAAATAAACAGGATACGATAAAAAATAGCTTTCCCTCGGGGAACGAGCACGCGTCGACATGGAGCAGAGGCATACCCAGGGGTCAAGCAAGGAAATGGAAGCGATTGCGTCCGCCCCAACGGTGATCGGGAGCTCCCTGTGTACTTTGGAGGCGAAAGGAAGATGCGAGGCGATCCTGGTCTGCATTGCATAGAACATGACTAAAGGTCGGAGGTCAAGGAGTAGGCACAGTAAAATTGATTCGAGGTTACTTGTATGAAGTATAAATCAAGGAAGAAGCGAAAGTATGCAGCAATAACTCTGACAAGCAAGAACAGGAAGGTCAGCAAATAAAGTGAAGAGGGTTAGCGGAACGGCATATATGAGAATACATTAATGTGATTATTTATTATTACTTATACATACTGCAGCCCCCCGAGGGGGCTATTGTAGAAGTGGTACATGAAGAGAACAAAAATACAGAGCAATGCAAGGCATAGCAGCACATGTTAAAGCACATAAATCGAGATCATGTTAAAGAATGCAAAAACAGCTAAGAAATGTCAATACCGAGCATAAATTTTAAATACTGGTAACAAATGAACTGAGCCAGGCAACGAATTCCCATTTTCGATGGTACGCGGAAAAAAAAAAAAAAAAAGACTGTTTCTAAATGTGTTGGTGCAAGCAAAGTAAGATGCGAGATTAAGGTCGTGATAGCTTCTTGTTCGCATTAGTTTGGCACGCGTGATGGAGCAGTCGCTTGAGAGACGATAACGCGAATGGACGATGGAGTGAATAAATTTTATTGATTCGAAATGCCTATGGGTGGCGAGCGTGCTTAGTTGCAAAGATACAAGGGCAGAAGTGCTGGAAATTCACGGCGATATTTATTACATATGAAACGAATTGATTGGTTTTGAATGGCTTCAATTTTACTTCTATCTGTCGTTGAAACGAATTGATAGGTTTTGAATGGCTTCAATTTTACTATATCGGTTATTTTGTAGGGATTCCATACAGATGAGGCGTAGTCAAGGGGAGGGCGAAATAATGATTTGTACATTAGTAACTTTTTTTTTTTGAGACTGATTTAATATTCCTCTAAGATATCCAAATTTACTGAGGCTTTTATTACACATGAAATCAATGTTGGGACTATGATAACTTCTCTGTAAAAATAACTCCTAGGTACTTATACTCAGACACCCTTTGAAGGCGTACATCGTTATAACAGTAAGGCAAAAGTAGGGGAGTGGGGAGGGGGGGAGCTGTTAGAAATTGTCAGTATGTACTGTTTTGGAAAAGTTAGTATTCATCTGCCAAATTTCACACCAAGTGCAAAAGTTGTAAACAGATTCTACTAAGTGAATGCGATCACCTGAAGTTTTAATGAGGTCATAAAGTACGCAATCGTCAGCATACATGCATATTTTCGAGATTTTATTGAAAAAAGGCCAGAGTTGAAGGAGGGGCCCTTGAAGCTTTTTTGATCTAACATTTTTTAAGCAGAACGCAATGCAATTGAAATTATTTGCATTGCAACCCATTGAGAAGCATAGTTAGAGTTAAAAACTTGTGAGTAATAAAATAAAAAAAAAACTAGTAGAGAACTAGAGCTTATAATAAGCAAACAAAAATTGAAACAATCGAAAGGTGCAGTTCGACTCAGTTGATGTAATTTTTGGGCATTCGAAACACAAGAAAGTCTCAAGCGATAGAGTAATATGAGCAAGCAAGCTGAAAATTGCTTCCAAATATTATTTCAACTGTTTCTTGGCACTATCACAAGGTAGAAAGAATTGTCAGGATACCCGGCTCCGCCGCAGACACGGAAGACAGCACCTGCAATTAATGAGGGTGTGTTACAAAAAGCTGTCGTAAAAATCACTATCGTAATAAATTTATCACAAGGTTAAGTTTAGAGAGGTAAGTAAAAGTCGGAACTTCATACCCATAAGTACTTTAAACTGTTCATCTAACTCGGGTTTCCTTCACTGAAATTATTTCGAAAGATGTAACCTACAGAAGACCGAAAATGCACACAGCGGATAAATTTTGTTTTCCTTGACTACAGAATAAAATTAAAAATTTTAAAATTCAAAATTTAGTAACTTGTATCTTCTTGCATTGTGGCAGTCCTTCTTAATAAATGGTTTCGTAATTTTCATATCTACGTTTGTCTGCGCGTAAATTATTTTGTGTTCACTCGCAGTCTCTACAACGCTTGTATGATAATAAAACACCTTATCGACATTCAGAATAGAGTGTGGCTAATACGATGTTGAGATTGGTGTATTAAAGATGTATGCAGTCCTAAATTTATCCATATACGCGATTTTAGCGCATCGAAATGTAGAAACGTGGCTCTTTTTGTACTGGTGCAAACAACAAACTGTTGTACAGAAATCATTCATTTACAAAATGTAGAAGTGTCGCAGTGAGATTAAAAAAAAAAAAAAAAGCTTATGTTATGCCTGAAAACTTGAGAACAATTAGCCAGCATGTCCTTTTTAAAGCTTCTACGTTGCAATGACATAAGGACAGTTACAGAACAGTACGTGGTAAACTTTGTTACAATAAGAACGGATATAAATTGCCTCCACAATGCGACTGGGGCTATTCCATACTACAGTAGCAAGGTCAATCCTGATCCGTCTTAGAGAGAACTGAATCCGCTACAGCACGTAAAAATTAAATAAGGTGCAGAGGAAACCACAATTCTTGCGGAAGAGGCTGCAGAATAGACCAGCCAGAGCACGTAAAATTAAATTTCGGCTAATTAGAGCTGGTATTGGAGTAGAACCTAGGTGCCTTGGTGGCAAGCTGAACACGCCACACTGCGGCGTCTAGCCTTTCCTTCATACATGAGCTAGATATTGCGTTGTTTTTGGTGGACAGTTCACGATGGATTTTGTTTTTCCATAGCCGAGAAAGCTTATTGATTGACACTTATGAGAAGGAAACCTATAGAGAATGCACTGCGATCTTTGACTTAGTGGTGTGTCCTGAAGGCGTATGATTATACTAGCTTTAATTAAGAGACGCTGAAGTATCCTGTAGACAAGCGGGAAAAACCAAGAAGACCTGCGAACACAGTGTTGCGTACGTTGGTCTTCTCATCACTTTTGCTTCTCTGTATTCACCCTATTCTATGTAGAATGTTTATCGGACTATTAAGCAAAAACATTTTAATGCTGCAGCAAATGCGGTTGTGAATGAAAAAGGAAGAAAAATGAATATTTAGACCAAGAACAAGTCGTTGTCTGAGCTAGTTCTATAACGTTCCGCTCTTAAGGCCCCTGTTCTTTCTTTTATTGTTATCAGGCACTCCCCCGTACCACAGCCACAGTACCACCGTCAAGTATATTGTCACCACATGTTGGAGTCAAATATCCATTTCGCATCATTTAGACAGGAAGCCTTGTCATTTGGAGCCTTTCATTTATTGAATTCTGGTGGCTGGCCGGCACTACCAGCACGGGAGCTCCACACATCCCGTATGCGAGACAGATTCTCAACTCATAACGAATACCGGAGCTGCTTTTGAATTAGAAAAAAAAACAACAAAACACTGCGCCTTGGAATTTATATAAAAAACGTGCCGCTTTCATCATTCGGAATGATCATTTTGTGAGCAACACTTTCGGTTTGAGGCAATTCTCGAGAAACATATTTTGAGATTCGTAAACTTCTTCCATGGCGGCTCTACTTCTAGTTGCAGGTGAATACATGACTTCAAGGAAATATTTCGCAAAGCGAATTTTTTTTTTCTGTATCTGTGGAAAAAAAAGCCTCGGGTGTGGGCGTATTACAGCACCACATCCGTGACGAAAGTGCTTTCAATCGACCCTCCACTCATGAGAAGCATCGTGATAGAAAAACGTTGGCCGGCAAGTGTGATGCAAAAAAGAAATATAACGTCCGTGGAAAAGCCAGACGACGCAATTCCAGAAGTACAGTATCACGATGTGGAACTTGATATTTAGACTGAACCCTACCACAACCACCTACAAAGCCAATCTATGAGTTGCCATAGATATGCCAAATGCAGCCAGCTTTAAAAAATGTGATATAATATAAAAAGGGGTCACAAATTCAATTCAAAGCCCCTTCCATGGCAAAATGCAGTTCCGGTTTGTTCCCCGCGGCTTAGCTTCAGGCACCAGAACTCTGGCCTTCTTTACAGTGCTTTATCGGTTGCCCCCTACAGGCATGCGTCTTAAGGGTCCTTGGAAAAATGCGTTTCAGAAAACAGTTTTCGCTAAAGAAGAAGGAGCTTCCATTACTCTCCCGAGACAGAAAAAATCTCCCCATATACTCAAGTAGTATTGCCTTGGAAACCAGTGAGGAGCCCTTTGTCGCCTATGCGGCCGCAATGCCTTTATCTCTGAACGACTTTTTATAAAGAAACGAATTATATTTCTTTTCAGAAGCACAGAAAATGAACTATGAAATCATGTGAAAGAACTTTACTGTTTCAAAAATAAGAGTCTTTTTTGACGTTATACGCGCCAGGGATGGCAATTGAAGTGCGAAGCGGTCTAAAACACAGTGAACTCATGACCCATCTCCGATACCTTCATGTTGAATTAGATACGCCGTGGTATGGTGTTTAATATGAATAAAACGGTGAATAATACACCACGTCATGGCACGTGCAGCTATTTCCGTAACATTACAAATGTGTATAGGGAGCCCAAGCTCAAGTTTCGCCGCGCGACGGCAGCGCCGCATTCCTAGCGTGGTGGCGAAATGTGAAACGATGGAGCTTCACCGGAGCAGACGCTCCCGCTAGCTTGCTTTGCACGCACGGCGATCGCGTCGCGCCTGGTGGTTATTTGGCTATACAAAACGCTTCCGCTGATGTGAAACGGATGTACTAAGTAGCATTTTGTCATGGGAAGCCACAATAGTAGGCGAAGCACCAAAAGACGAGGCTCACGTGTAAATTCGCAGTTTTCTTTGGAAGCGTGTCCGCGAGACCTGTTTTCCAACCGCATGACAGCGTTCTGGAAGTCTCGCGTTCTTTGTGGAAACGAAAAGAGCAAATTTCCCCTTTCTTTGTAAACTCAGAAATGTTGACAGTTGACAAAGACGGCTTGGAGAGGCATCAAAAAAGTACAGTGGTTTAACACCATGCATAAAAAGTGAAGAGGGTGGAAGATTATCCTGCTCTTCGCTCCCCGCGTGTCTAGTTTCGGCGATTTTCTGAGCTCTCTTCCTGCTTTGTGGGTGCTCTGAAAGCAACCAAATCAAATGATGCGACGTCCGCGATCGAGACTGATGTGTGAATGTGCTCTAAGTGTCCACAGCTGCCTTTTCATTTTTAGATTGACCAAGAAAATATCTAGGAACGAGGCCTTTTTTTTTTTTCGGGGGTGGGGATGGTGTTGGAAAACATGCCTTGCTGAGACGCTTTTACAGATTTTCGCAAATTGGCCAATAAGTGAACCAATTTTATTATTATTATTATTATTATTATTATTATTATTATTATTATTATTATTATTATTATTATTATTATTATTATTATTATTATTATTATTATTATTATTATTATTATTATTAACGAAGATATGTCGGAAGTGCAGTACAAAAGTGATCCTAGCTATGGCTCGACTGACACTACTCGCACGGAGCACCCCATTCGCGTCACAGGGTTCGTGAGTGCAAACCAAATATTATAAATGAAGCACAATCATTTAATAAGAACCGAAATAAAACACTATGTAGTATATATAATAATTGGTTCACAGGAAGGGAAAGGCGCAGTAACTGTCACACTTGCTCTGTGGACACCCGAACCGCGCCGTAAGGGAAGGGAGGGAGGTGGGAATGAAAGTGGAAAGAGAGAAAGAGGAGCCGTAGTGGAGGGCTACGGAGTAATTTCGACCACCTGGGGATCTTTAACGTGCGCTGACATCGCACAGCACACGGACGCCACTTCGTTTCGCCTCCATCGAAACGCAGCCGCCGAGGCCGGGATTCGATCCCGGGAACTCCGGCACAGTAGTCGGGCGTCTTACCACTGCACCACCCCGGCGGGGCAATACTATGTAGTACAACTGTACAACCTTGGATTTCACCTGCCTCCCTAGCCAGCGAGCCGGTTATGTCGCGTGCAGCGCGTGCAGCGCACGGAGTACGCATGTGCTTATGAGATTGCTAGCGTTCTTGTCTTTGAAGAAACACCTTCTTCGGACTACATACTTATTCTTCTACTGCAAGATTTCCTTTGGCAACGTCGTAATAATAAAATAAGAAATCCGTATATAGATCGCATGCGACAGGCCAAAACGATGGTCAGCAAGCGGGCCACTTTATTTCACAGTACTGATGATACTTAAGCAGTTTTTAAACATATTATATACGACAATATAATTACATAGCGGACTTACCTCGAGATGCACTTCCTACGTTTTTTGCTAACGTAGGACGCAATCACAATCAATATTTACTCATCCCCGTCTGTTGTCTGCTCTACAGTGCAGACGTGAATAAAAAGCTTCCCGCCTATAATTAAGTATCTTTCATGAAAATACGCGTCAGGTTGCCCAATAAAACCGGAATGCAGGTGGCATGTCGCGGTGCGCCTGCGGGGGCGCGTCAAGGCGCGTGCTCATGCGAGAGAAAGCGCGCGGCGCAAGCCGTGAAGGCAGCGATCGAGCTGAGCCGGCGGCGTCCAGTGCGTGCTTTTCTGTCCGCGCGACAAAAGCAGCGCGAGACGTCTGCACGCGCGCGGAAGCGAGCGAGCGAAAGGAGAAAACTTGCACGGGATGCCTAGTTGGTGCCGCCGCGTTTATCCCCAGTTTCTATTTTTCTGTCAGAGATGGCGCTCCCTGTCAGGAGCAGCAGCGCCGCTCGACGGTGCTTTGGAAGCCTATAACCAGCATATTTGAAACTTTATGAGCCAAAAAATTATCACCTCTTTACAGTTAAAGTCTGCGTTTTATAAATGGTGAAAGTTTAGGCGAAGGTGTAGGGTTCCACAATATTGCAGAGCCATATGAAAAGCACGCTACAGAGGAGGCACCAAGCACTGCTTTCTAACTTGCGATTGTGAAGTGAGGCGCATTTGCTGTTCAAATCACAAAAAAAGCAATATTTGAAGCTACCTTTATTTGTTATGTGTAGAGAAACGTGGTCTGCACGCTAATTGTAGAAGCTGTATATACACGACGTCTACCTTCCATGCATGCTGCATGCGGAGGAAACGAGTTCCGATTAGATGGTCGGCGCCAGGCGATTGTCGCAGAAGCAAGCAATTTCTTCTTTTAATCCTCTCACAAAAACTCCGTCTTCACAAGCCGAATCAAAAAGCAATATTAAACTGGTGTGTGCCCATGTTTGACGATGTTCTCTTCGGGAAGCGATGTGTCCCATTGATGTGTCCGGCTGCGACTGCATATTTTCTGATGTAGAGGTTCAGAGGCGACATTCAGTGTTTTTCTAGAACCTAGCGTGATTTAAAAAAAAAAGGCAATGAATATTAGTTATTCTTCAAAGAGCTGTGTCCTAATTGCTACCTATCATTCCTCCCCCAAAAAGTACACCTCTTCGCAACACTTCAGAAATACACGGTTTGTTATTTCTGGACGCTTCAAAATTAAACGATGCGGCCAAAAGAAGTAATGTTCTTCTGAGACCATCTTAACTTCAAGCGTTTGGCATGTAGCTGAAAAATAAAACGCCTTTGCTGCTGGCGGAACCAGCATTTTCGTTACTCCCTTTAGAACACCACTGTCTGGGCCTCTACTGTACAAGGCCCTGTACAGGGGCTTTATAAAAAGAATGTCGCACAGGTGACAGAGCAGTTGTTTTCGTTTCCCTTCATACAAATTATCTTTGGAAGAACGCGCAAAAAGAAATCTAACTTGATTTGTTTGTAGTGACCAAGAAACGAAATGGCGGAGGATAGGCCCCGGAGGGTCGTTGGAGCCAGGCGTGCTTAAGGGACGCCTAGTGAACGCGTTGCAGCAAGAGAACGCGGGGCCGCAAAAGGAAATAAAAATAGAAATAAAGAACACATAAAAAGAAATCAGGGATGAAACAGAAGAAAGAGGACACAGGTTATCGTTTCAGCTCTTAGGCGGATCATAAGCATCTCCCAACGTTTTCCTACGTGTGTTCAACAACCTTCCCAGAGCCGACTTCACATTTCTCGTGCGGCCGCTATATCTGCTAGAATGACACTGACATGTCGTTTATTTTTCCGACCTTTAAAACAAAGTGTCATTTACCTTTTCAATGCACCTGATAGCCCCTTTGGAATGACGCTTTATGATCATATTCCAGATGTTTAGGTTTTCTATTTGCATATTCCGTACAAAAAGGTGGGAGTTTTTATAGATAGCCCCATCGCAATTTGGCTTTCGAATAATAAAAACATATCAAGTAGCAACAGCATCTTTTTCACAAGTTTTCATAATATCGTGCAGGTTATACTCAAGGCCTTATCTTGAATGCATTAGCTTGCACCAAGCGCGGAGGGAAAAGATTTAATGAAAAAAAAAAAAAAAAAACATCAAGCCTGGTGGATGACTGAACACTGTATCTATTGACAGCTATACCGGCAACGCAATGCCATGACATTCTGCAAACCATCAGTAATCTTATGATAACAGCATATGCCAAAAAGACAGCTGTTTTCATCGTACAAAAGCCACACAACATTCGCTGCCTAATGTTTAAATGCCCACCTTGAAATTAAATTCAACAGGCAAATGTTCATCATATATGCGTTGAGCTCGTCATTACGATACACAAGTTGAACCGCTACAGAAAATAATGCACGCTAAGCTTTCCAAAGCCCCATACCATGCACTGTAAAATTCTGCTCCTAGAATACCAGACTGTTTCTTCGTATTTACCTTCACCAGTGGCAGCCGCGTTTCACATATGTGCTGGTTGGAAGTGAACGACCTACCAGGGCAAATAAACTTGCGAAATGTTAATTAACATTCCCATGGCTTTATACATCAGTTTAATTATAAACACCGTAGATAGAGGGCTTGGTTCATCGAAGGACCATGCCCTTTACAACTTGATACGCTGAGGCTTATTGAACCCAAGTTGACATGGCTTCACTTTGCAAAACAACATATACCGATAATGCAGACAAAATATATTTCTCATTAACGGCTGAATAGAGGGCATTTGCGAACGGGCCAATTACGGTCTCACTCAGGGTATTCGATCAGCACGTGTACGACCACCAATATCCCGTTTACAAGTGCGCCGCAGTTCTGATTATTAATGCCAGCTCAATCAACCGACAACATTTCAGTAAGATTTAGAGGACAGTCGCGCATAGAATGCACTTCTATGAACTTCTTTACTGCATCGAGCGCCGTTCTATGCGAATGAGTGGCAGGGAGGTGCGGATTATTAATTATAGCTACTGCAGGTAATCAAGAAAGTAATTTATCTTAAGAAAAAGGTGCTATGCATCAGCTACCCTAGCTTAGACGCCAAGACGAAAGTATGGAATAAAATATTGTACTGGTTCCGGTTTCATCAAGGATAAAAGCTTGCTGATTTAATTGAGACATTCGAGAGAGAAACAAATTATGCATTAAGGAGCGCATATTGAGCGCAATAATTTCACCCTTAGTACATCGATGCAGAAAAGAAAGCTGAAGCAAAGTGCCATCAGCATTGCGTTCACGTGCGGGCTGGAAATAACTGCTTGTAAATAAAATATTTAACTAAAATGAATGCCTAGGAGCGAAGCATTTTGTTTGCATTATCATCATTTTCTACGCCAAATCCGTGCTTGCTCCCCAACTTGACTCTATATTATTAAACACTGTTATTGCTAAAATTACTACTGCAATATATCAGTTAACAACGTTCTTAGCCTTGCTTTTTATAGTATACCTCAAATTTATTATCATCATTTTTATTGTGTTTAAAGTATACATACAGGTTTTGTAGCTTAACTGGCGACTAAATAATTTAGGTAAAAAAAACACTGTTATGCCAAATAAACGGAAGGTCACGATTTGTATTTCCAAGCACTTTGTTCGATGCTATGTGTGGAGAGCATAAAAATCACCAGTTAACGGCTTTTCTTCTTCAATAAAAAGCATTACCTAGATGTGAGTAAGGACAATGGGTAATTCAAAAGCTCATGACCACCTATAATCTGCTATTTATAGGTAGGCTTCAGAAACTTTAAATTATGGCACACACATGCGTCAGACGCAAATCAAAATATATTACAGAAAATATTCAGCAGTGACATTTGATTGCCGTAAATATCATATGTCAAACCGCAGCCCTATGACAGCAATGTTTCGAGACCTCCTGGGTTGCAAGCGCGAAACGTAGATGGGAACACGAGAGAAGATGACACAACAAACTCTGATTTCCAACAGTGTTTATTTCGATAAACAAACATTCTTAGAAAACCAGCAACGCACATACTATAAACACGTGACTTCTGCCCTAAGCGGATCACACACTTCCGCGAAATCAAGTAAATAATTGTACGCGTCTAACAAATCAATTTTTTTTTTTTTTTAAGCGTAGGGACAGTTCGCGGATACATTTTTCTCGTATTCTGGCCATGCCAGATACCTTCTCCACAAACCCATAGTGGTGTGCCCCGCCGGGGTGGAGCAGTGGTTACGGCGCTCGACTACTGTTCCCAAGGATGCGGGATCGAATCCCGGCCTCGGCGGCCGCTTTTCGATGGAGGCGAAAAGCAAGGCGCCCGTGTGCTGTGCGATGTCAGTGCACGTTAAAGAACCCCAGGTGGTCGAAATTTCCGGAGTCCTCCACTACGGCGTCTCTCATAGCCTGAGTAGCTTTGGGACGTTAAACCCCACAAACAAACAAACAAACATAGTGGTGTTTTCGTTTAGAGAGCTATTTTTAACCGGCTCTTCGGCATCGATTCTGTTGTAACGATGTCACTTTAAGCAAATGTCCAATATAACAATAAAAAAAAATAAACATATGCATCTATCACGAAATTGGGACTGCTTTTCTGATCCATGTCTGCTTTCTTCAACATGGACTGGCGATGCGTACTTCCACTTCCCTGACGGGATGACACACTAATGCTGTAATGGTGATCCCAAGCGAATTTTGAAGCGATAGCTTCACTACGTGAGGTAAAGCAAGGTCGCCGTGGGCTTCAGATGACCTTTAAACAGCTTCGAGGTCAAGTTGGAAATTAAGCCACAACCACTTTGGATAACTATGTTGCCACCAAAGCTCACAGTCAAGGTCAATGTCAAAGGCCAATTGATGGGGGAAGTATCTAAACGCGTGAGCAGCTGCATGGCGAGTCACATGATCGCTGACGTCAATCTAGAGCATATATATAGAGACACGCCGCACACCTCGGTCTCAGCAACAGCTTTAGTAGGTTTAACCGAAGCTGGACTATAGCCATTTTTTTTTTATTAATGGGAAAGCATTACTTCGCTACGTTCACAGATTTCTGTCCGCAGAACGTGTCCTCAAAATTGTGTCCGCAGCAGTTGTGAGTAATTGAGATGTGGTACAAGGTTAATGAGTGGGGTCAATCGATAGAGGGTGATATAATGTTGTGTCCGAAAATTAATTAGACAAATAAATTATTTAGGTAATTAGTTAGAATAACTGGTTCACCGGAAAGGAAAGGCGCAGTATCTGTCACACTTTTTCTGTGGACACCTGAACCAAGCTGCAAAAGAAGGGAGGAAGGTATGAGTGAAAGTACCAGACTAAAATGGGTAAACAAAAAAATTAATTAATGTGACGTCACGCAACCGGAAGTAGAGCCGAAGGGCATAGGAAGGAATTGGCGCACAATTTGAATGTACAAAAGACTAAAATGGGTAAACAAGAAGTGAATTAATGTGACGTAGGGGATATGATGTCACGCAACCGGAAGTAAAGCCGAAAAAGGGCATAGGAAGCGATTTGCGCGCAATTTGAAAGCACCAAAGACTAAATTTGCTTCAGTCAGGTGAGCCACCATATGTCGCAGAACTCCTGGAGCTTCAGACGCGGAAACTATTCAAAATTGCACCGATCCCTAAGAATATGCACCCGGTTCACGACAAGGAACGAAGATAGCATAGAGCAAAATTTATTCAAAGCAAACTAATAAACGACCCTCTTGAGGAATCAGCCTATTGCGATGCTGCCTGCGGGCTAGAAGGGGCCCCGGTCATAGCAGTGGTAGATGGGAACCATTCCGAGAAAGTAATTGGATTCATTAATACGTGTAACGCTTTAATAGCTGAAGCAGCTGCGATAGCGCTAGCATGTACAGGTACTAGAGTCAAAATTCTCCTCTCAGATAATAAGGCGGCTGTTAAGAACTCCGGCAAAAGTCTAATTGTCAAGCAGGCAGCCAGTCTACCGAGAAAGCACCCGCTAAACTTGAAGGTTTCAGTCATCTGGGTTCCAGCTCACGAGGATCTACCAGGCAATGAGGCTGCCCATCGCTTCGCTCTAAACAAGAAGTGAATTATGCAACCAGAAGCAACCAACCGCAGCATCTGTGCTTTCGCATTACTCCAATGCAGATTCTGCAGTGCTCTTTAATTTTTCTGGCCACTGCGGCTGCATTTGATGGAGGCGAAACGCTAGGCGACCTTGTACTATGAGGCGTCAGTGGGCACGACCACATTAGTCTATAGGAAAGGAAAGGCACAGTATATCTCAATTTTTTCTGTGGACACCTGAAACATGCTGTAAGGGAAGACAGATTGATTGATTTATAGGAAGGGAAAGGCGCGGTAACTGTCTCACTTGTTTTTGTGGACACCTTCAACCGCGCCGTAAGGGAAGGGAGGAAGGTAGGAGTGAAAGTGGAACGAGAGAAAGAGGAGCCGTAGTGGAGGGCTACGGTGTAATTTCGACCACCTGGGGATCTTTAACGTGCGCTGACATCGCACAGCACACGGACGCCTCTGTTTCGCCTCCATCGAAACGCAGCCGCCGAGGTCGGGTTCGAACCCGGGTACTCTGGCACAGTAGTCGGGCGTCATACCACTGCACCACCCCGGCGGGGCAAGGGAAGACAGATAGGTGGGAGTCAAAGCGGGAAGAGAAAGAGGAGCCGCAATGGGGGGCTACAGAGTGATTTCGACCACATAGGGATCGTCAATGTGCATTAGCTGACCACACAGCACACGGACGCCTCTCTGTTTTGCTCACACGTTGATAGAAAACCTGTAGTGGTCGCTTCTGAACACCATTTGCAACTTCAAAAAACGCACCTAACCTTGAATTGAATATTTGATTCAGCCTAATCCACTTAGTTACTTGAATCAAAAAGTTGAAAAAAAAAAACAAACAAAAACACTTCGAGGAGCACTACATCACGGCAAACAATATGTCGTCGGCTGAATGTTGCTTGAGCGCACCTCATTATTTTAATAATTCGCTCAAGTTACGTCAAGCACCCTGTACGAAGAGAAAAGAGTACACTAAAGCAAAGAAAAATGCGCGAACGTTTCTTACATCTGCATTTCCATTGTAATACTCTGAAACAATATTCTCATTGACTCCAGTATTTTTATCAATTCAAAAACGTTTTGCTGGAGCACCATCTTGAATGGGGCGTGCAACGGAGCTAAGCTATTAAACCCATTCGTCAGTTTTAACCCGAATTCATAATACATTGACCCAGCTGCCCGAAGCAGCATATATGTATAAAAATTACGCGTACTATAGAATTCATGCCAGCATGCCCAAATATTGCGAAATCTGAGTGGAGAGCATCGTCACTCGGGGCGGCAGTGATCGAAATTAAAAATTTGCAGGCGCTGTTTAGGAAACAACAATGACACAGGCCCATGCCCATGATAACTGCTCTCCAGTATCCGTTTCTCGGAGTCACGCACGCAAGGCTTACATGACATGCTCACTATGCCACGGCTATTACTATTTTGGGTGCGTACTTACCGCCATAATGCACGGCTTTCCCGGCTAGTACTATACTTTGTTGCTTGATGAAGCGGCGGCATCATTGACGTATGGTATATATTCTCTGATCATCTCGATGTCTGAATAATCGACACCCTTACTAACAATTTCTGCGCTTTGATTGTCGATGTGTGCATGCTTTTTTTAAGTGGGGCATACTTTTCTTAACCAAACATAGTCGACTGTTTGATGACGTAGATAAAGCCCGGTACCTTCCACTCATAAAGACTGCATTAGTCAATGCAGGCAGAGCAAACTACACAATTAATGCTCTCCTTACAAATCTGTTTAGTACATCATATGTGTACAGTTTTCAGATTGTAGCATCCCATTCTTTATGCCGAATTAATTGCAGCCTTCATTTGTCATCATAGCAAAGAAAGCAAAAAAAAAAACTATAAGTGCAATTACGAAGACATGATTCTTAGGTGCGATAGTTTGAGTGTTAAAATGAGGCTTTGGTCTAGATTAGAAAGACCAGATGCAGACATGCCGCGCTGTGAACTTAAGTTCATTTCGATTTTCTGCATTTGGCCATACAAAAACAAGACATTGTTAGTGCTAGTTGTGTTTGAGTGCTTTTCGGTTTGCCTTGACCGACCGCTGGCTGCCCTCAACAAATAGTTATCTCGTTGCGTCTACCCAGCAATGCTACACTGCTGCGCTTATGTCACACTCTCGTAGTGCAAAAACCCGCTACCGATATCACCCCGAAAAAAATGCAGTTTTAAAAAAGTTAGCTTGCTTTGTTCCCACTTCTGACACCATGTATCAGGCTTCTAAATGACACAGGCTCTGATGGCGGCAAGGTGCTACGCCGACCAACGAATGACCGCTCGGCTTTTTATTTCGGGCCTTTATCAAGACCACGGAACGAAAGGAGGGAAAGGGATTGGGAGGAGGAAAGTGACAAGTTGCTTTGCTTCCGAGTTGATTAGCTGCAGTCTGATACAGGAGAAACGGTGTTTCACAACGTTGCTTTACAAACTGCTTGTTTCTTGAAGATCACACTGTACAGTTTTGTTCCCTGTATTAAAGGACCCTGTTTTACTCTGAACAAAGGACTGTCTAAGCTTTCAAAACAAAGAGAGGTTTACGCGTAATCTTATAGTGACTTTGCATAATCCCATGCCGTTTGTCAGAATTTCGTATCCGAACCGAACTCTCCTTTTTTTTTTTGTGTGTGTGTGTATGTGTGTGTGCGTAAAGTTCCGTAGTTAATTCTTTTTATTTTGTGCACCAGGAGTGCGCCGTCAGAGACGGTATACGAGTTGCAGCAGAGGTTCCTTACGCCAGAGGCACCCCGTCGGAGACGGCATGGTGAGAAGACTTGAAGGCAGGAGCTTGAGAGAAGAGTAACTGAATATTTATATACATAGTATTTACAACAACAACATTTAGAACAGAGATGCAAGGTGGTACTGGCTAACCGGGAAATATTCCCACCTCGGCATAGCCGAAGATGCAGAGCATCTATACCTAGCCCAGAACGCAGGGCTGGGCCCTCGGGCTCGGTTTTACCACCGATGTCCAGCCCTAATTTCCACAACGTCCAATCACCACAAACATCAACCTGATTGGTTGGTTCCGACGTCCAGCTCCGCCTTGAAATTTAAGAAACTGAACCTTCTCTCCCATTGAAAAAAAAAAAAACAATGAAAAGCAAAACGCCTAGGGTCACGTCTTTCCTACATTCCGCGGTACACCTTGCCGTTCACCTGGCCATTGCAATGTTCGAGTCAATGAGTACTCTTGCTACAAAAAAAAAAAAGGAAAAAGAAAAGAGTGGCCAGTGGTTTGGGCACAGCTTGACTGTCCTCACGAGTGTAC
Organism: Amblyomma maculatum; assembly: GCF_055883805.1. Classification (NCBI taxonomy): domain Eukaryota; kingdom Metazoa; phylum Arthropoda; class Arachnida; order Ixodida; family Ixodidae; genus Amblyomma; species Amblyomma maculatum. Next base: position 320,797,720 of record NC_139344.1, on the reverse strand, counting down.
CGCTTTTGTTAGTGCTCGCCACCACATTTTATTGGGCGCTTGCGTGAAAGAGCGTTTTACCTGCGACTGCGAGGTCGAGACAGCGCGTTCAACCAGGTGTACAAAAAAAGGTAAAAGAAAAGAGCGGTCAGCGGTCCTGCCACGGCTCGCCTGTCGTTACGAGTGCAGTGCTATTGTTAGGCGCTCGCCACCGCATTCCATCGGGTGGCCGCGTGAATGTGTGTATCACCTGCGACTGCAGGGTTCAGACGGCGCGTGCGAACTGGTGTTCATCACGTCACTGACTGTCACTCAGCTCGTCATCCTAAATGGCTTTGCGTGCTTGGCTAGGTGCCTCGCGGCGCCCTGCTGTCTGCGTACCACCTCCGTCCACACATGCTACGAGAACAAAGAGGGGCTGGTAGCCACACACTTTCCCCGGCTTCTCGCGCTAACCTGTTGTTCCCGTAGGTCCCTTACAGTCTGTGTCATGGAAGTATGCAGAGACTGAGAGCAAAAAAAAAAAAAAACAAAAAGCAAAAACGCAGCCATCAGGAAAAGAACAAACCAAGTGCTGACTGAGGCGCGGAAAATGCTATTGGGGTTCTAAACATCCATTCTTATGATGAGTACCGGTGCGCCTTTTTCTAACTCTTTTACTGCGATGAAATCACTGCCTTGGAATCGCGGCTACAATTTAAAAAAAGAAACGATGTGCCGCGCATCTTCGTTGGTCGTCGCTGTTTTTTTTTTTTGTTGTTGTTGTTTTCTTTCATTTTCGTAGTTTTTTCTGTGAGCCTGTGTGAGGCAAAAAAAAAAAAAGAAAATTCTCAGCAGTTTTCAAGTTATACGAAGAGCCATTTTGAATAAAGCCCCATAAACATTTGAATTCGGTCCGCTTGCTCACTGGAGCCCTCGTATTCATCGGTGTAATTAAAATTATTCAAAACTTCAGCAGGCAGGTCTGAATTTGTGCTTACGTAATGCGGAACGCTTTTGGTGGTATGCAACTGTAGTCTACATTCTACATAAATAATGATTGTATTCCACCTTCCACCTGCATGCTGAGTGCAGTTACTTAATATTGCCCAGAATTATATGTCAGGATTAGGAAATACCGTCTGTACATGCCAACACTCACTTGTTGATAACGATGAAAATGGGACCTGCATTGAGGGGCAAAAAAAAATCGCGAAACATTATGCTAGTATAATGAGTAAAGATTGCGAATATCTGCTTCCAGGTTTCTTTGCTATTCATTTATTTCACACGATATGTCGGAATCTGTCGTGTATTTGTTTTATATTGTTGCAACACAGCGACAAAGGGAACCAGGAAACAGAGGGGGCTTAGAGAAAAGAAGGGATGATGAGAAAAGTAAATTTTGAAAACCGTGCAACGTTTTACAGTCATCAAAACAAGATGAGAAATTACAGCCTTGGAAGAGCTATTCAATAACTACATCGCCTTTTAGTACTTGCTGCACCTCTGCCCCTTTAAAATGTGAATGACCTCGCCAAGTAGAAACATTCTTTGTGCTCATGAAGTGTAAAGCATATTTTTAATATTTTCTCTCTTATTTACTGATACCTCTTTGGAGTTTACCACACGCTGCACTCTCTGCCATTTCAAACAAGATGACTAAAGCATCTTTGCGCTTTTTGCATTTCTTCGCTTAAGATAGCGCCGAGTTGCGTTAGGGCAACCTGCTGCCCCAGTGCGAATTATATCTCTACGACTTTAAGCTTTCAGTTTCACTACACTGCTATTCGAAACGAAATAAAAGCAGTAGTAGGAACAACACTAAACAATAACAATAGAGTATCAAAATAATAAGCTGTAAGAGCAACATTTCCGCATTGAATAGGAAAAACGAAAACTCAGGAACTGTATGTGTCTACGGTTTTTATTTTTAAACAAACACCTTTGTGACCTTCAGGAAAGCAGAAATTATGAACAGCGAGAAAGCAATCTGCCGGATTGCTGTGGAATCAAAAAAAAAAAAAAAGAAAAAGTTGCAGTATAAGGAGAATATTATATATAACGTTTTTCCTCTCTAGCTTGTATTTTAAGTCAGGTCCAAAAGAAAGAAACAGCGGTCATTGTGTTTTGTAGGCTTTCTTCTTGCACCCCAACATTTCTGATCTCTTCCGAATTTCGCTCCTTTGTTTTCGACGTAAGCGCACTCGGGAAACAAGATTCGGCCACCAAATATTGCGAAGCTTTCTCTGATAAGTCGCGGCAGCTCTTTCACGACAGGGTTTGGAACCGAAATCCTCGTGTGGCGCATGGATGGGGCAGCTTCTGTGTGCGCCTGTTGGCTCCATCCTGACAAGGATGTCACGGTGTTTTTGGAAGGATGGTCCCAAAGGCCACAGTGGTTTACTTTTCCGTCATTTTCATTTTTTAATAGGAGTTTGTTACTCAACATATAATTTTAGGGGACGCTGTGATTTGCGTTATTACCACCTGAAAAATATGTTTGAGATTTTATGAGAAAGCACGTGTGGCGCGCGCATGACGTATATTTTACTCTTTTGTTTCGTGTACAGCGGAAAAGAAGAAGTGTAACGTCCGCTTAGCAAATGCTACAAAGCAGACAGTACGAGAGGGTGCCACACGAACATCTTCGAGCTTTAGCCTCCATTGTCCTTATATTACTTCCGGGAATGGTATGAAGAAACAATGCCCTCCTATATATAAAATATTTGTCAAATATCGATTAGAACAGTGCACAAACAGCTTTTAAGTGCGTATCACGATGACCAATATTGCTTTTTCGTTGATATACAGCGAACGAGTATTACACGAAAGGGCAGTATATTCACTTGTTCCACTCTGATCCTGCAAACAAGTTCATGAAATTAAGATCGAAAGGAAAATAAATACTTCAGAACGCAAGAACTTCTCTATCGTAACCAGTTTTGGCCTTTGGTTCGTAAGCAGTTTCTATCGTCATGGAATTTATTTGTGAAAAGATATTTGACAAAAATGTGTAATCCCTTATAGCCGGAGCTGGTTCACAACTTATAGCACGGTACACGCACGACTTGGTACTCGTTTTCACTTGCCAATTCGGAAGAGTTAGGTTGCTGGCCGTGGTCACAGGGGTTACTTGCTGCGTCTCCTCCTCTCGCAGCTATTGCTTTTATTCAAAGGGCTGGGAGGGGGTTACGTAGCACGTGTGCATGCTACTCTTTTATACTTTTTCTTGCATGCACGTGACTGGATGAATTTATCTGCAAAACGAATAGTTGTTTCGCACCGCGCTACACTGTTTCAGGAAAATCATATTTAAGTTCGGGCATATTTCAGCTGTGTTTACTACTGCCGCTAGTGGGCAGCCACCATTTCGACTACAGCAAAACTTCCAGCATGCCTGAGGCACCCTGGAAGTTCGCGTACAGGAACGTATACGTTGTGCCAAAGACTTCAAGTCCACCAGTAATTGTTGCATTCTCCCTCCAAATATTACCCTTCTTCGTGCCCAATTTCTACTTCCGCTGTTCGCAGGGACCGCAGAAGTGAACCGCATTCTTATTCAGTTGCTCCTAGCTCGTTTAAACTGTCTATTAGCATTTGATGAGCTTTTTTGGCGCACTCAGCTTTAGGCACCGCTGACAAAATGCTCCTTCCTTGCTCGAAATTTTTGTAGCGAAAGCTAAACTGCGCTAGATTTTCGAGTCGTCGGCGTGACACCGTGGCACCAAAAAAAGAAGAAAAGAAAAAGAAGAAAAAAAGGAGGCGAAGAAGCAGAAGCAGACGAAGAAGAAGACAGATAACTCGGTAGTTAGTAGAGGCGAACGACAACAATGAGTTGCTTGGACAGAAGGTTCGTTCGAACGTTGTGACGGCGGCACATTAATTCAGGTATCTATAAAAGAATTCCCTGCAACTTTCACAGCTTTCGCCCTATCACTAGGTTCAAGCCATGCTTAGACCCCCATAATATTTTACGAGGCCCGGCCAAATTTTGTGCTGCCATTTGCTCTTCAATACCACAAGGCTGGTGTACTGCGTCATAGAGCTGCACACATTTAGTTTTCAATACACGCGCGTATACACGCCATAATATATTTGCAATGAGATTTGAAATTGAGTCCATGAACTTAAGCCAAAACTTCCACTACGACTACAATTTACTCCAGAGGCCGATATGATGTTCACTGCTGACTTATATCTATAAGGATATTTACGAGCCAGTCACATGCTTCATGACTACTTGTACGGCAAACAGGTTATACGCAAACTCCAAAACTGCCAAAGCTGATGGCCCTTCAGTGTTGGCTAAAGCTGAAAACCAGCTACAGTGGCTCAGTGGTTGCGGTGTAGGCTGCTAGCCTCGAATGTCCTGTTTCGAAACCAGCCGCGGTGGCATATTTTCTATGCAAGCAAAACGTCAAAGGGGCCAGTGTGCTATACGATGTCAATGCACGTTAAAGACCCAGAGGTTGTCGAAATAAACACGGAGCCTGCCGCTAGGGCGTCCATCATGATCTGTCACACTTCAGGACTTTCCGTCGAATATAAGTACCATGCCATGAAGTAGTAGGCAAAAATGCCAGCGTGACAAAGGTGTTTGATGACAGCCCAGCAGTGAAAAAGCCATTACTTAAAGAATAGCAGGCACTTGTAAGCTTCTTGTTCCCTATTAAATTCATCGGAAGATTCGAACTTCGTGGGTACCGCTGCACATTCATAAATGTTTGAAGGCGGGTGTTGCCTCGGCGTGGCAAAAGCTTATAAAGGAGGTTATCTTATTTAGTGCATTTCCATATCAATTCCGGAACTTATACCTAATTCCAAGATGGAGCGATGAGGTGCTAGTTGGTATGACGTGATTACCAAACATAAAACTGAGCAGTGGACACGACACAGGAGAGAAGCAAACAGGACGCGAGCTCTATTTGCTGAGCTCGTCCTGTTTGCTTCTTTACTGTGTCTTGTCCCTTGCTCAGTTTTACGTTGTGTAATTTTACGTCATGACGTTTGTTGCGATTTCTTTACTCGCCACATCTACTCACCAAGCTGGCGGCTGCTACGTGAAGCTGAAGATTATTCACTTTTTATGTCTGTTAATCTCTATTGCTGATGTGACGTTTTTAGCTTATTTTTGCAGACTGTCGGCGGTATCAATAGAGCAGTTGAGCCGGAGGTTCCATAGAGGCGCCCCGTGGTGTAGTACAGAACAGCAGCAGAGAATTGACTGGTGACAGGTAGAAGCATAGAATAACAACTTTCACACAAAGAACCCGTAGGAGAGCAGGTGGCTAGAACATGCCTGGGAACAACTTTTCGGCGGCATGTGGTCTTTCTTCTACATTCTAATCAATTATCTCTCGATTACATTAGTACTTCATGTAGATCTTAAAAAAAAAAAATCCCGTGCGCTTTTCTTTGGGTCATTGGATTTTGGCTCCCATCGTAGGCATCTAATAGAGAAGCAACTTACTTTCTATACGTTGGTTTGCAACTATAAGGAAAGAAGAAAGTTTCTCAATTTATACACTTGCAACACTTGTAAATGTTCAGTGAATTTCCCTGCACGTAAAAGAAAAATGGCGAGGAAGAACGAATTCTTTTGAATATGGATGCAAAACGTGTTCAAGTTCCTCAGGAGAGACACCAAGCTAAAGACAAAGTACACCGTAAGGAATTGGCACGTTCCGAAGCGAAAATGTATTTGAGTCTAGGACCTGGCTTTCATAATTTCGAGTCTTCGCTGAGAGTAGTAGCAGGGTATGACACCACGTGGGGATGGTGTTTCCATTAAACATCTAGAAGAGTACCTTCTGACCAGCCGGGCAGAAGGTACTTCTGCACCTCTGCCCCGTTGTTACTTCTCAGACGCAAGGAACAACGTCCTATAGCGCAGCATAAGCAGCAGATACACGAGGGGAAACTCCACCCCTCGCGAGCGGGGTTTTGTGTAGACGTCATCAAAACGAGCCGCCTTTGGACGCCGACACCGGCTTCCCGGGGGCCCATCTGGGGCCTTTTGAAAGCTGGAACAAAAGCACCCCGCAGGGAGAGGTGTCAGTGGGATTTTTTTGGTTCTCCTGGCAGCTTCGCGGGTCGTGCTCGGCGGAACCCCGTGATTTTATTTGGTAGTGCTGGGGTAGCGTGCTCTTTACCTGCGACAAAGCTTATTGTGAGCGATGAAGAAACATTTCTTTTTTCAACGGCTGAACAGTACTTACTATTTCGGTATGTTAGTTGTACGGAGTACAAGAAAACAATTCCGACTACCATTGTATCGAAGATCATGACGAAGGGGACGCTCGTACGCCACCCTCCCTGCTTGTGGGACACATAATTAGCGCATAATGTTTGTAGTAAAATAAAATAAAACAGCTTTCATCCTATGTCGCAGCAAACAGCCTTCCAACAACAATGAAACTTCTCGTCTACAGTGCTTTCATTCCACCAGTTACCATGGATCGCCATCGTGTCTGGAATGCGATAACTAAATAGAATAATCAGAATATTTGTCGCTCATAAACGTATTACGTAAATGAATGTCAACATGCAGTGGCAAGTGAACACTGATGCGTACTTTGATAACTCCAACATCATGTCAGCGACTTTACACATGTTTAAACTGTTACGCAAGATAGGTACTGCTCTTTTAGGTAACAATCATTGCATGCTTAAAATATTTCATTTAATTTTATACACGCCTGCTTACTCATATCAAAACCACAACTTTTGGTCCTTTCCACTTTTCCGCACCACTTATCAGACGCAATCATTGCGCGACAACTTTCTGAGGAAACTGAGCATTCTTGAGGAACACGGCACGACCATAGGCAAATATTAAAAAAAAAAAAAATTAGCTGCGATACCTTATCTCTCTGACGGAACGTTTTTCTTGACGTTTCGACGTCTTTCATTTCGCATTCAACGTTTTGTTTCGCAGAAATTTTCGTCTACCATCTTTTTATTTTGCCATGTTTAGTGCGTGCTTGATTTTTAAAATGCAATTGATATATGCGGTATGTAATTTTTGTGTTCTAATAAACTTCTTTGTGTGCACAAATCACAAATCCCGTACAACCACGTGATTGATGAAGTCTGGTAGCCGCCTGAAGAATAGGCACAGGGAATGTTTCAAGTTGCGGCTGGCAGCCTTTTGCTCGTTATCCTTTGTGGAAATATTCAGCGAGACAAATAAAATAGATTTCATAACATTTTTGAACTAACTGCAGCCCTCATCTAGCGACTTAGGAAAAAGGGAAGGAAGAGTAAGGCTGTGCGTTCAAGTCGGTTTCTGTCGTTGCTATGATGCCGACCTTGTCTATATATTCTTTGTTTGACCTGGATGTGATGTGATATTTTATATAAGATTTCCTCGCTGCTTCATCGTAAACCAATCTTCGGCTTCCGCTTCTCCACCCAATCCACACTCACGGCTTTCAAGTTCCAATTAGACACGCTGAACCCGGCTACGGCGAAGCAGCAAGGCAGGCGGCACAGACGCGCTCTCTCTCAGTTCTGGCAACAGTGACATTCGTCTCGTGCTTAGCCTCCCGCGTGAATGCGGCAGGCTGGTAGGGGGTCCTGCAGGCCAGCGATTGGCTCATTTTAAGAACGACAAAAGCGAAGAGAATGTAAGAAATTTAGCAAAACAGGTTGTGTATTTTTTTCATCTGTCAGAATTTCTGATTCACTCCTGGGGACTATTAAAATATGTCCGTACGTAGCGGTTGTGCTCGCCAGTCGAGACGATAGCTAAGCGAAGCAAGGTGCCGCACCGACAGCTTCATTTGGTGCCGGCACTGTTGCCGCGTCAGCGCTCGGACCTGTCATTTTTATCCCGCCAGTCCAGCCACCTCAGCCTTCGAAAGCATTGCATGCTCTGCTGGGACTCGCGATGCTGAAGTGGAAGCGGGTGTTCACCGCGAGAACTGCGGAGCTCTGGAACAAGATCCACAACTGGTAGAAACGAAGCGATGACTAAGTGAAGTGATAGCTTTTTTTTTTTGTTTTCCGTGCGCTACTAGGCCGCACTTCTCGCTACGTCGAGAATCACAGAATAAGCGTTTACCTCATGGTTTTGGATCATTTTTCGCATGCGGCATTATTTGCAAAAACCGACTTCGGATCACAGTCGCACGAAAACCTTTTCAAAGTTGAAATTGAAATATCTTAGCAATAAAGGTGCCTTAACTTCTGTCAAACAAGCGACACCAAAGGCACGAAACTATGTACCACGTAAGTTTGCTATACATAAAATTGGTGATACAGAGGTCCTCAGTGGGCCTTTAGTGCACTGATGACATACACTGCAAGAGCGCCTTGAGTGTCACCTTCATCGAAACGCGGTCTCCGCGGCCGAGATCAAAACCCTGATCCCCGACCCAACAGTCCGATGCCTCAACTACAGCACCATGGCGGCGGCATGGAATAAAATTTGTGACAAACAGTACAAGTGCAGAAAAATATTAACTACAATATAAGGAAAGGGAATAACAAATGTTTAATGCTAAAATGTATAGCAAAATACCTTCCACACGCTGATTAAGTCATTGACTCGTGTGCCACAAGTAAGGAGATGTCGATTAACGCACGTTGAAGCAATCAGTGCTGCATTTAGACCTCTTTATATATTTTATTAGGGTCGCAGTGACTACCATAAACTATGAAAATGTGTTGTGGAGAGGTCCAAAATGAGAAAATATCATGGCAACATCTACAGCTAGGATATACAGAAAGAGGGAAAGGACCAGGCGGACTACACCCTCATGCATGCGTCGACTGCACGTGTTACTTTTGTTCGAAGCGCAGACGTAATCTGGAGAAGTGCTTTTTCCTTCCAGGGAGAGCAGCGCATCATTCTCGTGTTGCCTCGCGATACTCGTATCGGAAATCTGCAGCAGACAGGCTTCCTTCACGGACCCCGAAACGGGTAGCCAGCATGAGCGACGCACGCAGAGTCTAACGCCAACTATGTTGCTGACATTTATCTTCATCCCTTCTTTCATTCCTTCCTGTTTTTCGCCGTGTACATTGCTTACATCGTACTATACTTGTTCATTTTCTGTTTCTCAATTCCTTTCCTTTTTTTATTATTTTAATTTCTATATTTAGTGCCATCATTTTTTGTGTTTTTGTCCTACCTCTTCTTTCTATTTTTCAAATTTCACATGTTTTTGCTTCTTTTACTCGCATTGTTGTCAGTCTTTCTTTTGGTTTTTCTCCTGGCTCTTCCAATGGTTGCTGTTTTATATTGCTAGTGCAAAACTTCAAAGGAGGCATTTCGGCAGATGAATGCAACGTCTGCATCAATATCGGTTACATAGTACAGACGCGTTAGCATGGTTTTATATATAGTTTCAAAATTGTTCGGAATTTCCTCGTCACACCCCTCTCCTCCCTCTCCTCCGTCTCGAAATAAAAATGAAGAGACAGCATTTCTAAGACCATGGGTTCGTGTTTAAGTCATGCATACACTGGCAGACTTGGCGAAGGGCTCATCCGCCGTGCAGAGAAATATATTTGCAACAAATGAGAACAATATATTACTCATCAGTGCAAGTAACGACATATAAATATGGTACGTATTTGTTCCTTTATGACTGTAAAGATGGTTGAGATAATGAGATCATCATCATATCTTCGGTTGCATATGTGACCTCTATGAACTAGCTCGACATAAAACCAATATATTTTTATTCTGACACGCAAAGGGAAAAAGACAAACAAGCAATTTTTATCTTTCTGTATTAAGCCGAAGCACGTATGAGCAAGACTTGTAGTACGCATAGAGCGAACACAAAGCACGCATTCTGTAACTACTAGATGTATCTGACGAAGTGAACTACAGTTATGATAAGAAACACCTAATAGTAAGAGAACCATGTAATTTAAATAATGTGAATGAAGTGCAAGTGTATGAAAAAATTTCTCAAGTAGCGTTTGAGGAAGCAAGGCGAAAGAGAGCGATACAGATCAGCGCAGATTGGCAACTGATTCAATTAGACTTAGAAACTTGCTTTATCACTCAAACTCAAGGAAAAGAAATGTTATAAACAACAATGACTGGAAATAAAGAACAGAAAAGACGCGCTAGAAAGACATGTGCCGCTCCCTCACATACTAAAGAAGATAGTACTCACGCTGCCTTCCTTCACCACGCTCTTCCCACAGGATTACGTGGCTTTGTGAGCTCTTTTGCCAACATCGGCTCATACGGAATGCTCTAGCAGCTTTCTTTCTTTTTAATAGCCTTGTTCCTGAAATTCGCGAGTGCCGTTGGTGTAGATCCTGCGCTGCCCGTGACTGCTTTATAAACTACAGCCTCTACTATGGTTCGATACTTTAACTGGATCACAAGACAGCTAATATTATCTCAACTGCCAGATATTGTAGTAGCGTAAACGTTTAGTTCTTCATTGCATACTAGTCGGGCCTAGAAGTCTCACATACGCCATGCGACTAGAATACATGACTTCCCTACTCTAGTGAACTCCCGCTTCTTTATTTTGCTGAACATATTCATTATGCTGTTTGCACCACAATATTTTATTTCACTCTTACATAAATAAAGTCATCTGAACCGCAACCTCTTAACTCTAAGAGAAATGTTGTGATAATCAAGTTAGCGATTAATCATTAAACACTAAGATATTGTTTTCCAGCAGTAATTAACAGCAGTTAATCGTTGCTCATGCTTTATTCAAATATAGATTGGATGCCTTACTATCTGAGAGAGCGGTGTCTATTTTTCTTAGTCGTGAAACTTCAGCAATAGCTATATATCATTTCATGTGTATTGCGTGCAGAAGATAATTACTGACGACTTGAAATCACTTATAACAGGACATCGGTTATTCCCATTTCATATCACTATCATTTAATTAAGCTTTTATCCACTAATAAAATATTTATGGCATTAGTTTCTGGAGTACGTTACGGTACAGTCACTTCACGTTTCTTCGAATTGCCGCAACTCGGTCGTTTTGAAATCTGTTTTAGATCAACTCCGGCGTACTAATAAAAATTGTGTTACAGTATTAGATGTAAAATCCATATGCCTAGTTTTATAGTATAACCACTGCTTTATAATATATACATCCTTCATGAACTATCGCCATCATCTCAAATTCCTGCGCCTCCCCCAAAAAACTAACAAAATTAGACCTGCCTTGAATAGCAACGTGAGTTTGCCTAGACTACACGCATTGTTCCAAAAACAGACACTCCTGTTTTCATAAAGTTCCTTTCGTGGTTTTTCACGACGCGAAATAAAGATTTCAATATTCGATTCGTGCTACAAACCAGTCATCAGTAAGTAGAGGTATTTGCCACCTGCGACTGTTTACTATAAGGACTATAAGCAATGAGCGCCCTAAGTCGCATGTTCTTTTCCCAACATATCTGGTTGGAAATTGAACTATTTAAGTCATGTCACTTCGCACCCTGCAAAATATCTGCTCGTTAATATTACACGAGTAAACGCAGGTAAAAACTTTTCAACGAAACAATTTCATTGTTTCTTGCAGAAAGACGTCTTTCTTTCTTTTTTTGCCTTTCTATTCCCTGTGTCAGCCGTCCCCCAAAATCATTCAATAAATTATAGCCAAACAGAGGGCAGAAAGAAAGAAACTGGATTTTTAATAATTTTTCACTTTATATAACAGCTTGGAGGCATTCAATTTTCTCAATTGCCATTTTTCTAACCGAAACTGGGGCGAAGATAATTGAGTGAGCAGCGAGAACGGAAGCTGCCCTGACCGCTGCCAATCGCCTTTCCGAGGAACAGACGGTCGTTTCTCACGAGGACTAAGCTCCTTTTTATTAGGTTATCAATTTTCCTGAACGCTTTTTGTTTTGCTTCGCAGAAAATATATGCATGCGTGCCTGTTTTAGAACCGGAGATTAATTTTTTTTTTCATACATCTCAGCTGTTCTTCAACTCCTTGTGATTACGGGAAATTGCATTTTTCGGCAACTAGTGCTTTTCCTGAAATGCACACGTTATGATTGGCATACTTTTCCTAACAGTCGTCCGAGAAACTAGCCGAGGGATATGCATAGCAATCTACCTTGACGGACAGCAAGGAGTTTCACACAGCTCTCGCCTCAGTGAGCAAGGGAGCAGCTGCAAGATGCAGACGCATCTAAACCGTCTCCCCTTTTTCGTGCAGGCTTTCGTTGCGTGCGGCGGTCTTTTCTATGAAGGCACAGCTGGGCCAGAGTCACCTACCATCGTGTGTGCCTGTATTGCCCATCGTCGATTGTCAAAGCTCAGCGTCAAATGCCAGCGATGTGAACTTATCGGAACTTCTCCGTGCGCGTCATGGTCATGCCAGAGCGACATCGTTGGACGCATCGAAACACGCCCCCCAAGCGTTTTTCGCCAGTGAGCAACGGAGCAGCTGCAAGATGCAGACACATGTAAACCGTCTCCTCTTTTTCGTGCAGGTCAGTAATAAGCAATGTCTTGAATTTAAGAGTGACTCATTATGTTTGGTTGTCCTCCCTTGCTCAGAGGTGCTATGTGAGTGTGTAGCGGGTTCTTTTGACTCAATATGCCTTCAGGTGCTTTTGCTAAGTGGAGACGTGGAGACCAATCTAGGCTCATTGACTGTGTCTGAACAACTGTAAACCATATTCGAAAATTAGAAAATTTCATCTAGTGAGCTAAAATGTATCAAGGAGAAGTTAGAGGGCCATATATCAAAGTCAAACCGAAGGCTGACTACCATCGATGAAAAAATAGAATCATTTGCACCAACAGTAAAGAGGGTAGAAGAATGCGAAAGTTCAATTTTGGAGCTACAGGAGCAGATTTCATCACTGTGTAGCAAAGTTGAAGACCTAGAGTATCGCTCTCGGCGTAATAACTTGATTATCTTCGGAGTCAAGGAAGACAGCACAGAAACTTCGAAGAGCCTGAAGGATGCTGTGTTAACAGAAGCGCTTGAAGGAAAACTAGGAATTAAATTCGGAAGTGCTGAACGCATACACCGTATCGGCAGGCAATCTGAGGATAAGAGCCGACCAGTGATAATACGGTTCTCCGACTTTGATGGGAAAATTGACCTTCTTAGGAATGCGAAAAAACTAAAAGGTTCAGGAATGTCATTATCTGATAGCTACCCCCTTCGAATTCAAAAAGTACGAAAACTGCTCTGGTTTACCGTTAAAGATAGTTGCAATCCCGAGGACAAGGTATACCTAAAACTTGACAAGCTAGTTATTAATGGGAACATGTATGTATGGGACGAGGAAAGAAAAGAAAGGCGAATGCTTGCTACATTGAATGAACGTAAAGATTATTCTGGTGGCCAAACTGGTGATAGTGACAGTGCTGCCTCATCGTCGAGACGTGCAGTCACTCGACGTCAGAAACGAAAGAATTATAATTGACGGACCGATAAGAGCAGACCGTTGCGAATAATTTCTCTCAACGCACAAAGCATCGCAAATAAGACAGCTGAATTCGAAGCGCTCCTTTACGAACTGGACCATCACGTTAAGTTTGTGACAGAAACCTGGCTACATTCTGACATTCCTGATGGTGTAATTGTTCCCCCCGCCTGCAGAATTTTGCGACGCGACAGGCCGACGTGTGGAGGAGGAGTCACGATAGTACTTATGGAAAGTTTACCTGTTGTACTTCTGCTGGGATTCCCAATCATGAAATTCTGTTTTGTAAGGTTGATTTCTGTGGCAACACTATTGTATTGGGTGTAGTATATCGACCTCCTAATGCGGATGTCGCTTTTCTCGAAGACCTGTGTGATTACGTTCAATGCTTTCGTGGCGACCGAGTAAAGTTTATTTAGCTGGTGACTAACTTCCCTGATATCGATTGGTCCCGCAAGGATGCTGTGGGTGCCAATTTGGTCATTCTGAGCTCCATTTGCATATTACCTTTACATGTAATCTGACGCAGATTGTTGAGAGACCAACCAGAATATGTACCTCTGTATACTACATTCTTGATTTAGTGTTCAGTAGCCATGCCCTTAAGTGTATTTCTGTTGATGTTTTGAAAAGTGTGTCTGACCATAATCTCGTTTCGTGTGCTTTTTCACTGTCAGCTTAGGTTGAATGTAAAAAACTACACATTGTCGTGAAAACATTTAAGAGCTGATGATGTGGGAATCCTGAATTTTCTAGAGACTCATTTTGACAGTTTTAAGGCTGAGAAGAATGTAAATGTATTATGGTGCATGTTTAAAAAACAATGCCTTGATTGCTTGACAATGGATGTCCCTAATATTGTGAACAAAAAGAAACATAACCCACGGAGTAAGCGGGACATAATCCACACTAAACGTAAATTAAAGCGGATGCGGCGTTCTAGTAGACGGAATGAGGCAAATGCGAGCATGTTGGGCAACTTATTAGGAAGTACTATCAAGCAAGCCTGGGACTCATTTTTTACTAATACGCTTAGTCGTTTTCTCAGAGAAGCTCCAGAAAAGTTCTGGCGTTATATAAATGGCACAAAACGACGCAATATGTCACTAATAGTCAATGGTTCACCTGTCACAGGACCAAAAAAACATTGCTAACGTATTAAATGGGTATTTTAAATTGGTGTATGCTGATAAAAACTTGAGATTTCCTTCTAAGCCAGACGACTATTCTTCTTTAATGCCAGATGTTGTCTTAAGCCGTGAAGGTATTTTTAACCTGCTTTTTTAAATTTGACGTCAAAACGTCCAGTGGGCCTGATAACATTCCATCAGCTTTTCTTCGCCGCTATGCAGGATGGTTGTCCCATTATCTCTTTATCTTCAATGCCTGTTTGGCTCAGTGCGCAGTACCGTCAGAATGGAAAACTGCACGTGTCGTACCAATATTTAAGAGAAACGAGCCAACCTGTGTATCTAGTTATCGCCCAATTTCTTTGCTCTCGAACAGTTGCAGAAAGTTTGAAAATGTGATTTGCCGTGCCTTGACTGAATTTTTGGGATCGAGCAATTTTCTTTCTAATGAACAACATGGGTTTAGGCGTGGATTATCAGTCGTCTCAAAACTGATTACCACTTCTCATAATTTTTTTATCGCAGTTAATAAACTGCAAATGGACGCTGTTTTCTCAGATTTCGCCGAAGCCTTTGATAAGGTTCCGCACACTAAACTCGTAGAAAAACTTTACATTGCCGGAATCGATCCTAATATTATTGGCCTTATTAAAGCCTACCTAGAAGACAGATTTTAATATGTTAATGTTAATAATGAGTACTCTGATCCACTACCGGTCTCATCTGGTGTCCCACAAAGATCTGTTCTAGGACCTATTCTATTTCCGATCTATGTAAACGACTTAACGAATATAATTGACCCAGAAGTTAGAGTTAAATTATTTGCTGATGACTGCGTTCTATACTCTACAATTAACTCCGCAGTAGACTAGATTAAGCTTAACAGTAATCTGCAGAATATCTCTAATTGGTGCACCCAATGGGGCATGTTTCTTAACAACAATAAATGCTTTGTCCTCAGAGTTTGTAAAAAGAAAACTTTACTGACACGTCCATATTGTATAGCTGGCGTAAAGCTTCCAGAATCCGCGTCTGTAAAATACCTTGGCGTTCAGTTAAGCAATAACCTAAGTTGGAACGCCCACATCGATGTTATTTGCGGGAAAGCTTTGAAGACTCTCTGGTGTTGGCGGCGTAAACTGTCAAAGGCCCCAGCAAGCGTGAAATTGGCAGCGTACAAGGCTTTGGTGCGTCCTCGTCTAGAATATGCATGGTGTCTATGGAACCCTTACACAGCCAGGAATATTTCGAAATTAAAAAGAGTGCGAAGGGTCGCAGCCCGTTTCATCTGTAACAGATTAAAGCGCACAGATAGTGTTTCAGACATTATCAGCTCCCTAGGTTTAGAATCCCTTCAGGCAATGCGCACTGAAGCAAGGTTTAAAATTTTTGTATCTAATATGCAGCAATCAGATTAAAATTAACTTCCATGATTACATTCTCCTGTTTCGCGCGCAAGTACGCGTTTTATTCATGGAAAAATGCTAGAAGAATTGCGAGCATACTCTAATACAGTTAAGCATTCTTCTTTTTTGTCAAAACAATTGCAGAGTGGAATGATCTGCCCATGTGTGTAGTGAACAGGCCGAATGTAGAAATGTTTATTGATAACTTGAGAGCCTCTCGCATGTGAAACCTTTGTTTGTTTTTTGCATCATCTGCTTTCCCTTCCATGAAGCTAGTGTAACTTTATTGTACCTTTTTTAATAGTATATTTGCTCACCCCTGCTTGGAGTCAAACGCCTCCGCAGTATTACTAAATAAATAAATAAATATCACCTGAGTGCTGCTGGAATACTCACCAGATCGTGAGGTCCAAGGATTCCTGCATCGGGGTAAAAACAAAAAAAAAAAACCTAATCACATCATATTATATAAAGTCAACAAAACAAATGTTGTACCAAATTTACTAATTGCATAAAATATCTGGCAGTTCCTTTCCATCTTAATCCTCAATATAATTTCAAGAATCCTCACGGTAGCGGGCGAAAATTTAACACTGTTGTATGAGCTCATAGCGACACCTTTGAGCATATTCTCTTGCTTTTTTAGAGTATTAAATCTGCTGCTGCGTAAAGGTCACCTGACAGCCGAAAGTATACCTCAGAAGCGGTGCCAAAAGCCAGGATCACTCACACTTTATTCTGCTTCGAACACCTGCTGCTGCTGCTTCTTCACACACTTGGTAAAGTTCGTGCCGGTACATATCTTCACAAATATACACATTGCCATACACAGTGCCACACCACATAGATTTCCAGCCTCCTGTCTACCCTTTCCCTCCACCGCCACCGCTGTTCATGTGGCTCGCCTCCTTGCACACCCCCCTCCAAAATACCCTCGACACGTTCTTGTATCTGGACCCGGCTATGGTGGCCATTATGTTCTCAGACAGCCATGGATGAGTGAAACAGCAAACCATGTCTGAATATGCTTAATCGAGCTTCCGATCTGTAAATTATGTTCAACCGCGCTGAATAACAGCCTATTAATTAATCTGCAGGAGCCACTGTACCAGGAGAGTCACCATAAATGACAGTATAATGTTGTTTAGACCTCTAAGGGATGCTTAGTTGCTCTCACAGGTCGATTGCGTATGCAGTTGGTGTCGGTTCTCTTAGACGTAAAAAGTGACACCCAGTGCGACGTGACACCCTGGCTTGATTAAATTTCTGTAGAAGCAAATTTGTGCCAAACCACCAGTTCGTTTTTTTTTTTTTCTTTGTGAATTGTTGGGCGCAATATTATCAATGTTCTTAATTTTTGTCTGTTTTTCTCGCGATAAAAATGAGGCTTACGCAATAGCCTTTTTTACACCTGAACGTTTTTATTAAAATTTTTATGATAACGGAGCGTCTAGGAATTTCTGTATGTGGGGCGATTTTACTTCTCGTGCACGTATTTTATTTCGCACCCAAGGAGAGAGACGTCGGTGCGATCTAGGAAGGTGGATTCTACAGGCGAGAAGAGACAGTGTAGGTTCCAGAGGTCAATATTTATACGAATTACGAATAACGACTAATCAGCGTTTTATTCTTGATTTAAAAAGGCAGAGTTATGTTGGGAAATCGAAGGTCGTCAACATCGAAGATAAAAGCGGCTTTAAAGACTCTTAATCAGCAGTGTGGTTCGAACTGTCTAAAGCAAAAAAATATAAAAGGCATATGAAAGCTCATTAAGTTGGCTTTCCAGCGTTGCGCATATTAAATATCATCACTCACATTTCATGCGAAAAAAAAAAAAAACAATCAGAGACGGATGCCAGTTATGCTTTCGTGACATAGAAGTAGCTATCATATTGTGGCAGTGGCAGAAAGCGCAGGCGACATCATTTTAGAAATATTTACTCGGGAAACCTAATTCAGCTAGCCTCTAAATTGGTATGTTTGACGTTCGCTGGGTTGAAATATGCTGAAAATTGAAAACTAAGCTGCGCTCATCTTCGACTTAATGTTAAATAAACTAGCTGCAGGTTAGCCAAGTTTAGGTATCTGCCTAATTATTCTGCTCTATCACGCACAAAATTTCCACCTTGCTGCACAATCCACCTGCGCAGACAGCATAGCTGCATCCCTTACACTTTCTTTAATATTAATTTGAAGATTTTAAATGTAAATTTTCTCTCTACATTTATTTTATTCTTCAATCTTATGGCAAGGGCGGCTCTCGTATCTTCGGGTCTTTAATAAAGTAGACGCAAAGCCAGCAAGGCTCACGAACAGCCTCTGCAAAATTGAATTTCCCGGATGGCGCTTCGCGCGTGTCAGGGTAGGTATTGCGCAGGAAACCAAACTTTATTTTCAGCGTCTTTCTTTTTTCTCGGCCTAAAGCTCCTTGTGTTTGGCCCTTGCTTTGCGTCAGGTCTTGAACAGTTCACGCGCGTCACCTTTAATTTGGTGAGATGAAATCTGCCGCACTCTGTATATAAACAGCATTGACAAGCTTTGCAGTGAGAGCTTACTTATTTATTGCTTCGTGCTAAACCGCGTTTTTCTGTTTACGTATTCATCCCTACTTTTCCTTTAACATTCTGTTCTATTTCTTTTTAGAAACGCAAAAGCAGAAAATAAAAAAAAAAGTATTTTCAAGGCTTAGTGAATGTAGAAGCATGTTACGGCCTTTCCAACGGATAATGACGGGGAAGTTCATTCCGCCGCGAAGGGACTGGCAGTTTTACACAGTACAGTATAAGCCTTTAGGATGATTATCGTACTCAAGCCAATTGACTTCGGTGGTTAAAATAACTTGTGCTCTTTGCAGAATGCTTCGCCTTTTTCGTTCCCAAGTAAACTATTAATCGAGGTTAGGGCAGCGGGAGAAATTGAGTTCCTATTTTCTCCAAAGAGCCGGTTCTGCCACAATAATGCGAAATCAGTATCTCAAAAGCTTTCTTCACTGCGATAAACGGGTTTCTCCGATTTACGTAATAGGTGTGATGCTTCTTCTTAGCCTAGATAATAGTCATGCAATTCGTTAATGGACGATTAAGTACATCCCCGTAACAATATATACACATTCAAACATAAAATAGAGAAAAAGAGAACAACGATTTAGTAAAATAGAGAAATAAGTTTCACCAAGGTGATTTTTTTTTGCGTTAAACCATTCATTGGTGCGAAAACCTGTTCAAGGAAGGAGAATTATTCAATTAGATATTGAAACTGCCAATGGCCCTAAACTTCGAAATCTGCCCAGCATGTTTCTCCTTCTCTGGCATTGCTGCTTGTCGCATACTTTGAGCGTGTGAAGTCGCCAGTACTCTACCTTCAGCCACTTAATTCAGTGGTTACTCTCCGCTTTGCGGAGATTTTGTATTAGGGTAGACACACGTCACGTTGATTCTGATTTCCTTGAAACCAGACACGCGGAGTCATTTAGACACGCCTGCACACAGCCAAGAGCAGGTGCTAACTAACGTGAAGCCCAGCATTTCCTTAAGCGCGTAACGTAACCGACACCGGTGCCAAAGTCACCCACCTGCCAACTCAGGCTTATCTGCGGTCTCATGATACCACACGCCTCGTCGACCACTTGACAAATTTTCCTACGGACAACGCCCATTGACGTCCCTTTCCCTATGAGGCTTTCAATATTATTTCAGTCAAATGTCTCCCGTGTTCTAGGAAAACAAGCAGTATCTTCAGATATGTGGAAAAATGATTACTGAAGTAATCGTACTGAACGTGTCTTGTTCCATTTAATATGTACGAAGCAGGCTCTGCCTTTACTTTTCCATGATGAATGCACAACAACAAGCAAATATAACGTCTAGGCACTTTATTACTACCACAAATCTCGACAGATAATTGGGCAGTGTGAGTTTTTACGGAAGACCTGTGCTTTGAAATTTTAATTCGCACTTGAAGCTGCATCACGTAGAATGGTGTCTTCTATGTTAGGGGAAGCGGGCATAACAAGATATTCTAGCAGACTGGCATTGCTTTGCGCCTTACTATGTGCACGCTTTTCTCATGAGTGATTGGAGTGACCGACCAAAAAGATATCTCGCCTAATGAGTTTCCTCCTCGAATGGGGCTGAGAGCTGCTAAGATTCTCTCTTAAGCACCGTTATTTTCTGAAAGAATTAAACCCTACCTAAACTTGCAATGGTGTTCATAAATATACTAAGAGTTATATTACTTCACTACCGTTGAGCAACACTGCATTTCTACCCAACATATCGCAAAAGTGTGTTATCTTATCACATGCACACCATGTAAACACCGGAGCGAAGCTGCTCAATGGTTTCCCAATACGCGCATTACCTTTCGGCGCATACCGCCTCCTAGCCTCGCAGCGCTTCTCTAGCTCTCTTCAGTGTTCTATTTACGTTTTTTTTTTTAATTTCTACTCTACCGTAGTCACTTCCAATGCATGTGGAAACTTGTTTTTATTAGACGTGACTTCAATCAATATTTGTTCCTGTACACTTGTATGGGTGTCTTCAAAAATCCCGATTTCTGTTTTTACGACATTTGCGAATATCAGAGAATCGGAGACGTGTTGCTCAACTCTTCTTGTTTTTGCTTTGTGGCGACCTTTTCTGCTCATGCTATCTCAAGCAAGGTCACAATCCTGACCCGGTATATGCAATACTTTGTAGGCAGCACACTCATCAATCATCTGGGCTTGGAGCAAAATAGCTTTTCTTCACGGTACTTAGTTATCCCTCGTGCTAGAGTAGTCCACTGGCACATGTCACATAACGCGTGGGTGTTCAAGTGCGGTGTGGCGTCATGTATAAATTTTTCATGGAGTATATCGCGCTAAGCCAGGCAAGCCTGCATCTCAGATTGAGAAGCACATGATGTTTTGCTCCTGTTCCCTTTAACACGCACTATCTGATGAAGCGCTGCTACCAAGAGAAAAGTGTAGACATTAAAATTAAGGAATGACAACTTGGCTTTGCAAGAAATAAATCCCAAGCATTCTTTTTCTGTTTTTGTGGCAACAGACAGGTGATAGGAAACCAGTATGGAGCCAGAAAGATTATGAGCAACACTTGAGCTACGCCTTTAAGGGTGCGATGTCATTAATGGATTCCGTCTGCGGCTGCCCATGCGGATCCCCGTTCATGTAGTTTCTTCTTGCTTAATTACTAGTTACTTTACTTGTTACTGTAATATTTCGGCCATTCTCATTAGGATGCAGTCCTAAACTGCCACATTACAAAGCTACCGGTGGTAACCGACCATCCGAGATGGGTACACATCCGCTGTTCAACCGAGCCGTACAAATGTTCTCGCACGACCTAGGAGTAGCGCGCCTTACTCGGCACCCTACTCCTAGGTCGTGCGGGAGCGTTCGTACGCGGAATCCAAGCGGCCTAGAAAGTAGATCCTATCCCACCCTTTACCCTTACATAAGTATCCCGAGCTGGCAGTACATTCAGATTTGTTAAATCAATCAACACATCGACAAATCAGGGCTCAACAATGGCACCTCCCAAAGCCGTGCAAGGGATTTTCGTTCCCAAAGACGACCAAGGCGATGAAGCCGAGCTTTCTGCAGAACTGAGTCTTTAATGTTATCACTGTGTAACTACAGTCAGTCTTATACAAAAAGATTCTTGTGCAGATAATGCCTTTTTGAAGTGGTGGGTTAGACGCGGCGATGTGCGGAAGTATACGTTGTTAATTGCTGCCTGTTGTGCGTGCCGTGCCTACCTCCTTTTTGTAGCGAGAGCTGCATTTGGCTACCAGTCGAGCATTCTACTGTGGAACTACTCTGAAATGGGTGGAATGCGCTGTGGAGAGGAGGAATACGTGTGAAGGGCGGGTCATCAGAGCTTCGCTGTCGGGTGCGGACGTCACTGCCGCGCGCGGATGCCACTTGCCACCTATGCGCATAACTGCGCATGCGTAACTGCGTGTATAACTGGAGATGAGCCACGGTGGCCGCAGCGCAGTTGGTTTGCATAGAGGAGAGTCGGGCCGCTGCTCAGCGGCGGTGCCGACAGGAGAGCCTCAATTCCTCCGATCAAGTAGTTGTCCCCTGACAATTGGCCATTCAGAGATAAATAAAGAATAGCGAAAGGCCAAGCAAGCAGCAGAGACGCCTCAACAGAGAGAAGAACGCCTTGCCGAGAGGAGACGCCAGGATGCAGAGCGTAACAGGCTGCGCATACAAGGTCAGATGGAACCTTCGGAAGATCAAGGGGAACCGACTACCGCGACAGAAGAGGATGTAAAGGCTCGTCGTGTAACTGATCGCACCGTTCCACTGCCAAAAAGTTCATCTGCAAGTCATATTTGAAGATGACCTCAGGGACAATATTTTAGGATACATGTGCAGTGTGTGTAAAGGCTGTGGCACAGGAAGAACTTGACACCGATCTGTAGTGCAATGTATGAGACTTTGCACTTGGATTTCCCAGACTGGCCCGATGAGGCTGTGTTGAGTGTTTGTGGAACATGCAAGGCCTTTCTGGTCAAGCAGAAAATTCTACTGCGCAGTGCCAGACATGGATATCGATATCCGCTCCCACACACCGGCTTGCCAGTGTTGACGTGGCCAAACGTTTGATGAACATAAATCAGACTATAAAAGACGCTTGGGCTAAGACAGGAACCTACGTCCCCATTTTGTTTTTTTTCTTGTTTTTTTTTTTTGTGCTGTCTGCACTCGAATTTTAAACAATTCAAAATGTTATTTACTTTTTTCAGAGAGAAGCTGGCGTGCAATACGTTTAAGCGCAGTAGCTTTTTGTTGTTAGTATCTGCCTGAGACGCAACAAACACAATTTCATTACATGCTATGAACTGATCCGAGCGGCTAAACAGCTTTTCCCACACACACACACCGAAAGCATCGAAAAAGAATATACTCGTACTTAGCCGCTACTGTGTTAATATTCGCTCAAAATTTAAAAGAAATGGGGAAACGGTGTTGTGCCCTCCAGCGGTGGCTCTGTGGTTAGGGCTCTTGACTACCGACCCTGCAAGATATGGGTTCGACCACGGAAGCTATGGCCGCTCTTCGATGAAGACGAAGCTGAAGGCACTTGTGTGCTGTGCAGTGTCAGCGCCCGTTAAAAAAATTCGGGTATTCGTTAAATTTCTGGAGCACTTCACTAAGATGTACCTCATAGCCGATGCCAGGTTTGGACGCTAAACTCCGTATACCACATGAAAGCTGAGTTGTCATGGTCAAGCTAGTATTTCTTTGCTGCTGTTTCTTCCTTTGGCATGTAAGACAATCTACGTGCAGGATTTAAAAACAAATGTATCATGCTTAATTGACATGCAGGCGCTACGGTGTGATAGGCGCTAAAATTTTAGAGATAAAAAGAAACAATTCTGATGCTGCGGTGTTTATAAATAAAGCGCGAAAAATTACCTGCTGTTGCTGTTAGCTTGTCGACTTAGATGAGCACACCGCGATTTGTTGGTGTTGCTGGCACACACTACGCAAACGACATCACATCTAATTGGTGAAGTTCGAAATGGCTGGAATGAAGGAAGAAGAGCTCATTGGAAGTTGAATTATATGCGAGTCGTACGGAAGAGTAATGCTTGCAATTGTTCACAAACCTTCTCTCGTCAGTAAGGCATCGAAACGGTGGCATATAAGTAAAAATATAAGTAAAGCGGTATATAAGTGAAACTTACTATTTTTCTTTCGATCTCTCTCTTTATGGTGCTCATTTAAGGTTTCGCTAGCCTCCGCTTTTCTGCTATACAGATCAGTACTACTGGTAAGATAGAGATGTTATATAATTGTCTTCCTTAGGAATACAGATAACCTGCCTTTCATTCTATGATGGTACTTGTTGAATGCTTTCTAATCTAATTTGATTATCCGAATTATGTGCTTTCCGAAATCAGGAACTGCGGGCCTACCTCTCCTAAGTATTCTCTTACAGCTCCCAGTCCCTCTCTACCTATCGCGAACTACTGTCCCTTTCCGAAGCTGTAGAACCTTAATTTGGTATTCTGCTTATTCATTTTTATGCCCACCGTTCTGCTTTGCCTGTCTGTGATCGTTATCTTTTGCAATTTATCACCTGAGCTACGGAATAAAGCAATGTCCTCAGTAAATATCGGAATACTGATGTATTCTCAATTAACCTTTATCCCTAACTGCTCGCATTCCAAGTCTCTCTAAACTTCTCTAGGTAAGTGGTTAATCGTACTGGAGAGATTGTGTCCCTTTCCATAACACCCTTCCTTATTGAATTTTATTAATATGCTTGTGCTGAACTATGGTGCCTGTGCGACCCCTACAGATATATTTCAGCACTTTCACACATGACTCTTCTACATCCTGATTTCACAGTTCCTTCATGACGGTAGATGTTTCTATTAAATCAAATGGGTTCTCGTAATAAGCGAATGCTGTTTGCAGGGGATGATTATATTCCATTCATATTTCTATTACCTGGTTGACAGTATGAGTACGATCGATGATTGGCTATCCTTTCGAAAATCTGCATGATCATTTGGTTCGTTAAAATCGAAGGTTGCCAGCATTCTACTATAGCGATTACTTTAGTAAATACCCTGTACATAACAGTTAGCAAGCATAATAACTACTCTAGAGCAAGATTTTGAGTCCTACTTTCTGTCTCGCCGCTAATTCGATTATTGGCTTCATGGACTACTTGATTCAATTACGTTTTTGAAATTTAGACTAACTCCCCATCTTAGCACCCTGTGGTCACAGCATCGCACCTTTCCAACTTAGTCTGCTAGGGCTATATGAATTCAACTTCATTTTTAGTCTCCCTATTGGGGCTTTTCTATGCCCACTTCCGGTTCTTTCATTTGCTGAAAAAGGTTTCATGATCCGTACGTAAGTTATTACATTCTGCGAACTCAGCTAATAACTTGCCACTGCTGTTCTCAGAGCCAAAACCATATTCACCCACTACCTGATCTCCAGCCTGCTATTTACTTTGACACTGAAGCCGCCCGTCAGTACAGTGTGTAGAGTCCCGTGAACCATGGTCACACAACGTTTCGCTCGAGTTACTGTTCAAAAGAGGTAGCTCTTGTTCCTCACGGAGACGCTACAATATGCATTCCCAGCAATGAGGTTAAAAACGGCGTCTAGACATTGCATGCGCGAAGGCAGCTGTTGGTTTTTCGCTGCAGCCAAAGGCCGCTGGGTAGAATAGTGGAGGAGCAGCCATTCGTTGTAGGCTAGCGGATGGCCGAGAAATTTCCGCTTAACGAATGTCTTCGGACACACTGCAAGCGCATGTTAACGAGGGTTTGCTGCTTTTTAAGAGAGTAGCCGCAGCCTTTTCTCACTGGGCTAGTTAGAGCGTATTATCTCTAATACTATTTTTACACGTACCGTGCTGGACTCGTAGCACCAGTTACGTTAAAATAAAAATACTCACAAAATACTAGTGATGACTCAGAGCTAACTAGTAAGTTTGGAAATTTATTCCTCTCGATTATTGTTTGAGGAAATTTATTCATTTCAGATACCTCAAGGGCTCTTGGGTGAGGGCTTTACATGAGGGGTGGGCAAACAACCTGGTGTTAATAAAACAATGTCTCTATGGCTTTCTTGAAATGGTCCGGGCTTGTAGGAAGGATGGCACTTGTGGGCAGATTGTTCCAGTCACGAGGAGGAGGGTTAACGGCCTTATGATGGCTTCTGCGGGCTGAATAACGATGAGCAGGCTGAATAGGACAGTTATAAGGAAAAGCGTGAAACGTTTTATAGTACGAACATAGTCTTGCAACAATACGGCGTTGCTGGAGGTTATGTAGGCATGCATTATTTTTTAGACAAATAATACTGGTGGTGTACAAGTAATTTGAGTAGATGAATCGAATGGCGCGGTTTTGAGCAAGCCCAATGTATTTAGTTAGATTAAGTTGAGCGAGGTCCCAGATGGCAGATGCATACTCTAATTTTGGCCGAATTAATGTTTTATAAGCTAGTAATTTAACCGCTGGTGAAGCCAGACGTAAATTACGACGAAGATAGCCGAGAGTTCTATTAGCATTTTTAATTAATGCGCGTAATGTGTGTGGACCAATTAAGGGTACCCGAGATATCAACACCAAGATATTTAATGCAGTTGAGGGATGAGACACTGGAACCGTTCAGAAGATAATTTGGGGTAGAGTAATTTCGTCGTCTGTGGAAAGAAACAAGCGCAGTTTTGTTAGAGTTTAAGACCATGAGCAACAGGGAATATCTGAAAATGCTGGCTATAGTCTAGTTGGCGTGACTAGTAGCTTTGCGTACTCGTCCAGACTCATTTATATAATGTTGTTTTTCTGCAGCAGAATAACAAATTTCTGCCGCAGAAATTTTCGTAGGCCATGGTCATTCATTAAAGTTGTTGTGGAATTGGTAGTGCGGTATCTATAAAAAACAAAATGAACAGCTTTACGCTGAATTGTTTTCAATGCTTGAATGTTCTTACTTTAGTAAATGCCCCCCCTCCCCCCCCCCCCCCCCCACACACACTTTGTCGGCATATTCTAGTGTGGGCGTAATGATTGACCGATAAATTTAAAGTTTTGTTGCGCCAGGGGCCTGTTTTAGTTTATAATTAGTGAAGCATAGTTTTCGGAAGGATGCGCACAGGTGTCAGGCATGTGAGCATTCCAAGGTAATGTATTTGCTATTGCGACGCCAAGATACATTTGCCACTTCAGACAAGAGTAGTTATGATAGGTAGTACTGGTAGGATGGACTGTATAATTTATTATTTTTATAAAGACTGTTTTTCACTGAGTCGATGGACGTTATGCGCCGCCTCTGGGCCGGATATTTCTTTCTGACCTAGAAGCGTAGCTAGAAGATGTCACGTCCATGAAAACCACTCAGTTGTAAATCGAGACTGCCCAGCACGTTGTCGTCCCTTGAGCGCGAAAAATCTTTTAAAGTTCCAGGTTTCGGATAAGGCAAGCAGTCTGCAGCTTTCAAAAGGCGTGAGAAGTACACCATTCTGTGATAGGATATATCGTGCTGAACAGACACTGAGAAAGTTTCAATTAACCGGCTGACAAAGACTAATTCGAGTACAAAATTTTTATATTCGGTAACACGTGTTGGTTGATTCACCATATGGATAAAATTTGTGGCGGTTACTATATCGAAGACATGTTTAGCATGGCTGTTGAGCAAGCTGTCAGGAGGTGGTTACATCCAAATAATACCAGGCAAGTTGAAGTTACCAGTGAGTAATATTTTGTCATGATTAAGTGAAGCCATATGGTCTCGCAAATAATTCAGAAATTGGGGCTGGCAATCGGGAGCCTCATAAACTGCGAATAATGAGAATTTCTGCCCACAAAATGTGACTTCCAAAGTGGCACTTTCATCAGTATCAATCTTCCCTGAAAGAACCGCTGAAAGTGGTTACCTAGCTAAAACGATGACCCCACCTCCTCCTGACTGCGGTGACAGGCCCGGAATGTTTCAGTAAAGATATAATCGGCAATGTCTTGATGTAGCCAAGGTTCTGTTATTGCAACCACATGCGGGTCACAATACAAGCAAATGGCTTTGAGCTTTTTTGCTTTATTGGCTATACTGCGCGCGTAGAGCTTAGGAGGTGTACAAAATTATCTTTGTCAATTTTTAACCTGTCATGGACTAAGGATACGTTTCTTCTTGCTGCCTTCCTTCTTTGGAACTTCAGCGAAATAATTTCCGTTTCCTTTAAGGTAAATAAAGTGATGTGATGTGATTGATACGGCCTCTTCTTAGTCTATGAACCCGATCGATCGAGGGTTAATTTTACTTCAAGTTTATTAGAAAAAAGATTGTTGATAACATTTTTTTAGTACAGTTCTGTCTCTGTTTTCATCTTCCTGTATTCAGAAGATAATCCAGTTAGAGCGCCTACTGCGATCCTCCATTTCAACCACCTTCGCCTGGAGAGTACAGACATTCTTTTTGAGGCTGTCTAATGCTTCCTTCCGTTTTTCAACGTTCGCATGCCTCAAATCCATGTCCGAAATAAGCTTTCGCATCTATGCTTGTTCCGTCCTAAGTGCGGCTATTTAATCTGTTAGCGTGGTTTGCCCTGATAGTAGTTGCTTTAAGAGCTCAGCAGTACATAGATCTTCCATGTTGGGTCCGGGATTTGATTCAATGTCCCGCATATAAGCAAAAAAGGAACTCGAAACTAGAAACGTACAAACAGACATGCCTACTCATATTGTAAAACAAGTTAACATAACAATTCTCCGTACTCAGCTTTGGGAAACACATCACGTGATTGTGAAAAGCAATACTACTGAGCTTGCGCATGCAAGATATCTGCAAACCTGATTACAGAAGAACGAGCCTCGCGACATCAAAAATTTGCCTTCGGAAAAGAAAGAAAATAAGAATGAAATGAAAACACTTCGTCATGGCGCAGACAGCTCGCAAATAAAATATGTCCCAACTATGAGCGTGGCCGGAAAGGGATGCTCCGAGCCGCACTGCATTTTCGTTCCTGAAATAGCCGGCGACAAAAGCAAAGAAAGGCAACCATATGTGCCGCCTCAAAAAAAGCGAGCATCCGCTGCTATAAACGACGTACGTGGTGATGTCTGCACGTACAAGGCGCCGTCTACAGAGATTCAATTTCACGCTCCCGGCGCGCTACAAATGCATACAGCCGCTATCTTTTTTTTTTTTTTTTTTTTTTTTTTGAAACGTGGTCTCGCCCGTCACCATCCTAGAGCCACTTTCTTCACTCTTTTTCTGTGTTCCATTTTCTGCTTTTATTTATTCGCCAGTGCTTTACTCTGGCGAGCGACTCTCAGGTGATACAACTGCCGCGATAAAACTGCGAACCTCGGTTGACTCGGTCTCGGTTTTTAGCTGTCGATCGAGCTTAATGTTCAGTTTAAGGAGTGAGAAAATTGGCCCTTAGGGCGAAGCATGGTGACTGGTTCTGAACAAACTGCAGGATTATAAAGCGACAGCTTTACCAACTCTATTTGATCAAAATAGTCAGTGTTCGGCCACTATAACGGTACCAATGCCCAGCCGTTGGCAGTAGTATGAAGAGAGCGTGAGCATGGGAAGAGCATTATATGCGACTGCTTCGAAGCATATCGTCGCGAACGATGCGCCGAGATCTGTCTCGAAGATTCCGATCACTTGCGCGTGTTTCTACAACGTTCCAGGTTGTTCTAGTAACAGTTTGCGACGTTATCTAGATTGTTCTGAGCAGCCTTTAAATTCCAGTAATATGCGTTGTGGGGCTAGTTGGTTCATACTTAGATAGGTTTAATGCTCACAAAAAGACGACACAAAAAGACAAGGGAGACAGGACGAAGCGCAACTTTCAACTGTTTTATTCCGGAAATGTACACGACATTTATACCAAAAAAATTATCATTGCATTTCCTGGGTATTTGGCTCGCACGTGGTACTGATGATTATGCAATGATAATTTTTTTTTTGTATAAATGTCGTGTACATTTCCGGAATAAAACAGTTGAAAGTTGCGCTCCGTCCTGTCTCCCTTGTCTTTTTGTGTCGTCTTTTTGTGCGCATAAAACCTATCTGAGCCTTTAAATTGAGCGTTGACGAGTGCGACGGGCATTCTTTGTTCGACGATCGACGAGGACGTTTGTTGCTATCGGCGCCGCCGGGTTGCTTAGTTCTTTTGCGGGCGAAAGTCAGCCCAATAAAGAGTTATTTCAGTACCATCAAGTCTGTTTCTTCTTTTGTTGTCAACGGCCTTGTCACCACTACGTAACAACATGTGCGAGGCCATGTGGAGTCTCGAGCGTCCGACGAGCGAGCGGAGCGTATCGTATCTCCTAGCGGCCTGCAGACCGCGGTCAAGACATGTCGCCTCTTCCCACGTTTTCTTCAGGTGATGGCCCATGTGCACACTGCTGCGCGTTCCACACAGCCGCAGCGCAAGCTTGATATGTTTGATGTTTTTATGAAACCTGTACGTGTCTGGATTCTGTCGGCAACGCAACAGCAACTGCTGAAGTCTGGTCCGAAGCATCATCTCTGAGTACGTAACCCGAGTGTTACGCGGCAACGAAGGAGCGTTGTTAGTGGATTTCAAGAAGCACCGGCCACAATCTATTTTCCGACCGCGGCCCTCCGAGACAATAAGCTGCCCATCGGTCCGCTTTTCTAGACACTTATACTGTAATCTTCCCTCCAGCCACAAACCCGCCCCATCATGCCGAGGCTGATGCAGCTATTTGGCATTAATAAGCCGCACTCGGGTAGAAGTGGCAGTAATGTGTGACATCATTCATGTGTTAATAATGTCGCGAACCAGATCACTCACTCCATGTATCAAAAGCGTTAAGCGGCTGCAAGTTCTTTCTTTCGCTTGTTTCATGCGTATGGTCATTACATTTTTTTTCTTGCGAATTGTGGTAACGAAAAGCTGCCTAATAAAATTTTCATCATCATCGTCGTCGTCGTCATCATCATCCAGACTATACCCACTGCAGGGCGAAAGCCTCGTTTATACTCCTAAAATTTTACATCCATTTAATTTAGCATATTGAAAAAGCACTGTTGTAATGCAAAATACCACTCATCTCTACGACTACCATAGCTCATTGCTCTTAGCTTTGCCAAAAGAGGAGATGGGGAAGAAGCTGGTCATTTACAGCTTAGGATATTTACAGCTTAAGATATAGGTATCAGCTCTTCACTGCACTAAACTTGGAAATAGCATGAGTAGTTCACGAGTCGTTATTTACCAAAACACGTTTCATAAAGAAAAGGAACATATGATAGAAATGCCAGTTAAAGATCCCAGTCTGATTACTCTATAACTCCCACTTTATTACCTTCAAATCAGCGCAGACACATGCATTAAACAAAATGATCAGCAATAGCAAGTTCTGTTAGAAAAATGCGACTTTTCGGTTTATAAGTGCTACATCCATGGAAGTCACTTCCCTCATTAGAACGCCGCGAAACAAAAGTGCGAGCTCTCTATAAAAGCAAAACAATTCAAAAGATTAAACGCACATAAAGGACCAGTCTGATGCTTCCGGACGCAGCAGGTAGGGTACATTTTATTCGCTGCTTTTTTTTATCGCTCCACAAGGTGCATTTCATTCTCGGTAAAGAGATCTTCCTGGAGAAGTGCATTCATTTCATATTTCTTTTATACGGAGGCTCCCTGCTCCGTGCGGTTTCCTATTTCACTGCAGTCTATTGAGTGCCTCTTGCAGAGGCGGCAACTTGTCTCAGCAGCGCGGTGGAAGTTAAACTCCACGCCATTCAGTTTCCAAGCAAGAAACCACGGGGTTTTCTTCTCGAGAATCGCTTCTGTATTTTTATTTTTACTTAAAGGGTTGTTTGTTCTTCACCAAAACCCTTTCAAAGCCATCTTGAGCGCTGTGCGCCGCAGCTTTATGCCCTTTACTGTTTTTCACCCCAAGGAATGTGAGGAGCTAATTTTTGCAATAAGTGACGGCAACGGCCACTGAAAGCGGTCAGGTTTCGGAGCGCAGCTCTTAGCTATATTGGCGTCGCCGATTGCGTCGGTGTCGGTGTCGACCTTGGCGTCAACATAACCTGTGGGAAGCTATAGAGGTTGACCTAGCGGATGCAAGATTCTGCCCTGCTTACCAAAGCTATTTGATCAGATCAGTTGGGAAAGGTACTTCAAAGAGTGACTAGTTTTAGCACACATGTTTTTGGGTGGTTATGGATTAAGGCGTCATTCAAAAGCGCCCAAGTAAACGCTATCCCCTATTCCTGATATTACATTCTGAAAATGGCTTTTCCTTTTTATTCTCTACGGCTGTTACGTTTAATAATTTTTGCTACTGCATCTTTTCGACTGATCTTATTTCTTAAATGGTTGTGCGTTTAGCAACATTCTGAAAGTTTGCAATTCACTAACAGTTTACTTGAATGACCGAGGGCTCCGCCATTATATGTTAAGACCTGAATTGTGTACGATCATAACCGCCATTTTAAGACATAGATCTTATGAGAATTTTTACAACTGGTAATATTGAAGAGCTATGCTGCTTCCCACAAGTCGCCATTATCATTTATTTATTTATTTTTATATACTGCAGCTCCATCCGGAGCTATAGCAGGAGTGGGAGGTGAACATGATATAAATAAAATCATTATACAATACAGTCAGTAGAGCAATAACAGGACCGAATTTAAACAGAGCAACAACACTAATAACAGCTAGAGTTTATTTAACTGTTGGAAATAGTCAGTGTGCGATGGCGTCAGTAAACTTTTGTAAAGAGCCAGGAAGCTTGTTTCAAGCTGCGATGGTGCGAAGGAAGAAGCTGTTTTTAAATGGATTATGTCGAGCAAAGTAGGGGACAATATTAAGCTCATGGTAGTATCTGGAGGTAGTAGGCCAGGCTGGAGTAATGTAACTGTTAGATGAAAGTCGATAATGAGCATGAATGATACAATACAAGAATTTCAACGATTCCAAATGGCGGCGACTAGATAGTGTATTAAGCTGTAACGAAAGTAGGGCAGAAGTAGGCGAAAAATCACGGTGATACTGGTGACAACATCCGGAACGCAGTGCCTCGGACACTCGCTAAACGGACAAATACAGGGATGGAACCCCTTGCGCTCTCGCGTCCTGCACACAGAAACGAAGCTCATGTCTTCGCTAAATATTTTTGTTCATGTTCACAAGCAATACACGGCAATATTAGCAAAAAGAGAAAAATAAATACACAACAAGTGGATTCGACCTCTCCCTTTTGAGTTCAAAACGCAGTGCTACTAAATAGCGCTAAAGAGCTATATCGAAGTAGTGCTCCTATTTGTGCCCTCTTTCGTTTTCATAAAATTTCTCCGGTTTGCTATAAGATTTTGCTCATCAACCGGAAGCCGTTGAAATATCATAATTCGTCATCACCAAATTTCTTCGATTTCGCGTAAACTGTCTTTTCTCATCCGGCTGGTCAACCAGTAGCGAAAGTATATTAATACTGTACCTAAAAAGCATTGACAAACAATGGAAGAAAAGTAGAAACCTAACCAATAAGTACGCAGGACTCAAGGACGGAGAAATAGAGAGCGTTAAAGAAATATAACAACTCAGAACGTAAAAAAGATTTAATATATTTATTAGAAAAGAATTTGTGCGCAGAACTATCGAAACTGGAAAAAGCAGATCAGGTAGGAATTCTGTTTTGATAATTCAAGAGACAGGGTCCTACTTCTTTCAGCTATATCAGGATCTTCTCAAAACAAGCAGCTGCAAAAAAAAAAAAAAAATTATCAAAAAGATGACAAATGTTTAATGTGTAAATCCGTAGAAACTGGGGAGCATGTTAGACTTAAATGTGATGGTATTATCCGTATAGGGATGCAGGCAGAATCACTCCCCTGAGGCCATAGGGTTTAGAGATAGGAACCGTCGGACGAATGAAGAATATTCGTTGAAGCTACTGGAAAATTAATCGCTGAAATGCAGAAAGGTGGCATGGGTTAGAATTGTAGGAATAAAATTAAATTTAGTAAATGAAATGAATAGATAACTCGTTTAGAACAACTTCAATATACCTTGTTTCAAAGAGGACGTTCTTATATAGAATCCATCCATCAACAATGGACTGCATTAATACCGTTTCTTGGGCTAGTTGGTTCATATTTGTACTGTGAAAAACTGCGCCGAAATAAACACACCACAAGACAGAAGACGGGCGCTTGTCCCGTCCGTATGTGGTGTGTTTATTTCGGCGCAGTTTTTCACAATACAAACAATGGACTGCCAGACTCCACTGTTAAAGAAAAGCTACGCGTGATTCTCGCTCATGCCGCCAACGACGATGACGCCAGGTTTCTGCGACATAAAAAGAGGTGCTCAAGTGTCGCGTTACCGCGTATCTTAATCGTTACATATAATTTTCTAAAATTTATATGAACGTCCTGTTGCGAAAAAAAATGCACCAGTGTTGCCGCCATGCCTCCGGCGATGCATCATATTGTAAACTGTTCTATACATAACCACCGGGACTTGGCGGTGTACATATCGAAGCGAAGCTTATATCTTTACATTGTCACTATCATCATCATCATATGACCTGAAAAGCCCATTGAAGAGAGTTGAATTGAGGTTGTTGCACGCTACCGATGAAATTACCCTTACTTGTTCTGTCGGCAACTGCTCCACCATGGTGACACTGCAATGTTAAATAAGGTCTACTCATCAGACGCACACCTAAATCCTGGTGGACGTGCTCCGCTACGCACACAGTCAATTATAATAGCACATAGTCCACTCCAGCTGTAGCCATCTAAAGTCATGAGCGGATTCCCGCCAGAATTGTAACTGAACGCGTGAAGCCTCCTTTCTGCATGTATGGTTTCCACGCGGCAATGCGATGTCCTAAAGTGTACCGTGAAGAACCGCTGTATTCTTGAGGGAAGCGAACACACACACGCGCGCACACGCACACACGCGCGCACACGCACACACGCGCGCACACGCACACACGCGCGCACACGCACGCACGCGCGCACGCACGCACGCTTCTTGCTTTCTTTTCTGGATAGCACGTAATGTAATGTTCTATTCCCTCGCAATGCTCTGTGTAATGTTATAGCCTGTTCTACGACAGAGGCCTTACCATTGACTTTCTAATGCCCTCCTCTACAGGGCATCTACGGCAATTTATAAATCGGCCACTGCTCCTTGCAAACTTCGTCCTAGAAGCAGAAACGCTGGCCCGGTTGACAACTAGACCTAAATGACATCGGTGTTCGGCTTTCACTGGTGTTAGAGAGCGTTGATGAGCGCAAGGACAGCTCCCAAGTTCGGAAAGATTTTGTTCAATAAGATTGTAATTCAAATCACTTTGTTTTTTATTAAGAATAAAACGTGTCGTTCTTTCATTCGTCATACGCTATCCGGGTGATGTTCCGGTCGGTAGGAAATATTACGAAGCCTTCCTGAAATATTTCATATGATCTCATTCCCTGCATCAATAATGTGAAATTTAGTTACGTACTAGCTTTTGCTGTCTGAATTTTATGAAAGGAATGGTGAGGACAATTACGTCAGCACTTCAGTAAGAGATGCGGGTCACTAAAATCTGACTTGACTCTTTCAACATGAATTTTCGTTTTCACTAAAAAAATTACGGTGAGCTTCATTCAACGCGCAAAAAGAGAGAACAAGCCTATATTTAGGCAAATACCCCTGGTTGCGACATTTTTTCGAAGTATTGTCGTATGTCATATATGATACAATATGCAGCTAGGAGTACATTTTGCTGAATTATAAAATTGCAAATATTCGGCTTTAACCGAAAGAGAATTACATTTAACTATCTATCGTTTATTTCTTGAAGAATAAAACATATTATTCAAGAACTCAGACGCAATGGATCTAAGAAAATATGAGTAGCACTGGTCCCATCAGCCGTTGTGGCATTTCCTGTTACGCTTTCTCAACACAGCATCTTGAAACTGCCTGAGTATCATGAAATAGAGTTCCATTGCTCATCAACGGGAAACCATATTTCCGAAGTACTGAAGTATGGCGGACATCACATTCGTTTCACTTTGTGCAAACGGGTCAACAGTCTGCCTAAGTGAGCTTCAAAACTTTGCAGTAGCACAAAACGATGCTGGCTGTTGGTTGCCCTGAGGAGCGTCATTTCCTTTTTTCTTTTTCTTTTTTTGCAGGTTACTTTCATCTCTTATTACTCTTAGCATGCTATTGTATTATTACGCTGGTACAGAAAAGTCGTTTGCGTTTAGCGCTATACATTTCCCGTACGAAATTTTCACTCTCGGTCTTCGATCACCTTTGTCTTCCCCACGCAATCGTTGTCGCGCTTTTTTCTTCTTTCTACTAACAAGAGACTCGTCTTTTTCCTACACAGTCAGTGCGCTGTGCCTTGACTCTAGTACAATTTCCATATTGCTGCCGCAAACTATGGAGTGACCGCAGCACTTCACTTTCACTTCTACCATACAAGGTATTTGGGTCTTATCACAGCTTTGATTAGAGAATGTAACTAATTATGAAGGACAAGTAACTTGAACAAGAAAAAGTATGTCAAATTTATTCCGGTGCAGTGAATTTGTTTTCTGCTACTGAAATTATGAAATCCCTTACAGTGACAAAAATTCCCTTAACTGTATACTGCATGATATTTGATTCACGAATAAATATCCTGTGACAATGTAGTCTGAAGAATTATCGCGGAAATCATGTTATAACCAGACAAGAGAAAGCTTATTAATGACATAGTAACTGTTTGAAAGCATTGCTTCCAGCTATAAGATTTAAAAATCTGTCCTCAGCCTGTCAAAGTTCTGCAGTAAACACAACAGGCTACCTAAACACGACGGTCCCACTCCAAACCATACACAAGAGCTCCGCGGAGTCACTCTGGAGTACTTTCTTTCTCATGCTCCGAAGCAACCTAAAGTTAGTCAGAAGCTTCATATCAAGATTAGGCACATATTAGACACCTTCGCGCCCTTTTTCACGAGGGATGAACCCCTCATCTCTGAAATCGCGACTAAAATCCTCTGCCGTGGGGTCTTCTATCATCACCTTCGCGGTATGCGAGATTCCACCACTTTCCTTTCGCCGTGCGCAGCTAAAAAGAAAACAAGGTAGGACGGGAGCAGGAATTCGCGCAATAAAAGCAGCATTCCTACGCTGTGTGCGAACAGTCAGCTCTTCGCGAGATCCTTGAAGCTCCTATATTTGGGGCTGAGACTCGCTCACGTCTGCCTCTTGGACAAGCTGCAAAATTGCCTGGCACAGGCAAGATCTCGCTTTGTCATCACCGGCATTGTCTTAAATACTGACAAGGTATACAGCGTTTTTGGGCAAATGATCTCACACTTGTTATTTGTATGGTTATTTGACAAGTGATTTATATAACAGGTTCACTTTTAGATTCAATCATTTACACGTGTAAATCGTCGGATACTTCAGTCATTCCTTGAATAATTTAGCTTCCTGTGTTAGTATGTATTTACTGTAAAGCGTGGACCCCTCTAGCAGCGTCAAGAGAGAAAGCGGTATTACATATTCCTATAACCTTGTGCTTGGCGCAACATGGCCTTAGCTGCTTATGCGCCATTAAAACCAACACAAACAGAACAATTGCATATTCCTCTTTTTTCATACGAGATTTATGTTTCTAATTTCTCCTCGATACCTGCGAGCACACCACTGAGCTCGTCGCTCTATGTCAATTGAATTCAAGCAATGCTAAGGCAATAGAGTGTAATCTAAATTAGAGCTCAAAGAATTTAACAAGCCAGATGACGAAGGAACTGAGGGTAAAAGGTCACTTAAGGTCCCAATTGTAATGAAATAAATATTTGTGGAAACTTTTAAGGCACTGTATGCTAATAATTGATGCTGCATTGACCCGTATCACCGTCACCCTTTTCCCATCACTTCGCCCTCTTCCTAAACTACGAGGGGTGTCTTTTGGGTGTGTAAAAAAAAATTAATGCGACACTAATCTCCGCCTTTAAGGGTATGAATCGATAGAGTAGGCGACCACCCGACATATGAACGCCTACTTTAACCGAGCGGTATGAACGTGGCTGAGTAGCCTAGGTGTCTGAGCCTACATTCAAAAGCACTCACTGGAGAGGGGATTTTATTTTCCACCTTACCACCTGATATGAGCAACCCAAGTTGGCAGCTCCTCTGAAATTTCACTTATGACGCTGCCCGATAAGTCACAAAAACTACCGAAAAATCAGTGCTCGGTATTGTCAGCTACCAGCTACCACCTGTCAGCGCGATTCTCTCCATTTTCCGCTCATAACGCCGAGGCCGATGCCGACAATGACGTCGATGCCGGGTTTTTTTAGTAACAGGGCCTTTGACACTATCGCTTTAAAAAGTAAGTAAATAAATTATTGCCAGTCGATGCTTTATCATTTATACCTGATATCACTGAATTGGGACGCCACTGAGAATTTTGTACACCTTTAATGGAACGCGAGGCAAGATGTCATTTTTTGGATAAAAATAGTTGCCTAATGAATATTCTCTTTCTTACTATTTGTGATCAATATTCCTCATGAAAAACACAGGACGCTCGAATAGTTCTGCAACGTTCGAGAAAAAAAAATATGGGCTGCCTTCACGCTTCGTTGCGCTGATTAGGCCATCACCTCATTCCATACTGGTGAGAGCGGGCCATATTGAAACTCCGCCTTCCATGGCCCTGCCTGTGTGATCAGCACAGCGGCTTGCTTGATGCTTTCTTACATGTACACGCATTACCTTAATGCTCGTAGACGCCGCATTAGGCACGTACGGATGAGCACTTTGTTTGACATTAGCGGGAGTAAAAACCCTAAGCTAAGCGCAATAACTCGAATAATCTCAATACACAAGGCTATGATCTGCATAATAATGAGATTAGTTAATTACACGTCGTGCACACTAAGCCGTTAAATGCATATGCATCATCAGCAAACCTTGAAAGTGTATATCGCTTATGCTGAACTGTATACATAATGAATGACTATGCTTCTTTAAAAAACAATAATCAGTGAATACTGTCTGTCGTCTTATTTCTTAACCAACGAGAGGTGCTAAAATCTGTCAAACTGTCGGTGACTAGATATTCTCCTAAACACTGATACCTTTACAAAGCTATGCACCCGATTCTTAATATAGCTGAGTACGGCAGTAGGATGTGAAAACGATGAAAGCTTAAAAAAACTAACGCTATTTTTTTCTTAGCAAAAACGTCTCATCATGTAATGCATAACTATAGGTAGGGAAACGTAACATCATTTTTTTGCAGCTACTTCACTATTTTGATGGGTAAAAGTCGGTAGTAACATACCTGATGTACGTCATTGTTTACATTTTATTTTACAGAAGTATAAGATGTTACCAGTCCTAATGCTTATCTCTAAGCTCATTCATAGTTTTTTGCGTGTATCAAAAATTATAATCCAAGATAATAGGTCAATCAAAAGGATACTGCGTAGAAATCTTATTCTTCTGTATTTACATCTACACCTCCTAGCTCAACCACCAGATGTAGCATAAGTACCAGCTGTTATTTATTAATCATAACTGAAGGAACAAAACTGAAGAGAAAAAGAAAATGCTCTGCCTAGCCACTACTATTTCTCTTCTTCATAGAGGTGCATATATGGGCAGAAAAGGATAATTCAATATTTTTTAAAATGAGAATAAATTAATCTGAGAAATTAAATTCAAATACATCCATTGCTTAAAGCCAATGCACACTGTATCAAAGAGGGAAATTTTTATCTTGTGCAATCATCTGTAATCTAAAAAAAACTGTCTCATTCTCCAAAAAGCCTTGGCATATTGCTTTCTCATCCTAATATATTTCCTTCATATTTACTTCTATTCATACAATATTTCCTTATGTGGTTATTAACAACCTAAAACTATTTTTTCACTGCTTCTGCTCCGAAAGAGAAGAAATGATTTTATTAATCTTTTAGAGAAGTGCGTGCCTAAGTGCTCAATTAAGTAGGCTCTGAGGTTGAAATTTCTGAAATTATTGCCAGCTGAAGCATATTTTTTTTATCAAATATTTTCACACTGTCTTCAGTCCCATTAACCACCGAAGTGTATAAGATTCAGGCAAAGAGGCGCTCTTTGTGGATGTTCGTATCGCGTAGGCGTAATAGTAACAGAAAGGAGGACAAAGGTACACAATCATCAACTTTAACCAGCGTTTTAAATCGAAAAATTTATTGACTTTGTCAAGCCGAAGTCAAGACACCGGGAAGAAGCGGGGCGCGATTATCCGGAGCCGCGTTGTTGCACTGGTTTCCAATCCAAAAATGTACTGACGGGATATAATGCCCGACGATTGAGGGGTGGCAGGAAATGCTTTCCCGCTCAGACCAGAACGTTCAGCTGACTTTAGGACAAGATGGTAAAGTCCAACGGACTCCCAGAATAGAGCGGCTCATCCTCAAGTTTTATTTCAATAAACGATATCTTCTTCACCATAATCATCATCATCATCAGCTGGCGCCGCACTTCATCGCACGTGTGGCGCGTGAAACCAGTGCCGCTTGCTTCTTCATCAGCTGCTACTGATTAGTCTCTTCTTCGCACACCATCTGCTTCTTCAAAGACCTGGCAAACGTTATTCGTACCGGTACACAAATATAGAACATTGCCTGACAAAGGCCACACAGCCTTCCATTCCCCTGCCTACTCTTTCCCTCCACCCGCCACCTCTGCCCATCTGGCTTGCCTTTTGGGGCCTTCCACTTCAAAATACCCTCAAAACTTGCCTAGACCCGGATGTGGAATCATTGAGGTTCGCAGAGAACCACGCAGGAGCCACGCAACGAAATCAGTGATTTGGCTATGAAATAAAGGTGCAAAAAAGCTTCCTTTTTTCTTTGTATGTGCAGTAGTTTCAGGTGAGCATCAGTTCCTGCCACACGTTACCCCACACACTATACAATCGCATTCGTGGGTACTGAGGTCTACCCTAAACGATAAGGCAAGACAAAACAGGCATTACCAGAGAAAATACTTAAAATTTAATAATTTACTTACCAGACCCAATGACTTCTTTTCACACCAGAAGCCTTGATTCCGTATCAGAGTAAGTTTAATATTTCAAGTCTCTTTGTGCGCAGCATCGAACGCAGATTGACGATGACAGATCTCTCCAAAAGTCTTAGCTTGAACGCTTCTTATAAATTCGTCCATCTTATGGCTCGACGGCATAAGAAGTTTCCCGACGATGTGTAAGGTTATCTTTCTGTGTATGTTTCACTCGCGTAAGCTTGCACTTGAGCTTAGTCTTTAATACTAAAATTTGTATTTCTTTTTCTTCGGGGCGAAAATTTCTCCACTGCCTAAGTGGGGCCAGTGCACTTAAAAGAGCACACGACATCACTACAGCCACCAAACAGTAATCCCGAGGCACTAAACTTCAATCAAGAATTAAAGTTTCATAAAGGAAAATGTGTTC
Source organism: Amblyomma maculatum (assembly GCF_055883805.1). NCBI lineage: Eukaryota > Metazoa > Arthropoda > Arachnida > Ixodida > Ixodidae > Amblyomma > Amblyomma maculatum. Next base: position 320,756,856 of record NC_139344.1, on the reverse strand, counting down.
TGATATGCAAACTTCTGTGAAATCATGACACTCATTCCTGTTACTGGAGTACACTGTGCAATCTGGTTCTTGCTTACCGGCTTCCAAAACACTGGTATACGCATGTCATGTGTGTGACCATTCAATATTTTTTCTCAATAAATCGAAGATTTCAAGCCTGGTCAATTGTATCGGCAAAAGAGAAAAGCGAAAGCACGGTAAACTGCTGTGCCTTGCCACTTCTTCACTTGCATGTTTCTAACCAACTTTTCAAATCACATAGCACCAACAAGCCCCATATTTGGCATTTCAGTTAGCCCTAGTCCATCTTGCGATCCTGGCCGGGCCAAAAATAAATTTCGCCAGACTCGTGTAAGTGCGGAGCTTACGATAGCCTCGCGCGAGAATAGCGAATCGGGTCATTCGAATTGCCTACACTGACCTATCCACACGATCTCATGTGACAGGCCCCCGAGTTGGCCCTGTGTCACGTTCGGACAACGGCTGCTGGAGGCGCGCTGTAAGCCTACCGTGGTAGGCGATGCGGGGGCACAGAGGTAAGCAACGAGCACAGGCCTTTGCTCAGCAGGGGAGCAGCAGAGTGAGGAGGCCAGTGGCCTCGACGGTCATGGGTGTATAATGGAATATGTCTGTGGCCAATGTGCACGAGCAAGTGCGTCTGCAGGAGAAGCACCTGCTTACTCAGGCCGTCCTGGTTCATGCAATAAAAAGGATATATTTACCAGTGCCACCTTAGAACAAAAAATTACAAGGATTCTACGCTGCTGAATCAAATATTGAGCGAAAACATTAGCTGCGGGTGACCGAGCGTTCTTCTCCTCTTTTTCTTCTTCCTCAGCCCACATATAAAGCCCGGCTTAACCAATCCATATGAACGTGCCTTAGTGGCCAATAGGGGTAATGTGAATGCCAGGGTCCTAGCAGGCTAATTCTGACATAACCGTCCCATGTGAAACGAGAGACTAACATTGGCAGCTCCTGCTGCCCGTGTGTCACGTGGGGTGTGACGTCACAGCGTCACGTGGGTAAGACGTAACTGCGGCCGGGTCACGCGAAGGCTTGAAAGTGCGAGTAGTATTGCTTTCGCAATAAAAGAAACGTCGAAAAGAGAGTTCGCCGGCACTACGCTGCCTAAAAAAAGCAGAAATAGATTTGTTGTATCTCATAATGTTCTCATCAATACTGTTAATCTCACCATTATAGGCGTAGTTATAATCCTTACTTCCTTACTTATCTCGATAGCTCGCAGTGCCGCCATAGTGGTTCTCATTTCAGAGGACCTCAATCACACATACAAAATATGTATCTTATCCAATCCTCTTACTTATAGCATAAAATTTGAATTGCCGTTCATCCTGGTTGCCGCGCCCAGCAGTGCCCTTCGTGCCTTAAACATATTTCAAATATTCTCAAATGCGCACGACTGAGCACCAAGCGTCTGAAGATCAGCCGATGTCACAATGATACTCCAGTTTTGTTAAAGAAATTGGGAACAACGGAGTAGGTAGTGTAAAGCTTCTACTATTTTTTATCCCACCTCTTCTCTTGCTTGAAAGTGTTGATTATTTCGCTGTTTTAAAACGAACTCAAGTGCGCGAAAATTTATGGCGGCCAAAGCTTTGAGACTAGCTCCGAAATCTCAGATGATGAAGCTGAGACTGACCAGCAAGACCCTGCCTAATCTTCGTACTCGCTTCCGAAATGCATGAAATATGATGTGTAGCATCACATAACCATCGGAACTATTTTACGGTTGTAACAATTAAAGCTCGAGATGGACGCCGGCTCTTGAAAAAAATGACGGATGTGAAGCGGGAGCGTTAACACATGTTTAGCTGCACCTTTATCAAACATGACCGATCGTAAAAATAAAAAAAAAAAAGGTATTGGCGTGCTTCACTTTATGTCATGAATGTCCTGCAGCAGCTCTAAGAATTGAAGTTGACTCTGGCTAACAAAAATGGGGCCTCCGTATCCTTCAAAGTTAGACGCCCAATTATGACTAATTGCAGCAAAGAAATAAAGACGGGAGGAAGAGATGAACACTGAAAGTCAGCCATGGCGAAGAAAATGTCAGCTTGCAAAATGATAACCGCAGACATACGATGCTCCTGGAAAGCTTCTCCCCCAGGCTGTGTCTCGCCCCGTCTGTCACCGACAGTGCGGAGTTTCGCAGTACCTTTGTTCCTGCGGTCGATACGGAACGCCGCACCTCGGCTGAGCCATCCCCTCGCTTGATTTCGTTTTCTGGACTGCCTCACTTTTGCGCCTTTGCTGTTTGATCTCCGCAACTTTCAATTCTGTGACCTGTGTGAACAAAAAGTAAAGTAGCGCGCTGTAGCTGGTCCTGCCATCACGTATAATTGCTAAACCGTTCTCCTTTTGTGAGACGAACCTGTGCTATTTACTGAGGAATAAAGTGACACCCTCGACCCCGTCAACTGCATGAGCCTGTGCAGTCTGGTGTAAAAGCTCGGTGAATTTGTCTAACGCTGTTCAGAAACTCCGCAAGGTGACGGCTATTGATTGTGGTAATTATCGGGTTGTGAAGGCACATGGCAAGGTAATTATCAGATTCCTATGCTGAAATCAAGGCAACAAAAACAGTACAAACAATTTTTTAAAGCCTAGGAGAGAAAACGTCAACCATAACGAGGCTAACCATAATCGTTCTGCTGCCATTTGGCGCAAAACGCAGCGCCTTTTGACTAGTTCACACATGTTCCCTGCTTTTCATTTACAATGTATATCTCATATAATCCTGTTAGAAAAGAGACCTAAATAGGCAGTAGCCACCACGCTTCAAAAGTGTTTACCTCTGCTTTTCATGTAGTACTATAGTGGCAAAACATTAAACGGAAAATGGGCAAAAATTAAATTGATAGTGGCAAAAGAACTGCATGAAAATCGCCTGTCCAATGTTTGCCTGTATTCCTTTTTTCTCGTTTTTTTTTTTCGCGCTGTCTTTTTCTGACTGAGCCATAAACCAACCAGACCAGGCAAAAGTCTTGATTAAACTGATAGAGTTTAATATTTACCTTACGTCCTACAATTCCCTCTCTTAGTGAGACGATTCATCTAATTGGTTGTATGTAGCCGAAAATCTGCACAGCTACCTTAATTTAAAGTCCTCTTGACTTCTACAGCCTTCTTGATTGTAAGAAAAATGGCGTAATTTCAGTAAGCCTTTCAACACCTACCTTCCTTCCCGAGTTGGTGCTTTTGTGTCTTCCGTCCTCCTCCGTTCTCATACGGGCATGCATTCAATGCAATTGCGGAAGCCCCAAGAGTTCATCAGCTGTGTGCATTCACCCACTCATAAATAATTCGGCGTAAACAAGAGAAAGTTGTTGCGTCATTCTCGACCAGCTATAAACTGCGATTTCCGTTGTAAATGAAGTCAGAGGCACCTCAAAGTGAAAAATCTCTATAATAGCGGCCTTTAGTGTGAAAGGATCTGTTTATTTAATTGTGCTTTTCACCTGCAGCAAAAAATACTTATATTCACAAAAGAAAGAAGTAGTTTACCATGGCTTCTTCGTTAATTATGCGGGTCGTAAAAAAGAACAATGGTTTATCAATCACTGGCCCCGCGCTTCAAAAGTAATATCATTAATTACTTGCGCTCTTCCTATCGCTGCTTTCTTTTGTGTTCGTTGCGCGTGCTCATATTAATCTCCGTGTTTAAACGTATTCCTCGCCACATGGCTTTCATCATTTTATGTTTATTTTTCAAGCTCCATTATCTACAGAAAATAAATTATTTCAAGTGTCATAGGCTAGCATTCTTCTTAACTCAACAAACCAGTGTACAGAATTGGTAATTCGTAGCACGCGCTGGGTTCTTTCTCACAGTTATAGTCATCCCAAGGAATGGTCTATAAGCCGAGGCCGTAGTTAGAGCCTTCTTTTTATTTATTGACGTGCATCAGAATGCAAGACCATTTGAATAACCCGTATATAAGTATTACACAGTTTTAGCTTAGCGCGATCCGCCATCCGTTACCGTGATCGACTGTTGCTTGCTCCACTGCTCATACCTAGATCGCCTTGTCCGCGCCTGATGGCACCACATGCTGAGAGTCGGCACAATGACCTGCCGTGTCTAAATAAATCAGCACGTACACACCAGCTGCCTGCGATAACGAGTCACGGTGACGGATCGCGGATCGCGCTATGCTAAATCGCTCTATACCGTTCAAACGATTTCTCTTAAATTCCTACATAGCCCTCAACAACAGAACTCCTTTTTTTTTTTTCGCTTTCGTTTCCTTCCATTTACGGCGCTGTTGAGGTGTATATGGAAAAAGTGTGACAGATACTGCGCCTTTGCTTTCCTGTAAACCAATTACTTAGACCTATTCTCAAAAGTCAGACTAGCTGCTACTTCATCGATAACGTTCACTCGTATGACGTCCAAGAATAGCACCTCTTGTGAAGCGGCTTTGCTCCCTTGGCTTTGGGGGTTAAATTAACTAATATGTTCATTGCTACAAGATCACGAAATATCGACATCAGTCCTAGGCATTAGGCAAAGGTACGTTCAAGTCGCTCCTATCTATGTCGAAAATGGGCGCGGACACAAAGCGTACTGAGTATGTCTTAACATTACTTCCTTTAGAATTTCTCAAATTCCGAGTCGCTTTGAGGCAATAAACTACATGAACCAAACCAAACCAAGCCTTCCTTTAAAATCAAACTTTCAAAAACCGCACTCAACATAACAATTTACTAGTAAAAATTTTTTATGTACTTATTGAATTATAAGCCCCAGCAATCAGGTTTCCACTACCCCATGCGCGCGTTAAAATCTAATTACGCTGTTCATGGCATGTTGCTCATCGCTACTGTGGACATTCATGTGATGGACGTGCACTTCAGAAGAAAATAACTAAAGTCCGTGGCTACTAGTTACCCTGATTATAATGGGTAGTTCTGTAAGCCTAAACTGCAGTGTGCGACAGAAAGTGTGGAAGCAAGTTACATGTGGCCGAGTTCTAAGGTACGAGAGCAGCTGTTTCCTAAGAATCGAGTGCAGGTGACTCTCTGGGACAACACTTTTACAACCTAATGTAACTATTGCTGCTAGCAGCTGGTGAGGCCGGGCTGATTAGTTGCTCCAATCAGGAGGATTTTAGTGCAAAGATGAATTTTGCACGAGCTGCGTATATATCCTGAGAATGTTCTATCGCTATGATTCTGAGCTGTTCGCTGAGCTCGCCTTGTGTTATTGTGCCGATGCTCCGTCGATAGAATTCAACACCACCCTGAAAGTTTGCTTTAAAACTATAGCTAAAGATTCGTGAATCGTATGAGGAATTTAATTAATCTAAAGCTCACTTAGATCAGTGCGTGTAGGAAAGGAGAACAAGTGAGGGGTAAATAAGGTAAAAGGGTACGAGGAAAATAAGAAACGGGGAGGTACGAAAATCTTCAGATAGGGCAAAACCTTTTCTGTCCTCACGAAAGCTATCGCCGGAACATGTCTATGTCAGTGGTCCCCGCCCGCAAAGTATAGATGGACCTTGGGGTCATCTGTACACGTGTGCTTGGTTCCTGTCTGTTTTGCTTCTAGCGTCACCAGTCAGACTCACTCGGCACCTATCGTTTCGAGAAAGGCCGTAACAAAATCCAACTTTCACGCTCTTCCCACTCAGCGGCAGTCTACGTATGCTTGACGTACTTTTTAGAAGCGCGTTACATCTCAAATAAAATACGTAGGCACAGACGCTTTACGGTGAGGGAAAAAAAAAATTCAACGAAACAATGTTCGCTCGGAGCCTTAATAGAATTTTTTTTCTCGCATCTCGGTACTCAGTGTGACAGTCGCTCCGGAACCTGTGAGGAATCGAAATTAAACTCGGGGCTGCGAACTAGCGACATTTGCGAGGTGACAATCAGCGGTCCGAAAATCGGCGCACTACTCACGCGAACAGTTGTAATTGGATTTCCGGCGCCCCTACACTGCCGCCACTTTCATCACGCACTATGATTGCGGAACCGAATTTCGCCGCGCGACAGGACAATATTGAAAGCGAACGTGCGCGCATTCCGACGTCAGGCGAGAGGCGGTTCGTTAAAGCGTTTCAACTTCTCGTTGCCAGGCGTTGGCGGCGGCGCGATAGAGAGTCCACAGTTATGAGGTGGTGCGTGTGAGCTCGAACAAAGCACCGACTGAGTTTCCACTCCAATTATCCGCAGGGTGCCCGACGTTTAGGCGAGCTGAAGGAGAGCAGATGTCTGGTACGCTCGCGGTGAGATTCGAATGTTTGTCATCCTTAACTCTGTACGCGGTCGAAATACTTTTTGCGCATCACTCTTCCAAAACCTTGGAGGCGATTTGTGAAGGGGAGCATTCTTCCAATCTACTCGTTACTGGTAACAAGAAACGTAGTTTATTGCCACTCTTCATGAGAAACACCGCACTTATAAATAGCGTATTAAAATTATCTCTTTTTGTCTGTTATTTTTTTGTGACAGTTAACCGTTTCTAAACAACTAAAGTGACGTTTCATCTCAACTGCTTTGTTTTCTTCCCCGGCGGCTACATGATTCGAAAATAAAACAACTCTGAAAGAGCTCTACGCCGCATTTCTTCCTGAATATTAGCATATTTGCTGACTGGGGCCACGCCAGCAACCTACAATGTTTATTTGAGGTCAAGAACTCGGAACTTTCTTCAATGCCAGTTTGACCTCAGTGCTATTGATTGTTGCTGCATTGCATTTTGTGCGGCTTCCAGCGCAATTGTTTTGTTTCCGTAAACATGCATGTAAAAGCCGGTATTTCCAGAATCGCTACATTTTCTTTCTTCAACATTGATAAAGCAAAGGAGCGAGCCTAAAGTCTTTTTCTGCCGTGGTTAGAAGCGATCCTCAAATAGTCCGCGGAATTCATGTGTATTCATAAATGTTTCCTTCTCTTCTCTTTAAGGTGTATATTTTTTTTTCTTCACTGTAAACTGTTTGCAACAACACCGTATACAAAAACGTGGGCTTCAAACCTGAAAAAGGAGCTGCTGAATGCAGCTTCGAAGAAGTAGGAGGGAATTCCAGGAGCCAAGTGCACGAGTGCATTCCGATTAACGTAAGACGAGGTAAGAAAAATGTTCAGAGCTCAGAAACGCGTCCAGAAGTCGAATCTACAGTGTTACTGCATCGTTCCAATATATCTTCGCTTGAGGTAAAAGAAGTATACGCCAAGATGGCAGAATGTCACATTTTCACTGTATAAGGGTCTGTTGTACGATTGGGTGACGGGAATGTTACTACTGTGAAAGCAAATAATTCTTCACAGACATGTTCTATTTGTGCATGGAAGCCAGAGTCGAAAAATCAGGTAGCCCATGTGTAAAGTGCGCGCGCCCTGGTCGCGGGCAGAGAACTCTTGAAAAGACTGCCATATGTGCGTGTATTTTCGCTGGCGATTGTGTGTGTTTGTGGCAGACGCCTCCTCCCTCTGTACTGTCCCAACTTGTGAGGCGGCCTGCGAGCTGGCGCCGCACGGACGACCAGCAGAAGAAGAGCGTCGCTCCCGAAGACATCCGATCTGCCTGCAACCATCCCCGCCGAGCCAGCGAGTCCGCTTCTGAGAATTCAGTGGGCGCTGGCGGTCAACATTTGTAACGGGGGTGGAAGGCGTCTTCACCAGCCACAGTCGCGGCGAAACGACGGGGGAAGTGAGGATTCCCCAGGAGCCTGGCGAGGAGGAATTCAAGGGAGAGAACGACTTTGAAGCGTCCGAGCGACGCGGTACAAGGGAGAGACTCGTTTCGGGTGCCGTGACGAGAGGCCGCACCCTGACTGAAGTGAAGTTGTGCTGCAATGTGTATATAGCGTAAATAAATTCTGTATTTTGCAATTATAGTGATTGGTCCATGTAATCGGGAGAGGAAGTGAAATTTGAAGAAAACAAGAAGACGAAAAGAACCTGATATTTAACTCCATGGCTCATCCCGTTATGTCTAGGACTGTTGTGAGACTTTGAAAGTATTACAAAAATCGCTTGTTTCAGGGATGGTTAACGAGGCTTTATAGTAGTTGTCTCTATGTTTACAAAGTGTATCGACGAAGAAAGCAGGGCAGGCTGGCCGCAGCTTTCGGTCTAGGCTCATTTCGTCAAAATAAATTAGCGCCCTATTGCCACATTATGTCGCCTACGCGAATAGCAGCTCTATTCCTGTCTCATTCGAAGGAAATACATGCCAGATCGAATGGGGTATTGGGCGTCAGAGGGTATCCACGCATACACTCACGCTTTCCGTGTTCGCTACCGAAAGAATCTGCAGAACACATGACGCTTATAAAGATCATCATCATCATCATCAGCCTGATTATACCCACTGCAGGACGAAGGCGTCTCCCATATTTCTCCACTTAACCCGGTCTTATAAAGATATGTACAGCCAAATATGTTCATCAAGTGCATTCAATTTATTCAGCCTAAGCAGCGACCTTTACGCTTCAGGCATACCTCACGGAGACGCATTCATTATAGTTCCCTTCCTTAGTTCTCCTCCTTAGTTCTCTTCAGGGGCCGGTTCCGTTTAGGAAATTCGGTTCTACCAGTAAAGTATTATTGCCTGGCCTTTCTTATTCCGTTCCCTTCCTGTCCTTTCTATTGCATATGTTTTTCTTTTCCTTCTCGGCCACTTCGTTACACTAGGCTTAAAACTGCATTTTCTCGAAGAGTTGCCCAAGATTAGGAGATTACTTCGCACCGCAACTTTAAGAAACGTCCCACACAGCGTCAAAAATAAGCCCTTTTCTTCAGCTTGAGATATGGAGGAGCAATACCTAAAGTGCAGCAACTAATCTCTACATTATCGAGGTTCAGCGCTTCTGGAGAAAACTTTGCATTAAATCCCATACCGTCTGATTATAGTTCTTTCTTCTCTAAGTAACATGTATTGTGTGGAGCACAATGCCCTTAGCAATATCGATTGAAAACAAGGAAATGATCTTAGATTTAAATAGGTCGATAAATGCTTACGGGTCACGTTTGCAATTTTATTTGTAAGTTTGCGCGGGGAATCCTTCTCTCATATAAAATTTACTAGGTCATTTCTCACCAGCCCCTTCTCCCTCTTATCTATAAGGTGGATGTTGATACATAGCAAAGTAAGAGCAAGAACAGACAGATATAAAATATATATGGACTTTCTTTACGGTTTACGACTTTCTTCGTGAGCAAAGTAAACGCTACCCTTTCCTTATCTTATGCGGCGACTTGAATCTACCGGCGATAAACTGGGACGAACTTGCTCATGGCCTTCATGTCCGCACTCTGAACTACTGCTCGATATTGCTTTTGCTTTTCACCTTAAGCAGATAGTTGAAACACCAACACGTATCTCTACGACTTCCGAGTCTGTTCTCGATCTTGTATTTATCTCTGAAGCAATAAGAAACTTAGGGCTTACTGTCAGTTTCGCCAGGTATATCTGACCATTCATTAGTTCTTTTTAAAAGCAATCTAACGCGAAAAGTGGTGCGAACCACCCCCAAGGAATTCTTGGACTTCAGAAAAGCCACCGACGAAAGCGTAGTTGACTACTTAGAGCAGGATTTTCATACTTTTGTTGAGAAACATGAGCAGGGCGCCTTCAGCGTCAATGATTTATGGATGCATTTTAAGAATGCAGTACAAGAATGTATTCGAAAATACTATCCCGCAATGCACAAGAAGGCACCTCGCCATGTTCATGGATTACTCAGGATATACTACACTGAAAGCGTCGTATCAAACACAGCTCACGCTCTAATTCATTGGCCAGCATGAAGGTATATCTGATCTTGAATTGGTTCTTTTTAAAAGCAATCTAACCCGAAAAGTGGTGCTAACCACCGCTAAGGAATTCTTGGACTTCAGAAAAGCCACCGATAAAAGCGTATTTGAGTACTTAGAGTAAGATTTTGATACTTTTGTTGAGAAACATAAGCAGGGCGTATTCAGCGTCAATTATTTATGGATTGCATTTTTATAATGCAGTACAAGAATGTATTCGAAAATACATTCCGCAATGTACAAGAAAGGACCTCGCCACAATTCATGGATTACTCGGGATATACTACACTTAAAGCGTCGTATCAAACACAGCTCACGCTCTAATTCATGTACCAGCATGAAGGTATATCTGATCATGAATTTGTTCTTTTTAAAAGCAATCTAACCCGAAAAGTGGTGCGAACCATTCCCAAGGAATTCTTGGACTTCAAAAAAGCCGCCGACGAAAGCGTAATTGACTATTTAGAGCAGAAGTTTGATACTTTTTTTGATAAACATAAGCAGGGCGTATTCAGCGTCAATTATTTATGAATGCATTTTAAGAATGCAGTACAAGAATGTATTCGAAAATACTATCCCGCAATGCACAAGAAGGCACCTCGCCATGTTCATGGATTACTCAGGATATACTACACTGAAAGCGTCGTATCAAACACAGCTCACGCTCTAATTCATTGGCCAGCATGAAGGTATATCTGATCATGAATTGGTTCTTTTTAAAAGCAATCTAACCCGAAAAGTGGTGCTAACCACCGCTAAGGAATTCTTGGACTTCAGAAAAGCCACCGATAAAAGCGTATTTGAGTACTTAGAGTAAGATTTTGATACTTTTGTTGAGAAACATAAGCAGGGCGTATTCAGCGTCAATTATTTATGGATTGCATTTTTATAATGCAGTACAAGAATGTATTCGAAAATACATTCCGCAATGTACAAGAAAGGACCTCGCCACAATTCATGGATTACTCGGGATATACTACACTTAAAGCGTCGTATCAAACACAGCTCACGCTCTAATTCATGTACCAGCATGAAGGTATATCTGATCATGAATTTGTTCTTTTTAAAAGCAATCTAACCCGAAAAGTGGTGCGAACCATTCCCAAGGAATTCTTGGACTTCAAAAAAGCCGCCGACGAAAGCGTAATTGACTATTTAGAGCAGAAGTTTGATACTTTTTTTGATAAACATAAGCAGGGCGTATTCAGCGTCAATTATTTATGAATGCATTTTAAGAATGCAGTACAAGAATGTATTCGAAAATACTATCCCGCAATGCACAAGAAGGCACCTCGCCATGTTCATGGATTACTCAGGATATACTACACTGAAAGCTTCGTATCAAACACAGCTCACGCTCCAATTCATGCACCAGCATGAAGGTATATCTGATCATGAATTAGTTCTTTTTAAAGGAAATCTACCCCGCCGGGGTGGCGCAGTGGTTACGGCGCTCGACTACTGTTCCCAAGGACGCGGGATCGAATCCCGGCCTCGGCGGCAGTTTTTCGATGGAGGCGAAAAGCAAGGCGCCCGTGTGCTGTGCGATGTCAGTGCACGTTAAAGAACCCCAGGTGGTCGAAATTTCCGGAGTCCTTCACTACGGCGTCTCTCATAGCCTGAGTTGCTTTGGGACGTTAAACCCCTCAAACCAACCAAACCAACCAACCAAAGGAAATCTAACCCAAAAAGTGGTGCGAACCACCCCCAAGCAATTCTTGGACTTCAGAAAAACCGCCGACGAAAGCGTAATTGACTACTTAGAGCAGGATTTTGATACTTTTTTTGATAAACATAAGCAGGGCGTATTCAGCGTCAATTATTTATGAATGCATTCTAAGAATGCAGTACAAGAATGTATTCGAAAATACATTCCGCAATGTACAAGAAGGGACCTCGCCACAGTTCATGGATTACTCGGGATATACTACACTGAAAGCGTCGTATCAAACACAGCTCACGCTCTAATTCATTGGCCAGCATGAAGGTATATCTGATCATGAATTGGTTCTTTTTAAAAGCAATCTAACCCGAAAGGTGGTGCGAACCACTTCCAAGGAATTCTTGGACTTCAGAAAAGCCGCCGACGAAAGCGTAATTGACTACTTGCAGAATTTTGATACCTTTATTGAGAAACATTAGCAGGGTGTATTCAGCGTCAATTATGTATTACAAGAATGTATTCGAAAATACATTCCGCAATGTACAAGAAGGAACCTAGCTAGAGTTAGTTGATTGCTCGGGATATACTGCACTTAAAGCGCCGTATCAAACGCAACTTACGCTCCAATTCATGCACTAGCAGTTCAATGCTACAGTCAATGAGTACTAAATTGTAGGATAAAATTAAATCGTCTAAATACCACTACTTCAACGTCAAGATGCACAGTTTTCTTACAATTGCACGAAGAAAATTTTGGATGCAGCTAACAACAAAAAAGATCCGGTGATCAAAGTTAAGCTGAATGATGCAGAGAACAGTGATACCCAGTGTATTTCCGAAGCTTTTGACGTGTCCTTTGGTTCTGTATTTTTGCATGCTCACAATCTTCGACCGGAATCCTTATGCCCCAGATACGAGCTGCTGAGCCTCATTATTACTAAACCAGACATATTTATGTTGCTGCTAAACTTAGACAGAAGAAAATCTGCTGGTCCAGACAACATTGCTAACAACTTCCTATTCAGGTCCGCGGAATGGTGCTCGAAATATTTCTTCATAATATTCAATGAACGTGTGCAACAAGCTGCCATTCCCAACGAGTGGGAAACGGCTAGGGTCATTCCCATTCCCAAGTCCGGAGATAAGACTAGTGTAAAGAACTGCAGGCCTATTCGGCTCCTCTGCACTGCTAGCAATGTGATAGAACATTTCATATTTATGCTCATAAGTAGCTTTCTGGAAAATAACAATTTCTTTTCTGAGGGACAACACAGCTTTCGGCGTGGCCTGTCCACGGTTATACAACTGCTACACAGAACCAATGATCTTATCGCTGCTTTGGACGGGCGTGGACAAATCGATATACTTTTTCTGGACCTCGAAAAGGTGTTTGATCAGGTTTGTCAAAAAAAAGGCTAATACTGAAGTCAAAAAGTTTTCTACAAAATGAACAAGTTTTAAGCTGGCTTGATTCGTATGTATCTGACCGAAAACAGTATGTCTCTGTAGGAAACTGGAATTCTTCACCTGCCCCTGTATTATCCGGAGTACCGCAAGGCTCTGTCCTTGGCCCTCTTCTTTTTTTTATTTATATAAATGATCTATCTTTGAATTCTTCTGTACAAGGCCGGATCTTTGCTGAGGACTGCATTGTGTACCGGAACATTGGATCAGTGCATGACCAGGCTTCCCTGTGTGATTATCTTCCGGCAATTAGCCACTTAAATAATTATTAGTCTAATAATTTTACCTGCAATAAAACTCATCAAAGTATAGAAAGAGCTACCGCCAGACGTTGATTAGAACGTCACAACTAGCAAATAAGCTATTGTGGTAGCTGTTTCTACATAAGGGGTACTTATGCGGGGTGTGACCAAATTTTCAGGGCTTACACCGGTTCCAGTCTTTCCCTTAGTGACCGACGTATTATTTCCTGCATTACCGCGAGTGTTAATTGGAACATGATCCAATGAAGAGGGTCGGAGCTGTACGGGAATCCTTGTATGCTGAAGCACGCCCTGAGGATTGCAGATTTCCCAGATCAAAAATGGTTGTATTTAAGCATGAAACGAAGGCTAAGAAAGTACAATCGGCTCCGCCTATAAGCGCTTAACATCACCTCCCGGGAGCAATTTCGGAACATCAAAGCAAATTGTATATTACTAAAGTTTCAGTTATTTTACGATAACATGATTTCAATATTTTTATTTTTACGTTGTTTACCTGAACATATACCTACGGAAAATGGCAAACGGCGTGAAAAAAAGAAAAAAGAAAAAAAAACGCCTGACCTTTATATGCTCGCTATCTTAGTTCTAGGGTGATATGCGTTTATTCCACACGCCAATTTTATGGCCGTCCTGAAAAAGTGAATCCTAAGTCATGAAAAAAATATACATAATGTTTTATGCATAAAACAAAGCAAAATGTAGAGCGAGAACGCCAGCAAGAAGAAAATAAGCCCCTAGAAGGCCTGCCTCGCAGCCGGAAATTCAGAAGTTCTTTTCAGGACACATCTATTTATCTCATCGCGTCAGCGCTGGGCAATTTCTTAGCGCTTTCAGCCCAACTATATGGCCCGAAATGTGATACCTAATCCGGCGATGAACGTAGAAGCAGTAAAAAGGGAGTAGGCGGCTCGAAGGAAAGAGCGAGCTCTGTAGGCGGGAGAAGTTTTCCAGCCGTGCCTATTTACAAAGCAACGCCTGAGGAAATTCAATTTGCCGACGTGTCACAGTATAAATATGGGCGTCTCGTTTCTCGGCACGTTCCCTTTCGCTAAATGTGTAGAAGAAAAAAGGATGCCAAGGAGAATAGAATAAAGAAATCAACCAGGGGAAACCTGGGCTGTTAGGAGGCTTTCCCAACGCTGTCAGCAAAAAAGAAAAAAAAAGTAAAAAGAGGGTATAGGACTCAACCGTTAGTCTTTTTAAGTCCGCATCCAATGCCTCTTTAATATTTGAGTCTGCATTGAGGACCATAATTACTCGTCGGAAATAAGGATTCTATAAAAAGAGAATAAAAGAAATTGAGAGGGGCCTGTTCGAGCAATAAAACTGGGAATAAAAAGAGCAAAGTGAATCTCGAGATCACGGTTAAAGTGTTTTCACATAATCTAACAAGGTTACGATCTCTGAAGTATGCTGACGGAGTTCGATATATATAAAAAAAAAAATACATGGAGCAGTTGCAGCCTCTATCGTTTAGCACTGCATTCTGCCGACAACATTCACTTAAAGCATGATGATGAAACCAAAGGCAGAGGGATGTCAACAATAAATATGTCGTAGATATATAGCGTATGTTGTACTTACTCCAGCGGACTAATTCGTAGTACTCATGCTATAGGTATTTCAGAAAGTAATTCACTTTAGATAAAAAGTGTAATGCGCTAATTAGCTAGAAGCGGGGAGGTCACTATAGAGTATGCTCACTACAAGTAGACAAAAAAGCAAATGAAGAAACGGACGACATACTTTGAGAAAGACCAATATTTACGTGTTCTTAATGAACCCCTACATTTGTTAATTCTGGTACCTGTGTCTAGTTGTGGGCAGGAAAATACGTTCACCAATGCGCCAAGAATGGTCAATCTGTACAGATACTTTACTAGATTTTATATGGATGTCATTCATAAGGTTAGGGTAGGAGATTAATGATGAGAAAGGTAAGATACATTGTCATTCTAATATGGAGGTATCATATTACGAATAAATATATCCTTCAACCACGACGGGCACGCCGGCACCCAGAGCGAAGAATATTTTACGGTTTCGTGGCTTAATTAAAATCAAGTTATTGTTTGATATTGTACATAAAACATTCTCAATATTTCAAGGCGCGAAAAACACGGGGCAAACAAGGAAGACGACGGGGTGAAGCGCCACTTCCAACTCACTGCACTAGAAGTACAGTTTAAGATAACTTGTTCCTGGGCGAGTTGGTTACAGTGCATTCTCAGTATTTAAAGGCGCGAAAAGCACGGAGCAAACAAGGAAGACGACGGGACGAAGCGCCACTCGTAGGAAATAAGGATTCTATAAAAAGAGAATAAAAGAAATTGAGAGGGGCCTGTTTGAGCAATAAAACTGGGAATAAAAAGAGCAAAGTGAATCTTGAGATCACGGTTAAAGTGTTTTCATATAATCTAACAAGAAGTTTTCCAGCCGTGCCTATTTACAAAGCAACGCCTGAGGAAATTCAATTTGCCGACGTGTCACAGTATAAATATGGGCGTCTCGTTTCTCGGCACGTACCCTTTCGCTAAATGTGTAGAAGAAAAAAGGATGCCATGGAGAATATAATAAAGAAATCAACCAGGGGAAACCTGAACTCATTGTACTAGAAATACAGTTTAAGAGAACTTGTTCCTGGGCGAGTTAGTTACAGTGCATTCTTAATATTTAAAGGCGCGAAAAACACGGGGCAAACAAGGAAGACGACGGGACGAAGCGCCACTTCCAACTCACTGCACTAGAAGTACAGTTTAAGAGAACTTGTTCCTGGGCGAGTTGGTTACAGTGCATTCTTAATATTTAAAGGCGCGAAAAACACGGAGCAAACAAGGAAGACGACGGGATGAAGCGCCACTTCCAACTCACTGCACTAGAAGTACAGTTTAAGAGAACGCGTTCCTGGGCGAGTTGGTTACAGTGCATTCTTAATATTTAAAGGCGCGAAAAACACGGAGCAAACAAGGAAGACGACGGGATGAAGCGCCACTTCCAACTCACTGCACTAGAAGTACAGTTTAAGAGAACTTGTTCCTGGGCGAGTTGGTTACAGTGCATTCTTAATATTTAAAGGCGCGAAAAACACGGAGCAAACAAGGAAGACGACGGGATGAAGCGCCACTTCCAACTCACTGCACTAGAAGTACAGTTTAAGAGAACGCGTTCCTGGGCGAGTTGGTTACAGTGCATTCTTAATATTTAAAGGCGCGAAAAACATGGGGCAAACAAGGAAGATGACGGGACGAAGCGCCACTTCCAACTCATTGTACTGGAAATACAGTTTAAGAGAACTTGTGCCTGGGCGAGTTGGTTACAGTGCATTCTTAATATTTAAAGGCGCGAAAACCACGGAGAGCAAACAAAGAAGACGACAGGACAAAGCGCCACTTCCAACTCACTGTACTAGAAATACAGTATAAGGAACTTGTTCCTGGGCGAGTTAGTTACAGTGCATTTTTAATATTTAAAGGCGCGAAAAACACGGGGCAAACACAGTCCCGTCATCTTCACGGTGTTTGTCCCGTGTTTATCGTGCCTTTAAATATTAAGAACGCCCTGTAACCAACTCGCCCAGAAACAAGTTATCTTAAACTACACAAAATATTCCAACTTTCTCCGTGAGCGAATTGCTAGAATTCAAAATCTGAGCACGACTGATATTAGAGCTTCTTTTTGATAAACATCGCACTCACGCCGTCGTGTCCTTTTCGTCCGAAGAAAGTTTGATGAGCGTAAGATCGCCATGCTACGTCGCCATATCAGAATCAGTAATACTAAAGCTTTTGAGTTCAGGAACAACCACGTTTTCGCAAATTGCCTACCTTAATATGTGGCTCCTACCAGCTCACTTCATTCCACTAAGGCTGTTCACACCTCCCTGTCGTCACTGCGGTGTCAACTTTGATCTTGAATTAGTGCCTGTACAATGCGCCCGCAATCTCAGCTGACAGTCAAACCACAAGTCTGAAGAAGACAGACACCTCTTGGTCGATTAATCCCTCAGATACCGTGGTGAGTTTGATTTGACGGGCAACGCAGTCCATGATTTAAAAAATAGCGCGAAAAACACAAGGACAGAAAGGGTGACGCAGACAAACGCTAACTCGCAACTAAGGTTTATTGCTGATTACACGCAATATATACATTGCACACGCAGTCTTTGAGGAAGGTGTGTTTGTGATGACTGCCAAGGTTTGCTAAATATTGACTTAATGTTAGAGCTTTTAAATTGAACATCAGGGGATTTGAGGAAAATTTGACACCGCAGTTCATTAGTAGAAATAGGTCTTGATTGTACGTTGCGGGGTTCCTGCGCCCCTCATGGCATTTTGAACTACGCGCGCTCCTTCCACTTCATCTTGTGTGCGCGGAGGTAGCGCAGCTGCGCATGTGCGGACTTTTCGCGGGGCGTGACATGTGCTCGGCTTGAGAGTGGGCCTTGTTAAGGACGGCGGAAGCCGAGAACTGAGGGATTTTGTGACAGCGCGGCTGGGTCGTGGTCATGCTGCCAGTAAGCAGCACGATGCATCCCGGGTGAACACAGACGGCGTAGTAGAGCCCTACCAGGATGAATACGGATGCGGTGCTTCCGGAGACGGGCTAGGCTATTTGCACGAGTTGTTGCCACGCGCAAATCAATGTCTTTGGTGCCGCTAGGAGCGCTTTTGCCGTGCCGCTTCCCTCTATTCGTGCCTTAGTTGATGGCCTGCCGCGCCGTGCAAAAGTACAGTCCCCCTTCTTTCTGTAATCATGGAATAGCGCTGCCGCCAGCCTCGAATGTATGCATCGCTCTCCAGTGTCTTCTAGTGTTTTATTGTTCCAAAGTGCTTTTTTGTTGACCCGGAATAAACCGGTGCTTTTTATACAAACTGTGGATTTGTGATTCGTCGGGCGAGATCATTTCTCGCGGACCCGCTTTCCAGAAGGCGGAGCCTTCAACGTAAAGACATATCATGACATTCGTGGACACTACACCACCTGGAACTAGGTGACAGTTACGACATTTATTTAGCTATTAGCTCTAGGTATGTAGCTTTTTCGGGAATTTATACTCAAGGCAATGCAAGATCCCCATTAATTTCCTCCCTTTGGGAATTTGTTATGCGTAAGACTTGTGCGAATTCAGTCATATTGTCACGCACAATAATTTCACGTAAAGTTTCTACCTAAGTTTTCTGTCTTCACTTTCGTTTCGCTTCGTATCGACAATTTGGCTCCAATAATACAGATTGCCACCGCGGAAGTGGAAACTACTACACGCCAATTTGATTATCTAAGCGCAACTATGCACATCTCAGATTCTTTGAGATTTGTGAGTCTTCTGAGGCATACATTTATCTGAGAATGCCTCGTTCGTATTTCGGTCACTTACAAGAAAGTGTTACAATTAGCTTTCATTTCACAGAACGGAATTATGGCTGCTTTCGGTAGAGACCACCAAGCATGCCTCACCCACACAGTCGGTAGCAATAGAGAAACGTTGGTTACCGCCCACCTGCATCACTTTTGGCATGAAAGCTCTGTACAGACACGTCTCATGGCCATTTGATCAACCAGCGAGCGACCGTGACTCATGAAATCAGAAGCGCCTCCTTTAAAAAGGATACGTGAGCCTAGTGGCTAGGTATTGCGTACTATCATTACTCGGCATCGTGGCGTTACTGTCCCAAAGTGGGCGTCTAAGAAAGGAGCAGCCTGGAAAGGTTAAATCAAGACGTATTCCAACTAACGAGCTACGGCGAGTAGAGATGATAAGGCACAGCACCAATCTCCCCTATCGCCGTAATGAGAACTGAAAGAAAACACCGTGGAACCGTTAGAGCCCATTTCGTGGGTCACTGATTTTCCTTTCCTTCCTTCATTCTCGTTATTCCTTTCTGTATTGCTTTCGCTGTTTCCTTCTTTCCTTGTCTATTTGTTTATCTTTTTCTTTCTCCGTTCCTTCCATTCTTTTATTATTTCATCTATTCTTCCCATCTTTCTTTGTTCCTTTCCTTTCTTTTTGTGTGTGTGTGTGTTCCTCTCCCTAACCACCAGAGACGATGCATTACACGGGGGCTGCCAGGTCGACTTCTCTTTTATTTTTGAAATTCTTAGAAAATATCTCTTGCCTATTCATACTTGCCTTTCGCTGATCCCTTTACCGCTTCGTTTTATTTTCCCATTCCTTAAGGACTTTACAGTTCAAGGCCAAAAAAAAAAAAAAAAATAACTGAAAGAAGCGCTCTGTGTCCGGACCTTTTTTCCTTCATTTTCTATTCGCGACTACTGCTGCACTAACTTCTTTATGCAGATCAAACGGTGCTCCGCAGCGTCACGTACTAAAGCACTACGAGCGCAACTCAAATGTGTCGAAAAAGGGTCCTCTAGAGAAAGTGCCCCCAAGATTACACTATACAGAGAGACAACACAATAAAAAGAATATAGTTACAATTAGGAAATTCTAGTTTAAGCCGCTGGTTTTTAAGTCTTATACATAGTGTAGGACGTATCGTTGGAATTGCGAGAAGAGGAAAACGCGAAGATGAGAAAGAGAAAAAGTGGCGAAGACAAGAAGCTCGTGCCCGCTCTGAAGAACGCCGGCTTTGGCAGCAGCAATGCGACAGTAAAGCTACTGTAGTACGAATTGCTTAACCCGTCTCATTACAAGAGGTAATAAAACACAGACGAAAAAATAATAGGGTGCACTTTAGCTCTGCCTTTAAAGCTATATGACGTGATAGCTTAGGGGGCCACCCAGCATATAAAGCCCCGTTTTAGCCAAGCCGTGTGAGCATGCCGGCGCTAACCTGGGTGTAGCGCGCCATACTGGGCATGCATCCAAGAGCAATGGAAGGTTGATTCGTATTCCACCTCCCAACTCAAATCAGCAAACCGAGCTTGCAGCTTCTGCCAACTTTGTAATTTTATCCGGTCCTGTTAAGTCGAACAAACCACCGAATAATCAGTGCCAGGTAATGCAGGCAGCCCCCTTCGTGAGGCTTGCTCGTGATTTCTCGCTCGCAACGCCGACAGCGGCGCCGGATTTTCTGAGTAACATGCCTTTTAACGCTATTGCGTTAATACACCACTGCTAGCAGTGCTTGTTTCTTCTACTCCCCTCAACTCTGCCACGTTTCAAAGGAAGCATTTATCTGTCCACCTGACGGCAAATGAGGCAAAGGTTTTACCTTACGCGTGCCCTGAGGTTGTTCGCTCATAGGATGCGGGGCCATAAAATCTGGCAAGATGTGGTCATTTCTTTAATCCAGAATACCGTTTGGTTTGGTTTGTGGGGTTTACCGTCCCAAAGCGTTTAAGGCTTTGAGAGACGCCGTAGTGGAAGGCTTCGAAAAATTTGACGACCTAGGAGACTTTAATGTGTACTGTCATCGCACAACATACGGGCGCGTTGCTTTTCGCCTTCATCGCAAAGCGGCCGTGGCCAAAATTCGATCCTGCATTCTTCGGCACAGCAGTCGAGCGCCCTAACCACTTTACCACCACGGCGAGGATTTAATCCGGAATAATTTGAAAAATAAAGTCTCTAATTAATGTTTTCGTTTATATATGCTCTTTCCCCTTTTTGAAACAATTTTATTCGAATATTATACCCCCTGCAGGGGTGCTTAAAACGCGTCAAACAGTGAACTAAGAAACTATTTGCGTGTTATTTTAGTGCAATGTTTTGAATTTTTCAGCTTGCAGCACTGCACATTCAAGAAAGTGAGGGCAAGAACAGAAACTGCACATGTGTACGATACATAAGGCGGGCACAGATTATTGTCAAACTTCATCACAAAAAAAAAAAACATTCAAAGCCTCTAATTATAAGTGACGTGGCCGAATATTGGAATATATTTCCGCGGAAGACAAGAACACTTGGAAGCAACCTTAAACCATATATTTCTTCATTGTTTAAGCTTCTTTGCCACAAAAGGCCGCTCATGGGGCCCTTAAGGGCCGGCCCAAAACCTGATGCCGGACTGAAGTATTTGACAATGGCGCCATTATTTTGCGTTTGTTCTTGAAGAAATAAGTACTGCGGTAACCTCGGGCCACGAAGAGAAATTTGATCGGTGAATAGAAAAAACAAACTTAATGTAGCCTATTTCTGCAAGCATGGTAAATTTCCTCCAATTCTTGAGCGTTCCCGCTGCATAAAAATATTTTGCCACACCAAATACTTCATGCATTTTGTTTGTAGTTTAGATCGTAATCCAAAGCTCAAAATTATTTGTTATGGCGCAAATACACCTGTTTGTACAGACGTGTAATGTAATTATGCTGTACACGTTACCTTCAGTGCTCTGTCATGTTGACCTAGAGTTTAGAGCTCTCGAATATTCATTTCCAGGACGCAGGATCGATCCCGACTGGTGCTGCTGCTTAAAATTTGAGGTAAGAAGCAAAACGTCCGTGTTCTGTGCTGTGTCAATGACGTCAAACAACCACAAGTGGTCAATATTTCTAGTGCACCCGAGCCGGGTTTGCTTATGACATTAAACCCTTGAAATTGAACTAACAATTTTCTGATGCATCAGAAATTCCAGAGCTATTAACATCTTTAAACTGGCTGCAATGTTGTTAGATGTTTTTTTAATGCAATGGTGTAGTAAATTGCGATAACGTTGAGAAGACCTCTAGTTAAAGGAAACAGAGAACAAAACTATGCCAGAGGGTAAGTAGTGGCTCAACAGAAGTTGTTATGTGGACTCGGTTCTATCATTTTTTAACCATAAATGAAAAGAAATTTTAGACTGCGTGGGACCTTTTTCACATCATGATTATTAATTTTTACTCTGCACACTGGTATATATCATTTACGGCGCAATTTACCGTATGTAACCTGCGTGCACTATGTACCCTTACATTCATTGTAGCCCATTATTTTAGATCGATTCAACTGACCGTAACACCCAAAACAGCCCCTGATAAACGATGGCATCCTTCTCTGCTTCCGTCTTCCCTGGCTTTTACTTTCCTGAGAACGTTTCCATGCTTCCGTAGTAGCCACTGCCTTCATTCTTTTTTCTTTTTCTTCTGTGCAAGTGGAAAGCCGCCAAAAAAATATAAAGCTTTTTTAAACTATGCTTTTAAGAGTTTTTAAACTCCGGTATATATATGAGCGCTGTGCGCGCTTATTCGTCGTTCTTCGTAAGAGTTTAAGCAAAAGGCAGTGTAAAAAGTACCACCTTCTGACTCAAGGTCTTCGTCCACCAATACTTTTTCTCTAAAGGCAAGTTGCCATTTATTTGATAAAATATTTTTTCTCGATATGACAGTAATAGCAGGCATAAACACTGTGTCGATAAAAATTGTTGCTGAAACTTTTCTATCCTATCTGGATGCCGCTAATGCCCTGGGAATAACTAGAAAGGACGCTTACTGTTCATCCAGTGACAGATGGCAGCTGGCCCAAGGAAAAGAAAAGCCTGATCGATGGTCTTAGAAAGTCTCTTGGAGGTTTAAAATGATTTAAGGCGAGGCGATGAACCAAGGATGTCTTCGAAATAGATTAAAAAGAAAGGAATTTGGAATAACGTGCAGTTGTTCTTGCTGAATAAAAAGGTTGGCAGTGGATTAAGCGGCCCAACACTCATTGAACGCCTATCGATCATAAATACACGTCGAAGGCACTGCATTGAAATGCAAACACACACAAAAAAAGAACAGTTGAAAACTCCGCACATTATTATGCACAAATGTGGGTTTATGCAAATGTTTTGATGAATCAGTCACTCGGCGTATAAATATCGGAATCTGCCCTACGTAGCGGGTAAAAATACAAAGCGCTGTTATTCTTCCTGTCACAACATAAAAGGATCCAAGGAGGAAGAGCTACATTGATATCAAAATTTACCGTACATGATCCTGTGAATTTGAAGTTACGACTGAAATTTTAGGCTCGAAATGGTAATTTTTCAGAGAAAGTTTAGGGATATTGAATGGCCAGAGTAGGTATGACCAACAGAAGGAGTTACGCACAGGGTTCTGCATTCTGGTTTCCAGGATCCCTCTAAGAGTAAGTGATCGCCTTTTTAGCCCCAAGTGAATTTTCGAGCTCTAGAGCCAGTACTCAAGGCAGAAAACCACAAAATGCCTTGTTCCGTCAACCTGACCTTCATGCTCAGCCAAGGTCAAACTGGGACAGCCTGGGTAACGATAAGCCTCGCTTAGTATAGTGCCCTAAATCTGGGGCCAAATGAATTCTCACTGTTCTTGAATACATAGCCAAGTGACCGCTTTACTAATATACTTATCGAAATTACCCTAACTATTGTGATGCCGAGACAACCAAGATGAAGTAGAGATCGGTGAAGCGGAGAGGAAGACGAGGAAGATAGAATAAAGCAGGGCGTTAGAAATTACGGCCCTGCTTCTGCTTGTTCTTCGTTAAACTATATTCAAATTATTAAATATTAGACTTCACAGTACATCTTAAAGTCATATATAGTTGGATAGCCTATGTAGAATACAACTGCACTGGATTATATGTAGACCCTATTTATCTTGAGCTAGTAAATTTTGATTAAACAACGAACTTTAAGCGACTGCATCGAGGTATCGTAGGATAGGCTATGCTGAGTATAATCGCACTGGTGTAAATGCAGGTGCTAATTATTTCATCCTAAATAGTTATTTGCAGTTCGAAATAAAACTTTATGCAGCATCAGGCCATAAATCGGTGGATGGCTTAATGTCCAATATATATATATATATATATATATATATATATATATATATATATATATATATATATATATATATATATATATATATATATGCAGATAAATGAAGGGGAAATGAGGGTGCTCGTTATAATACATGAAGGACAGAAGCCAACAGTCGGCGAGGCCAAGGAAAGCATTGGGCATTGTACTTTATCTTTTTTTTTTAATTTTTACTTCGAAATTAGTAATGTAATGTGTTCAGGGGAAAGATAATTAAACACAAAGTAGAAGAAAATATATATATATATATATATATATATATATATATATATATATATATATATATATATATATATATATATATATATATATATAAGCAGATCAATTAAGGGGAAAATGAGGGTGCTCGTTATGACACATGAAGGAAAGATGCTAACAGTCGGCGAGGCCAAGGAAAGCGTTGGGGATGGTCCTTCTATGTCTTTTTTTTTTTTAATGTTTGCTTAGATAATCACAGAAATTAGTAATGTAATCTGTTTAGGGGAAAGATAATTAAACGCAAAGTAGAAGAAAAAACAACGTGCCGATGGTGGGAACCGAACCCACGACCTCCGAATATCGCGTCCGGTGCTCTTCCAACTGAGCTACATCAGCCGCTGTCCCCCCTGCTACTTGCTTGGGTATTTGTGTTGTCTGTATACGAACCTTGAGAGTGTTCACCAGCGCCACCCTCAGCCATAGCGGCGGACGTAGAACGTCCTTTGTTACCGCCAGCGTCACGTAGAACGTGATCAAGAGCGAGAGCAAACGCTGTGCTAGAACCCTCTTGCGCTACCTATGGCTTCAAGACTGCCAGAACCGAGACCCCAGTAAGCTACAAGCAGATCAATTAAGGGGAAGATGAGGGTGCTCGTTATGACACATGAAGGAAAGATGCTAACAGTCGGCGAGGCCAAGGAAAGCGTTGGGGATGGTCCTTCTATGTCTTTTTTTTTTAATGTTTGCTTAGATAATCACAGAAATTAGTAATGTAATCTGTTTAGGGGAAAGATAATTAAACGCAAAGTAGAAGAAAAAACAACGTGCCGATGGTGGGAACCGAACCCACGACCTCCGAATATCGCGTCCGGTGCTCTTCCAACTGAGCTACATCGGCCGCTGTCCCCCCTGCTACTTGCTTGGATATTTGTGTTGTCTGTATACGAACCTTGAGAGTGTTCACCAGCGCCACCCTCAGCCATAGCGGCGGACGTAGAACGTCCTTTGTTACCGCCAGCGTCACGTAGAACGTGATCAAGAGCGAGAGCAAACGCTGTGCTAGAACCCTCTTGCGCTACCTATGGCTTCAAGACTGCCAGAACAGAGACCCCAGTAAGCTACAAGCAGATCAATTAAGGGGAAAATGAGGGTGCTCGTTATGACACATGAAGGAAAGATGCTAACAGTCGGCGAGGCCAAGGAAAGCGTTGGGGATGGTCCTTCTATGTCTTTTTTTTCTTAATGTTTGCTTAGATAATCACAGAAATTAGTAATGTAATCTGTTTAGGGGAAAGATAATTAAACGCAAATTAGAAGAAAAAACAACGTGCCGATGGTGGGAACCGAACCCACGATCTCCGAATATCGCGTCCGGTGCTCTTCCAACTGAGCTACATCGGCCGCTGTCCCCCCTGCTACTTGCTTGGATATTTGTGTTGTCTGTATACGAACCTTGAGAGTGTTCACCAGCGCCACCCTCAGCCATAGCGGCGGACGTAGAACGTCCTTTGGTACCGCCAGCGTCACGTAGAACGTGATCAAGAGCGAGAGCAAACGCTGTGCTAGAACCCTCTTGCGCTACCTATGGCTTCAAGACTGCCAGAACCGAGACCCCAGTAAGCTACAAGCCGATCAATTAAGGGGAAAATGAGGGTGCTCGTTATGACACATGAAGGAAAGATGCTAACAGTCGGCGATGCCAAGGAAAGCGTTGGGGATGGTCCTTCTATGTCTTTTTTTTTTAATGTTTGCTTAGATAATCACAGAAATTAGTAATGTAATCTGTTTAGGGGAAAGATAATTAAACACAAAGTAGAAGAAAAAACAACGTGCCGATGGTGGGAACCGAACCCACGATCTCCGAATATCGCGTCCGGTGCTCTTCCAACTGAGCTACATCGGCCGCTGTCCCCCCTGCTACTTGCTTGGATATTTGTGTTGTCTGTATACGAACCTTGAGAGTGTTCACCAGCGCCACCCTCAGCCATAGCGGCGGACGTAGAACGTCCTTTGCTACCGCCAGCGTCACGTAGAACGTGATCAAGAGCGAGAGCAAACGCTGTGCTAGAACCCTCTTGCGCTACCTATGGCTTCAAGACTGCCACAACAGAGACCCCAGTAAGCTACAAGCAGATCAATTAAGGGGAAAATGAGGGTGCTCGTTATGACACATGAAGGAAAGATGCTAACAGTCTGCGAGGCCAAGGAAAGCGTTGGGGATGGTCCTTCTATGTCTTTTTTTTTTTAATGTTTGCTTAGATAATCACAGAAATTAGTAATGTAATCTGTTTAGGGGAAAGATAATTAAACGCAAAGTAGAAGAAAAAACAACGTGCCGATGGTGGGAACCGAACCCACGATCTCCGAATATCGCGTCCGGTGCTCTTCCAACTGAGCTACATCGGCCGCTGTCCCCCCTGCTACTTGCTTGGATATTTGTGTTGTCTTTATACGAACCTTGAGAGTGTTCACCAGCGCCACCCTCAGCCATAGCGGCGGACGTAGAACGTCCTTTGTTACCGCCAGCGTCACGTAGAACGTGATCAAGAGCGAGAGCAAACGCTGTGCTAGAACCCTCTTGCGCTACCTATGGCTTCAAGACTGCCAGAACCGAGACCCTAGTAAGCTACAAGCAGATCAATTAAAGGGAAAATGAGGGTGCTAGTTATGACACATGAAGGAAAGATGCTAACAGTCGGCGAGGCCAAGGAAAGCGTTGGGGATGGTCCTTCTATGTCTTTTTTTTTTTAATGTTTGCTTAGATAATCACAGAAATTAGTAATGTAATCTGTTTAGGGGAAAGATAATTAAACGCAAAGTAGAAGAAAAAACAACGTCCCGATGATGTGAACCGAACCCACGACCTCCGAATATCGCGTCCGGTGCTCTTCCAACTGAGCTACATCGGCCGCTGTCCCCCCTGCTACTTGCTTGGATATTTGTGTTGTCTGTATACGAACCTTGAGAGTGTTCACCAGCACCACCCTCAGCCATAGCGGCGGACGTAGAACGTCCTTTGTTACCGCCAGCGTCACGTAGAACGTGATCAAGAGCGAGAGAAAACGCTGTGCTAGAACCCTCTTGCGCTACCTATGGCTTCAAGACTGCCAGAACCGAGACCCCAGTAAGCTACAAGCAGATCAATTAAGGGGAAAATGAGGGTGCTCGTTATGACACATGAAGGAAAGATGCTAACAGTCGGCGAGGCCAAGGAAAGCGTTGGGGATGGTCCTTCTATGTCTTTTTTTTAATGTTTGCTTAGATAATCACAGAAATTAGTAATGTAATCTGTTTAGGGGAAAGATAATTAAACACAAAGTAGAAGAAAAAACAACGTGCCGATGGTGGGAACCGAACCCACGATCTCCGAATATCGAGTCCGGTGCTCTCCCAACTGAGCTACATCGGCCGCTGTCCACCCTGCTACTTGCTTGGATATTTGTGTTGTCTGTATACGAACCTTGAGAGTGTTCACCAGCGCCACCCTCAGCCATAGCGGCGGACGTAGAACGTCCTTTGTTACCGCCAGCGTCACGTAGAACGTGATCAAGAGCGAGAGCAAACGCTGTGCTAGAACCTTCTTGCGCTACCTATGGCTTCAAGACTGCCAGAACCGAGACCCCAGTAAGCTACAAGCAGATCAATTAAGGGGAAAATGAGGGTGCTCGTTATGACACATGAAGGAAAGATGCTAACAGTCGGCGAGGCCAAGGAAAGCGTTGGGGATGGTCCTTCTATGTCTTTTTTTTTTTAATGTTTGCTTAGATAATCACAGAAATTAGTAATGTAATCTGTTTAGGGGAAAGATAATTAAACACAAAGTAGAAGAAAAAACAACGTGCCGATGGTGGGAACTGAACCCACGATCTCCGAATATCGCGTCCGGTGCTCTTCCAACTGAGCTACATCGGCCGCTGTCCCCCCTGCTACTTGCTTGGATATTTGTGTTGTCTGTATACGAACCTTGAGAGTGTTCACCAGCGCCACCCTCAGCCATAGCGGCGGACGTAGAACATCCTTTGTTACCGCCAGCGTCACGTAGAACGTGATCAAGAGCGAGAGCAAACGCTGTGCTAGAACCCTCTTCTGGCAGTCTTGAAGCAATAGGTAGCGCAAGAGGGTTCTAGCACAGCGTTTGCTCTCGCTCTTGATCACGTTCTACGTGATCACGTTCTACGTGATCGTCCAAAAAACCGCTTTCGTCACACCCGATGGGTGTGACGAAAGCGGTTTTTTGAACGATCGGCTTTTCGTCACACCCGATGGGGCCCCGCCGGGGTGGTGCAGTGGTAAGACGCCCGACTACTGTGCCGGAGTTCCCGGGATCGAATCCCGGCCTCGGCGGCTGCGTTTCGATGGAGGCGAAACGAAGTGGCGTCCGTGTGCTGTGCGATGTCAGCGCACGTTAAAGATCCCCAGGTGGTCGAAATTACTCCGTAGCCCTCCACTACGGCCCTCCTTTCTCTCTATCCACTTTCACTCCCACCTTCATCCCTTTCCTTACGGTGCGGTTCAGGTGTCCACAGAGCAAATGTGACAGATACTGCGCCTTTCCCTTCCTATGAACCAACCAACCAATCACACCCGATGGGCTGTATGAGTTTAATGTCATGCCATTCTGACTGTGCAATGCCCCTCCCACATTCGAACTCATGATGGAAAACCTACTCAGAGGGCTCAAATGGCACATTTGCCTTTGTTACCTGGACGACGTTGTCATCTTTTCCCAGGATGTTTCTTCTCACCTCCAGCGCCTTGAAACAGTTTTGCGATGCCTGACCGACGCTGGCCTCCAATTAAATTTAAAGAAGGGCCGTTTCAGAGCACGGCAGCTAACCATTCTCGGACATGTCCTCTCCAAGAATGGCGTTCTTCCCGATCCGGCAAAATTGCGTGCTGTGGCAGAATTTCCCAAGCCCACTAATGGAAAAGAACTCCGCAGCTTCGTGGGCCTCTGCTCGAACCTTCATCGAGCACAATCATCGACCCTCTCACCAAGATTCTGTCCAGCCACGATCTTTCAGCCTGGTCTCCGCACTGTGATGATGCTTTTGCGACACTCCGCCACCTTTAGATGACTCCGCCAATCCTTCGTCATTTCGACCCTTCTTCTCCCACGGAAATCCACACTGATCCAGCGGCATCGACCTTGGCGCAGTACTCGGTCAGCGGAAGTCTGGCTTTGATGAGCACGTTGTCGCTTATGCCAGCCAGACCCTGACAAAAGCTGAAGCAAACTATTCCGTCACCGAAAAAGAGTGTCTCGCTATCCTCTGGGCAATAGCAAAATTTCTCCCCTACTTCTATGGCCGCTCTTTTAATGTCATCACCGATCATCACTCCCTCTGCTGGCTGTCTTCTTTGAAAGATCCTTCTGATTGACTGGCCCGTTGGACTCTGAAGCTCCAAGAATACGACATTACCGTCATCTACCGCTTTGGCCATAATCATGCCGATGCTGATGCTCTTTCATGTTCTCCCATGCCGTCTCAAGCAACTCCTGCTATATCCGTCCTACATCCCACCGATATGCCCACAGATATGACTTCCGAGCAACGCAAAGACGCATGGATCGCTTCCCTCCGGGATTTTTTATCTGGCCGCGCGTCACGACCTCCTTGCCGCGCTCTCCGTCGCCAGTCTCACCATTTCGCCATCATGGACGAGCTCCTTTACCGTAGGAATTACCTTCCGGATGATAGAAAGTGGCTCCTTGTTATTCCGATCCATCTGCGCTCTGTGATTTGCTCCCATTACCACGATGATCCCGAGCGTACCCACGCCAGCTTATTGAAAGCCTTCACTCGCCTGCGAAAGCGGCACTACTGATGTGGGATGTACCGTTATGTTCGTCGGTTCGTCCAGTCCTGCCAAGAGTGTCAGCGTCGAAAACCCCCACCTCGCCAGTGCGCCGCTCCTCTGCAGCCGCTGACCTGTCCAGCTCAGCCCTTTGAGCGCGTTGGAATCGATCTGTATGGCCCTCTTCCTAGCACATCAACAGGCAATTGCTGGATCATCGTTGCAATTGATCATCTCACACGCTACGCCGAAACGGCGCCTTTGCCATCTGCTATAGCCAAAGACATTGCCTCCTTCATCCTCTATCATATCGTTCTTCGTCACGGGGCTCCCAAAGAATTGCTGAGTGACAGAGGTCCCGCCTTCCTTTGTGAAGTTGTTGCTTAGAGAATGCAAAATCGTTCACCGCGCCAACTCTGCGTACCATCCGCTAATAAGTGGAATGGTTGAGCGTTTCAACCGCACCATGGGCGACATGCTGGCAATGTATGTCACTTCCGACCACTGCAACTGGGACCGCGTTCTTCCATTCGTCACCTTCGCTTATAACGCTGCCACTCAAGCAACCACCGGATTCTCGCCATACTTCCTCCTGTATGGTCGTGAGCCCTCTTGTACTATGGACACCATTCTCCCATACCGACCGGATTCTTCAAAATTCACGACTGTTTCACAAGCTGCAACTTATGCAGAAGAATGCCGCCAGCTTGCCTGGTCCTTCACTTCTCACTCCCAGCAACCGCAGAAAACCACCCGAGATCAATCTGCACTTCTTCCTGCTTACTGTACAGACTCTTTGGTCTGGCTATGGGTACCTTCCTCCAGTCCCAGCCTTTCATCCAAACTTCTGAGCGAGTACCAGGGCCCCTACCGTACTGCCATGAAAACATCCTCCGGCAACTACCTCATCGAACCCCTTACGCCATCCACTGACACCGTCGCCACAACCGGGAAATAGTAGACAGTAACCGCCTGAAACCTTACTACAATCCTGCCATAGTCACAATGCCATAAGCCGCCAAGATGGCGCCTTTTCGCCTGGGGGAAGTTGTAAAACAGGTATTCGGTTCTGATATGTTCAATGCATGACGGTCAGGAAAGACAACGACGACGACGCTCGCTCCGACGTTCATGCGTGTGCTGACACAAGCTCTACGACTGGTCGCCGAACGTTCCTTTTACTGTTCTTGGCGTAGTGCCCTGTGCAAGGTCTTCTATTGCAATATATATATTACGCCGCTACATTGACTGTAAGACCTTACTGATGCCACTGAAATTTATGTGCCGCATGCAAATGCCTCAACATGTTTCGACAACGTTTACCCTGATCTGCATGCTGTCTGTCCGAAGACTCGTTTGCAAATCCTGCACCTGCATAACGCGACATTTATTGACATGAAGATATTTGCCTAATTGTACTTTCCATGCCTCGTTTTAGATGTTTTTAATTTGTTTTTATGATGTATCTGACCTAGTGATATATATTGAATACAAGCACACTACACTAATTGCATCAATAATTAGCTATAATTGCTTAAATGCGTATAAAACTGAATTGTTTGCTACAACGTCATGGCGTTTGTCGCTGAAAAGGTTTTGAAAAGCCGAATCTGAACGTATATAGTTTCCTATAGCTATAGCTCGGTCTTGGGTGTAACAAATTTAAACCCTCTACGTTTGGTAGGCGTTCCCAGCATCTGAGGTAACAAAATTCCGGTGCTTTAACTCGACCATTAGACTTCCTTTCACTACTGCAGGATCTCCTTAATGCGTCATCTTTTTCCTTAAATAAGAGTAGAGTCCATGAAGCATCACCTTCATGCAAATAAAATCCTCTCGATGAAAAAGGCGGAATTTGACTTTCATCTTTCGTAATCCTGTCCTGTACTACTGTTTGCTGCTCGGAAATTGTTCACAGCATTCCTGAACTCTTTAGATGTTAGCATCAACAAGTGCAATAAAACTGTTTCAAGAATAAGAACGCCAAGGCAGTCACTTCAGCCTATATCTTTTCATTCTTGACTATGAGCGAGTGTTGAGCATCGAGACGGGCAAGCAGCACCGCGAGGAAGCCACGTAAAATCTAGAAAATAAAAAGATCAAGCCTTTTGCTATCCTTGCGCTATTTCGCTTCCGCAATAACACTTGCAAAGCACCAAATGTTAAGACGCAAAACTCTGCCATCAGATGGAAAGATCAAAGAAACGTATTTCTGCCATATTTGTCTGTCATCAAGTCTTCTTTGATGCTCTACGAGACCCGCCCCCCGAGACGACTATCTTTTATGCCCCCTCCTGTGGGAACATTTTAGATGCGCTAGAAATGCTGATATGTACATGCCAGAGCCTGACTGCTTTTCGGGTTTGACGAAAGCACATGGTCTATATTTAGTTTAGGAGGCGACCGCTTTCTCTGTGACCCCCGTCTCCTTCGATCGAATAAAAACATGCTTTATTCGCGATTCAATCATTCTTATTTTGAAAAATTGTTTAGGCATTTGCCTTTCCGCTGTCTAGCTGCGTCCGATCAAAGAGAGAATTTTTTCCATGGCTTTGAGTGTAAACATGGCAAGCCTCCGTCGCCGTCATCGCGAAAGTTGAATCGTATCAGAGATATCTGGCTTTGCTCCGATTCGCTTTCTAGCCCTAAATATGCAGAGTGCGCATGTCGGTAACCGTGTCCTTCAATGATTTATGCGCCATTAATTGTTTCTTTTTTTTTTTACTTGTGTGCTTATGAAAGTGCTAGTTTAGACATTAGATTTTTTATTGTCTTAGGTTTTATAGAACGTGCATGAGTTTATGAGACCGACTAGAAATCTGTGTTCTGTACCCGAGGGTAGAAGCCACGCCCACTTCTTTTATAAAAAACTATATCGCGGCTCTGTAAGGCGAAGAACATGATGGCAGTCGCCATCTCCTCGAAGCTAAACGGTGCGTAACTGGAGAAAAAGAAGGAAAAGGGGTGCTCTCCTCAGCGAGAGGCAATTCTCTCCTACGCTGCTGCACCATGGAATAATTAAAACATCCTAAATAACGTCGGTGCCTCTCTTTACATCCTACTTTTGCGAGTGAAGAGGCATTTCGCCTGGCCTCAGTTGCGCAAAACTTCAGGGCCTGACGACAATAACGTCTTAATGCTGCCCGTAAAGTGTCTCACCACTTTTCTTTGCTGCTCTAAAGGCCTTGTATGCGTCGGGTGATAATAAGTGAATGCCAGTGTGCTTAACAACACATTGCCGACCTTTCATGGCGTGTGATACGGAAAGGTGCTGGAGGAAGAAGATAGACTAGAGGAAATGTGATTTTCTAGAAGCGACTTTCGGTTCCCTGCCTACATAGGTTTGCGTTTCTAAGTGAGTGAAGCACAAGTGTTCAGACATCCTCACCAAAATGCTCTTCAGCGTACCAGGATCTAAACCCTGCACAATAGTACACAAAAAGAGAGAGAGAGAGCTGAAAAGAAGGGACTGTTACTATGAGCCGAATATACAGATCGCAAGCAAACTTTAAGGAAACTTGCTTATAGTGTCATCATGTATGAGGACATGAAAAAAGGCGACCAGGCTATGCGTCCCCAACCCTTACCCTTCTCAAATAAGAACTTTTTGACAAGAAAATTAGGCCGAGTTCATATTTTCTCTGGAAAAGAAATCTAAGTAAGAAGACAATAGCGTTAAAGGGTGAACTGACGCTTTGGTGTCCCCTTCCCAGAACATTATGCTGTCAGTCCCACGTTTGTTGTCATCGCATATTTTTCAAATGAACGTGTCTTGGTTGCGTTTTGGTAGCGCCTTATTCTGATCCCAACTTCAAAGGTTCAATTCCACCGCTTGACAAGCCAATTTTCTTTTCTGTGAAAAAGCATTCACGAAAAAAGCTGAAAACCGTAGTCGGGTATGAGGCCTGACCTTGAAATCGCATACGCCGGATTTTCTGCGTAACGGGCCTTTTGACGCTATCGTGTCGAAAACGGAAAAATAGAAACATAAAAATGACAAAGGAGCTACCAGGAACAGACCGGTGGGATGCATGTTCATATCCTCGTAGCAATATGGAATCGATGAAGGCCAGTCCTGAGCAATAAAAACAGAATTTGATTTTCCAGCAGCAGTCTCTTTTGACGTAGTCCACCCCGAACGTCTGTGGCACACTCAGACCAGCCGTCACTTACAGCTGCTGACGCCCGGAGAGCAACGCACTTATCTTGTTCATTTTACTCTCATGACTGCGCAGCTTCGACAAAGATGCACGTGGTCTTCTTTTAATGCGAAAGCAATACTACGCCAGGTTTCGCCTTTTCGCCGTAGCGGAGCCTACCCTTCACGGTCGGTGGTCGGTCATGTGACAACTGACGTCATACCAGAGCGAGAGACAGGGTAGCAAGTCGGCTCTTCAGCGCGCCGTAGCTGCGCTTCACGGTCGAGCGACGGCGGCGGTCAGTCACGTGACTACTGACGTCATTCCAGAGCGAGAGACGGGGGACCAAGTCGGCTCTTCAGTGCGCGGCAGCTGCGCTCCATGGCCGGTCGACCACCTGCGAAATGCGGAAAGCGATTGACGTTATACAAGTTGCAAGAGCTTGCAGGCCTTGCTGCGGTGATGGATGTCTGTGTTGCAGCGTGTGGTATGCCGTGCGTTATCAGGGTGTAGATAATAAAAGTAGCGCCTACTCGCCGGTTTTTTCAGTATAGCTATATGGAAGACCGGAAAAAATATGCCTTTCATTTCGTGGGTACACAGGAGATTAGCAATGTGCACCACCACAAGTGAAACACTTTGCGTAGCCAAGCGTACATTGCGTTCGCAATTTTCAGGCTTAACTAAAGCTAAGCCCCAGCTAATGTCTTAATAAGAGTCTTGTACGAACAAAATAGGCGTTCAATAGTCACTATCCCCAAATAAGTATATACTAAGAGGAAGCTTTCATGCCAGCCTTAACGACTGGCAGTTGGGATGCAAGTGAATTGCATATAGCAAGTAAATTATTTCCACGTGGCCCCGCATATATCGTTGTTGAAGCGCTACTTAATGGTTCACTGTCGTCTTCTGATATTCTATAAAACATTAGCCGCTGAACGTCGAAAAAGCTTATACTTGCTACTAATCAATTCTGTTCAGTTCTATTCACTGAGGGCGTTTTGTTCGAAATAAGGGCAGAGGAACAGTTAGGTGGTTTACCGAGGAATTATCACTGAAATATTGCATTTAGTTTAGCATTTGGCAGTCATTAGAACGAGTAACCGCAAGTGCATAAATAATTTTACCGAATCATGGCATGAGTAATTGCAGAACACATGTTTGCAGAAAGGGGATGCATTTTACTAAAAGGTTTATTTGTTTTACTATATATTTGAGTCTCAATAATTTCAAGTTTTATTTTCAAACATTGCCTTAAACACCACGTTAAAACTTACAGTACCGGATGGCGCACTTATGTCACATAAGTGAAAATAGAACTTAAGACTTAAAGGTCCACTGAAATGGGTCACCAAGAAGGTTAAACAACGCCATAACCTTGATAGATATTGAATCACCCATCATTTTCCCGCAAAAATTTTCTATCTAGCTTCTGTAACACCAGAGATATCGGCGAATAAAAATGACCCTTCCAATTTTCCCTCTCAACTCGTACGCCGAAGGGAGCCATAAAAAAAATAAAGAATACAAGTAAGTTTAAAGCTCCGCCCAGAAATACGTCACTTCGACGAACTTCCGGTTCACGCGCGCTCGCTCGCTGGCGTACTCGCGTCAACCCGTCCTCGCTCGCACACGCCTGAGGAGTTCGCCAGTTCGCGCAGCGACGGTTAATGGAAGCGCGAACCCGTGGTTAGCCCATTTCACACTGCGGACCAAATACCATGGTTACACCACTAACCGCGGTTATCGCAAACCGAGCTTGGCGACTTCGGTTTGCGTCGTTAATCGAGGTTATGACGGCGCCTGTTGACGGAGGCTACTCGTCGGCGCCCGAGTGCGCGAAACGTACCAGCGGGTCTGCTTCACAAAGTTATTCATTTGCCCACTGTATCACGTTTAAAGATTGATGTAGAGAATGTGGTGCTGCCAGACGTCTTCGATTACGGCCGACAGCGCACCGACTGCGTACTAAAGCCTTGTCTTACCTGCAGTATCGCTTGAACGGCTTGTTGCTGAGCAGAACGTCAAAAATGCGCGGCCTTAGCTATGAAAGTACACGAGTTTGCAATGCTTACTTGCAGCACGGGATGCCGCGAGCGGGCTGAGGTACGTTACACAATTACCGCGGGGGTGGGGCGCGGCGAACGACGGCTACGTGCGTGACCGTCCCTAGTCGTCACTAGTCCTAAATTGTTTCGATTCGAAGCCGCGGCAGTCGGCGCTTTGGAATTGATCAACGCTGTCGTAAATCGTCTACTTATGAAACTGCCTTATAGTGAATCCTATCCTGCAGTAGTAAAAAAATTATAGGATTAACTCTGGTCACGCATTAATCGCACAGCTAGTACGAGCAGATCGGATCAGCCGAAATGCACCAGTGGCAGCTGGCTTGAGCAGAAACTTGCTTGTATCACGGCTGTCGCTCTTACCAGCAATATGCTGCTGGTCAGCGATCCTCACGAGGGCTTCATGCTCAGTATTCAACACGCTCAGTATTCCAGACGCCAACAAATTTTAGCACGCTTTATTTCGGACATCGGTACTAACGATCCGCCCTGTCGTTCGCATACGGTATGCGTGAGGAGGGGCCACAGCGGCGGTGTTTACGGCGGTCGAGGAGGTGCTGCCATCGTGCGGTGCTTGACCGTGCTGTTGACGCCTCGTCGGACGATACTGCGGTACTCCTGAAAACACGTTATATAAATAAAATATTTGTAAATGCAGCTTCGTTCCGCCGATCACTGCGTCGCTTCGGTTGTTGTACTTGATGGGCAATGGCCGCCTAACCGATAAGGGCGGCGAGCTGTGTAACAGCCCGCACAGAGTTCGAGCAGCGCACGAGCAGACGACTTTCGCAGCAACCGGAAGTGTGTCCGTGACGTCATGGCTGCAGTGACCGCAGCGAATGGTAAGCCTTGCCAGTCAACTCACCCGTGACGTCACGGGTTAAGGAAATAGTTCCATGCGACACCGCCAAACGACGACTTCTCTGCCCGCGAATTTCAAAAAACGCTAGTTTTTTTAAATTGATAATAAATCGCTGGCTTTGTTCCAAGGAGTTATACTTTGGGTTAGTGCTCAAAAGTATTTGTTCTACACACTGAACACGCTTATCAGTGGCTTCTTGGTGGCCGTTTCAGTGGACCTTTAAAACAAAACTATGTTTTTTTGTTTGTTTGTTTGTTTGTTTGTTTGTTTTTTACTTTTTTTTTACAGTCAGGAGATAAAGCAGATTGTAGAAAATATGGTCAGTGTGCTAAGCTTATATCGCTAGGTGTATAGCACGTACTACATATAACAACCAAGTAGCTGCGTCTTGTTCTCGAGCTAGATGTACTTTAATCGTGTGGTTGCAACACCATAAGGATTTGCTCTAGTGAGACGACGTTCTGTATTTTTACGCACAGTGATGTCGTGATATTTCTCTTTATGGGAGCAGCTGGTGCGGTTGGCTAATTGAATATTCAGTCCTTTAACATGAGCTTGTGACACTTTTGGGTCCCAGGCCTCATTGGCACCGAAATTTCGCCAGACGTCTCTTCAATTTGTATTCATGTTAGCCGTCGCTAACTTGTGAGAAGTTTACAGAAACAAGGAGAGTTGTTTGCGCCCGACGCAAGGAGAGTTGGTTGTGCTGCTGAGCATGCTGTGAACCTCGTTGAGCCGTCCCGCCGGGAAGAAGCACGTACACGCGTTGTCAGCGTCCGTTCCAAGCTAAGCGCACAGCCTTCGACTTCACCCCTGTCGCGCCAGGAAAAAGAGGCTCTTGGGAGCCTGCGTACTAATCCTGACATAGTAATTCTGTCAGCGGATAAGGGTAACGCCACCGTGCTGTTGGACAAGAGCGACTACCGAAAGAAAATGTTGGCCCTCTTGGAAGACGCTGACACGGACGCTCGTCTCGCGCGGGATTCGACAGCAAAAGTACAAAGAGAGCTTCAAAAGCTGCTGGCTGACGTCTTCAGAATGGTTCCACCGCAACACCAGTCGTTCTATTAACACCTATTATGCCACAATGGTTCAGCCCCAGCGATATATGGCTTACCAAAGATCCACGAGCCAGATGTCCCGTTGCGTCCTATTGTGGACTTCACGCGTTCCCCCCTTCAAAACCTGTCCATGGTTTTGCACAGAGTTATCTCATCACTCGTCGGCAGGAGCCCCACGCACATACGAAACATCTACGACTTCATAGAGAAAGTCCGAGACATTGAAATCGACAAGGGGGAGATCATGGTCTCGTTTGATGTAAGCTTCCCTGTTTACAAGCGTGCCGATAAAACTTGTCGTGGATGTCTGCACCTCCGCCCTCTAAACTGACCGCACGCTCCCAGAAAGGTCTCCCTTCGAAGTACAGGATTTGGCTACATTTCTTCGCTTCTGCCTCTCACACTTACTTCACTTTTGAGCAAGTACTGTACAAGCAGGTTCACGGAGCAGCAATGGGGGCATCAATTTCGGTCACGGTGGCCAATTTCACAATGGAAAACCTCGAGACTCGGGCACTAGCATCGTTCACGCGTGCCCCCAAAGTTTTTCTGAGATACGTGGATGATTGCTTTTGTCTTTTGAAGAAAGAAACGCTAAACGCTTTTAGGCTACACCTTGACAGTATGGAACCAGCAATACAGTTTACCGTTGAAGAAGTCAATGGCCGCCTTCCATTCCTGGATGTACTGGTCTGCCGTGAACCGTCAGGACCAACCTTCAACGTATACAGAAAACCAGCGTACATCAGCCACTGCCTTCATTTCCCTTCTGTTCACCCTGTTTCCCAAAAGCGTTCCGTGTTTGCCTCGCTCCTCCGTCGAAACGAAAGAATATGCACAAAAAGAGAAGATAAGTGTGCTGACACCTTTCACATACATACGCCATGATTTGTCTGCTTGCGGCGACCCTGGACATTTTATTGACTCAGTGGAACGCCAGCTTGCACGCCCTGCGCTGCATCGGATCCCAGGCACCCGAAAGCGGGCATCGATTCCATATGTCCCAGGCGTTAGTGAAACGCTGGCACGCATACTGCGTCGCTACGACGTGCAGACTGCGCATGTGCCAGCCCACAAGCTCAGGGGAGAATTGGTGCAAGTGAAGGACCCACTCAGAAAGGAAAAGTTCCCAGGCGTCGTATACGCAATCCCATGTGCCGACTGCGCGGCCGTGTACATTGGCGAGTCAGGGGATTTTGAAAGAAGATTGCGCGATCATCAAAACAACGTGAGGGAACGGCGGGTGGCTTCGAACGCGCTGGCCGAACATTCCGTATCTACCAAACACAATATTGACTGGGCACAGGCACGTGTGATAGCGAAAGAAAGGAATAGAGCATCACGGCTCTATGTTGAGTCGCTGATCATTCAGACGACAGCAAATACGCTAAACCGTAATCATGGTAATCTGCCCCCTGTATACGCAAGATATCTGGGTTCTGTGATGCGCCGTATTTAAGGCAACGGTTCCCCATTTCGCCTCATTATGAACAAGGCTCCCGTGTGGGAGCTGAAATGTCATTCCATAATTCTTCTTTTGATTGGTGCTGTTTATTTTTCGTCATATCCTATCCCAACCAGACGGGCTTCCGTCAAACTCTTGACTTCAAATGCATCTGTAACTCGGGCAAAAGCACGGTCCACTTTCTGCATTGAGGTTGGCATATTTTCGGGCGCCCTGGGCCACATTTAATGGTTACCATTGGAGGAGATGCGGTCTATTAAACCAGGATATCAATTTTGGTACACTTTAGGCGACAGGTGGACCTATGTCGCTAGACGAGTCTTACAAGGTCATTTTAGGTGAACAGAAGGGTAAGTTGGGCGAATTGTAGGTTGTTCATGGTGGATTGGTGGGCACTGTTTTTTTTCTTCTCTTTGTATTTGTGTTAAACGGTGCCCACCAATTCATACTAATCATTTTAGGTGACTGCAAAATAGGGAACTGTGAAGCACTTTGGATTCAACAGAAGAATGAACCTTATTCAGAGCTAGCAAAGGCATTTTTCTTTCACGAGGAAACCAGCGCACCGCTTGGAAAGCGACTCTGAGTGCAACTAAAAACTGCCACGAATAACAAAAGGCAAACGTTGCATTTCTCTACTATGGATGAAGCATGCCTACTCGTTACAGATAAGTGCGGCCAACAAGCCCCACAAATGCTGAGCAGCAATGGCTGCGAATTCCTCGTAACCGACGCTAAACATCGTGATAGTTCTCTACTCTTCACGCCGAGGGGATTACTTATCCGGTTTAGGAAGCAGAACAATTCGTCCATCCTAGAAACTGGCAGGAAAATCATAACCCAGGAAGTACCAACAGCAGGGCGGAGTTTGAAACTGAAGAGAGATGTCAAAAACATGGTATAGAATTCAAACGATAGTATATGCGAACATCAGCTGACACTCACTTCATACAGTATGGGACACTTTTCAACTCGTTCGTCAATAGCCGATAGTACACAAAGCGTATCATGTACAGTTATGAGCAAAAGTGTGATACAGTACTCAGCCGGTGGAGGAGCTCGGAAAACAGCATCTCGCCGCCATCTAGCAACAGCTATCTGGGATCATAACAAAAAGTGGTGGTGCCCCATTTTATCCGCATGCACGTATCGCTGTCGCTGTCCCTGTCCCTGTCGCTGTCGCTAGATGGTGTTGCAATGTAGTTTTTTCTAACGCGTTACTGGCCGTCATCATTGCATGGGAAGTGGCATCCCTAACACCTACAGCCGCTTCGGATCACCAAATAAGCCTTGTAGTGCGCATGGCATCACGCCACCTCTCGGAATCGCTGCGAAACTGCTATTGAATGACGCGTCACAAAGAGCTTGGAATATGGAGCATTCTTTTTCTACATTAGCCAAGTCTCGAAAACACAAACTGCGAAAAACGTGAAAGATTATATCAGCACAAACTGAATTGATATCCCAGCTATTTTTTTATACGCTTCATGTTGTCATGTTATAGGGACAATGCCGTAGAAGAGAAACGAAGGGATTAGTGCTACTGTGAAAAAAGCTTTTTCTTGGGATGACTTGCGCCCGAAACTCAAAACCAAAATGTAATGAATTCTTTTTGCTTAAATTTAGAAAATATGAAGAGTTAAATATAGCGAATTAAGTTGGAGAACAATTAGAATATTTGTTGTGTGCAATAAGGAGCAGTTCCTTGTTTTAAAACGAGGAATTAAATGCTAATATCAATCGTTTGCATCAAGCAATGCTATGAGAATCTCTTTTTCAATTGTAATATCTTCGTCAGATGAAAATAAACTAGTTAAAATGTATTGAATTAAGCATTATATTTCATTTTGCTGCATCACTGTATATTGACAAGTGATTACGAAGTAGTGCACGCATACAGAGCGCAAAGCGAGAAGAAAGCGCCCGGTATTGTCGTCGTTCCTTGCCTTCTTCAACTGGCTCGCTTGTATTATTGAATTAAAGTCCCTGCGAACTAACCTAACTAAATGCAGTCTTTACACATTCTTTGTTGCCCAGGCATGCGCATTGTTTCGCCCGCAGCGGAGCTATAGTTATCGCATCATTTTGTCGTCTGTGTTCACATCTTCCGATAATCTCTTTATATCCTTGCTAGTCGATGCGAAAATAGCGCTGGAAATTTGAAAGAACATTTGGAACTGCCCGATATTTGATGCTGAAGCTGAGAAAGAAGAATGTATTTGGATAATTTTGATCATTGCATCAGTAGGATACGACTCATTATTGATTTGACACAGTATTTGTGCGCAAGTTGCGGTCTCTATTGGCCATCTTTTCGTATCAAAACAGTAATGCAAAAGTTCTTTCGAGACAGTGAATCAAAAGGGAGGACGGGGGAGATGAATTATACCTGCGAGGCATCAGCTTGAGAGAAGCGCTTTTAATTCCTTAATTGCGACAGCAGCGCAATGCAGATGCGTCCAGGAAATAGACGCGCCATTATTGCCCCAATAGACGCCTCCTGCCATATGCTGTAGCTA
Source organism: Amblyomma maculatum (assembly GCF_055883805.1). Classification (NCBI taxonomy): domain Eukaryota; kingdom Metazoa; phylum Arthropoda; class Arachnida; order Ixodida; family Ixodidae; genus Amblyomma; species Amblyomma maculatum. The sequence continues at coordinate 320,714,853 of NC_139344.1, read as the reverse complement.
ATGTCTGGCCCCAAAACAGGTTTTGTCGCAATAGCGAAAAGATTTTTGCTGTGCAAAAAAGACTACCTTCAGGCTTTTTCAAATGGTTAATTGAAACAAGCAGTGACGGAGAGGAATAAGGAAGAGGTCCATTTGAAAACAAAAATTACAAAATTTACACTAGCTATCGCCTAGTTGTGCAGGTTTGTTATGCGTAAATTTTGCAAAGCCTTCAGGTTGTGTAATTAAGGGCACACTCTGGAATATTAACACGCATCGTGCAAGCACGGCAAAACCTTTCCGGCAAAAACAAAGAATCAGAACGTGAAGGACGTTTTTAAGATCGATGTGTATTATATGCTTATTACATCTATTTATTGAATCTTTACCTTTCTCACTTACTGAACGTTGATCGATATTTCACTACCCTTTCGCTTGCTCTATTCATAGCTTCTTAATACAAAGCAATACTTGTTCACACTGAACCGAGTTTATCACTATATGGAATTTAAGGATCTTCGTAAGGACGGCCTCAGTGTGCATTTTCTGGCAGAAGTCTTTCCGACAGCATATTACTCTACACTATCAATATTTAAAGAGGCCATCCGAAATTAGGCGGAATAAAATGTCTTACACAGCTTCTTCGGGAAAATGTCATGACGGGAGAGGTTTAGTCGCGTGCGTATCATTCACCTATAGGTAGGAATTGGCACTGCTTGGCGAAATCGGTTTATGTTGATTGCGTTGTCACGCTTCAGAACAAACTTTTTGTATATGTATGAAATCTAATTCTTTATTAAATGTAACAGCCTGCGAAGATATCAAGCAATAACGTCATTAGCAGCTGCGATATAGCGGTTACGCTACGAATCAGCACATGGCCTAAGAGAGTATTTTTGCCAGAAACCAGGCCCAACCCGTTCAGACACGTATAGCGCTATGATGCGGCATTCTCCAAGAAGGCTGTCTGTGAAAAAAAGCTTTCGTAGATCACACACGCGCGTCAGCCACCAAAGTAATCTTCGACCAGCTCCAACTGGAGGACATGCAGGTACGAAAATACAGCCACACAATCAAAATGATTAACACCAACTTCGGCGTCTAGTACAACTGTGTCAGAGCAAATAAAAACTTTAAAACGACTACATCCGCAGAGTAAAGAAATCTATTTCCGTATTTTATTTATTTTACTTGAAAACGTGTTACTAGCCTCTTTCGGAGCTGTTAAAAGATTGATGCTGCGGACGTGAAGATACCACTTAATTGCTGCCAACCAAAAAGGAAGAAATTATGAACACATTTCTCGAGGAGAGAAGGTTCTATCAAGAACTTGGCTAGCGATATTTGTTCCCGTGAATGGTTTACTGACCAGCAGTAAGAAAAAAAAAAACGAAATTGCGCAGGGCTTTAACGCAGTGGACAGAAAGTTGAACTGTTTGCCTCGGCCGGGGTTCCGAACTCCTAGTGCCGCTGAAGTTTTGTATTCCCTTTGGGCTCGCAAAAGTGAAAGGTCGAATCGGTTTCAAATCTTTTTGTGAAGACGCTGGATAGTCCTGCTGGATCAACTCGACAACTCCAGCGAAAAGAATGCACCAACAAGGCCTTTTGCGACTTCAGCAACTTAACTGCCTAAAACAATGCTGCATTCTACATTCCATTAAAGACACTGCCAAATATTCAGCCATCATCACAGGCGTTTCAGGCAGCCAAAGGGAACGCTTGCCTTCTTAGATTTGAGACCACTTTCTCGACGACCTGGTGCAACGCAATTGTGAACATGACAATGTGAAATTCTATCAGAGTAAAATGACGTTCGCTACGCCAAACAGCAAATTTGTGCGCAGAAAACATTGAGCTTTCAACAGGGTGACGCAAAATGCTTCTCATGTTTCGGTCATCCATAGAAGAGCGCAATCCAAATGCACAATCTCGGCATTGGAGCCGCAATTGCTGTGGATGGTTTTTCTGTGCGTGTTTCTGGAAGATGGATGAAAGAGGTCATTGTGGATGGCGCAAATACCACCTATTCAGGAGATGACCGTCCGATGGGCGGACACGTATCGACGGTGTTTTGTTATTGGAACGCGATCCATAAGCGCTCTCAAACTCGGCACAAAATATCTGAATCTGTATCCACACTCTTGGGAAAAGAGAGAAGATGCAATATTTTGTTCTGTTCGAAATGCCCGCTTTTGTCGAAAAAAAAAATGAAGCGATAAGTGCTTTTTCTGCGCAGCGATACCTCGTCCGGTTCATGCGTCCGCGTGTTTCATAACGTTACACTGTGATAGTTTTAGTTTTCCACAGGCCAGCAGGCTTTTTTTGACCCTGCAGCTATATCGGCACCATTTTTCTAAGAAATATAATAGGCAGAATAGGCCAAATTTGGAAAATATTTTCCTTCTTTTAAAATAGTTGTCTTACATCCTTAGCACTCTCCTCGCATCGTGCCTAGTAGCGCCGCTAAGCGCAAAACATTACCTTGTATAACACGCATTATGCGGCCTGGAACGCATGCTGCATTATAGTACTTGCACTTACCCACGTAGGAAATAAAAAAAAAAGCACGTCAATGAAATACCTGTCATTTGCATCTGATAGGGTGCCGTAGTACATGCTACGTAGAATTACAGAAGCCTCACAGTGATTAAAAAGCTACTGCTCAAAAAGAGAATTTGTTCGCTTTCTGTTATGCTGTTCTTATTTTAGAACAAATTCCAAGTTAACAGTAGGCTTTCTTGAAAGAAAAAGTAAACAACAAACATGATTTCTTTCAAAATCAGATCCCTTTGCTCGACCTGTTAAGATAAAGATAAAGAAGACAATAATTTGTGCAGTTTTTTTTTTTCCGACAGGTAGATGACTGCTGCATATTAGTCCCAACTTTTCAAATGTGCGAAACAACTTTTCCCCAACTGTTGAAATAAATCTGTATACTAAAAGGCATTCCCGTGTGAATATTTCTCTGACAATAAGGGTTTGATTTGGCGTTCTTGGCAAATCATATTGTATTATTCTTTGCGCTGCCTCATTCCGCTTGTCACAAAAATGAATAAGCTAACTGGGACCGCAATACGTGCGCTGCGTATTTATCACGGCGAGTCTGGTTAGGGTGCAAGATTGCGACTTTATTACTGCCTGCCGTTTGCTTCTCTGGGACAAGAAATGCAAGTTTGCCACTGCCAACCTGCAGAATTATAATATATATTGTTTTATTGGCCGAAAAAAGGCCCCAATCCAGGCAAAACCGAAGTACTACACCGTGAGCAACGTTAAATTGCAATAGAAAATGTTTTCTATTTTATTTCTTTGTTATCTGTTTTAGTTGCGCTGGCATTTTGTATGACTTCACCCGAAACTGACCAGAGAAGAGGGAATCAACCTCCAAAAAATGCAAACCAACAATCATATCAGCAGCATCTTACTACATAGGATCTCGCCCAATGCATACAGATATGGCTGAACATTCTATGATGTGTCAAACACCCTAACGTATACGGTGTGGATATGCAAGGAACCACATGGTGTCATAAACACTAGAGACCTAGCCTGAGAGCAGCGTGAAACCCAGCTGTCAAGCCCCATCCTGGAGGATCAGCGTCATCAGAACTGGCCGTCAACAGCTGTATTGTAAATACTACGAATAAAGGTCAGTATTAGTCAAATTACTGTACGTAGGCTATCTTTATCTACTTTATTTACTAACTGGTAAGGGCATCAAAAAGCACAACCACGCGCACACGCACACGACTAAAAAGGCACGCACGTCGAGCAACGATTAAGTCAAACATCTCTGACTCGGCGGTAGTATCCAACGTTAAATTTCTTATGCTCTATGAATCCTAAGACAATTCAATAAATTGATTGAAAAAGTTTATAAAAAAAATTTCCTACTGAAAATGAATGCTGAAATCTGCTGCAGATAATGAAAAACCAAAATACAGATCAAGGGCAACAATGAAAAATACAGGAGTCATGAACAGGCCCTTGTGTATTACTGGCGGGAGTCGGTTCCTCCACTAGGCGGACAATCGATTCTTTTTTTTTTTTTGCGTTGTCGTAGTGTGCACAATACCCCTGTCTCTCAGTTTTTCAATGGTTAGAGCTTGAAGTTTTATCAGTGATCGATCCATTTTAAGTTAGTTGTGCCTAGAGCTATGTCCTTCGGGCACCCAATATCAGCCACCACGCTCTGTAAAGCGTGCACTGTTGCAATAGTTTCCTTTATGAGAGAAAGCCAACTTTACAAATGACGAAATAAAGCGCATGATCTATAGCAAGAAGAACACTGACCTAAATTTGCGCATACACTCATAGCCATCTCTAAAACTTGGCTGCAAAAAGCGTATTTAACTAAGTTGAGTTCTCGACACGCCTGACCTGGTCCGCCAGTGTTAATATCCTCAAATGTCAGTAGTTCAAAGTTGGCATTTCTACTATAACAAGCTGGTAGCGTGCAGCATATGTAGTGCAGAGTATTGCTGTAAAAGAAGGAGTAAAGGACGCAGAAAAGTTTGCCTCAGGGACGAGTAACTAAATAATGGAAGCAAGAAGTAGCAAGGCTGTCAACATCACCAAGCCGGCGTCCATTGTGGCGCTCGGGAAACAAAAGCAACTTATATTGATCAAACTTCTGGCTAATTCATTATTGCTATTTCTCAAACGATAGACAGTAGCCGCAGATCTGGGTGGCCGGCCATGGTGCTTCCACGTCACGGCCAAGCTGACATATGCAGCATGAGACCATTTATATTGGCTAACTTCCATTTGGCGTCATTTCTCGTGCATGTGCTCTACCATGTTTCTTCCCAGTCTACACGGTTGTAGCCGCCTGCCTTTGGGCACCAGAGGCACCTCTGCAGCTGGACGGGGTCGATATCAGAATGGTGCGTAGTCGTATATCCAACGCTCACAGTAATTCTAGACGCCCGTGGCAGACAGGGGACAAAGTGAAGGCTTAGCATTGCGGCAATTGGGCTCGTCCTTGGGGCCCATATAATTCTGTCTCGTGTGCCAGAAATAGTGTAATCGGCAAGTGTCAACACCGGCAATCGAAAGAAAATACAGTTCCCGCCTACGCAGCATACCGGCTATTCAGACCTTGTGTCAGGACCAATGTCCGCTACTCCAAGATCTTTATTCTTGCTCCTCTTTATATGTCTCTCGAACTTCAATCTTGCTGTGAACGTAGATTCACACATCTGCGTAATTGTTTTTACCTTGTTTTCAAGAATGGGAACATCGAGGATGTCCATCCTCGGACATAGAAAAAAGTACTGATTGCAACGCTAAACTCTGTGTCTGACTTCTGCAGATAATCTTTCCCATCAATTCCCCACAGAAACACGCAAATTTCGTGAAGTCTCTTTTTCCTCAGCTACTACATTTTCCGTTGAAACTAGCTCTCAGAAAAATGTTGTCGGAAAGCACGAATAACCATGGATGCAGTGCATGCCACACAGGACATTGTGCTTAGGCGATATGGATAAAATTGCTTTTTTTTTATTGCTACCTCAGCATGTTTGGAGCTAGATTCTTATTCCCTGAACACTTAGATGACAATGCCAACATTACCTAGATCGCTCGCATTCCACAGTGCGGGAAGAAATGCGTTGCTTCAAAGTACGGTCGTAAAAGCGGATCCAATAAATCCCCGCTGCGTGAGCCTCTGAATGTAACATTGTATTGCGAACTAGATATATTTTCAAGTCCTGGAAACTATCGGGACTAACATACAATATCCCCGATATTGAAGAACAGGCGCCTCCAGGCAATATCTGTCTTTTACAATCTTGATCTGAACAACAACTGCGAAGACGCTAAACATTAGGCACTTCAAGTTGCATAAAGTTGTGATGTGCATAGCACGACTCCTCTTCTAGGGTGCGTCTGTTTACGGTTTTATGGTTCGACTAAAAGATGCGTTTCAAAATTTACCGAGGTTCTCTCTCGAGAAATCGGTATGTGAATTACACTGTGCAACTATAATATTTGACGCTGTGTAAAGAAAAAAGAAAACTTTACTGAGAGCGCAGAAATACTAGTAAGGGCAAGATTTTTCTTGCCCCTGTGGACGGTCAAAGCGACTTTCGCTATCCCTACAAGTGTTCTTTTTTTCCTTCTCCTGAGAGCCAACGAACCATTGGTGTGTTGGCGAAGACGTTAGTGGATCGACCAACCCTAACCTACCTACTTTAACCTGAAGATATAGAGTTCAGCTAGATAATTAATATAAGACTTCGCACCGCGGCGTGGAAGAATGGTATTTGGTAAATACATTTAAGACTGTTTAGGTGTGACAGTGCATTACTAATTTACTGCACAGCAGCCGTGTTTTCTCTTCGTATGTCTGTGCCTTTGAACAGGCAGTAACCGAGAATTATAGCTGGACAAACTGAAGCCATTGACGAACCACACTCGATCGCATACACTACCTACATTGCTGAAGAGGTTTTCAAGGAATGCCTTGTTGAAATGACCTGTAGCCGCCGTGTGCTCAGCCTTAGCTTAGGCCTTTTATTCTTCTTTTGTTGCCGTCTCTGACATGCAACCTTTGCTTATCGTTGCCTCAGTTCTTCGTCCTCACCATATTTTTTGGCGTTTCGCCACGGCCTCTCTTTTGCAAGACCTCTGCCTTCCTGACGCTTTCGTCACATCATCTCGGCCTCTCTTAGTGGAAGTTCTTTGCTAGCACGTCGCCGGCGACGTTGAAGATCCATATAAAAAGCGCGGTGCTTGGACGTTCAAATGCGGCCATTTTTCAGCGGTCCAAGTGATGCTCTTTTCGCACGGCACGCTTCATTATTTCTTTAGTACGCCTCGTCGCTGCCCGCGTACCTGCGAGGATGCTTGCTCACAGATCCATTTTAAATAGACTAGCCGCTGTCCACGTGTGTAATGACTCTTTAAGGTGAAGAGAAATGACCCGGCACGCTCGTAGAGGATTTTCTTGGTGCATGCGAGCTTCTGACGATGTCCTTACATTCTCACCGCTACTTCTCTCTCAAGCCTTTCTGCCGCCCTTGTTGCAAGCTTCGGGCTGTGCTCTCTACAACTTCCTCTCGCCTGTTTTGCCTCGTGCATGCTTCGACGGACCGCATCTTTGCCTTTCCGTGTGCGCCCGCTAGCTTCATGCTGTTGCTGGCAACGGCCATGTTTTGGTACCTTGTGTGGCCTCAACAAACGTCGAAGACTTTTTTAATCAATGGGGACTGGTAAAGTTTTAGTTGTTTCAAAACGAAATTTAAATCAAAATTTTAGTTAAAGGTTAATAAACTAGCAGAACGAACCAGCTGCTCAATCTCCCAGCTCATGGAGATGTGGATATACTCGTAGCCTGAAAAACTGCTGGCGAGCAGATGCCAGCTGCTCTTCCCTGAGCTCATTTCAAGACGACGAAAAGCTAGGATATATTTAGGTAATGATAGTGGTAAAACTTTAATCGAAAACAAATACAGGATAGGCGTCAACCTATCTGCCTACATGATGGCCTGGAGCCCTTGGACCCGGGCGGCGTGCTCGGCCAGTCGCATTACACATAGCTGAATCTCAGAGGTGAGCTCCACAGTTGAGTCTCCCAAAATTCTTCCGTTTTTGCATATTCATTTATATTTTTCATTTATGGACATGTCCATATCATATGTACCAGATCCGCCTTATTCAGACATAGTTTGCACATACCTGAGAATTGTTCCGGGTTCCACTGGCTTAGGGTAGCTGGATTAGGAACCTTTTTTTGTAAGCGCCTCCAAATGATTTCTTGGATCTTATTTAATGTCATATCTTCCGGTGGGTATCCTACCCATTTCAGCCAATAGTGCTCAGTAATCTCTTTGTAACTGACTAGCCTGTCCCTGTTAGGAGGGCACTGAGGATAAGAGCCTACTCGAAAGGTGAGAGCGGGGGAAGCTTATGAGCTCCCTCATTTCCCTGAAGCTGGGAGTGGGCTGGTGCCCATATTAGCCGTGTTATTCTGTCATCCTGATTGACTTCTACGATATGAAGCACTGGCGTCATGAGCTCCCGCTTGCGGCTCCCATTGGGGATTCTTGTACGCGTATACATGCATACCCTGATAATCGCATCATCCCTGATACCTTAATTTGCGTCTCATTTACCTCACACACATCCTTTAGCATTATCGTATTATGATTCTCTGCCTGCCGCCCCAGCATTCCCAGCCCCACTTCTCTCCCCAGCATTCTCCGCCTGCCGCCACTGCCGGCAGGCGGAAAATGCTGGGGAGAGAAGTGGGGTCACATGGACGTGGCGCGCCGCTCTCGAAACGCAGACAGTGTTCCCGTGGGAGGACAGTTACACACTCGCTCGGCGTGCTTCTGTACTGCTCTGTACTGCTCGGTGCCTCTGCTCTCACCTCCCCGACCGATTGCGCCATTAGAGGCTTTGCACGACTTCAACGATAGCAGATGCTCAAAAACGAGGAATGTTTCCCCGGGAGCTTTGAAATGGAAGGTTCAAATGAATAGTTCGCCCTCTGAAGTTTTTTTTTTATTTTTTGACGAAATACTGCATAATGTATGACTTCAAATAGCTTTGGAAGCCTGCTGAGAAGGTTCCAATTAATTGACCAGCAAGGAAGATTTTTCTGCTTCGTGATATTTAGATCAAGCATGCATAAGACGAAGGCTGCATGTATTAAGGCGAAAGCCTTTATTGCCTCATTGTTGTCGTCACCAAGTGTCACGCTTTTGCGGTGGTTCTGATTGGTCGAGACGGGATGACGTCATGAAGGTCTAGACCAATCACAGAGCACCACCACAGTATGCGCGAATGCATGCCTTATATGACCATATGTCAATCAATGATTGATTACTAATTAATGAGTAAATAATCAAATAATTACAATTTACTCAATATTAAACAGTAATTACTAATTGCCGACTAATTACCAATTATTGACCAAGTACCGATCAATTACCAATCACTAATTAATAAATAAATAAATAAATATTAATTCCTGATTACTAATGACCGATTAGTTACTAATCACTAGTTAGCGCCTACTTATTACTAATTACTTATTAGTGATGTTTGCGCAAATATTAACTAATTAATACCTCGCACCCGGTAACATCAGCCACACAACAGTAACGTAGAACAACTTCAAAGATGCAAGGAGCGCGATCTCATTGCTGCCAAGCACAATGCACTGAATAAATGCACTCGCAAAATGTGAAAGAGTAGTCGCTCGCTTTACTCGTAGCAGCATTCATCGCTACATGTGCAACAGACGCGTAGCAGAATGCAGCACTCAGGCTTTCGCCTTTCATCACTTTAGTCGCCAAAGTGTCCTCGAATATTTATTAGAAACAACCAGTATATTCAAGACAGGAATTTAGTTTTCGTATGTTTGCAGCCATAGCAAAGATATTTTACGAGACACCTTCCACTGACCTACACCTCTCTCACTTTAGTGAAAGCACCGCACTGCAGATGCACGCATGTGGGTAATGACTTGAGCAGCTAATCTTCTCGTGCCCATCCATCTTGCATTGTGATAGCAACATGTTTACACATTTCGCTTTTGAACTCAATACACGTTATACGATTAGGACTTTCATTTTAGTGTCAATGCCTCGTCTTGGCTTGTTGGTTCTGACTTTGCGACGAACTAGTCGATTCCCGCCAGAGCAGCTCGTTTTGTAAAACATTTTCCAAACATTTCATTATCCAAGTCATTCACTGCCTTCTTTTTTCCCTACTACGCGTCGTGTCTCTTTACCAAGAAAATGATACCATTTTAAGTTGTGGCTTTCTCTCACAAATGTCTTTCACAAGAAGACCTGATAAGGCATATTTAAGTCTTGTTTCGCATAGTTCAAGGTTTTGATAGTGGCTTTTGTTGCTGCGCAGCTGTATGGCTTATATAAAAACAAGGTTGTGCTATATCAGTTACCGGCATTGTCGACAAACGACAATTTGGGTGTGCTTCAGATACACTTATAGCAACCAGTGATGCTAATGCTGGCATGCAGAGTTATTAAAGAAGTTTGAAGAGTTATATTTGACTGATGATTATGGTTTCTTCGAAAACACTAGTAAAACTTGACACTGACGGTGAAAACAAAAATACCTCATTTATTTCATCGTGTTTTGATACATGAGTAGAAAATAGGAATCCTGTTCAAAGTGCACTGTTGTGTTACTGAGGAGGAACTAGGGAAAAGTGAAGGTTTCCAAAATAACTCTGCTTGCTATGTTACTTTGAGTAATTTGTAAAAAAAAGAAACCTTCGTAACATTCGCGATTCAGTGTCACTCGTTAACAACATTTATTATATTACATAAATATTATAGCTGCAACCTCAGAAGCTTAAGACATTACACTAGCAGTGAGGCGATCTAAGAACAATTATAACGGCGCCAAATGGACAGACCACATAAAGGTTCTTTAACATTTTATCCCACAATCATGAAGGCATATTTTGCGGCGCAGCTAGAAGTCCGATTCTTGAAACAATCGTAGATGGAAAGAAAACCTCTGGCGGTCTTGAGGAACATATTTCGACGTTTTGAGACATTTTTTCCCCTGCACTCTTCAATTTTTAGAACAGAAAGTGTGGCAGGATATTTCATTCAGCAACGAAAATGTCCAACCCTGCCAAGTTTCTCTACTGTACACACCCACAATGGCTAGATGTAATTTGTGTAATGTTAAGCAAAGACAATAATACAACGATAACAGTTAGGGATAAGGATAGATAGAGAATACCTCAGTAATCTGCGATTTGCTGATGACATTGCCTTGCTGAGTAAATCTGGGGATGAACTGAAAATAATGATTGATGACCTAGACAAGAAAAGTAGAAAGGTACGCTTGAAAATCAATGTGCAGAAGGCTAATGTAATGCTCAACAGCCTCGGGAAGGAACAACAGTTCACGATAGGTAGCGAAGCACTGGAAGGAGTGGGCGAATATGTCTACTTAGGACAGGTAGTAACCGCAGATCCGGATCATGAAAAGGAAATACAAGGAGAATAAGATTGAGTTAGAGCGCATTTGGCAAGAACTCGCAGATTATGACTAGCAGTTTACCGGTATCGCACAAGAGGAAAATATACAACAATTACATCTTATCTGTACTCACTTTTGGGGCTGAAATGTGGAGGCTAGCGAAGAGGGTTCTACAGAATTTGAGGACAATGCAGAGGGCTATGGAACGAAAAATGGTAGGGGTAAAGTTAAGAGGTAGGAAGCGTGCAGAGTGCGTCAGAGAAATAACTGAATTTACTGACATTCTAGTGGAAATCAAGAAGAAGAGATAGGCATAGGCAGGACATGTAGTGCGAAAAGAGGATAACCGATGGTCGCTGAGGGTAACAAACTGGATTCCAAGGGAAGGAAAGCGTAGCAGGGGGCGGCAGAAAGTTAGGTGGCCGGATGAGATTAAGAAGTTCGCATGAGCCAAGTGGAAGCAGCTAGCACAGGACCAGATTAATTGGAGGAATATAGGAAAGGCCTTCGCCCGGCAATGGGTACAGTACGTCAGGCTGATGAAGATGACTTTGAAGCATGCCTAACGAGGCTGAGCATATAAATGATCTGTAAACCATTCAGCTGTTCTCGAAGCACACCACGAAGGAAAGTTCAGCAACCGCTATAGTTCCCTCACGTCATCATCATCATCAGCCTGATTATACCCACTGCAGGGCGAGGGCCTCTCCAATATTTCTCCACTTAACCCGGTTCTGTGCTAGCTGCATCCACTTGACCCCTGCGAACTTCTTAATCTCATCCGCCCACCTAACTTTCTGCCGCCCCCTGCTACGCTTTCCTTCCCTTGGAATCCAGTTTGTTACCCTCAGCGACCATCGGTTATCCTCTCTTCGCACTACATGTCCTGCCCATGTCCATTTCTTCTTCTTAATTTCTACTAGAATGTCGGTAACTTGAGTTGTTTCTCTGACCCCCTCTGCACGCTTTCTATCTCTTAATGTTACCCTATACCATTTTTCGTTCCATAGCCCTCTGGGTTGTCCTCAACTTAAGTAGAACTCTCTTGGTTAGCCTCCACGTTTCAGCCCCATAGGTGAGTACAGGCAAGATGCAACTGGTGTATACTTTCCTCTTGAGCGATACCGGTAAGCTGCTAGTCATAATCTGCGAGTGCTTGCCAAATGCGCTCCATCTCAATCGTATTCTTCTTGTTATTTCCTTTTCGTGGTCCGGATCAGCGGTTACTACCTGTCCTAAGTAGACATATTCGCCTACTACTTCCAGTATTTCGCTACCTAATGTAAACTGCTGTTCCTTCCCGAGGCTGTTGAACATTACCTTAGCCTTCTGCAATTGATTTTCAAGCCTACCTTTCTACTTTTCCTGTCTAGGTCATCAATCATTATTTGCAGTTCATCCCCCGAGTTGCTTAGCAATTCAATGTCATCAGCAAATCGCAGATTACTGAGGTATTCTCTATCTACCCTTATCCCTAACTGCTCCCATTCCAAGTCTCTGAATACTTCCTCTAAACAAGCTGTGAATAGTACTGGGGAGATTGTGTCTCCTTGCCTAACACCTTTCTTTATGGGAATTTTATTACTTTCTTTATGCAGAACTATGGTTGCTGTGCAGCCACTATATATATCTTCCAGCACTTTCACGTACGGCTCGTCTACCCCCTGATTTCGCAATGCCTGCATCACCGCCGAGGTTTCAACTGAGTCAAATGCTTTTTCGTAATCAATGAATGCTATGTATAAGGGCTGGTTATATTCCGAGCATTTTTCTATCACCTGATTGATGGTATGGATACGATCGATAGTAGAGCACCGTTTCCGAAACCCTGCTTGATCCTTTGCTTGATTGCAGTCTAAGGTTGTCCTGAGTCTATTAGCGATTACCTTAGTAAATACCTTATACGTAACAGACAGTAAGCTGATTGGTCTGCAATTTTTAAGGTCCTTAGAGTCCCCTTTCTTGTGAATGAGGATAATGTTTGCATTCTTCCATGGTTCCGGTACCGTCGATGACACCAGGCACTGCGTATACAGGGTGGCCAGTTTTTCTAGCACGATATTCCACCCGTCCTTGAGCAAATCTGTAGTTCTCTGATCCTCTCCAGCTGATTTTCCCTTTTTCATAGTTTCTAGTGCTTTCTTGACCTCGTCCTTCGTCACTGGTGGAACGTCTGACTGTTTTTCCCTACCGCCAATCTCATTACGGTCCTGACTACTTCCTTCACGTACGCACACCGTATTATTATTTTAAAGCACCAACGAGAGATACAAGCGAAACGTTTAAATACATTGAAACGATCTTTTCATAAAAAAACACGTGATGCCACTCAGGGTGAACATGGTTTCATCAAATCCCCTTGTCACCGTGGTAATTTTAGTAGAAATGCAGCGACGCTGCCTTCGGCACTAATGACACCTGCGTCACCGCCAAAAACGTAGCGGTTAGCCACAAGCTCGAGAGCGAAGGCCCGCACTTAATCGAATAGCCCCAGCAACCAAGCCAGACAGCAGCACCCCTTCACCGGTCCGCTTCTCCGACTAAGCAGCGGCAGCTACTGGACACCCTTTAAGAACGGAGGCAGCCTGCGAAAACCAGGGCCGGCTTGCACGATAAAGTCCGAGCTAAGTCCAGACTTAAATGGTGTCTTTAGAAAGACCAAGCTTATTTAAGACGGCTCGTGTTCCGAACGTCGAACGCTTCGGGTTCATGTTCACCAGAGTGGCTTCCCAGAACGGCCTCAGAAACCACTTGGGGCATTTTTCCTCGTAACACAATCTTAAGCCGCGAAAAGCAATGGCACGGATTTTACACAAAGCAAAATTGACGGAATGTGTACATCTTACAGCAGGGACAGTGCCAGCGTATCCCTGTATTTCCCTAATTTCTCTACTTAGACACCTGGCGTCCTTGTGTCTTAACCAAGACAGCACTAGAGTCGTAATCATACAAGCGACTTATTCAAGTCAGGACGGAAAACCAGTCTTGACTCCAGTCTTAAGCGGCCATGCTAGTGGCCTATTCTTTAGACTCCAGTTAAGTCTGGACTTAGCTAAGACAGTCTTAAGATTGTTTTGTGCAAGTGGGCCCAGGTCGCCTTCTTCACCCAACTTGCGCGCCTACGAAACTTTCTAGGCTTTTACTGCCTCCAGGAAAAATTTTAAACTTTTGCATATTAGTAAATGAATTCATTCTCTAGTGTGGGAAAGCTTTTTTATTACTGAACAACACTATATGTACAACACCTACAATAGTTTGTTCGAGTATTATAAGCTCAGGACTCTGTTGTTGCGGAAGCAATCTGTACCGGGGTGTTTTTTCGTGCTCACCGTGGTATGACGTTGATTTGGGGACGCAAAAGCCGATAATAAGCTTTTATACATCTACCTAAGAAAATGCACCCCTTCCCTTGATGTTCGCTTCGAATGAATTTTATAACTTGAAAACATTTCTTGCCTCATGAAGGGCGTGGGCAGGACTTGTCACCAGGAGCTGTAGACGGAGCGTGTCACCACAACCTGTCCCCATGAACTGTCAATCACCCGTTGCAAAATTATTTAAGGAAGTTTGGTTTGGTTTGGTTTGGTTTGGTTTGTGGGGTTTAACGTCCCAAAGCAACTCAAGCTATGAGAGACGCTATTTAAGGAAGTGCTGAAGTAATAAGAAAGAACAGAATGGCTCCAACCGAATTAGTAATAACATATTAAACAAATTAAAACAATTTCTAAAGTTGAAAATTAACTTTAATTTGATTTATTATGATTACTAGTTGATTATTTTATTACGTGTCCAATTAGGCAATAATATAAGTATTATAAAAATATCTACATTGTTACTAATTTAGATTAGTTTATCTGTAGTTGATTTATCCCAATTACGGAACCAGTTGCTGAAATGGTGAATCACGCTGATTACGTGTCCGATGATCTGATAGCAGGCATGCCCAGGCAAGACTAGGACGTCATAGTAGTGACGGACGTCGATACAGTCAAGCCATACTGCTCTTATAAAAGCCACGTGCCGGCACGTGTGAGTCAGTTTGCTGTGAGGCACCGACGAGGACGGACGTGCGATGGGAGCTAAGCGAGGTCTAATGTCTCCGGTGAGTAGGCGCACGCGGAACGCCAAATTGAAACTGTTCACGTTCCAGGCAGAACGCGAGGAGCAAGGTGAAATGCCACGGCTGCTTTCCACGACGCGGGACAAACACACTGAGCTTTAACGTATTCAGCTCCAGACACAATGCGGTGACACGCGCAATTACTAAACGCTCTAGCAATTGTCCCCATTTGGATGTGCTAGAACAAAAGTTAGCGCGTAAATGCGCATAGAAATGTCAAATGAGAGAAAGAAACGAACGTGCAACAAAATAATCGGCAGCAGGAAAAAAATGCTTTCGCATCACCACACTTGAAGAGATTTAATGCATCCCGTGATCTTTTCATTCATTCATCGTTTTGACTACCCCTTATTTTACTCTGTAGATAATAGGTACAAGGACATCTATGTCTCTTTACGTGCGGCAGAAGACATGGCACAGGATTGATTGCTGCTGATGCAGGCGGACATCATTTTATTGAGGCAGCTAAGCAATGTATTCAAAATCGTACAGCATACAGTTGTTCCCGTGTGTGCAAATGTAAAAGCAAGATGCAAGGCACTGTCATGGCAGTTGAACACACGGGCCATCACTGGCGCAGGAAGGTCTAGGTGGAAAAATCCGACTTATTCAAGAGGACCCTAGACGGCGTCTTTAGTGTACTCTAGAGTCGGGATGATAGTGCGGACGGGCGTAGCGCTGCACATCAGACTAAAATCGTGTGCTCGCATCATACGTAGATCTGAACAGAAGTTCGCCAATACTAGATAACGTTTAAAATTTTAAATACCTCACTTCTACAACCCTAGTCATCATCATCATTGCACCTTTTTATTTTTTCGAGATGCGTCTTAGGTGCGATAAGAGAAGCTTTCTTTTTTCTTTTTTTTTTACTGCATCTCCACATTCAGCTTGATTTACAGGATTTAATATCCCAGAGAGACGCAGGGGGTGAAGGCCGCCATATTGAAGGAATCTGGATATATTTACTCACCATAGTTTACTTAACGGCGCAGATATCGCATGGTGCATGGGTGATTTGCTTCGCCTTCATCAGTACGCTGCCGATGCGGCTCAAACTCAAACCACTGACCCGCCCTCCATCTGCGAATCTCCTAAAACTTATTTGTCTGTACTATGGCATGTTCATTTATCATTACAACAAAATGCCATAAACATAAGTAATGTGGATGCAGAGGCTCAATGTTTCTTTTGCTAATTTAAATTCTCTTTATTCTTGGCGCCAAAATGTCCATTATATTCTCACTGCCGCTGTAAGCTGCGCAGGTTTAATCTGCATCCACAAGTCTGTAAATCCTTGAAGAGTTGGGAGCTGAGCCACACTAAGGCATGATAACTTGGCACATAAGCCGGTATTCGAGGCACGTCCACATTTAATGGGCAATAAAGACGTCCGTCACGGGATTTCTGCGGCACCACATTTATGTTTTCTGGCGAATGCAAATGGTTCGCTGTGTTCTTTGTACCTATTTTTATAAGCACACAGAAATAGTTCCTTAAACATTTCGTGCTGTACTTGTAGGAAATAATCAACACCGATTTTATGCGCATGTTATAAGCCACGAAACACTGAGAAGAATTCTTTAAAGATTCTTTTATTACGGTTTTCTGCACTTCAATCAGATACAGCGCTGATGCCTGCAAAAATAATGACCTGCAGATTCAGAAGCCTATCAACGTGAACGCCCAGGAGCAGAATGAAAAAAAAAAATAGAGAGAGCGAAAGAACTATGTCTCGCACGAATAAAAGAGGAGCTGGTATTAAAGAGCAGTGCAGGCATAGCCAATGTCCATGACTGGCGAGTGTCATGCCGCCGAAGTATGGCCATGTGCTGACTTGAAGCGGGTCACCAATAGAGTCCCTGATCTCTAGCGGGTATTTTAACGAGGGCCTATTTTCAAACTATGAAGAAGTGTATGTCCTCGGCCCGTGAGCGACCTTCAAGACAGCTCACGGACTTTGAATACTGCTTTATGTTATTTTTTTTTTCATACTTTAAGATGGGGGTGCTACGCAGTAATGTCTGCTTTTTAATTCCTAAGATTAGTTCTTGTGATGGTGTACCTATAGAAACAGGGCCACCTGCGGGCACAATTTCTCCTCATGAGCTAGCCAGCACACTGCACTGGTGACACTGCTGCACCGAAAGTCAGCACAGCAGAAAAGATTGAGTTGATCTAATTGAGTGAACGGAACCTAATTTGCTATCGTAGAATAAACGATTGGCGGGCGTTAGCTCGCTATTTCTTGAGAATGCACTCGGAACTAATTCAAATATTTCTCGGTATTATGTCTGGCATATTAACCATCATGGTTACGTGAAGGTTTTCTGCAAGAAGTTGTGGAGCAAGAAGTTCCACAACTTCGCAGTGGCGGGTTGTCTAGAGATTGGGGCGGATTGTGTCGACTGAAATAACATAAAATAAAGTTTTCAGCTATCCATGTCAATACGTTTTCGTCTAGCACAATCTAAAATGTTTACGAACTGCGCTGCCCTGTAAATAAAGATCTGTGCATTTCTCTGTGATCGAATCCGTCCGGTAAAGCATATTTTGCTCGAACTTTTTGGTATTTGAGGAGAGCAGACGGAAGAGTGGACAGGGGACGCAAAAAAGAAAGTCAACCAGATCAGCCAATCAATGATTTCACGGATGAACGAACCCTGCATTGGGTGATGGCCCTGCGGAAAAAGCGTCTCGGGAACGCAAATCTTCCTTGCTGCCGCTCAGAGCAAACACAGAAGATCAAGAAGATTCAGGAGCTCTTGGTGATAGTCAAACATGCATTAAGCGAAATATTCGATTTCTCTGAATGCGCTCTGGATTCCCGTCCTTGTTCTCTCCCCTACTATCCCCCTCTCCTAAATCCCCACTGCCGATCTCTGAAGCACGTCTTCGAAGGTACACATAACAGGCCGGCGATGAAGCTCATCGTTCTTTTTTTTTTGCTCCTGCACGAAGAAAGCAAATACGACGAGTTAGCGCTCCCGGACCCCGATATTGACGCAGCCCTCGCGGATGAGGTTGGTTCCAAGGATGCACAATCGACCAAGGCTATTGCAATGCGAGCCGCGCTTGGAACCGTTTCTGGACATTCAGGACTAGCACCATAACAACTGAATCTAAAAATTTTATTGCCGACAACATCCGCGGTGGTTCCGATCATGAGGGCTATCTTGTACGCATTGAGTTTTCGCATGTGATGCATTTGTTCTAAATTTTGTTGCACTGTTTGAGTGCGTGACTATCGTGCTCGCGTATGGAAGACTCATAATTATTACTATGTCGTGCAAGACACGAATTCCGCTCTATCGGTCGTGTGCTGCTTTTGGAGGCAGCATTCTTTGAAAATTCATTGTTAGAATTTTTCATTTTATGCAAGCGCGAAATGTGTATGATTCTGTTTTCCGCCAAGCTCTGTAAGTTATTATTGCCAATAGGTAAAATTTACGCCTTTATCTGCAGATATAGCGCATCAGTTCTCCCCAAAAACACTAAAATTGCATACATTTTAACCATGGTTGTGTATGCGAAGGTGGGGCGCCCATGTCAAATATATTAGCAGCGGAGGCCCACGGAATATTACCTTACGTATTGCTACGAAGATGACGAAGCGGGCAGTGGCGCTGGGCGGAGCGCTCGCTTTAGGCCCACTGGCCATTAAAAAGCATATTTCATCGTCATGTCATCACGTCGTTCTATTTTTGTTGTGTCGCCGTGTTCCCTCGCTTGTCATCCCACCACGTAACATTTGGTGGAGGTGCGGGATTCTTTCCGGTGTTCATCCTGAAAGAACAGACACAGCTCGATTCGAACATCTAAAGGGCCGAACACGCTCCCAGTAGCAGCGAAAGCAACTGATCCACGCTGCTGCTTCTTTGTCTTCTCCGCCTCGGTAATGGCTGCGACCATTCTATTGCATTGTCTGGAATAATGTTTTGTACCTTACGCAGAAAAAAAGAGTGCGGCCGCTTCAGAGTGCATGGCAATTTATTGACAGCAAAAAATAATTACAAATTACATATTGAATATAAAATGGGTCCCACGCCACAAACCCTGGGCAGGAACTCCAAGCTATTACCCCTAAAATTCACTTGGTAACTAATTACTGTTTACTGCGCAAGGAACAAAGACTAACACGTTAAATTAGTAAAACGTAAAATTAGTGTGAAATCAAATTGAAAGCCACACACACAACACACAAGCCGCCGAAGTACACAGTACCACAGAAAATACGCAAGTTTCAGAAACAACGCAAACATACTGATACAGTTCATGATGCCGGGGCAGATTATTCAGTTAATAAATGGATAGTGATGATTGATACTGAGCAGGTGATTCTTTATTTGCTTTTGAAGAGATGAAAGATTAGTGGTTTGTTTCATCCTGAAATTTAAGAGGAGGGGATGAAGGAAGAGGAAAGGCAGGGAGACTAACCAGTAGAAGAAACCGGTTTGCTATCTTGCACTGCGGGAAGGGGGTGAGTGGATATAAAAGCGATGCTTAAGAGAAGGATGGGTGAAGTCAGTATAGTCACATCACAGCTATATCACGTCACATCATATCACATCACAACTGAAATTGTGAAAATGAAAATTCCAAAGTAATTTGCCACCATATCGAAATTTAAAAATTCCAAAATGATATGGTAGCAAATTCAAGGCATTTTTTAGCGTACCGCCTTTTAGTACTATGAAGTGGTTACTTTTGGTGTTATGAAATCGGCACGACAGAGGATAAGTATGAGTTTATCGATGAATAGCAGTGGAAATAACAAAAATATAAAGATATAAGGTACGGAGGGATAGAAAGTTTAGTTCAACTAGAGTCTTCTCTGGTTCAGCGAAAAATATTCGCAAGGGTGACACTCCAACCGAAGAAGTGATAATGCGTAATGCGTGATGATGCGTTATTCCAACTTACTCTTTTTCGCATATTTCCAGCCTCGGGAAGGTTTAAACATAGGTATCATTCATTATTACTAACTTTGCTTGGTAATAGCGGAATTTTTTTATGTTGACCTTTTCATAGCGTTTTTGCATATCGAATCAGAAGAACCGGAATCCCGCAGTTCTTGTGCTGCCCATAACACACCTGGAGTCGTTCCCTCCTTTGTTAATCTCGCTATGCGCAGTAACTGCAACGAGCGGCGCAAAAGAGCTAGATGGGTTCAATGCTGCTGAACTAAGTGGTGAAAGATAACTGTCCTAATAAAACCGAAGGCTGGTTTCAATGTTTATTTCATTGATTTCTTTAATGCGGTAACAATTACGAACAGAGTTTTGAAAGCATTGTAGTAAACCGCACGGTATATATGTCTACTAGAAGATTGTAAATTGTTGAAAAAAAAAAAAGGAATCGAGCAGATCAGTCACACGCCTAAGTGCACACCTGAACCATTCCGTAAAGGAAGGGCGGAACGAGGGATTGAAATAAGAAAGAGATAAATAGCTGCCATAGCGAAGGATTTCAGAAAATAGTGGAGGTCCGATAAATTCAATGGCCGCTATCCGTACAGTCTGTCTAGCCCACCATATCTCGCGCCTGCTCGCGTCATTCATATTTCAGTTGGCACCATGCTAAGAACGGCTTTTGTATAGAGGCTCCCTATTTCGAACGCGAGTGCTGATGATGTGATGTCAGCGCAGGCTAGATATCCCCAGGTGGTCGAAATTCTAAATTATTAATTATTCTTTTTTCTTTCATTCCCCGCCTTTCCCTTCCCTTATGGCGTGGTGCAGGTTTCCATTTGGAAATTCTTTTTTTTTTTCGTAAACGTGCCCTAAGGCATATTATAGAAAGTCATGTAAAGCGTTTTCTACCAGAAACCAGAGAAGGCTTTTGCTTTTAGAGTTGTCCTTTTGCCCCATGGAGAAATCCTCCTCCCTCATCACCGAAAGTCCCACTTCCTGGAGAATCCGTGTCCTTGAAGCCCTTGTCCTCGCACGAGTCCATAGCAGGTGGTCAACATCCGCCTCTGTAGCCGTTGTAGAACACTTCGGGTAGGTGGTCGGTCCTATTTCTTGAGATCCCCATCGGCATATCACCAACGGGGTAAGCCCAGCCCTTATCCTTCTAAGGGATTCCTCCTCCAGTCTATTTAAGTTATAAGTGCATGGCGGGATGAGGGCAAGTGTATATTTCCGCAGAAAGGATGCCAGGATGCGGACAACGGAGCGGGCGTCAAAAGGTAGATTAGGGGGCGGTGCATTAGTATTTGGAATTTGATGTGTGAGGTCAACTGTTTTCTGCTTAGTGTTTTCAGCGTTATCTTGTGTCGAGTGTATCTGGAGGCGTATCTTTGTTTCCTTATTAAGCGCATGAGTCTCCTGGGAAACACACAGTGTCTTTGTCAATCTTTTCAGTTGTTTTATGGTGACTAAGCAGTTTGTGTAGATGTGGGCTTCTGTTATGTGCTCTATTTTATTTATGGCCTTCATACCATCGCAGGTTGCATAAAGTTGCATCGCAAGCAGGTCCGTATGTTTTGCTCCGTATTCATTATGTAAGTTTACCTTTTCATGTGTTGGGAAGGCAGCTGCTGTTCTGCCGCCATTCCCTAATCGACGCATCTGTATATGCAATACATATTGTTACGATGAAATAAGAAGGGGTGTTTATTTACAGTGCTGATGTAGCGGAACAAGATGAAGCCTACTAGCGCCCAGAAAACCAACGCTTCTTCTTCCTCTGCTGTCACACCATCACCATCCTTCATCGTCGTCATTAGCGTGACATTTCCCCCCTACTCAGACGAAGCCCTCTGGACGTGTTCGTGAGTCGTGCGAGGCTGACACGGCTTCAAGCGGGCAACATGACATAGTTCGGTTTTGGCAGACCGGCGACCCGATGCTGTCAGGCGGGCTATTCCATAAGTTAAATCACTAATGCGTTTGATAACCACATATGGGCCGTCATAATGGGCCAAGAGTTTTTGATGTAGGCCACGGCGCCGAATTGGACGCCATAGCCAGACTAAATCACCTACAGAGTACGTGACCCGCCGGTGACTGGCATCGTATCGCACTTTAGAACGTTCTTGTGAAGCACCAGACCGTAATCGGGCGATTCTCCGAGCTTCTTCGGCGAGACAGAGGGTCTCAGCCAGGCAGGGGTCTTCACGGCTTGTGAAGGGTAGGATAGTATCCAGAGAGTAGCGTGGCGGTCTGGCATAGAGCAGAAAAAATGGACTGTACCCAGTCGTCTCATGCGTGGCGGTATTAAACGCATACGTGATGAAGGGCAGTATGGTGTCCCAGTTCTTATGCCCTGCGTCCACATACATGGCTAGCATGTTGATAAGCGTTCTGTTGACGCGCTCAGTCAAGCCATTTGTCTGGGGATGGTATGGCGTCGAGTGTCGGAAAGTTACGGCGCATAAACGCATGAGCTCTTCAACAACATCAGCAGTGAATTGTCGGCCGCGGTCAGTGATGACAATTCGTGGCTGCCCGTGTCGTAAGATGACTGAGTGCAGCAAGAAAAGCGACACCTGATGCGCCGTAGCAGATGGAAGAGCGGCGGTTTCACAGTAACGTGTGAGATAGTCCACGCAGATTACAATCCAGCGATTTCCATCCACGGACTTCGGAAACGAACCTACGAGGTCAATGCCTACTTGATCAAACGGTGCTGTCGGGGTCTTCACAGGGTGCAGCAAGCCAGACGGAGTTGCAGTTGGAAGTTTGTGGCGTTGACATTGCTTGCAACTGGCAACGTATTGTTCAACCGTCGAGCGCATTCTGGGGCAGTGAAATCTTTCTTGAGCACGGTGGGGTGTTCGAACCGATCCCAAATGCCCAGAAGTTGGATCATCATGCATAACACGCAATACATCCGTGCACAACGTCTTGGGAACTACGAGTAGGTATCGCTGGCCGACAGGCGAATAACTCTTTTTGCATATGAGGCCATCATGCACACAAAAACTGCTTGTAGGTACGTTGGCTTGGGCAAAGAGAGGCTGCAGACTGGTATCATTTTGCTTTTTCGTTTTGAAAACAATCGTGTCGGGGAACGCTGGCTCGAGGGTCGATATATAATTGTCGAAATCGTCACTTTCAGGTCCAGTCGTGGCCATTGGCATCCTAGAAAAACAATCTGCGTCTGCATGATGCCTCCCGCTTTTGTACACCACGGCAAAGTCATATTCCTGTAACCGGAGGGCCCAGCGTGCGAGGCGACCACATGGGTCTCGAAGGTTCCGCAACCAACAGAATGAATGATGGTCAGTTACGATAGTAAACGAACGTCCGTACAAATATGAACGGAAACGCTGCACAGCGAAAACTACAGCTAGGCATTCCTGTTCGGTGACTGTGTAGTTTCGCTCCGGCTTGCTCAGGGTACGACTTGCGTACGCGATAACATGATCTCGTTCATCGTGCCTTTGGACAAGGACTGCACCAAGACCGATTCTACTAGCGTCCGTGTGTACTTCTGTCATTGCAGTAGGATCGAAGTTACGTAGGATGGGTTTCGATATTAAAAGAAACTTCAGTTGACGGAATGACGCGTCGCAGTCTGGTGTCCAGTCAAAAGTAGAGTTTTTGTGGAGACGGCACGTCAATGGGTAAGCAACGTCAGCAAAGAGATGTATAAAGCGTCTAAAATACGAACACAACCCTAGAAAACTGCGCAACTCCTTCACTGTCTGCGGGGGTTTAAAAGACTCAACAGCGGCAGTTTTCTGGGGATCCGGCATTACACCATCACCATTGACAAGGTGTCCTAGCACCAGCGCTTGGCGCTCTCCAAAGCGGCACTTTTTGGAGTTCAGAATTAGGGCGGCGTTGTGCAGACAATTCAAGACACGTACTAGACGGTCATTGTGTTCTTGGAAGGATTTCCCAAATATGACGAATATGGTGACAATATGTTCCTGGGAGTACATCAACTAGAGGGCAAAACGCCGGCTTATCTTTACTACGTAGCTTTGTCGTTTTATTCGTCGTAATAGTCGTGAACTACTATAGAAGGGAGTTAGCTATTGTCAGTGTTTTGATTGTCAACGCATTGTTGAAGGATACCATGGGTATATTTTCACTTCATATGTCTTGCCTCTCCCTGTTAAATGAGTTCTGTCAATGTGTTGGCGTGATTGTGCGCATTGCGTTCCTATTTTTTGTTCTAGCTCTGCCCACTGTCGTCTCGTCAGTCATTGGAACTGGGCCTGCTATATTTTTCTGGGCTGAAGCACCGATTGTACAAGACGTCTTACCATCTCCGTTCGGGCTCCTCCTCCCTTTGACGAAATACGTTTTATCAAGTGCAAGGAAATTGTTGCTACGTTTTTCATCCTATGGAGTTCTTTTGCTAATTTGACAGATTTATTTTTATCTAGAGGAAGGACTGTCAACTCGTCCACCACTTGTAATGTCTGATTTCCAATCTTAAGCATAACTATTTTCGTTTCCGGTTGTTTCTTTCATTCTTATTTGCAACCTGAATGTAGCTGAACTTTTGGGGTGACAGCTGCAGACCTGCATCGTAGACGTACTCATCTAGTGTATTTTAGGACCTCTTGCCGATAAAGATTTTGTGCCCCAAGATGTTTATCAGTACACTATATTGTGACATCGTCTGCGTAAATAATGAACTGCATCTCTGGCATTTCAACTAATTACCAACCCAGAGGGATGAGTACAATATTAAATAACAAAGGTGCTAAGACTGGTTCATGCGGCACGCCTCTCTTTGAGGTGCAATTGCCGATTCCTTGTCCGTTTATCCGGACAGAAAACGTCCGGACTTTGGGCAGCTTATGCACCGCTTTTATGACCTGTATCTAAGTGCCCATAGTTTCCATGTTGTTAAGTATCTTGGCATGCGATACGTTATCATATGCCTTTGCCGCCTCAGTAGCGACCACGGTGCCTAGAATGTGGCTATGAGGCGACACATGTACAACCTCTTCAGCTAGTATAGCCAGCCCAGTTTCTGTGCCAAAGCTTATACGGAATGCAGTTTGCAGAGCATGGTAATTTTGCTGACTTTCCAATTACCATGACAGGCGGGTGGCTATCATTTGTTCATAAATCTTGCAAATTGTCGGCGTTAGTGATATTGGCCGCATATATATGATTATATGCTTGTAGAAGGTTTTCCAGGCTTTGAAATTGGGACCACTAGCGAGTGTTTTCAGCCGACTGCAATTTCTCCTCCTTGCCATATCTCATTTATCACATACTGCAGGCTGTCAATTGCGTCTACTTCTAAATTCTTGAATATATGATAAGGTTTGGTTTGGTTAGGTTTTGATTTTTGGGGTTTAACGTCCCAAAGCGATTCAGGCTATGAGAGACGCCGTAGTGAAGAACTCCGGAAATTTCGACAACCTGGAACATCATCATACCTTGGCGCAGTTTTCTACCATTCGCTTCTTTGATAGCAGCCAATACCTCCAATACCTCCAATTTCGTAAATGATGATGTTATCCCCGTTTTATCAACCACGTCCTTCGTCGGTGTACAAGCGGGACACTGAGCAAGATTCGGGAAGATAAAAATTACAGATAAAAGTAACACTCAGCCTCTACTTCGGGCTGAGTGTTACATCACTTGCTCAAGTCAAGTGGCGTTTGAGGAATGTTGGACCTTCTATAGACGGCAGCATTTTCCAGAGTTTCCGTCCGTCTCTGCTCTTGCTCTTCTAGCAGAAATTGAAGGGCATTGGTACCCTAAGTGCCATGTGATTGAACACAACCGATGATGTTCCTGTATCAAGAACGCCGAGGACCGTAGCTTGCAGTGTAATAATTTTGTATTATTTTCCAAAACTTTATTAGAGAGGCATCTACAAATCCATTGTGTAATTTCGTTCCGATACATCATTACCATCATATCATTTATTCCAACAATAACATTACAGATGCTGAGGACCGTGAACAAAAAGCCTGTTACTGGGCTTGACAGGGTTCATGGCCTATAAACGTGGCATTGGCAACAAACTAGGATACAAGCAGAACGCGTCAGATATGGAAGGACCTGGTACAAAATCAAGGCAATTACAAGATAAACAAGGTGTTATATGAAGTGTACCGTGTATGGTAAAATGCACAAAAAAACAAAAAGGGCTACGATATATTTACAACAATAGTACTGTGGCTATGAAGCAATTCGTTTGTTTAGAAGTTAGTGCGTGCTTGAGGTATTTCCCACATTTCACTACTGCGGGTATTCCGTACTGCGGGTATTCCGTGTTTTTTGTTTAGTAGTCAGGTTTGTTATGCCGCCTAAAAGTTCTTGCTTCTGTTTAATTCCGTTAGCATAATGCTTAAGGAGCACTGTTTATTAAATGTCAGGAAGTTTGATATGTTCTGTTCCTTGAAGAGAGGTGCAGTGTGGCTGTCGTATGCAGCATTTGCAATTATACGAATTGCCTTTTTTGTATGGTGTGAAGTTTAGTAATATTCGACAAACTAGTACCCCACATAAGATGACAATAGGTAATATGCGAAGTAAGCAAGACACTGAAAATAGGGTGTTTAATGCAAACAGGAGCAAAATATCGCAATTTACACAGGATCCCTGTAATACGCGAAATTTTAGTGGCAACTGCATCTATGTGAGCATTTCAGGACATAATTTTTTTGCGAACATAACACCGAGATATTTAACTTGCGACACAATTTGAATATTTGCAGTGCTGAGATGGAGTAGGGCTTGCGTGTCTATGTTACGGATTTTTGGCCTGAAAAAAAAAAAAGCAACTTTTGTTTTCCTGCCTTTCCTTTCGTTCTAGACTACCTTGTCCACTCCTCTCCCCGACAGCTGACGCGCGTATGCGAGTACCCTCTCAACGGCAGCTGGCGTGCGGCGCAGCGTACGCCCCTAGCAATACCTATAATTCAAGGTCCTATCGCAGTGTAAAATGACCCTGACGAATGTGAACAATAGAATTAGCGCTCTGAAATTGTAGGATTTAAACGTGACCAATGATTGTAACGTCAAGGTCTGGTGAGCCAATCAGGAATCAGGCACGCGCAAGATTTTGTTTTTGTTTTTTCTGCCTCTGACGATCATATGAGGGCTTTCGCTATAATAAGTGAAAATCGAAGCGCGATTTACAAAAAGCAACTGTAAAACACTCTCGTTGTTTGTTGGTGGGTTTTTTGTAGTTTTCTCCACTCTATGGCCTCAGAATTCTGTTATATTATGTCTGAAGTAGCAGATGGCAAAACAATATTGGTCTTAATTTTACTACCAGGAGTATGCTGTTATTGTTCTTGTTGATGACCTTATAAAAAAGACGGGCTGGTCATTTAGCTTCGGTTATCCCTGCCGTTTTCTGAGTTGTTTCAGAAAGGCGGCCACTTTTGGGGTATTAAATAAAAATCAGTGTTTACAGTTGATGGAGATTAACGAAGCTTATGAGACTAACAAAAGACATGATGATTTCTTTTCTTTTTGATTACATGTAAAAGCACGATTTTTATTCATATTTTGAAAGAGGCCGCGCTGAAAGGGCCATTAGATCAAGGAACGTCTCATTCCAGTCATAAGAGAGCGTCAAAACCATGCTACGATAAATAACATTTCGTTAGGTTTTGTTTTCTAATGTACTCTTTACCGATTTTTTTTTTAAATAATGAGGATGCCACCAGGCTTGTAGATGGTCAGGTAATTCTGATTCGGGAATTAATTTGCCGATTCTAGAGCGCCTGGTCGGGCGCCTAATGAGCGCTGGAATCGATGCTTTCTGTTTTTCACCCATTCGATTCCTAAATGAATAGTAATATTATAGCGTAGATACACGCACACAGCGAGTAGATGTAATAAATATTTGCAAAGGTGTAGCTGACCACAGACGAACAACTTCAGGTCAGCTGCGCCCAGCACCAACCACCCACACTTCGTCGTCATCGCTTTCACCACATTCCACACGCGAGCATAGCACTTTCTCCTCCTCGTCCCTTGACAATATATTTCCCGATAGCTAAGCGCCAGGGCTAAACACACTAGGGCAATATCCAGGAAATAATTTCAAAATTATTGAAACACATATTGATTGAGATACATTATGAACAGCTTTAGGAGATGTCTGTTTCTAGAATTTCGGCAATTGTAGCAATTTATATTTCGTTAAAATAGACAAACATGTCCGTCAAGTGGGAACTTCGGATCCGTCTCTGCCTCTGCGACGTATATTTATAGATATGATAGTCGGCGCTAAAAATTGATCATTGTAACTTTACAAACTGGTAAACTGCGGTCCAGTGAGCAACAGTGTTAAAAAAATTAATAAAAGAAACGAAAGAGCAATGCCGGAAATTGAAATCCTAGAGGACAATGCGCACTAGTTCGATAAAAAATGAAAAGGTCGCAGGCGCTTAACGCAACAGTACTACGAGCGAAGAACTCCATTCATGAAATGATGAACACAAAGACGACACCGCGCAAAGCAGTTAGTGTTTGGAATACAAAATAATTAAAAATTGGGTATTTTGAGAAACGCATTGCCTAGTTGTTTTTCCCATGCAAACAAGCCTCGACATAATGTGTAATGAACGACGAAGTTAAATGCATTTTCTCTCTCTTTTTAAAATTCATTGTAAAATTTTCAAATTCTTGGTTGTTGTTTTTTTTTTTTTCAGGATTTGCTAAAGGGAATATTTTCCTAAATTCTGGCACTACTGGGAAAAATAAAAAATATGTCTTCTGGATCCTGAGGTTAGTAAACTAAGAACACATCAATTTTATCGTAGTTAATAAAATTTAATTTCTCCACGGTTCATTCATCTAATTTGCGGATTATTTTGGCCAGGTGTTAAGCTGAGTGCACCGACGGATAACCAAATTTTTCAAACAATTCTATACGGTTGCGAAAAAAAGGCTGATATGTTTATTAAAATCACCTGAAATTCAGTTAATTCTGTGCTAATAATGGCAGAGGGGAAATTGGCTACGATAAGGATGCCATGAGATGCTTTGTATACAATATAATTACCAAATCACTTTAGTTGAGGGAGGAGTTTGTCGGAGGCAGGTCACCCGATGATTTACCAGCAAAAACAAATAACGAAAGCCGAAAGCGATTTGCCTAACAGAGAAACAAAGAAATCAGTTCCAAATGCCATCAGAATCCTTCCATTCAATCCTGCGCCGTATATGAATCCAACCGCTGATTGAAATAATCATACAATCAGCTGCACATGACTAGATGGGTATAATGAAAATTTATGAAGTTATAATGACGTCAACACTTCGAATTGAGTAGGTCCCTGAGGCGTTGTATTTATACACGATTAATAGAGCAGTACAGCTAAGTGCTCGACATTATTACAAATATCGGAAGCTACAGTTTGATCAACTGCATTCTCTATATGATACTGTTGCATAAATTGTAAATTAAATTGCAACAATATGCCTACAGTCGACGCTAATGCAGACAATAAAAGTTGCTCGTTTTACAGCTTAAAATTGCATACTACCATCGAATCGCAGAGCACAAAGCAAGCATCGCTGCTCATGCATGCATCGCAAAATAGCGCCCACTAGCCAGTCTATTCACCCATTTCAGAGCCAATTTACATCGGTATTATGCGCGCGCGCTATGCAAGCTTTTAGGCTTCATAGAGCTGCCTGTATCACTGTGATGGTCGGGTTTATTATTTGAAGCAGTATGAGTTTCTTTATGGGGAGCTTCAGAAGCTGCCATCTTCCTCTTGTTTTTTTTTCTTGCTTGTTTGAAGTATATTACTTTCTATTATTACTCAGGTTTGTTGTATCTATTGTTATTTCTCATGCTTTGAATTATTTTTATTTTGAAAATTACGTGGCTGCTCGTTTCTACATCTCAAGTGAGTGCCTTAAAAAATGAGACTCAAACAGCTGTGCATATTCTTTTCTACTTTACGCCGAAGCTATGTTTATTTTACGCTTTAGAAGGAGCTTGTAAATCCAGCTGCAGTGGGGCTTGATAAAGGCATTCGCCTATCATTGCTCAGAACATGGGCCAGATCATGTTCGAAGAAACTGCATACTGTCGCCCCTGAAATGGAAACATAATGGCCACCTAACTCAGTTGGACCAAGTTAGACGAGCCTTAGCTCTATATTATGTGACTTTTGCGTTATTTGGCGTTTGATTTTGGATTCTTTTCGTCGAGACAATTTTGACTATATATGACTTACATTCGTCGCATAAAATTGAACTTTACTTATAGTTACTAATCACCTATGGTCTGTGCAGTGACTTTAGTTTAGTGCAACCGTACTCTATGCAGCGATATGGCCCGAAGAGTATTGCCTCTAGGCAGTGCCCCGCCTGTGCAATTAGAGGTTACGGAGTGGCATCAAGGGCTTCAAGCGAGGTTTAATTAGTGCGAAGATGCTAAACCTAGTGCCAAAAGCAGAAGCGGGCTATGCCCCCTACATCCACCATAAGCGGGCGATAGAGCGGTGGAGAGCACTTTGCATCGATAGAAAGAAAAAGGACTGAGATGTCAAGTGCAGAAACACACCTGCATGCTCGCGTTTTCACACTTTCGCGAAAAGATGTCTGCGTTAACGGGCACTCGGTGCTGTACGGTTACCACTCGATCGTAAAGCATGGATGCCTACTTTCGCTTTGACTCTTGCTTTTTTCGAACATCTTTGTGTCTTTCTGCCGGCGATAGGAAACCATGAAAGTCGAATCTGCGGATGTATAGTATGATTCTTGTTTTTACCTAAACCGTTACAAAACGTTGCCTCTCTGCTAATAATTTCTGGTGAATTGCGCAGCTTTAACGTCATTTTTATGCGCGAAAATATATATTAGACATTCCCGCTCTCGCACTATGTATTGAAGTGATTTCTGCAATGAACAATGTTTTTATATTTTCTGATTCCTCACAAACGTTCTAAGAAAACAACGCATAGTACTGCGTCTTCTTTCGATAAAACATGTGATTTCTTTTGCCTTCTGGGCACATTTTTGTGGCAAAGTGTCCGCTTCATTTTAATACACCTGCAAAACTGTGTAAAATAAAATATTACATACAACTTTGGGAACCCCTACTTTAATTCCTCATAACTCGACAAATCTATTTTAGTGGGACTGTTTGATTATAACAAAAGTACTAATTATTTAGTGACCAATTTGATGAGAGAATAACCCTTCAGGAATTTTGTTTTCTTCATGAGGCAACTAACAGTCTTGGCCTGTTTTAACTTGTTTGTTTTGTTCTGTAGAGAAGGCGTGAGCGGGAGCTGGTAACGCTGTCACATAATTCGTTTAACAGCAAAAGTTAAAAATCTCCCTGCCTACCCCCTCTAATTTAGGTTGCCATTATAGACTATGATACCGATGAAACTTTATGGCGGAAATCCAGCTTTAAGAAAGAGCAAGGCTGCAGACGGTGCTTTTAATTCATACAAACTGTGATCAAATATCGATTTTACAAGCATTTCACCTCAGAAGAGCAGTGTCACTTCCCGAAAAGCCAGCGCTCGTTGAAAATATGTTGCTATCCGACGGCAATAGGGATGGAAACACGCCGCTCCCCTAAGCGGGGCAATTGCCTAAGGGATTTGTCCACCAATGCAATGCGTTCCTTTAAATTTAACGTAAGATTGCGCATATAGTAAATAAACAAAGTAAGGAAAGCACAGAATTCCAAGAAATAAAGGGTAAGAAAGAATGGCAAGACGAAGAATAGAAAGAAATAATGAGTCAGAAAGAGAGATATAACACACAGAACAAAAACACGAGTGACCAAGAAAAGAAGGAAAAAGAGGTGAAAGGGGCCCAAAGGACGATTAAGTAAAAACTTTGAAAACAAGGCTCAGTATTGGGGCCAATTCAATCTCTTATTCATGTTAACGATATAGTAAAAGCTCTACGCAGTGATGTCAAGACAAAGTTTTCCGCAGATGACTGCCTTATTTAAATCTGAGTTAAATCTAAAACCGACCAAATGAAGCTTAACAAAAGTTTCGAAGAAATTTTGGACTGGTGCACGAAATGGGACATGTATGAGCGACTGATAAGTACTTAGTTTCGTATGTGCAGGACAAAAACAGTTTTGCAGCATTCTTACTCAGTTCATGGCGTTCCACTTAATTAATCACCGGCTGTAAAATATCTAGGCGTTACTATTACAGAAGATCTACGGTGGAATACCAACATCTGCACCAAAGCTTTTACGTCTCTCTGGTTTGTCCGGCGTAAGCTTTCAAAAGCCACTGTCCCTGTTTAGTAAGCAGCATATAAAGCGATTGTCAGGCCATGTTTTGAGTACGCTTCCTGTCTGTCCGACCCCTTCACTGGCAAAAAACATAACCAGGCTAGAAAAAGTCCAAAGGACCGCGGCTAGATTCATTGGTAACAAATATAAAAGAACTGACAACCCGACAAAAATGATCAGGTATCTCGGCCTTGACACACTTAAGGTCAGACGTAGTGAATGTCGATTAAGGTACCTATACCTCAGATACAATAACCCGATCCTAATGAACAATCATAATTTCATTACCGCTTACGCCTCACGCGCAAGCTCCCGTTTTGACAACAGTAAAATGATTCAAGAATATGCCGCTATGAATAACACGTTTAAATTTTCATTTTTTTCTAGAACCGTAAGCCAGTGCAAACAATTACCGAAACATATTGTCCGTAGCTCCAGTGTTGATGCATTTATTGCAAATTTGAAGAAAATGCGTACGTAATGTCTTTGTGCTCATGTGTCCGATTTCATTTGCTTCAGTTCATACCCTGGTGTGGTGTACCTTTTATTGTATACTTTTTTGTCTCACTCCTGTTTAGTGTCATGTAAAGACTCTGCAGTGTAATAAATAAATAAATAAATAAATAAATAAATAAATAAATAAATAAATAAATAAATAAATAAATAAATAAATAAATAAATAAATAAATAAATAAATAAATAAATAAATAAATAAATAAATAAATAAATAAATAAATAAATAAATAAATAAATAAATAAATAAATATTGACCAATACTTCTGTCCCCAAAGTTGGGACTCATGGGTAACCAGAAGAAAATCTGGTCTGGCGTCGATTTACAATAACCAATCCATGGTGAACTCCATGAAGAAACAGCTGATTTTAAAGAATAGAGATGAGGGGAGACAAGGATATTCAATTGAGGCGAAACCAATTCGCGAGATTATTTCAGGGTAGCAAAACGGCTTCACGCATTTCTCTTGCAAAGTTTATATTATATTCTCGCTTCCTTTTAAAGGCCGCATGGTTACATCCTTGCGAACGCTTCTCGAGGTACATCCTCATCTGGCGTTCTAACCTTTACCTTAACAGTGTTAAGTGATGCCTGGCGCTCCGTTACATGTTTAGGCTGCATACATACGGGATCGGCATTTCTTCGTTGCTAGGCTTTTCGGCGCTGAAGAAAAGCGTATGAAGCTTAAAATGTCTCATTTCTTCGAAGTCTGAGGATTAGGTTTCTTTTTTTTTTTTCAGCCTGTTCACATGTTTTATATACTATAACTTGGTGGTCTTCTAGCATTAATTTAGGAGTTGTGGTACTTTTCGCATCACGCCCAATAACAAATTTTCATCTGTGCTGCTGTTTCTCCGTTCTTTTTACCGATATCTGCATGTAGGTATCATCGATTTCCTTCAGACAAACAATAATCTGCATAAATGAATACTCCCGGAAATCTCCCGTTCTGTACACCCTCGTAAATGTCGTAAGTGCATCCTTACAACTTATGGATCTCTGCCCTAATATTTCGTTCATAAAATAAAGAAAGCTGTCAACCTACTCTCTTTGATAGTGGCTTGGCTTCCTATAGGTTGACATAGCGGTGAGACAAACAACGCGGGTGAAGTATGGAACCGAATTATCTGCAGTCTCTCTCCTACGTTTATTGTTTCTTCTCCGATATCTTCCTGTTGTTGTACTCTGTAAACACCCCGGAAAAACAAGACACAAAGGAAAGATAAGTGCATCTGTTTACACATTACAGCTCTCTGTTAAAAACAAAATTCAATTTCATAAAGGATCACAAAGGCGAGAAATAGCACCAAATGCAATTAATCATTTTAACATGGCAAGATATGCAGGTCATCTAATTAAAAATTTTCCAAAAAGCAATAAATTTTTATTGGGTTCAAAAACTATGCTCCATGACACACGGTAAAACCAAGCCCTGTCGTTCGTCCTCGCATCCTGCTCCCAAACTGCCTACAGCACGTTCCCTTCCGCCCTTAGTGTGCATAAGCAGTTGCTCCAAATGCAAGAAACGCCAGCGCCGTAGTGGTTCACCGCGCTAACCCCTAGAACGACAATAACCACAACAACACAGAGCGCGAACTCATGTTTATTACTTGTTTTTTAGAAACGATTTGTGGAGACTAACCAGCAACTCGGCGGCCCCGATAGCAGTGAGTGCCCGCGATGGTCGTCTGGCAAGGAACGACCGCCAATAATTTATACGGTACTCTATTCCCAGATCTCAGCTAATCTTAGAGAACAGGCTCCGATAATGCTCACAACAGTCTGATAACCCATATAACCTGATGCAGGCTGTTACGATGGGTTCAGGGAAACCGGGCTGCCTCTGGCATAGTAAGTAGACATGGAGGAAGGGCACTGCCAGACGGTAAACAAGGAACAAGAAAAGCGTAAACGAAGTAAATTTTCACAGAGTAAGCTGTATTCTTGACCATTCATGCAGGAGCAAAGCTACTAGCAGCATACGAGAATTTGAAGAAGGACGGCAGTCCGCATTTTCAGATATTCAGCTGTCTATCTCTCTCTCTCTCTCTCTCTCTCTATATATATATATATATATAATATATATATTGTTTTCGCAGAAAACGAAAAACTCAGCACGAGTATACTTGACATCCTAAATCTGTTTCGGGAATGTTCTACTGATCTGTCTTTCGCGAATGAGATGCCTGCAGATGCTGCCCTCCACTTGTAAAGTTCCAAGCTGGTCTTTTAGAGCCTAGCTCTTTGGCGTCCGTACCTGAGTTTCGAGTCGGCGTCGGCGCTGTGCCTCGTAGCAAGCTCCGCCCGCCGCCCTCGCAGCCCTCCAGCTGAGTCCCCCAGCTGAGCCCCCCAGTTCAGCCCCCTTCTGTTTCCGTGGCGGCGGTTGCTGTGAGCGCTCCTGCGCGTTCGCAGCAGCGCATTTGCTGCTGCGTGACCACCCTCCCCTCCCGTTTCCTGCATGGCGGCGACGATGTTCTCCGGTTGGCACAGCTCCGGCTCGCTATCAGCGGATCACGGTGCGTGTATTCCAAGCTGAAACACAGAGCCACGTTGTCTTGACTCGCTAGCGACGTCAGCGGCATCAGTCAGTCGCTGGTATCTCTTCGCCGCGTAACGTTGTTATGATCCCACGCGCTGCCTCCAGCAACCTCCCGATAACTTCATTGCTCTCTTCATTTCTCCGACCACAAAGCTTCCTTCATGACAATCAAAAACTCTTAGTGGAGTGTTTCTTGAAGGAATATGTGTGAAAATTTAAAAAACGTTTACTGTAATTGTACATACATGTCTTGCTCGAAATATTTGCCTCAATCTATCGAAAAAGTGAAACAGCCGATAAGCCGCGCTCAAACTTCGCATTAGGAAGTAACCTAATATTCGGCAAATTTTTTTTTTTCATTAGCCATCTAATTCGATGTCTCCTGAGAAATCTCAAAAACACATGTTAAACTACTCATCTCTGCACTGTAAGATTGTAAAACACGGAATTGAATATTCTAGCATCCGCTCAGGCTTGCAAAACACGTGTCATTACATCGCCAACAGGGCGCGCTTAGAGGCTTAAAACAAAGATAAACGTGTTTCAATCAATCAATACAGGCTTACAGAAATTTTCAGAATCTGGGATGTCAGAAACGTGCGATAAGAAGGGGGAAGCGGGCTACGAATATTAAAACAAAGAAGAAGTAGATAGGGAAGTGATGTTGGAGGTATACAAAATGGAGCACAGTTCAGTGAACCTAGCATGACGTTTGAGATTGGCTTCGTTTTTTCCAGTGCCGAGCAAGTTGTAGGGCCTCTACCTGTGATTAAGAACTATCATGAAATCTTGATATAGCTTATACCGTTTAAAAGCCAGATTTCACACTGGTCAGGACTGCGGAAGCGCTTGAGGCGTAGTATACGAGATTCTGCAGTCATGCAATATGGTATCCATAGGACAAACCGGGATATCCATAACTCTTTGTCTTCGAGAACATCTATATTTTCTTACTGATCAAGGCATTGCCAAATGAAACATCACTGTCGTGAATGTGGGCAAGAGGAAAAGAAAACGAAATAAAAAAAGGAACAGCCCTTCTTTTGTTTCCACCACAAATTTTACTTCGGCACCGGAATAAAACAACAAGAGAACTGATTGAGGCTTATTTAGTGCCAAAAAGGGAATTTCTTTTGTAAGGCAGCCATTTGTTTTTCTAGTCGATAAAGAAGTCTAGTTCCTTGATAATCCGTAAAATTGTATTTCAGTTCAAAGAAGCGGGAGGGATCGATTTTCGTAAGGTTTCATCGTTTTATGTTGATTTATCTTTTGTACTCCTTCCCATGTTATCAGCGCAAGTGCTCTCGACTCCTTCGTATGCCATGACATAGATGTAGAAAAATGTGTGTTCTTTCTTAGTACAACATTTGCATCGAGCAATCATTGCTGCTAAAGCGATAGCGGTGGCGTGACACTAGCGAGAGTTGGCTATAAAATAAGCCCCATCGTTTTGCTGTGATGGTAATAGTTCGGTTTTTCACTCACCCGGCCTTCATTTGCGATTTCCCGACGAAGAATGGAAGTCGTCTCCTTCCTTTTAATCCTTCGCTGCACCTTTCAAAATGAATTACATGAATTTATAAGCAAGTCAGTTTCTGTTTAGCAGACAATCACAAATAGAAACGGAAGGACTGAAGGCAAGTAGTGATCTATTCTTGAATAGCGTTGCGTTGGATTGTACCAACACACGGCATGTATACAACACCAATTCTTCCTTATGACATCTTCGAAGGTGATCTTGTGCGCGACGAAGAAGAATGTGCACAGAAAAAGTCACATCGAATGCCGTTTTCTTTCTGCTTTCGTTATTGTTCTGCGTCCCGCATTATCATTTTAAGGCATTTTTTACGGGAGAACCTATACCTGAGCTGCACAGTAAACTGTCTGTACTAGCTCGTCCAGATGTTACCTTCGTGGCACTCCAAGGTACTATTCTTAGGCTTGTCTTCCTCCCTTCGGTAAGTCTCTGCCACTCAACTTACGTTTAACTACGTATGCTTGCAGGCCATCGCAATATTCACTGTCCTATAATTAAAGCATTCAGCTCCTTCAGACTTCAATTTAAAACTAAGTGTGTTAACACCATAGCGTTAGAGGCCTCTTTCTTAAAAACAAAAAAACACTCAGCGCCATCGTTGTAAGCGTTGTAAGCTGTCGGGAAATAGTTTGGAAAATACATGACCGGGCACTAATGTTTCTCTATAGTACGTAAGTAGAGCAGTAGCGTCGTCATTTTTAACTCGCTAACTCCACGCAATATGTTAAAAAATATTTTGCTTAAATTAAACGTTCATTTGAGCATTGCCCACTTAGAATATCCCTTTGCTTTGCGGGATTAAGAATTCAATAAGATAATTTCAATGTCTGCTCAGTTTCACAACCTTAATTTTCAATTGCTACCATATTATATCTCGAATCCCGATGCTTTTCAATCCCTATGAGTATAGATGCCAGCATTTCTTATGCAGTCGCTTATATTAAGCATGTCCCCAGTAAAACGAAGGACTGCCTAAACATGCCGAATAGTATTGCCCTTAGTGCAATGCTGTGAATCAAAATGCAGCCAACTTTCAAATCAGCTCGAAACTACTCACTGCAGTGTTGGGTAACTTGCACGAATTAGGGAGCATTTAGCCTCTTATTGCCTCTTACTACAAGGTCCTTGGCAGCCAGCTCTGGTTCAGATGTTCAAGTGTTGCAGTTGTTCTACTTGCAACTTGCTTTGAGGATTGCTGGAGTAATGAATGTTCGGACAAACGTTCAGGGTCGCACTCACTTTCGCTTGCCAAATAAAGATGATTTGTACACCTTCCAAGCAATCAGGTCGCTAGGGAAGCAAGCCCAAATTTTGCTGTGGACAGACCTGCAAAATCAGGCTCGGGTTTCATCCTTGGCTCGTGGGTGGCCTGGACAAATTTTAATAGTAACTATTGAACTGGATCAATATGTAGGGTACTGCACTTAAACTGACCCACGGCACTGCAGCTGCCCTGCCTGCTTCGCGCATACAAACCAACCGTTCAAGAGAGACATAGCCCCTCTATGGGCTATTCAAGCGCTCATGACAATCATGACACCAGACGCACTCCTTTCACATGGACACTCGC
Organism: Amblyomma maculatum; assembly: GCF_055883805.1. NCBI lineage: Eukaryota > Metazoa > Arthropoda > Arachnida > Ixodida > Ixodidae > Amblyomma > Amblyomma maculatum. Next base: position 320,676,451 of record NC_139344.1, on the reverse strand, counting down.
CTATCTCTCTTTCGCTAGCTCTCTCATAATTTTCTTCCTATGCCTCTCGGGCCTGCAAGCGTTAGACAGCTTTACTAGGCTCTCATCTTACGGATTAATGACTTCGTACTAATACTGATTATGTTTCTAAAATGGTGTCACACCAGTTATCGCAGCAGTCCTTATCGGGTTCTCATTGATCAATGCACTTTTATTATCCCTAAGCAGTTTCGAAATTCGGCACAAATGAACACCCGCGCTTAACGCAAAGTAGAAATAACGTAGTGCAGCCCTCGGACTTCTTTTCAGAGCAATAGCTGGCGTTGGCTTTTCGGTATAACAGCCAACTGCGATTCAGTATTGCATTTTGCCATGAATGCAGTGTATGCGCGTTAACGTTCTTCGGCAATTGCAGAAAGAAACAATACTTCCTGGTACGCTTTTGGTAGCGATAAAAGCACGTAAAGATACGGTTACTGACATTCTAGTGGAAATTAAGAAGAAAACATGGGCATGGGCAGGACATGTAGTGCGAAGAGAGGATAACTGATGGTGGCTTAGGGTAACAAACTGGGTTCCAAGGGAAGGAAAGCATAGCAGGGGGGGGGGGGTAAGAAAGTTAGGTTGGCGGATGAGGTTAAGAAGTTCGCAGGGGTCAAGTGGATGCAGCTAGCACAGAACCGGATTAATTGGAGAAATATGGGGGAGGCCTTCGCCCTGCAGTGGGTATAGTCAGGCTGATGATGATGATGAAAGATATGGTTACTGTTTCAGGTAGCATTCACATACTTTAATGATAAATTTCAGAAACAAAGAACCTCTCCTTGTACCTAGTATTCGCAGCCTCTAGGCAGTCAGTACGCTAATGAAAATTATGATAAAAATGAAACGAAATATATGCCTATAAAAATGAGGCCACAAATCTGCACCGAGAAGAAATAGCAAAACTTGAAATAAGAGTAATTTTATTCGAAAGTCTGAAAATCCAATTTCTCATGACCACCTTTTCTTATTGATATTTTCACAGCGAGGCAATGTAGATATCGGAAATGAAGAAATATGGCCGCGGAGGCATTTAATTAAGTCCCCACTTCAGCGCTACCTGATTTTTTCTTTCCTACTTCTTTCGCATCGGTTTTTGCTCATTTATTGGAATAGTGCGTGCCGTTCACTGGCTACCGGGAACGAGAAATGCAGGTAAAATTAAAAGACACAGAGGTTGTTATTTAAAACAAGTTAATCTGTTTCTCTCGTATAATTCACCTCTCCCTTCTTAATCTAATTGATAAGTTCCAATAAAAGACGTCAATGATACTTTTGCATTCATACCCAACATTTCTTTGAGCGTTCGGTGAATCTCTGCTTTCGGTTGTTTCAGAAGTAAAAACTAGCATCTGCAGAGAATGTGTCGTTACCATATGTCACATCACAAGGCTTTAGCTCTCGGTAGTTTGCTAATCCCTATGGCTAACACGAATTTTGGTTCGCGGGCCCACGGGACAGAACACTCACTAATTCGCTAAGGGAATGCATAAGGGGTGGGGTGGGGGGCGAAAGCTAATCCTGCCACTCGCACCAAATCTAATTCCCAACGCAAGCACTTCCTCGGAAGCACACCGTTGGTGTGGCACTTTTCTGTGGCGCTACCTTGCTTGAGATTCTGTTCAAAAGTGCATCGGCGAGATCGGATTTAGCATAAAGGGAACTTGGAACACTGAATGTTGTTGTGGCGTTCAGTATGTTTTTAATGGAAGGTAGGTTTCACACTTTTACACTGAAGGTCTCAAAATCTCTTCAGCAATCAAATCAGTAGTGTTTGACCAGTAACTCTACAAAAGAACTGCCGCGTGAAGTGTGTGAAACTTAGCTAAGGCGGGTTGGAGAACCCGCTTAAGGATTAGGAGCATGCACCATAAACACCTAAGAATGTAGGCTGAGCAACGTTCATCGTAGCCCTGTCGGTAGAGCACCGGGCACAACATTCGCAGGTCGTGGGTTCGGATCCCACCGGTGGCATGCGGTTGATTTATTTTCTACTTTCTGGTTAATTATAATCATAAATACATTATTATTTTACACAGTTTCTCAGAATATGATCACAGTATCCCTCCCACTGTTATGAACATTCGCTTTTAATTTCGCATAATTATCTCATTCCTAACTGACATGCTCAAACTTACTCATGTATGCATTAATACGTGCATCTGAAACAGTTCGATGGCACAATAAACCTCATAAACCAAACCTGAAACAGTTCACGAACTCATAGACTACAGCGTTGACATTACGCGCACCTTTGCACAGCTAGCACCAGCGAGCCGGTATTCAGTTTTTCATCCTGCTCATCTTGCAGGCCGTCCCTATCGTGCCGTAGAGATTAAGAGATGGCTTACATGGCGTAAGTGACCTAAGTGATACCAGTTTAATCGGAGAGTTTCAGATATCTGTGTCTTGGCGGTGACATGCAAAACAGCTTTAGACAAGGCTATACTTTTGATCTCCAGAGAGTCACACGAGAAAAGTCATCGCTGTCTGGTCATTAATCCGAACCCGAAGGCTGTTGCGCTTAAGCTTCTGCATGTACCTGAGCATTTCGAAGAATTCTACATCCGTGATGTCTTTTGGGCTTGCGGGAAGGTAACCTCCATCACAGTAGAGCACTGAAGAAGTACCGAAATTGAGAGGATGCGCATTTTAAGGAATATTCATAAAACACTTGCGATAGATAGCACCATGTCCACGTATGGGCTTCCTATTCCTCATTCGTTTATCTTCTAATGTGTCTTTTTGAAAGTCCAGCCAATTAGCTGTCACAGATGGAGCACTATACTACAGAGAACACTGGTCGAGGTCCATAAATCACTAAGGAGACACAGCCTCTTTGCCAGCAGTTTGTCGCTTAGTAGATCATATAAATAGAACAAAAATATGGATGAAGCACGTTTTCGATGCTGCTCAAAAAGCCGTGTTGTGCATAAAAAGCCGATGATGCATTCATAGCAGGGAGAAATGCAAGTAGGGCCCAGTCTGCACCTCTCGCCGCTCTACTCCCTCCAAAAAGAGTGAGAGGCGAGTCTAGAGCGTTCTTCTTTAGAGTGGGAGAGGTCCACAAATGACGTGACGCTACAGGTATGATATCTGAGAGGCAGCGCATTTAGTTTGTTTTTGCTACATAGGATTTAAAACCAGTGTAAATGGGGCATAATAATGTACTGGAGGCGAAAGTAAAGAAATATGACGTATGATCTCATGCGCGCATTGCACAGTGACCATGCATTACAGCACTATTTCCATTTCTGGTGCTCGGAAGCAGATGGCTGTTGCCAAAGTATTCAGTGTTGATGACATTCATTCACTTTGCAAAAGATGACAGAGAGAATGAAGAACGCGTAAAACCGGTTCTTTTTGTGAGTGAATGCAAACTGCCTGAAATATTACTCCGGTACCAGAACACATGCAAGAAATTGAATGAAATGACGGGTCGTCAGTTGCTTCCTGTTTATTTTATCCGCCCACAGCGCACGCTTCAGGACGGAAGAAAGGAAGAAAATAGACCATCTCTTCAATCGAAACGCAAGACAGGTGGCGTAAAAACGAATTTACATTGCAAAACGGTCTGCATACTCGTGGTGATTTGCCACCAAGAATCGCCCGTATAGCAGGCGCTCATTTTTTCTTGAAATGCAAAAGCAGCGAAACCCAAATAAACCACTGCGGCCGTATCGTGGTGTTGAAAGCGACAGCTGCCATTTTGCGGTATAACATTTTAGTATGGTTTCCAAAAATTGAAAACCTTTTTTCCATGACCAAATTTTTGCACTAACTTTTCTTTCCGGTTCCCTCTGTTTTCAAACTCGGAGCAGAAGGAACGTGATATAAAGGCTGCTTGTGCATTTTTTTGCGCTCCTTATTGTGCTCACGTGAGTATAATTTGGACTCCTACGACATTTCGCCCAAAGCCTTTCGATCATAAAGTAAACTGTTCGCCTATACACAACATCCCCTCCCCCTCTCCTTATAACTTCCTCCCTTCAGCTGCATTGCCTGCGTCCTATACTTGAAGTCCTGCGGGAACATGTCTATACAGAGGACAGAAATAAATATTGTTTTGCACTCGTCGAAAGGAAACCCAGTGAACGTGTGTGTGTTCGCGTCACAATAGCCGAAGGCTGAGAAGGAGGGCGACATGTAGAATGCAGATTAAACGAAATGATGCAGCAGCGCTCACGAGAAAGCGGAGAGTTGGCATTAATGCGACAAAATAAGCACAAGCAGGTCCTAAGAAGAAGGCCAGGCAGGTTAGGAGCATTTTTCATTGATCCCTAGGACCTCATTGAAGAAAACGAAGAAAACGGCTGTAAATTTTCCACTGGCGAGAAGAATGATGGTAGCAAGAAGCAGCGACTTGACTGCACATGGACCATGTGCTAATCCTGTCTGAGCTGCTCTAACGTCAGTGGGCACGCGGCGGGAGCGTGCTGCATTTTCTTGTAGCTTGCGCATATGTCTGCATTATGGGAAGAGTAGGAAGCTACATTCATTATGAACACATCCCTCTACTAAAAACTGAAGCTGAATGCCGTGTCAGAAGTCGCCCACAGGTAGCAATCGGGCTGAAGCTGGGTGCGCATAGATAGTTTGCAAGCTAATGGTTTAATCTTAAGGGCAGTTTAATGTAATATATATATTTCTTTGACCAGGGCATTTGGTCTGATGTCTACCATAAAATGCGACGCTCATTTCGGCGCTCAGTAAAGAAAGTAATTTTTGCTTTTTTTCTCACATATTGGATTTCGTTTTGCTTGAAGACGTGTAGACTCTCTCTCCAGTCGAGGTCTCCCCTGATGGGGCTGGGGCAGGCGGGTTACCGCCGCTTGTGGCGGGGGCTGGCCTGTCACCGATTTTTATCTGGTTAGGCCTTCGTTGCACCTGCCATCGCTTAAGTGGTGGACGACAGCTATTGTTACGGCGCGCGTTTTTCTTTCCCTTTTCCTTTTCTTTCTTCTCTTTCTTCTCTATTTGCTCTTCTGTCTGCACGAGGCAGCGGAGGTGGCTCGGCTACAGAGCCAGTAGCAGGCCCGTGCATTTTCTTTTCCTTCTTCCTACAGCCACAACAACAACATTCTGTAGGCCAATATATTCAGGTATCATAGAAAAGATCAAGATAAAGTTTTATGACCGTGCTTCAATCAAATGTACAACTACGGCAGAAAAACAGGTCAGCAGTTATTAGCAAGGGAGCAAAGAAGGATGTTTTTTTTTGTTTTTTTTTTACACAGTACTGATGATAAGAAGTTCGCGGGGGCCAAGTGGATGCAGCTAGCACAGAACCGGGTTAAGTGGAGAAATATGGGAGAGGCCTTCGCCTTGCAGTGGGTATAGTCAGGCTGATCATGATGATGATGACTAATGACCCTCTTTTGGGTCCAGGCAAGAAGGGCAGGAAAATATAATCACTCAATACAAGGGCAGGTAACATCATTCAAACAAAGAGAACAATAAAATCGACTCATATAGTACATATTCTAAAACAGCACACGAAGTGCCTGGCTAAAATTAACAGCCGATATCACTTGTAGAAGCAGGAAATTTTATCCGTCAATCGTTCTCCGAAAAGAAGAAAATTTAAAAGCATTTGTATACGCGAACTGTGGCGCTAAGGTGTGGTCATGATTACGACAAGTTCTACGCGTTTCTGACTACTGTGCATAGGAGGCTGGAGAATACCTTGTTTTCCATTAATTAGTTAGGAAAGGAAGCTTAAGCGGACGATCTTACGTGTGACATGGAGTGGTTTAATATTGTTTGCTGCCGTAATGAAGATGGGGAATCAGTTCTACTGTACATATTAAATATAAATGTACTGCTTGTCCTGGTATTTTTTCTAGATTTGTTACGGTCATTTTTTGTATAGAATCCCAAACCATGACGGCATATTCGACTTTTCATCTTATGAGTGTATTGTATGCTAATAACTTCAAATTACTAGATGCACATTTACCTTTATGACGCACAAAGCCAAGGTTACTTAAAGCTGATAATTTATTGTGGTCTATAGTGATCGTTCCATTTTAGTTGCGAGTTTACCACAAAACCAAGATACTTATACCTTGACACCTCTTTTACTGAAATGTGGTTATTGCAATCGTTGAAGGAAAATGGATTTTTCTTCATTGTTATCTGCAAGAGAACAGTTTTCTGAGTATTTATTTTCATGCACTATTTTTCACTCCTGGACACGATACTAAGCAGAGCATTATTTATTTGTTCCTGATCAGCAACGGAAGGTAACGGGGTGTATATCCTGCAGTCACCGGCAAACAGAGCAATTTTTACAGTTGGGTTATTACCAGAAACTGAATTGCTCACATAAATTAAATAAAACAGGGGACCAAAGCGCACTTCCCTGAGACACCCCAGAGGTCACAGGAAGTGGGGTAGAACAAGAATCGTGAATCTTCGCAAACTTCGTCCAAGCTGCAATCCAAGTAATGAGCGGGAGTGCTACACCAATTAGTTTCAATTTTAAAAGACGCTAGTTATACGGCACCTTTTGTAAGGCTTTGGCGAAATCTAGAAATAAAACTCAATTTGAAATTATGAGCGGCTATTACCAATTTGGTAATGGTAGAAAATCTCTCCTCAAAGCCATGGTGAGAATAGCAATAATACGTTCGATAAGCTTGGAACAAAATCGTCATCATCATCGTAATTTATTATTCCCTAGCTTAAAGGACATCAGGGACATTACATAAGGGGGGGGGGGGGGGGGGAGACAACGGTGAAAAAGGGCCATATATTAGCATAAAAATAAAGGAAAAGAATGCAAAAATGTATAACATTTACAAATTACGTAAAAAAAAAAAAACGTTAAGGAAAGAAGAAAAGTCAGGCAATCGAGACAGAGCACTCTAAATACGGATAATCATGTAGCAAAGCATAACAAAATAACGATATGTGATAAAATCAACTATAGTAAGCAAAAATGGCAAAAAGATGAAATACAGAAGAATAGACTTTGATGCAACAGTGCACGCAAATCGGATTGCGTTATGAGCTGCCTAAATTTGGAGAGATTAGACTCAGTAACTACGCTTTCGGGAAGTATGTTCCATTCCTCTATGGCGATGGGGAGGAAGTATTGGTTGAAGGCGTTTGTGGAACCATGCAAACGTTGTATGCTACGGGCGTTCAATGAGCGGCGAGATGAGCGGAAAGGAGCACGTAATAAGTTTTCTCGGAATGCAGGAAAGTTGAAATATAATTTAGGCAAAAGACAAATGATCGTAAGTTTCCGACGGAGCTAAGGGTTGAAGGCCGAGAGATGATTCCAAGTTAGTAAGCTATGTCGATCTGAATGCTGGGAAGTTATAAAGCGTGCTGTACGATTCTGAATGGCTTCGAGCGACTGGATCAAGTAGGACTGGTGGGGGTTCTATATTGCTCAGGCATATTGTATTTTAGGGAGGATGTATGTTTAATAAGCTATAGTTGTCTAACGGATGGAGGTGACATAGCCAGTGTTCTTCACATGGATCCAAGTGTTCTGGAGGTGCTATCACTAAGTTTATTAATATAGTGCACACAAGTTAATTTGTTCGTTATTTCAACACCGAGGTACCCGTCCGAGTTTGTTAGGGATAGCGCAGTGGGGGTGAGGGGGTACGGGATGTGAATAATGGAGCATTTACGTGAAATGTGCATGAATTTACATTTTGAAATACTAAGCTGGATGAGCCAGTCGGAGCACCATTTCTGGATTTTGTTAAGTCCGGCTTGTAAAAGTTCCTGGTCGGTATTATTCAAAATGCGGCTATAAATGACGCATTCACCCGCAAAAAGGCGGACGGGTGACGAAATCCCATGTGGCAGGTCGTTGATAAAAACGAGCAAAAGAAGCGGAACGAGAACAGGGGTACTCCGGAGATAACATCAGTAGTTTCGGATGCGTGACCGGCAATGATGGTGAACTGTGAGCGGTTGGTTAAAAAGCAGCTGATCCAGGCTAAGATTACAGGGCCGAGTGATAGGCATTCAAGTTTACACATGAGACGCTGGTGAGGGACGCGATCACATGCTTTTGGAAAATCTAGGTAGATGATGTCTGTTTGAAATAAAGAATCTAGAAAGTGAAGATCGGTTGTAAATTCGAAAAGTTGTGTTTCGCTTGAGAAGCCTAAACCATGCTGCTTGGAGAAAAAGAAAGAGTTATGATCAAGGTGATTTGTAATATGGGAATACAGAATATGCTCGAAAAGTTTGCATGAGATGCATGTCAGTGAAATGGGACGATAATTCGAGGGGTCAGTACGGTCTCCGGTCTTAAAAACTGGCACACTTTGCTTGATTTCCAGTCATGCGGAATTCGACTGGTGTCGAGAGACTGGGTGAATATGAGTTGCAGGATTTGGCTTGTGAAATGCGTTGTTTCCTTGAGAATCTTAGCAAGGATGCGGTCCTGTTCGGGAGATGTAGACGGCTTGAGGCTGTCAATGAGTCTTGATATTTCGTTCGATGAAATGGTAACAGGCGGCATGGAAGTAAAATTCCGGAGTGGTAAAGTAGAGCTGTTTTCTGCTGGCTCGAGAGTAAAAATAAAAGTGAAGTATGAATTTAATGCGTCAGAGCACTCAGAAAGCGAGACATGTGTGCCATCTTGTTTCTTAACGGTATATTGTAGGAGCTGTTTTTATTGGGTATTAGCGAATTCCAAAATTTCTTAGGGTTACCTCGCAATATATCTATAAGATCATTGCTATAAAATTTTCTTTGGATGACCGCAATAACGTAGTGTATTGGCGAAGACACTCGAAGTACTTGTCCCATTTAAAAGATGATCCGGAGTTCTTTGCATCACGAAAAAAGGTGTTTCTTTTTACGTGATTGTTTTCTTAACGTATTAGAATACCATGATTTTGTGGCATCCCCGCGGATGCAGATAAATGGCACGTAGGCGTCAATGAGCGGTAGAATATTGTGTTTGAAAAAGCACCAATTTTTGTTTACGGATCTTGTAGATATAGATGAGTGAATTGAGGTAAGGATATATTCGGGGTCGGATTTCATGCTCGCGAAGTCGGCCTTCCCGTAATCACGGATGTATTTAACGGAAGGTTGGCGGGTTAGGATGATATTCTCTTCCGGTAGCTCGTGAGTCAATTGACGCACAAGCTACCGGAAGAGAATTTCATCAAGTTTTTAGATATAGGACTGCGTTTTTCGATTCGACATATCTGTTATGCCTTGGAACCCAGATGTAACAAGCGCTTGCTCCCATACCACTCGGGACTCTCCAAGCTGGTAAAAAGAGGCATTGTGAAGTCGTGTCTATCGAGCGCCCTCAGCAAGTCTTGCCAGCATTTGGTATGGCGCAGCTTTCACGACCAGGTGCAGTGCCTTTCCAGCGCAGGCTACCCGCCTCCACTGATGGCATCGGTCGCTGAAGGTAGGCTGAAAACGCCAGCTGCCAAGCCCGATCAACTGTATCGAAGCAAAGTTGCTGTTGGTGAGAGGGCTGGCGTAAAAGTGGTTTTTACTGCACCTGAGAAACTCTCCAGGATATGCAGGAGGGTTAATGCGCAGTACAAGACTATCGCTTGCAAAATACGTCACTAGCAGCGCTTCGTGGAATGTTCCAAGGAGCGTAGTGTACTCTATACCACTCACCTGCTGTAAAAGATATATTGGGCAGACAGGGAGGCGCCTTAATGAGAGGCTGAGGGAGCATGCCAAAAACGTTAAGACAAATCAGGCAGCAAAATGACTGAACACAATCTTAAATGCAGTAACTGCACTCCCGAGCTTGGAAACACTACAGTGTTGCGCAGGTGCAGGACTTAACTAGGCCGAGAGATAATAGAAACTGATGAGATTGTACGATCTGGTAACGCGTGTGTTAGCAATCCTTCAATTGTGCTCTCAAATAAGGAATTAAACTTTCTTTCTCAACAATAGGGCTTGTTTGATACACATCTCGTTGTTCTTAAGAGTCAGTGCTGTATATAAGCAAGTGGTCTTTCAATAAAACCTGAGTTGTTAGTAGCGCCTTGCCCTGTCTACATTGTTCCTTGTGTCCCGTTGTTCCGCGCTTAAATCTTACTTGAGAAATGCACCAACTAGCCTTCAATAACGTCCTTGTAAGCTAAGAACTATTGTTTGGGCTATTTGGTTCATGATTCACGAAAGAGTATGGCGTGACGGAGGAGGACAAAAAGATGCACAAACGACCAGCGCCGCTAACAATTGAATTTTATTCCGCGTCCAACCTGCCTTTCTGTAGGCCAACCAAGCCACAACACAAGTGCTCGCACCTATCGCAATTTTACGGAACCAACGTATGCCGTACATCAGATCACTGAACAAAATCTAACACATGGAAAACAATAACAAACCACGTAAATAGTTTTATCATGGCTTCCCGGAAGAAAAATAACCCACAAAAACGCCAAGAAAAAGAACGGAAACGAAAAGCTATACACCAGCATGCAAGCAAGCATGCCCAAGGCAAAACACTTAAAAACTGAAAACGATAAAAACGCATGAGGAGTGATAATAGAGGACCAATACTGAATCTGGAAAAATATGAAAATAACGAAGAGGCGTCCGTGTGCTGTGCGATGTCAGCGCACGTTAAAAATCCTCAGGTGGTCGAAAAATGGTTAAGACCAAAGTTTTCCTCGAAGGCATAAAAGGCAAAAAGCGTTACCAATGCAAAGCCTTTAACAACAGAAAACGAAAACCAGAAACCACATAATGAATGATATTCGTTGACCAACAGAAACGTGAAAAAAAATTAGACTGAAGTGCTCAAACCAAATTCTGCGTCAGAGGCATAAAATTGAACGGAAATCCGCCCTAACAACTTTGCATCATCAAAATAAAATCTCACTGAACACTGAAGGAATAACGAAAACGACAAAATGAGGAACCTACAAAGGAGGAGGAGGAAGATGAGAAGGAAAGGCAGGGAGGTTAACCCGTAAAAGAAACCGGTTTGCTACCCTGCACTGGGGGAAAGGGGTGAGTGGATATAACAAAAATCCTTCAGAAAAGTGATCTCCTCATGGCTCCGTGAGATTGCAAATCAGTGTGCGCACGTATGTTGCGGCTTGGTGTGTATAAAAAAAAAAAAAGCAGGTTTGACGTGAGATAAAGTTCAGTTGCTAGCGGCTGTGGTCATGCCGTTTGTCCTCCTCTTTCGTGCCGTACTCGTTTGTGAATCCGAAATGCCCATTTTGGTCCTTTTCCCCTCTAACTTCTCTATCTGTGCCAAACCGTTTCGTGCGATGAAACAAAATGCTTTTCCAAGAACATGGAGCGATGAAATCTCGTTCTCAGTTTCCTATCTGCTAGCTCAAGAAAGCGCATGTCCTATTTTGCCATATCATAACCCGCATTTTTCTTTAAACTGCATTGTGGCACTGGCAACTAGGATGCAAGAATGTCATCGGAGTTTCTTTTTTTTTTTTTTTCACAATGTTGTGTGACGAGGCGAAGGGGGCAGGTAAGAAGTTGTGTCAGAAGGCACTTAGTAAGATGTCATCATTTCTCATGTTTCTAATCGAGGGCAATTTTGTCTTGCATTTCGGTTTCATTGCAGAAGAAGCGCTCCTAATGCGCAGCGTACCAAGAATATCAGACTTAGATTTATCTATCGTGTGTTACTCGAGGCCAGCTTGAAACGGAGTCCAGAGACGACTCTTCGAAGACACAGAGCGAAAAGAAAAACAAAGTGAAGGTCGGGGCTGCTTTAGCGGATTCATAAATACACGTGCCTATATATTCTTCGTCCTGAGAGTAAAATTAATATCTGCCTCGAGCAAAGATACGAGCCTGTGAGAGCCTTGAAATAGGTTTGCGCAGCTATACCGTGGAGCGGGTCCGAAGTTTTGTCCCTCAATTTCCGAAAACAACAAATCTGAGGGCATATCAGCTTTTCTCGCATTTATTTATACTCTTCGCTTCATTCGGAAACGTTTAGTCATTGTTGCTTCTTGTCCGAGACAAAATATACTTCAACTATGGTTTTACTTTACAAGCCTGGATTTCTTTTTAGTTTTTTTTCTGCATCAAGGTTGGGTGTATTACTTCAGTCATTTCTCTCTGTGCACATCCTTGAAAGAGGTAAACCTTGCTCGCAAAGTTTTGGTCTCTATATTTCGATATTTCCTGAAGAATGTGGCAACCTGAAGCGCAGTTCGTTTAGTTATGTGCTAAAAGAATATCATCACTGTGTTAGTGACGAATGCTATTCACCGCGTGCTTTCTGAGCACTTCTTTTCGAAGTATATAAGGTTTCCTTATTGCAGGACTGCACTCGCTACGGAAAGCCACCTCTAAGCTAAAGTGAATTGTTTTGTCAAGTATTGCTCAAGGTGCATATTTTGGCAGGATTTCAGAAATTCGATACGTTTTTGTTTTTTTTTTTTAGAAATTTGTTACGATTATTAATAATGAGCCGAGTTTAGCGCACCATGATCACCACGATAACATAAACAACCATGAACAATACCACACGGTAACAAAAGCGACATTGCGTATTGAGGATTCCTGAATTAAGAAAAAAATCTGTTTGCATTTATCAATGTAATAAAAAAATTATTTTGGTTTTATTGAAGTTGTTCAAGTTGCAGCTTTCACATCACATCATCACATCACTTTATTACCTTAAAGACCCCCGGTTCGGGGGTATTACATAAGGGGTGGGTACATGTATGAAGATTATATACAAAATAAACATAAATGTGAAGACTGGTGTCTAGGCAAATTTCACACGGCAAACAGGCATGAAAACTGAATCCCTGGCTGCTGATGAGCATTTCTTCAATGATTTTATTTCATACTTCTACCCTTCTAGTCTATATTTCGTGCAGTGTATATTACCAGGTATTTAGGAGCGCCGAAACCACTCCCATACAACTCAAGATCTCACATGAGATTTATAAAAACCGGATAATAATCTTAATACGTTGAGTTTTAGCAGCTTTAGTTGTGCGAAGTATTAAACGTACCTTGAGCTGCTCAGTCTAGTTAGAATGGCTTCTTATTGTTGAATAAAGAATCGCTGGTTCAATATATTACTGCACTCAGTTGCTAGGTTAGCTACAATAGCAATATCAAAAAGAACTCAAAGCTGTTGGTAAAATGATTGTGATGGAAAGAGACCATCACAAAGAATATGTGGTGCTTTCAGTCGTGTTTAACCGACAGACACTAAAAATTAGCTCACGCAAGTCAGTGCATTTAAAATTCTCTTCATTTGATGAATGCGCCAGTTCCTGCTTTAGAATGCACGCATGCATGGTTTTCAGCGAAACCTACTTAAGAGTACCACCTTTTGTGCAAGTCTCAAACTTCCTTGCCTTTAACATCAGCAATATTGGGTGCCATTTGCTATTTTCGCGCCGTGTCATCCGGATGACAAAAGCGCACTGAAAAAGTGAAGTTTATGCTGGAGTGTAAACTGGAAGCGCCGAACCGAAGGAAAGCATTAGGCCGTCTAAGGAAATTTGAGCGTGCGCAGCTCCGAAATTTTGCTTTGAGTTTACCGGATGATGTAAAAGCAAAGTTTCAGCGCAGACGTGAAAAAAAAAAAAAAAAAAAAAAAAAAAAACTAAGTGACTTTCTAACCAGCACGCAAACAGCAGGGTAAGCTCTTTAAAACTTCGCAGTAGCAGCTTGGAAAGCTAATTAAAAGTTCCACGTTGAGCGATATTGAATGACGGGAAAGACGAAACATGGTAGAATGTGTCAGCCACAGTCCGGTGCGACCAGCTTTTATTTCTGTTTTCACTGATTTAAGGGGGTGCCACAAGAGCGCTTTGAGAGACATGTTTATTATTAAAAGTATCAAAGAACTCATATAGGGCAACGAGCTGAAACATGTTGCCTCCTTTCATATCGTGCCTTTCTATTGAATGACCTCTTTATTTAAATTTAACGCAGGCTACGCGGTTCAGCATCCTTCGTTCTGAGTAAATTAGCAACATGTTGAATTCAACGTATGCTTCTTGAAGTGCGTTAGACTTTTAACAATTGTTTGCTCCAGTTGGCGGGATTGAAGAGAGAGCAGAAAGCAGACCTTGCGTACGCGCTGTTTTTGTCGGCCACCAACGCGGGGAGAACAACCTCTGTGTACGAGTATGTGTGTGAGTATGTACGTGCAGGCAACACGAAAGGGTCTAAGGGTGAGGGACCCTAATAAAAGGGTCTAATCAGCAGCGGGCGTTTCATGTCACACATACGTTCGAACTGGTGAGGAGGTAAAGCCGCAAAGCTGGCAAGAGGAAAGACGCTTGATTCCAGAACGGGGCTCGAAAGTCAGCACCGACAAATAATGACCTGGATTTGCCGATTCGTTCTATCCTCGGAGGAGTCATTTACTTGTAAGACGCCAGAACAGGACAGTCGGCCTTGCAATTCACTGTGCACAGTTTTGTTTAATTTTTTGCATTTATCAAATTTTAATCCAAATGTTTACTTTCAGCGGACTTTTCGTTTCAACCGAATATTGAAAAATCGAAAGAACATTGCGAACATTAGTTTTTATGATAATATAATACCTGCTAGTTTTAATAATTCGCTCTGGGCTCATACTCATTTCTGCGTATTTTTGTGCTATAGTCTACACATGTGTAGAGCGAGAGTTTTATTTTATAAACGCCAAATTCCTGCGTGCAAAAAATTGAGGTGGCACTTACAGTTCGCCTTTATGGCTATGACGCGACACCATTAATGGCTCTCGTCCCATCTACCGGCTCCCCTTACTGATCCTTTTTCGCGTCTATTCAGTCTGACTCGTCTAATCAATATTTATTTTTTGCCTCTATTATCCTTTACATAGAGTATTAAGAAACCAGTGAGATTCCACACTCTTAGAAATACCACTCATCAGAAACATAAATTGCACTTTTAATAACGCGCGTCACCATGCCTATGGCCTAGAGGCGTGTACCTAAATAGGATTGTTTTGTAAAATGTACCCCATCGATCTCAAAGGGTGCATGGGTGGTCTTAGTGTTCTTCTTTAACAATAATAAATATTTTGACGATAAGCGTAGTGATCAGCACTGACTTTTGGCAGAATGCATAGGAAAATAATGAGGATAAGAATTACTGCCGTTACTTATCTTCGCCTTTGCCATAGAAACCTACAGCCGTAAAATGGCACAGATATATGAGCGATCGGGAGAATTCGCGGATTTTCTAATGCCCGTATGAACGCCACTTTGAGACTACACTTTTGTAGAATCGACTGATGTGTTACTTGGAACATCACAGATCTTGTCAATTTAGAACTAGGGAAGAATTAAGTAATTGAATTGATTACCTGACCTGCTTTTGTTTGTAATCGATACTATGGATAGATTTTTCACGCCCCTACACGAAGGAATAGAAGGAAACGACTCTCTTCCCGTTGAAAGAGACATACCTATAAAATTATTATGCACACGAGTTAACCGGTACACAAGATAATGGCAAGTGTGCTAGAGCAAAATATGAATGTACCAGCAAGCCGTTGGCCACACTATCGACAGCTAGACTGTTTTTCAGACCACCGCGGACACGTTAAGGACTGCTGCGCCACCAGTACTACTGCTGCACCGCTTTTGTTAACGCACCTGCTAAAAATAACCATGTGTGATCGCCATTCAGCATATTTATTTTGCTTTCATCAAGGGGAATTTTTAAGACAATTTTCGGATTTTTCATGACTGCCCTGGACAGAACAGCGTGGGTACGTCAAGAGCGTCGCTCGGATAACTCCAAACTACATATCAAACTATATATTACATTTTTGATAGACCGGACCAGATTTAGAGGGGGCCAGGCTAAAAGGCACCAGAAGAGCATATCCGAATTTTGACAGGTACCTGTCCTCAGCTCGTCAGAGAAGGTTCGCTGCTATGACAGCAAAATTAATCTATCACCTCCTTATGACTACGTCATTCTCAACTCTCCCTTTTTATCGCTATCTGAACACTCTTCTCATCAGTTTTTGCGCTTTCGTACGTTACCGCCTTTCTATTCAGAAACAGTCACAAAGACTATGTTTAATTCGGTTCCTCAAATAAAACGTAGCCCAGAGGCTACGAGGCTCAGTACTAGCTTCCCACGTGAGGCTCCTGGGTTCGAATCCGCTCCGATGAAGTTCACAGCATATTGGATCAATCAATAAAATATCAAATCATTTGTATATGTTTTTGCTTCGGTGTTGATAGCTACTGCGTTACTGAGTCCTTTCGGTTTGCATCGCGCTCGCTCTTCGTTTATTCAGCGTCAACCAATGAATGTTTCTACCTATTTTTAGCGGTATAGTCACGTAAGTTGAAGGGCCACATTATTCAAATCAATCCATAGTTGTTTTTAGCGCGATTACTCTTATTTTGTTACAGGAGTGCCCATCTGAAATTTGGCTTCAGTGCAAATATTTTTACCTGTATTGCTGAGTTTATGTGGAGAATTTCAGTATAGTCAGTCCCTTGCAGTGTGGAAAAATGTGTGGGCAACAAAAGGTGAATTGCCTTCCAGTAATAATATCAAAGGTAATATTGAGACTACAGCGGCTACAATGCGACCAAAGAACTCTTCATGGGCAGACGGCCGCGAGGTAGTAGCGTGCCGGAGGTGATTACGAGCGGCTCCTCATACCGTCACAACTGTCTTTGACAGGGCATACAATGAGTAAGCAACAATACTGCTAGCTTTCTGTAGGGCAGTACAGTTTTTTTCTTAACATGCCGATATGCAGGAAGTAAGACGCCAGTTCGTTTGCACGGAATGGGATAAACTTTGTGTTTAACTAGCCGGTCGACTGCATTGCGTCGTTTCCCGATAGGGTGAGCAACGAAGTGCCTTCACAGCAAACGCTATGCAGAGACTATTCCTGCCGTATTCACGAAGCTAGGAACGAAACGCTGCATGGCAATGGAAAAAGTCCATGAAAGGTAGCGAATTTTTAATTGAGAATTGGGCCTTGTACGCCCGGAGCGACGCATTGTTTATCTGGGGCGCCGCTGCAGAAGACACAGGATTTATTTACGCTATCTGGGATTTTTGGACGTGTGCAGACAGCGTAGAGCGTACGGTTTTTTTCATCTCGCCTCCATCGAAATGCGGCCTCGGGGGCAGGGATCGGACCTCATGCCCTCATTATCAGCAGCCGAAACCAGAATCCACTTAATCAGCCAAGGAAGTAATACAAATGTGCATTTTTTCTGCTAGACTGTAAACAAAATTTAACTTACTGGGGTTTAAGAATGCCTTGAATCTATTTACAGATGCGAAAGCTTTGCTAAGTATGGTTTTACATGGTATAGCAAGGCTTTGCACGGTTTGAATTAGGGTTACGCTCAAGCGCTAACCCGTCGGTCTGCGAGCTTTGAATCCCTACGTATTAATGTTTTCGCTGTCAAGCTTCGCCTTAAGAGTAGACACGATATATATTTAATGCTGCTTTTTCATTGCGTGATTATTTCATATTTCTAATAACTGGTTTACAGGACATGAAAGGCACGGTACCTGTCACAATTGTTACTGTACTCACCTGAACCGCGCCGTAAGGGAAAGGATGAAGTTGGAAATGAAACCGAAAGAGAACAAGCGACGCGATGTTAGATGACGTCGGAGTAATTTAGACCACTTGGTGATTTTTAACCTCCTCTGACATCACACAGCACATGAATGCTTCTTCGTTTTGCCTCCATCGAAACGCAGCAGCCGGCGCACGGGATCGAAATCGGGTACTCCGGCAGAGTAGTCGGGCATCTTAACCACTTAGCCACCGTGGTGAGAAAATATTTTTTTATTATTAATCTAGTTTTGAAGGAAAGAAACATACAGTATCTGTCTTAGTTTTCTGTAGGCACCTACATCTCCTTAGACCTTACCCGGCGAGGCGAAATCCGGAGTTGCACACGATTAGTAAAGATTCTGCTCTAAAACATTCACGTTGTTCACCGGCCACAATTTCCCACCTTATAGGCACAATAAGGAGGGAAGGACAGCATCAGCTAAATTTCGTCTTAGTTTCGCACGTTGATAAAAGGGCCATCTGGAAAATTGTGGACGTGGCTTGTTGGCTGTGTCTTAGTTTATGCTGGAGCGTCAAGTAAAGATCCCCGAAGGTTATCAAAGCAGAAGATGAACTTGTTAGCTCGTTCTTTCACGCCGCTGGAGATGAGCCTTGACATTCTAAGTTTTTTCTGGGAAAACAAGCAATACTTGCATGTAGCACGTCACTTTGCTGGCAGGGCTCATACAGTTCGCAACAGTTTGTTTCGTTTGATTGATGAGGTTTAACGTCCCAAAGTGACTCGGGTTATGATAGATGCCGTAGTGGAGGTCTGAGAAGATTTCGGCCACGTGAGGTTCTTTAATATGCACTGACATCGAACAGCACACGGGTGCCTTGTTTTTCTCCTCCACTAAAAGCGGCCGTTGCACCCAGGATGCAATCTTGCACCTTTGGGTGCAGCAGTCCAGCGCCGTAACTATTGCGCCACCACGGTGGGGACAGTTCGTACGTCCGGGATGTTACGTATCGAAATAATGGTTCCTGTAGCAAGATGTGCTCGCAGCTCAAATAGAAACAAGTTGCGAATGATAAGGCGACGTCTTCCATTTAGATGCGTACGCTCGTCACTCGAAATTCATATTCGTGTGGAAGAAAGGCGTTCAGGACGGCGTCGAGGTCGACGGGGAAGCGGGACGATCAAGACCAACACGATCTGCACGATTGCGCGATGGCAATCCAACTGCTTCTTTCTCATCAGCGTCCAGCGATGGGGTTCATCTTCTTCTTCACTTCCGTTTAAAGGCAACGTGCACGTTTTTATCAATATTCGGCACTAGGACGACAGACGGGACACGATGCTTAATATTTCTGCGTGCCGTTTGGAACAGGCTTTGGAGAGCGAATCAAGTTTACGTTATAGCTCTACTTTTGGTATTTTAATACATGCAATAAAAGCGTTCCTAGTATTACTGCCATCGTGAAAGTACTGCGTGCCACAGAGTATTCTCCATGCATTGTAGACTATTACATTTGGGATAAATTATGTGCCGAATATTTTATTCATGTGGATAAAATTTGCGTTCAGCGTAATCCGCAAAAGTGAAGGGCTGAAGCTCGTAAAGCCAGTAAGTATGATGCATTGCATTTATTTCACATATTATATTAACTAAACATTGCCGCGTGCACATTTTCTTTTTCCGACGATAAACCGCGACACGCATTTCGGCAAACGTGTATAAGAACTTACTCCTGATTTCCTAAATACGAAAACAGATCAGCGCGGAAACATTTTGGTCCATTTTGCACAGCACCTAAGAGCAATGTTGGACAACCGTATCTGTCACGCTATGCAAGAAATGAAAAGCGATTGCCATTAAGCAAGTGCTTTTGTATCTCGTCTTTATCGAAGTGTTGTTACCATGGCCAGAGTTGACCACGCGAACATGCGCCCTACATATCAGTGGTATAGCTCCACATTCAATGTGACAAGCTCGATTACTGGAAATCTGCAAAGCTTACAAATGCGTCGCCACTAGATCTTGATTGCGAGCGCTATACACAAATCTCCCAGCTTACCGCTTCGTTACTCCGTTTTACACTTGGGGAATAAAATTCTACTGATCTTCTTTCTAGTTTCTAATTGCAACTCCTCTGGGTCAGCACTACCCGCTAACGAGCTACGCAATTAGGCGCACTTGCGCGTATCTGCTGTTGGGAGGCTATAACTTAAATTGATATACATCGTAGGCCATTAGGCTTCTCATCCGGAATGGTCGACTGCGCAGATGAAGGGAACTTGTACCGATTGTCGAATATAAATGCGGGATGTGATGAGATTTCTCCTTCTGAATTGTCCTCTGCTCTTCTCAATGACCTAATGCATTGTGTTCCTAAGGATGTTACACGCTCTAACGGCCTAACTGTATCTGCATCGGGCAATAGGGTACCGGAAAGAGGCCAACTTCAGATCGAAATCGCTTCATTTTTCTTAACTGATGATCAAAGGCATCAAGGTTTTTTCGGCTGCAGTTTTCACAGCAGCAACTAATCAAACCATTGATCCAAATTACTGGCTTCTGTTTGTGGAACAGCTTTGTTCCGCAAATAGCTCCGGCAATAAATGAAAGCAAGCATCTATTTAGTTAAGTGCAACCCGGTGCTTTTACATTTCTGGGTAATTCGACGAACGACGAGCAAGCGGCCACACTGAAGCTGGCCAGGAATGCCTTTATTCCATCTCGGCAGCCGGGAAGGAACGAGCAACGCAGCGCTCTGCCATGGCGCTTATATTGACCACGATATCGGTTTTTTTTCATAGACGCTTTCATGAAAAGGAAGGTAAGGATACATTAGGCTTGAAAAAGGGTGTTATCAGCCGAAGAACAGAACAGTTCTTAGTGTTGAAAGAACTTAAATGTAATTTTATTTCTACCAATGTTCAAGTTCTCCGATATACTACTTAGGCACTAAAAACATATCTGAACAAAAAAAAATTATATCCATGATCGAACTGTGGTATCTGTAAAGTTCTCACCAAGAACAGTAAAGGCGGTCCTGAATGAACGGATCGCATGGTCGGGGCAAAGAAGAGACGATGAGACGTAGAGGAGTGCGACAAACTGGGCAACAGTGCAACAAGGAACGATCTGAACAAGCAGCCAGGAAGGAAACTATGCCCTCGAGTTTCTTAACACACTTCACCTCTTTATGGTCTCTTGCGCTGTTAGTAGTAGCGTTAATAACCATATGGCCATTTTATTTGTCCTCTCGAACTGAGAAAAAAAAAAGAAAAAAAATAAGAGGGAGCCCTGACCAGCAAAAGCTTTGCCAAGCTTAAAACGAATTAAAAATAAATAAAAGAGAGCAGAAGCTCGAGTTACAAAAAAAGCGAAAGAAGGCATAAAAAAAAAAAAGAAAACGAGGTACATGTCGCAAGGGGGTCCCACGCTGGCCTAAGAAGAATAAAAATTAAAAAAACCAGAAGGTAGCATCCAGACCTGCAAATGGAACAAACACAGGAACCAGAACCAGAAAAGAAGGGAACAGCAGCAAACCAACAGTCGTACAAAATGACAAATAACGTACGGAGAGAGAGGCAGACGCACAAAACCCAAAAAATAAGAAAAAAGGGAGGCTGAGGTAGAATAGTAAACAGGACATTCCTTACCAAAGAAATAAAAATCGTGTGAACAATTGGCAATTGCAGTCTCCTAGGGCATTGTAATCGTGGGTCCGCAAATTCACAAAGAGAGAAAAAATACTGAGTTAAGAAGCAGAAGAATCAAACAAAAAAAATTAGGAAAGTGCCGACCCAACAGACAAGTGGGAGGGGATGAGAAAGACTTGTAAAACGTAGACAAAACATTAGGAGAAAAAAAGCTATTAAATCTAGTCTGATGCGAAAAAACGTCCGTCACTAAACCAGATTATATTAACCGCAAAATGCACGGTTAAGAGAAACGATGCAAGAAAATACATTAAAAAAAAAACTACTGCACCAGTATACCGGACTCGTGTGACAACCGCCGCAGAAAAGGCAAAAAAGTATCATATCGCAGAGGAATAATAAAAAAAAAATAATAACTCCACTCATTTCATAGCAGCATGAATGCTGCCCATGCGGACCTGGCTCTGTAGGCAAGAGTAACTGCAGTCGCGGGTACATCCAGAAAAACTGAAAGGCATGCCTTAAGCGCTCTGCTCAACACAGCCCCGCAAAGTAATGCTATAAATGTGGTATTTTACTTCACTCTGAATCGAAATCCATTAGTGCTGCATTAGAGTGAAATCAATTAGCTTGACGCGCATTAACGGAGGCGAGGTTAGAGTGAACCGATGCTAATTCGTAATTCAATTTTATTTCCTCATACTTAGCGTATCCTGTTGGACTTATAAATGTATATTTTTTCATTTTCAATCGGCTTTTGCCTAATTCAGGGCAGACTGTTTTTCACCTGTTGTGGCGCACGTCCCCAGGAGTCGGCTTCTGATTGTTGTACTCTTCAGAAGTACACGCCGATAGCGCAGTTTCAGCGATGCTGTCAACGATGGTTTTAAGCCCTTGTGAGAATTATGCATGAATAAATGTGATATTGGGACGGATTTAAGAAATCCAACAGCTTCAGGACAACAGAAAATAGAGTAGTTTCCCGTACTTAGATTTCCAGCTTTCGTTTTGTGTTTTTCAAAACTTGTAGCAGTTTTTGTTTTCCTCAAATCTCATGTTCTCCTCTAATCTTTGTTCCTCTCTGTTTCCGTGTGTTCTTGGGTCCTTGTTTCTTTGCGCTGCTCCTCTCTATGATGCCTCGCCGACTGGCCCAAACGAAGGTATTAATTCTCCTCTAAGTTTCCCTCTTCGACTTCGTAAGCTTATTTTTCATCAGTCCAGGCTACGTTTCCCCCTTTTTCCTTAGTCTTGAAACGTCTTCTTTTTCCTCATGCCAAAAATAAACTGCCAGTTGACAGTGCGCGTGCATCATTGGTGTGGAAGGCTTTCATAGTTACCTTTTGTGTATGTGTAGACTATATGTATATGGAGCATCAGCAGTCAAAAGCTTAGAGTAACTAACTAAACTGCACGTAAATTATACTGCGCACCTTGATTTTCGAATGGAACAAATTTCAAATGCCCATAAACAAGCTCCTAAACAGCAGGGTGCTTGTAAATGTGTCTCCGCATACGTGTACGCCGGTAGCAAAAAGACTAATAGTCACTAGCTCTGAATAGTTAACAGCGTTCCCTGAGGATTTAAAGCATGGAATAGCAAATATGACACGCTCCTGTGTCAGCTGCGGCCTGCGACGCATTAAGCATGGAAGAAAGTTTGGCTCAGCAATTGCAGTTGTCTTCGCTAACGATGTCCTAAGAATGCTCTGAGTGCCTGAACTATACTCATTGATGCATATCAGCGTCCTGAATGCAGAGCATCCCCCTTAATAATTTCGTGAAAGAATGTGTTTGCTGGGAGAAATAACTCCCTTTTGTTGGCAGTGACAGAAACTACCGCCACTAAACGTTTGTGTATCCAAACACGAATAAGTGACTGAAATATATCTTCAAGTTAATGGCATGCCTGAATCATTTTTCGTGTCTTTTTACTGCCAACAAAATGACTCCACGAAGTGACTACATGCTTACAATACCAAACTTTAAGCATATTTCACAGGTTTGCCCCTTAATGATAACAACGTTGAGTCCGCCCTTATGGAGATATTTACTTCAATAGACGAATTGAACATGGTTACTAATTTCGCTTGTTGTCCTCGTTTTTATTATTGCAAACGCGAAGTTAGCGTTTTGCTAGACGGTTCTCGCTTTGAAGCAAGAAGCGTCCCAGGCTGATACAGTTTCGTGACGTATGTAAGCACTGATTCCTGTTGCACCGGTGTGCGTCGCGTTTCAACACATCCACTTCGGGCCGAGCTTGTTTGCGGAAGTTGAAAATTCCTGACGAAATATAACCAGCAAACAGAGTTTCAACTTACAGCCGAGGGAACTTCACGAGGAATGCAGAACCTGGGACAACGGCGAAAACACTCCCCGTTTGATATCAACGACACTCTAACGTCAGGACTTTTTGCAGCAAAATAGGAGGATGCTAACGCGTTTCGCAGCCAACTTGCACGCCGTGAGGATAGGACACGGGGAAGGCAATATGAGGCAGATGCACCTCGACAGCAACAGAAAACGCGCATCCGGTGCATACGTTGAACTCCCCTGAGGCATGGGACTAGAGGTTGCCAGAAGGATACGCTGAATATGTAAGTGATGTGCCATGAGAGTTATGAACGCTTGCTATCGCTATACTCAAAGAAGAAAGGTTTAAAGACAACTTGATCCTGTATCGTATTTTTTTTTTATATTCCTGTTCTTGTCGGTAGGCTGGGCTTCTTTATCTCGATTGTTTTTAGTACTAAGACCACGGTAAAATCTGAGACTTAGTTTTGCGGTTAAATACACAGAATCCTCTATACGGCGTGATACAAGTATTCACAGGGTGCAGTATAATTCCAATGCAGTTATGGGTTTGTTCACAAGCGAAACTAACGACTTTCAGGAGGAATGCACTTACTTGAACAAAATTACAGCCCCCCCCCCCCCCCCCCCCAACACACACACACACACTTCCCATTTTCTTGTT
This sequence comes from Amblyomma maculatum, assembly GCF_055883805.1. Classification (NCBI taxonomy): domain Eukaryota; kingdom Metazoa; phylum Arthropoda; class Arachnida; order Ixodida; family Ixodidae; genus Amblyomma; species Amblyomma maculatum. Next base: position 320,652,316 of record NC_139344.1, on the reverse strand, counting down.
GGAAAATATCACTCGCAAATGCCATCCAGTTCAGAGATCTAATATTAAAAAGCCATTATGACTGCTAAACGTGGTATGTTTCTAGTAGAGTTTCCAAGGCATGTTTTTCTTTCCAGTTGAGCAGCAGTGATGGCGCAATGTATGAGCACCCGCTTCTCATGCTGAGGGCATCGGAAAGGATACAAGCTTCTTTTTTCTATGATGGCCAGCGTATCTGATGTGAAATGCTACAAAAGTAGTCCTTTAATTCAATGCGCTTAGTGGAGTCTAAACTGGTTAGCTGAAGCGTCCATCAGTGGAGCGACACTTTTGTGGCTCTTTCGCCAAAACTTAATTGTCATCAATAATTTCAAGTGAACTAGCTTTCCAACTAATGAGTTTGTGCTCTTAATATTCTCCTTTACCTTTTAATAAAGAGACCCATTGTTGGGCTCTTAGATAATGACGAGGAAACGTATGTATCTAAATCATGCAAGCTCTGTACGTTATCTTTTTTTTTGTTTTTCAAATTTCGAATATATGAAATTCCGTGTCTTGGGGTGTGTTTTGTCGAAAGGAAAAGAGATTTCACTCTTTCCGTGCTTCAATAAACTGCAATTTCAAGTGTTTGTTTTTTGTATTCCTCCATTGTACTGAAACTTTCAAGGCAGGCTTTCTGGAGAGGTGTTATTTTTTGCACCAGATTTTTACCCGGGCCACGATTTTACAACTTTGCATTTCGTGGCCTCAGTAGGAATTATTTCTTCGAGCAATCTTGTGGTGTGGTATCACGAGCTGCACGCCCTTCTCCAATCGTGTAAATGTAGCTGAACGCAAGAAATTGTTTTTCCTTTTTGGTTACTTCTATGAAACATTGGTTACTTCTATGAAATATAACAGTCCCTATTTTGGGCAATTAAAGCATGTAAGAGATTTTGCAACAGCAGCCATAACGTTACATATTACTCTGTTGAGATATCACACTTTGGTAAAACCCAATTTATTGTGTATTTTCTGATTTCTTCATTCGTTTAAAGGCTTCCCCCGTCCTTTTCACAATTGGTTATGTCATAACTAAGACCGGCAGGTTCAAGACATATATCATAATCATCATCATCATCATCATCATCATCATCAGTCTGAATCTACCCAATGCAGGGTGAAGGTCTCTACCATACTCCTCCAATTAACCCGGTCCTGTGCGAGCTGCATTTACTTGACCACTGCGAACTTCTTAACCTTATCCGCCCACCTAATTTTCTGCCGCTCCCTGCTACGCTTTCCTTCCCTTGGAATTCAGTTTGTTGCCCTAAGCGACCATCGGTTATCCTTTCTTCGCGCTACCTGTTCTGCCCATGCCCATATCTTCTTCTTGATTTCCACTAGAATGCCAGGGACTTGAGTTATTTCTCTGACCCACTCTGCACGTTTCCTATCCTTTAACGTTATCCCTACCCTTTTTCTTTCCATAGCCCTCTGCGTTGCCCTCAACTTAAGTAGAACCCTCTTTGTTAGCTTCCACATTTCTGCCCCATAGGTAAGTACAGGTAAGGTGCAACTGTTGTATACTTTCCTCTTGAGCTATACCGGTTAGCTGCTAGTCATAATCTGGGAGCGCTTGCCAAATTCGCTCCATCCCAGTCTTATTCTCCTTGTTATTTGCCTTGCATGGTCCGGATCTGCGGTTATTATCTGTCCTAAATAGAAATATTCGCCTACTACTTCCAGTGCTTCGCTACCTAACGTAAACTGCTGTTCCTTTCCTAGGCTATTGAACATTACCTTAGTCTTCTGCATATTTATTTTCAAGCCTACCTTTTTACTTTTGCTGTCTAGGTCATCAATCATTCTTTGCAATTCATCCCATGAGTTACTTAGCAAGGAAATGTCATCAGCAAATCGCAGATTACTGAGGTATTCTCCATCTACCCTTATCCCTAACTGCTCCCATACGAAGTCTCCGAATACTTCTTCTAATTAAGCTGTGAACTGTATTGGAGAGATCGTGTCTTCTTGCCTAACACCTTTTTTATAGGAATTTTGTTACTTTCTTTATGCAGAACTATGGTTGCTGTGCACCCCCTATATATATCTTCCAGCACTTTCACGTACGGGTCGTCTACACTCTGATTTCGCAATGCCTCTACGACCGCCGAAGTTTCTACTAAGTCAAATGCTTTTTCGTAATCGATGAATGCTGTGTATAAGGGCTGGTTATTTTCCGAACATTTTTCTATCACCTGGTTATGCATATGATCGATACTAGAGTATCCTTTCCGAAAACCTGTTTGATCTTTTGCTTGGTTGCAGTCTTAAGTTTCCCTGATTCTATTAGCGATTACTTTGCTAAATACCTTATACGTAACAGACAGTAAGCTGATTGGTCGGTAATTTTTCAAGTCCTTAGCGTCCCTTTTCTTCTAAGAGACATAAACAATCTTTAATAAAAAACATGTTCGAAAAGGCTACTTCGGAGCTCCTTTTCTTAGATTATTTAAAAAGAGCCTAATGACGTCAGCATTGAAATAGACTGGGAACGTATAGGTACGGACTTCTGGAATGTCCTAGAAACAGAGGGCAAGGAACCTAGATTTTGCGCAGTGTGTTTCCTTTAGGAGTGTGAGTGTTTTATTTCTGGAGGTATAAAGGAAATGAACACTGCGGAAATAAATATTGCGCCTTTTGGGTTGTTTTATTGCTTCGACTTCGCGTCGCAACTGCATTTGAACATCTCTTCATCGCAAAGGCTTGCCAGCTTAAATACGCATTGGGCAGCTAATGCACATCACGTATGCACTTTTGGCTATCATGTAAAGTTTACGCACCTCAAGTAAGACGTTGTGTAATATTTATAATCTTTCATTCACCCAAATGCCTCTTTGTTTGTACCCGCTTCTCTAATTTCAAGCTATTCAAGAATAGTGACGGCAGAGAAAATATTTTGCAAGTCTAGAATCTTGAAAGGTGTAAGCCTGCATTAAATATGTTATCATGGATAGTATATCATGAAAAGCAATTGGTTCAACATAAAAAGGTGGCACTTGAGTACAAAAGAGAAAAGAATATCATGCGGGAGAAGTTATGGAACAAAAACAAAAGAAATAAACATTAAGATGAGTTCTGAAATTTCAGAAAAAAACAAAGGACTGAAATATAACAGGTGGCTTAGGTATGAACCAGTTAATAAATATTAAACTGTGTATCATCAATCCTCTTATCTCTCGCATTTATGCAGCTATCACGATGACCGGAGTTCACGGGCTGAATGGCCTCTGACACGACTTTTAAGCGTTCAGCGTTTGAAATATTCATGCAGAGTCATGTATTATTTCTGTACATGATTTACTGCGTTAATATGAAACATTTATGCAGGTGGCTTCGCCGAAAATCTCGCACAGTAAACCTAACGTTGTGCCTGAAAATTTGGTGCTGCGAATTTGTAACAGATAACAGTTTTTATTGTCTTACTTTTTTTTCTTCTATTGTTTGTCCCACTTGAGAACCCTTATTCCGAGCCTGACAGCTGAGACAAGTGACTTCTTTTGCATGGAAAATTTGCGCAGTGTTCAAGGTTGAGGGTCACCGGAGAAGCGGTAGGCAGCGAACGCGATGGTTAGATGACATCCTCAAGGCGCTGCAGATGAAGTTATGTGATGTTAGGAAGATAGTGAGAGACCGGAAAGCGTGGCGTGATATGGTCCATAGGGTCACGAAGAGTCGGACACGGCTGAACGTCTTAACTGAACTGAACATGGTCACTCAGTTTATTTCAGGCCCGTTAGGCATTGTGCAAGATGGCGGAAAATTTTATAGAGTGCAGAGCTATATATAAGGCGGAGCTGGGTGTACACAACACTCATTCTTCTTTATGACATCCCGTAGAAACTCTTCAGTTTACATAAATGGGTTTCGTAGCACGAACACTGAAGTTACTCGAGCACTCAAACATTTGTCTTTTATGGCCGATAGGTTAAATCGCTAAAGTTTTCTGACAGATTGTTCGGGATGTCCAGTTTTTATTCTCGTATTCTCACCTATTATACCCTCTTCAGATGCCTGCGTTGATTATATAAGTTTATAAAAAAACATCTTGACACTGGCATGCCCAAAAACGTTTACTTGTTCTGGTCTATATGACCATGCACTTCGATAGAACAAGTTTCATTTAATCTTGTCCTCATCTCAATTCTCTGCATCGTGACACATTCTCGCTTGTAGCATCCTCCAGGCATTCTTCTTTTCGTTTCTTCAAACTTCTGGAATTTTTCACAAAGTACTTGAACATCTCTATTCTATTTCTCTTGTTTTCTTTCTACTTCTGATTAGTTGTGTAGACCAACTGTCAATCTACTCTCCCCTTGACCTTCGACCTTTATGCGTGATCCATTGAAAGAACCCTAGAATCGTCTACGCCCAAGGCGACGGCAAGCCGATCACACAAGAGCGGGCAGTATCCTTCCCGGTCTCCGAAGTGCAAATGGGGCTCCCGATCACCCCTAGGCCAGGAGCGATGGCTTCCTCTTGCTAGCTTGACCTCTGGGTGCATCTTCGTTGTTCGTTGATGCGTGCTTGTTCCCGGAGGGTGACCGAGTGCCATGTTTTTCCAGCTTTCTGTTTATTTATTTATCGGTCTTCTAGGCTACTGGCGACGTGCTTCTGTCATCCAGCAGCTCATCAGTATGCATCAAGGGCTTCGGTCTTGAGGCAAGTAGAGCGATGCACTTATATATACTCCGATCTTCCGGCGGAGAGTGGACGTAGCGATGCTTCTTGGCCGACGTGTTTACCGTAGCAGTTTTTTTACTTCCCGACTATTCTCGATTTATCGTAGTGTCCTAAGGCTTTCTTTTCTTTTATTTTCTATCCGTATTTGGTAGGACATGGTGTTGGTGGTTGCCATCCTAGAGTTGCTCCTGTTTCCCACTTCAGAAAGAAAGGTAAGAAAGGTTTTCATGAACGTTTAGGATTTATCTTTGCTCCGTGTGACTTTATAGGCATGCGAGCGCGTCTTAATAATGCGGGTGTTTGAAACTGCATTGACGATACCTCACTTGTTTTTCTATTTGTTACATCAACACTCGTTAGAAAAATGGGAATGTAGAAGTAGTCTGTTATGTTTTAAATGCTATGTCAAGGTAACCACACGCTTTTGCAGTGACCTCGGAAGTCGGGCTCTCTGGTACTTGCCTCCGGCAAAAATAAGAAAAAAAGATTTCGATTGAACAAGAACTGTAAATAGCCCGTTCGTTTTCTCTGCTCTCTAAGTTCACAAGAAAGCTTGATTCACAGTAATTTGTACCGAAGAAAACAAATTGATTTTTACTACTCAAGTCAAAACAGTACAATACTACTCAAAACAGCATCACCAGTGAAAAGGTCAAAAACGATACCGTGCTCAGCTCACCTGCGTCGCTTCAGGTAAAGCTTCCCATGAAATGAGCTTTGTACTTAGCTTCTACTTGACAGAGGAGCAGCTAAACTGTCATCAAGCTGAATTCATCTGGCTCAAGGAGAGGATAACACGATATAGAATTTGTGATCGTGCATCGTTGGGCACAACAGTCGTGGGCCCTACCCTACTGCGCCACCGCTGCGGGCAGATTGTCAGATTTGATTTTTCGCTATAATATTAATGGTGTTCTCACGAAAAGGGAGCGCTCCGCATGCGCCAATATATCCAAAGTGTGCTTTTGACGCTTGAAGACCCAGCAGATCTAAAATAAAGTTTAGTTTCGGGGGTTTAACGACCCAAATCGACAGAGGTTTTTAGGGGCGGAAAAGAAGACACTGGAGAGAACGCAGGTAAGCTGGGCATAATTCACAGACAGCCCCAAATTATCTCCTATGACGTCACGTATATTGATGTTCAGTAATCTGAGCACTGTTTGAAACAGTTCATTAAGCTGCGTCGTTTGTCAGCTCGACTGCGCCAGCTGTACTCGCCACCGGTGCAGTCAAGGTGACTTGTCGATAAGCTTGATTGCGCTTACACGCAGAAAATAATGAAGCCGATGATGTGCATTCCTCGGGCGCTTGCGATCATTTGCCGGGTGCGCGTCCCATGCTCAGAGACCGCGCTCCACCGACCTTTCGGCGCTGGAAAGAACTTCCTGCGCCCAAATCGAGCACTCGGTGTGAAAGGAGCACCCTAATAGCGCGTCGCGGTAGAAAGGCTGGCGCCAACGAGGGTTGGAACTGCACCGACCTCCCCGGGCTCCTTCTGAAGCAGCTGCCTTTACACGCAGTCGCTTTCAGCGGCTCGGCAAACAAGTGCGGCAGGAAGCCATGACATGAGGGTCGTAAGTGCTTTCAGCCGAGTGCAATTAGCGGGTCGCCTGTTAGTCCTCTTGTTTCGCGGGTAGTACATATATTTGTGCCAGCAAATTTAGCCTGCTGCTTTAAAATATGACGCGAAAACGAAAAATGTAGACGAGAAAGCAGTGTAAAAAAGTACAGACGAGGGCGACTGCTACTGAAGCGAGAAAACACGGCCATTTTTATTCGCTACTTTCAAGTGAGCACCTTAGCGAAGACTCGTGCAATGTTATATGCATTTTTTTTTATTTTTACTGTAAAGACATATAACCCATACACTTGCTCCAGAACCACAAGTGGTAAATAAATCATCTGTGTTTCATTCCGAGCGCAGCCGCATAAAATCACAAGTGTTAGTAAACATCCCACTTAAAAAATATAACCACTGACCCTTGCGTGCACCAAGCAGCCAAAGAAAGAAATTTCATGAAGGCTGGTCGTTTAAGACAGCCTTCTCATAATGGGCGCTTCTTCAATCTGGGGAGCTTGAACCTCTTCATTTAAGAGAGGAAATGGTTTGAAAATCGGCAAGACGTGATGTAATTAAGATATGAAATCAGCGACGACTTCAGCTGTTGTATTGACTCCTGAGTTTCTTGTGATTGCTGTCTGAGCGAAATTTTCTGGCGCGAGAAAGAAGAGTGCCCACAACACTTTTACCTTTCCTGAAGAACCCTGTCGTGAGATACTGACGAGTCGAGAAATGGGCGCTGATGTCTCTTGTGAACGCGACTAATGGGATGTCAACACGTCCCCTGCGTCGTGTCTGACCAGTGGGTCGCGGAGCGTATAAGCTCCTCCCCCGGCTGTGCCGCAGCAAATATCAACACGAAGGTAAATGTAGCGTGGTAGTTCAGCTTTTGCAGCAACACGTGCTTTAAATACATGACGTAGATAAATATTTACGAACGTAGACGATTGAACCACCATGGTGATAGCTAATCGGCAGAAACCCGGACGCGAAATTCGGGGATCCTGGATTCGCATCCCTGCAATGGCATGTAGTTGTTTTCTTTTTTCACTATTTTTTTCTTGTTATCTCTATGACTGCGTTTTTATTCCACATTGATTAACACAAAAATCTTCTGGCTTTCTGTGGACTGAATGGTTGTTGGCTCAATTGGTATATTCAAGCAACGAAGATGTATATCCACTAGAATTGAGGTTAAGACAGGATTATTGAGCGCCTGCAGAAATGCATATTAAAGCATTTTTATGTTACATGCTGCGTATCTATTTAACATGTGATAGGAATTTCGTTTGTGGCGAATATGTACCTAGCAAACGTGTAAACTGTAAGGAACAAACAGAATTGTGCGATAGCTGGGATGTCCCTTTATTTCGAACTTTTATTCTACGTGCGCACGAGAAGTTTATTTATTTGAACTTGCTGTTCCAGTCGCTGATCCTTAACGAATAATCTACACCAGGCAGAAGGTGACTCGCAGCTTCGCTGGTTTTCACTTTGAGGTTCGCCGCATAATTTTTAATGAAAAACAAAACAAAACACGACACCATCAATACTACGTCTCCCCGTGTTAGGCAGTGCCTGAGGCGTCCAGCTCGGGTTCAGTCTATGCCCAATATCGCAGATACTCTATTGTCCTATTTTATTCTTACTTCTTCATTCATTGTATTTATTTCGCACGACATAAAAAAATGCTACAAGGACTAAATAGTTAAGCAATTGCTTGATGCCTTTAGTGAGGACTCATTTCAAATAAGCGTTTTGTACACGCAACATCTTCCTGGCGTACTGGTGAAATAGGACAATTCATTCGCAAAATATTGTGATGTTTTTCCGTGCAGGCAGGAAACGAAGACAGCAGCCGTGAAGCACGCGGTGGGAATTTCTTTATTCCCGGAAACAAGTTACTGGCGAGCGCCAGCAGAGCTGGGCGCTGTCCATGATAAGCCAGGGCGAAGTGCGCAGCAGCACGCGGCGCGGCGGCATATATAGCCGTTATCACTGAGGGGCGTGGCGCCCAAGACAAGTAGGCGCACAACTACTACAAATATATCCTACCTGAACCCTTCAAGTGACCTTCCGGCAGCCGAGAAAGACAGAACGTCTCCCACGAATTTCAATTGCGGCTTACATAAAAGAGTGGTAGCGCTAGTTGTACGCAGCCATTTCACGAAATTTTGTCGTATGTTTCATTCAGAAGCTATCTGTTCAGAAAAATGGTTTGAATTATATTTTTATAAACGGCGCATCAGTATTAAGCAGCGCGCTCTAATTAGTTCCAAATACAATCCTCTAAACACGTTCGCAAGCTCCAAACACAAAGCCGCAGGTGATAGAAGTTACTTAGGTGTCCTTTACTGTGGATCCCTCAAAATTTATATGCAGCGGTGGAGAGCGAAACCTAATGTAACACTTGCAGGTGACGTGTTTGCGGTATTTATCATGGGCTAGCCGTATGTCACAGAGCGCGGGAAATGACGCAGGACAAGCTTATCGCGTGTACGAAGTTTCGAAACCATGCTACCCGCAAACAAATAAAGAATTCAAAATGCCTGTATGAGAGACGTCGGTGGGTAAGCATTTCAACATAGGGAAGTGTAGGTGTTGCTCTTTATGTCTTGCCTGGAATAAATCGTACCAGCGTGCTAGTCCTTGCTTATTGATCTCCTTACGATGAACGCTTTCCTTGCACAACCTCGCTTTTGACAATGAAGATTCAGCCATCGCTGGTGCCTTGAGCGCGGAGACCGTTGTCCTGAAATGGCAGGATTTATTGCTCTCAGTAAAGTTGTACGGTGATATACCTGTTTTGCTATCATTTGTTAGTGCTCTAAATTACTTTATTTTAACGTCATACAGCACACTGATAGATATAATAAACCTTTCTCGACACACAGTGCCTTGGCTCACGTTATTTAATGCCAAGAGCTGCCAGACAGGTAAATGATGTACGAGTAAACATGATGAAAAAAAAAAATGGCAGCGATAATAAAACAGCAGAGGTAAAGTTTCGCTTTAGTAGTCATTCTGCCTGGTTCGCTCTTAGCGTCAGTAAATGTAAGCATTTTTTTACACTGGTAATTAACAAGACCTTTTTGGTCAATTCAGACGTTTTCAAAGGGGCAGTTTAGCTCACAATTCAGCCATGAGTGACGGCGCCGACGTCGCACGCAACTACTGTAATCATCATGCTTCATCATTTCATAGAGTGTTATCCACCTCGACGTACAGGGCATCTAGGAGATCAACACCTGTAATATGAAATACGGCGCCGTCCTTGCGGTTTTCCGTAAGCCACGCGGCTGGACATAACTCGAGAAAAAACATCTTTGACATCTTCTTTTATTGTCTAAAATTCGCGCATCGCTTGAACTCTATCACAATTGTGAACCGCGCGTATAAATACAGTAAATAAGATGATAAAAGGCCTCTTACTGCACTTCCCTCATTCAATGTAACAAGCCATAGTGTTTCCTGCAACTCAGCCTTTATGTTTGTAAGTATCTCACAGCTTCTTAATTGATGTTCTTTTCCTACTCTTCATAATCTCGATGCCTTTGCACGAACAGAAATACAAACGACGGCGGTTGCTGTGTTACTAATGGATTATTATCATCATCACCAGTCGGACTATAAGAGATCCACTATAGTGCAGCAAGTCGAGACAGAGGAATGGCAAAAATCTGTCATGGGAAAATAGTCCAAGGCCTTGTACCGAGCGGAAACGTGCGCTGTCCGAAAGGAGCTGTGGTGTGACAAATCGCGCTATAGTTGTTTGCTGGCGGAGGCGCACTCGGGAGCTTTGCGTACGCGCAAGTGGGGAGCAAGATTCACTACTTGACTCGCGACTTTGTGTGCACTCTGCGAAGTGGCGGAGGAGTCAACTGACCATGTAGTACTGGAGGGTCCGGCTATCTTCCCGTCTGCCCGTACGGTGTAACTGCCCATGGGGCTTGGTTTTATGCTTGGCGACGGAGAGGCAGTCTCAGCGGACGCAATCGAGGCACCAAAGAGACGTTTGGAGTTTTTTGGTGGTTGCGAACAGCGGTGAAATCCACTTCAGGATGACCCTGCTGCTACAGCAATGACCATGCTTACTGTTTACTCTTTTTTTTTTTAGCCATACCTTTAGATTTTTTTTAACTAAACCGGTGACTTGATGCAAAGAGTGGGCCGCCATCATTATCACCATAATCATCACCATATGGTCACTGCAGGGCGAAGGCCTCTCCCATATTCCTCCAATTAACACGGTCCTGTGCTAGCTGCATCCACTTGACCCATGCGAGCTTCTTAACGGCATCCACCCACCTAACTTTCTGCCACCCCCTGCTACGCTTTTCCTTATTTGGCATTCAATTTGTTACAATAAGCTACCATCGGTTGTCTTCTCTACGCGCTACGTCACTACATATGCCCTGCCCATACCCATTTCTTCTTCGCGCTTTAGTTGAAATCATTTGGAGGATTCGTTTTTTATTTCCTCGTAGCCCGAGATCTGGATTTCTTTCCGTTGCATATTGATCGCAGTTGTTTTAATCCAATTTCGTCATGTACATTCTAACTGCTATCCAATTGGCAGTTGGTACCTTGAATGCCCAAACGGGCCTAAGAACTCTCTTTTCTGCGCAGGCGCGTTAGTAGAGATGTGCTTGTGATTCTTATTTATTCTTCAGGCATGCCATCACGTCTAAGATGTTATATTTCATGATCTTTCTTTAGTGAATTAATGGCAAACAAATCCTTCAGCTTGCGGAAGGAAGAGATCATAAGGTGGGGAAGAAGTGCAAAAGGTAAGAACGAAAGAAAGAATTGGTCTTCCTGTGTGAGCTGATCGCCAGAACACCGGGAAAGCTTTACCTTCATTTGCGCCGTGGAAAAAGAAAAGGCAGCAGACCAATAATGAGCGCAAGTTATATTGGCCTCATCACGGCTTCTCCCAATGCACTTGCCGGATGGAAGCCTCGATATGTTTCTTGTATGCTTGTTTAGCAAACGTGACCCGCTTGTTAGCCATCCCTGTTTGATATCTCAACCACGAGCCCGTACTCGTATGCAGATCCCTATTTCTACCATAGTGCGACAGAATATCCTTCGAGACTTAGAACGATTCTTTTAAAATCTTTGAAGCTTTTCTGGCTTTATATTCCTGGTTGTTTGTCTCGTTTAGACCATCCATTTTGCTCTGATAACTTTATTGATGTCATTTCTTTGCCATATATGTATTATTGCTCCATCGAGCAGATAATGGTTAAAAAAACGAGTTTCGTCCATTTTAGCCCAGGTGTATATAATGTAGTACTAAATAATGATGAAATGATGATGCCAATTCGCTAAACAGTTCAGGAACCTTCGCTTATTTTTATTTGTCCTTGTAATAAACGCCTTCAATACTGCAGTAGGTAAATGCTCTCCATCGCTTTCGTTATCTGCTGTGCTACGTAGGAACTGACACAAGAACCATAATTCTGGTTAAGAAGGTTGCGAGCACCATCATACAGAGAATCTGAGACTCAGAGACGGGAACAGCACTGTTCCCGTCTACTCGCTTGTCCTATGTTTGTTGCGCTCTGTATTTTTAAAAAATCTGATAATGCTTGATTTAAAAAATTAGGAGGATGCTCACGCTTCGCCATAAGTGTAGACACGAGAGCGCCTTTCACAATGCTGTTTAATTCCACGAAATTTTTGTTTTTATGTTCATTAACTTCTTTAAATTAGTACTTCTGTAACATCTGTACATATTCAAAACAGACGATAGCAAATGGTACGCAGCACAACGCTTTCACTAGGTGCTCCCCTAACACACTTGGCACTGAAGAACCTTCTTGGCCTATGAGCTGCGCGTGCCTGCCTGGAAGATAGAAGGCTTGAGTTGAAACCCCTGTGGTGACAAACTTATTTTATTTATTTAATTATAGTTTGCTAACATACTCGTAGTATACAAGCCTCCTCGCTAACTTTGGCTTCATTTCGACCGAGTGGGTCGCTAAACTGAGCGGGAGCATGTCGTCCCTCTATTGAATGCGCTGGGCAGCAGCCCTGTGCGATTCTCTTTCATCCATGCCACGAATAGAAGTGATGCCAGTGCCTCCCGACTCTTCTTATGTCATAGCTGCTAAGGCTACAAATGCATTTTACATTCTTTGCTTTGCATACATTATAAACTTCAAATCTACCTCCTGTAGCTTCATCAACGACACATTCTCTCCCGTATAATAACTGCTGCTGGCAGTTCCTCAGCCGCTCTAGTTTGTGTGCATGCGTTTATATCTGTGTACACTGTAGCACTCCACTGCTTCCGTAGGCAGAATATTTTGGTGCAGTGCACTAGTATACTATGATTGAGCTACCCGTGGTGTCTGGTTTTGGGTGCCAAGCGTCACCAGTGCGCAGTATGGCAGACTATATATTATTGGCTTAGAGTTTCTTAAATGAGCGTTAAGTTGTAAAAATCTTCGTAGTCTATGCGCTAATGGCTAAAACTCGCATTAATCTCCCAGCTTTTCAGCTAGGCTTCTCTGTCTCTGTCTCCGTATTTGACAGCGGTGTTTTTACAATGCTTTGCCGAGCAGAGCAATCCTAACATCGACCGTATCGACACGCTCCTTATTTTCCGCACGTTTTATTCGTGACCTTTTTGTACCCACCACACTGTTCCCTTCGCGAAACAACTAAGAGAGAAAAAAAGAGTGAGTCTTATAATGAAAAACCAAGTCGCAAACATAAAAGCAGCGTCCTTGAGCTATGCATGAGCAGCTTTAACCGAGAAGCTCCAAGCATCTTTCCTCCTTTTGATAACACCCCCCCCCCCCCCCCCAGCCCCCTCTCCCTTTCGCTGGCCTCTGTTTTCGTGAAGCAAATAGTTTGACCCAGTCAAGATCGCTGGCGCGTGATCAAGTGAGCTTTTTCCGGCTGTCCTACAAAAACATTTTCCCTTTTGCCAATCTCCCTCGTATGCGTTACTTTGTTTCCATACTCGAGAAGAAATGTGTTGTGTAGCTTCGCGGTAGCCGCAGTTACTCTGGTCTTCGATCCGTAGTAATCCGCATAACTGGAAGATGATAGCCGCACAGAAAAAGGAGGAATAGGGCTAAAATGGAAAAAGGAAGGAATGGTCCCAGCGGAAGAATACGCAGTCAGAAAGCTGCTCCCATGCGTATCAGATGGAGATCTGGTTAACGTGGACATGGGAGGACGGTTACCGTGAAAGGTAGGTGGTATGAGGAAAGCGGAGGCATGCGCAATTGGAAGGTGGCTATCATGGGAAGCAATCAGATGGCAATTAACATATAAGAAGAGTGTGACAATTAAGAGCGCTGGAGAGCGTAACCGGGAGGCAGCTGCCACGAGAACCACCCGAGAATTTGTCACTTTACAGGGAGGAGGAAACGGAAATATTTGAAACACAAAACTGAGGCACAGAATAACGATAAATTAAAAAATAATGTCTCGGAAAATGCTCAGTGGCGTTCTTATTCAAAGGCACTGCCATAAGAAAACAGCCACAACTGTCCCAAATAAACAAAAGGCGGCAATGAGGCCACTGAAGTGAATATGCGTTACCTGAATGGGTTCCTATTAAACCACCTCACAGTGCTCTACAGGGGGAAGTATCCTGCGCAAGCAATCCGTAAAAATAGCGGAAGTGCTGAGCTGGCAACATGTAATCGGCATTTGGGAAAAGAAAAAAAAAAGGATGCTCTTAGTTTTCATCCTTCTCTACCTAGCTAGCATAACATAAAGGCAGACTTTTGTTTCGCATTAAGGGCGAGTGGGGGGCGGAGCAGTCGCAAGCGTCATCGCTGTCTCCATCACGTGCATGCCCGAAAACTGCTAAAGAAGTTCATGCGAACACCGCAATTCTTAACCCTTGCTGCCAAGAAAAGTGCTTCTGATTTGCATGAATTTTTCACTAACAAAATAAACAACATATCTCCCCAAATGCCCCTTTGAAGCTTGGTTTTGCTCTAGCTTCATTTTTGTGGCATCTTCATTCGTATCAGAAGCAACAGGATTTGTGGGAATCAAACAATCGATCAAAAGCACGGCATGCCGGCACACGGCACCTCCACCAGTCATTCGCCCACCCCTGCATTCAATCAACGCGTGTCACATGTACTTTCCGCCGCCGTTAAATCCAACAACCAAAGAAGAGTTGTTTTTTCTTTTCGGTGCGGATGCAAAGCCGATGAACCCCGTCCGTCTTGTCAAAGTCTTCAACGTGCGCAAACAGGTGTCAGTTACACAATCCTGCAGGTGCTAGTGAGGCATGGGCGTGGACAACGTTTATGCAAATACGCGGCGCAATTGCTGCCCTTCTGCGAAGACCGGCATGGCCTGACACGCTTTAGCCCAACTCATTCGAATGCAGCAGCCCAATGTCAGAGTCATTAATGAACTTCAGTTCAGTTCAGTCGTTCAGTCGTGTCCGACTCTTCGTGACCCTATGGACCATATCACGCCATGCTTTACGGTGTGTCACTATCTCCCCAACATCACATAACTTCATCTGCAGCGCCTCAAGGATGCCATCTAACCATCGCGTTCGCTGCTTACCCCTACTCCGGTGACCTTCAATCTTTCCCAACATCAAAGCTTTCTCCAGCGACTCCTCTCTTCTTATCAGATGACCAAAGTAGCTAAGCTTTAACTTTAGAATTTGACCCTCCAATGAGCAGCCAGAGTTTATGGTCGACAATATCGACTGATTTGATAGTTTGGCAGTTCAAGGAACTCTCAAGAGTATGAGCCAGCACCACAATTCAAACGCGTTAATTCTTCGGCGGTCTATAGAACTACAATAAACGTAACAAACAGCAACCTGATATATTAAAGTTATTTCTGCATACATTTTTTGTCATACCTAGACACGTGGTATAACATTCTCGTAACTGCAATAGCTTATCCATACTTCGCTTTCTAGCATGAGAAATTTTATCGCCTGCTAGTTTACTACCGATGCATTCAAAGGCAGAAGGGCAGACAATTTCAACGAGAGAAAAAATCCAGTAAAACTAATTTCAACTAGCACTCGGTTACATTGTTAGCAATACCTTTTCACTAACACTTTTCACTAACACTACACATATGCAGTGAAGGAATAAATACTTTTCACTAACACTACACATATGCAGTGAAGGAATAAATGCGATCGAAAAACGACAAGCGCATTTCTAATGCCGAATCGAATTGCGGAAGTCGAAAATATTGAGAGATGTTGAGAAATGTTGAGTGAGCATGATATGCTCACTTGACAGCAAACTAAAAATATCTGGTTCATTTCAAGCATCAGCAAGCGCCATGCGGCGCTCAGACAGGAGATGCTTCCGGGTAAAGACGACTTCTGTTTTAAAGCTCAGCCAGCCGAGACGAACGCATTAGGCAAAACGAAATTCTTCACACGCCGGAAGACGACCCTCAAGAATTCAAAGCTCGCTTTTAGGGTACCGAATTCTGCAAGGACATGCCTGGAAAATGTTTCCCTCGGGCTGTGTCTTGAGCAGGCTGTCTTTGACAGCTCGAATCCTGGCCGCAGCCATTAAGTTCCGGTTTGTGCATAACACAGAAACTTCTCTGTGCGGCTGTGTCACTACGCTGGCTTTCCATAACTTCATTTCCCTTACTGATAGAGTAACGACATACTCTTGGTTAATGCAGCTGCTTATCATTCATGTTCTCATTTCTTCATTCCTTGTGTCATTTTCTTTTTCCTGAAATCTGCAAAGATTATTCTTTTCCCGTTGTTTCTAAGCTGACACAGAAGCTTTGATGTACTCACGAAAATCTATCATGCAATTCGGAGGGCTTGCTCACTCGAGCTCCTGCGATGTCCGGCGTTATTTCGGCTGACGACAAGCAATACAAAAATGTTTGGCATGCTGCACTTACGCCTTGAAGTACTTCCTTTATTTATTCTGGCGCCTGGTATAGTTCCTTTTCTTTCGCCACGTCATTTGGAGATGACAACTCGGCTTGTCCTGAAATAGTTTCAAAACATGTCATCCTCCAGTAACGACAGATGTTCTCGTAATGCCAGTACTCCTGGCACTACTGGCGTCTTTGTGAACTGACTGCTTCTGCCTCTCGTAAAGAAGATGTCATTATGTCTGAGCAAAACCTGCCCAGATGAAAGGAGACCATGCGGTAGTAGAAAACTGCTTCGTCAAGGTAAATACGCCTTAGAAAAGGTTCATATCAATAAATACTACAATAGTTTATTTGGTAAAGGCAGAGTGTATATATATATATATATATATATATATATATATATATATATATATATATATATATATATATATATATATATATATATATATATATATATATATATATATATATATATATATATATATATATATATATATATATATATATATATATGAATGAAAGAAGCCAACAGTCGGCGAGGCCAAGGAAAGCGTTGGGAATGGCACTTTTATGTCTTTTTTTTAATGTTTGCTTAGATAACCACAGAAATTAGTAATGTAATCTGTTTAGGGGAAAGATAAATAAACACAAAGTAGAAGAAAAAACAACGTGCCGATGGTGGGATCCGAACCCACGACCTCCGAATATCGCGTCCGGTGCTCTTCCAACTGAGCTACATCGGCCGCTGTCCCCCCTGCTACTTGCTTGGGTATTTATGTTGTCTGTATACGAACCTTGAGAGTGTTCACCAGCGCCACCCTCAGCCATAGCGGCGGACGTAGAACCTCCTTTGTTACCGCCAGCGTCACGTAGAACGTGATCAAGAGCGAGGGCGAACGCTGTGCTAGAACCCTCTTACGCTACCTATGGCTTCAAGACTGCCAGAACCGAGACCCCCGTAAGCTACAAGCAGATCAATTAAGGGGAAATGAGGGTGCTCGTTATAATACATGATATATATATATATATATATATATATATATATATATATATATATATATATATATATATATATATATATATATATATATATATATATATATATATATATATATATATATATATATATATATATATATATATATATATATATATATATATATATATATATATATAGCACGTTAATGAACCCCAGGTGGTCGAAATTTCCGGAGTCCTCCACTTCGTCGTCTCTCATAGCCTGAGTTGCTTTGGGACGTTAAACCCCATAAACCAACCATATATATATATATAATATTACTGTACTTTTATTTACTACAACCGCTGGCATGCACTGAGGAGTTAAGCAATAAAGTATTTGCCAGCAACCCCAGTACATGCCATTGATGTGCAGATTTCGTTCTATCTTTTTACACCCTTGAAGGTGTAACGCTGTCGCCAGGCAAACATCCTACGAGTAGAGCAGTACCGCTTCACAATGAAACGCCCTTCGTTTTGCAAATATCATTTCTTAGGCTTCGATAAGAGGAGGCTGTGTTCTGTTGAGGCTGCAGTGCGCGGCATCCCTCGCAGTGCTCAGGACACTGCTGCAGCGGTTTTAGCTTTCAGACTACATTTCTCTCTTTCCCTTTTTATTGTACCCACCTCTTACATTTTACACAACACTGGGTAGCAGACCGTGCCTTGCCCCTTTCTTGGTGTTTTTCAAGGTGGATGTTAGCCTGGGAACAATGGAGCCCCCTTTTTTTTATCCAAAATGGTGTAAAAATGTTTAGTATATATATATATATCATGTCACAACAGTGAAACTGCGTCTGTTCGTATTTATATCATGCAAGCAGCACAAGAAACTGCGGGAGGCGTTTAAACAGCGCTTGAGAAAATAGTCCAAAAAATCAAGTAACCATGCGCACAATGTATGAAGAGACGGCTCTGAGTATCTAACCCATTAAGAAAGACGACATGTTTGACGTCAACGTAAAAGCGGCCCCCGGTTGTTGCAGCGGTTGCAGGTGAGTTATTTTTGTTAATATTGTCACGGTGTTGGCGACTGGGGCTAGATTACAGAGCCGGTACAGGTAGAATCACACGGTCCAAGGTTTAGATACGTCCTGCGAGTCCGGAGCCGATTCACTTCAACGTCGTCTTTCACTCTGAGCGCCCCCTGGCATTCCTCCCTCCTTAAGCGTAACGCACACAGTTACACGTGCACACAAGCGTATAAAAGCAACCTCCCCCCCTCAAAAAAAAGTTTGTAGATGTAGTTTGTCAGTCAGCGTGCAAAGTACGGCTTCAGTCGCAAGACATGAACTGTCTCTGGACGAGGTAGCCGACGGCCTGTGTGCTCTGATCCATCCGGGAGCACCTCGTAATTGACGTTACTGATGCGTCGCACGATTTTATACGGTCCGAAGTAGCGGCAAATTAGCTTGTCTGAAAGGCCACGGCGTCGAACAGGAGTCCACACCCACACCTGGTCCCCGGTGTTGTAGGAAGCTTGTCTGTGGCGGAGGTTGCACCGGCGTGAATCCCTGTCCTGTTGCTGGGTGATGTGGACGCGTGCTAGTTGGCGTGCTTGCTCAGCATCTTGGGCAAACTGCTCGGCGTCAGAACAAAGTTCGGTATCTGTTTGGTAAGGGAGCATTGCGTCCAGCATCGTCCGAACCTCTCTGCAGCAAACGAGGCGAAACGGCGTGAAACGTGTAGTCTCTTGGACTGCCGTATTGTATGCGAACGTCACATATGGTACGATCGCATCCCAAGTCTTGTGCTGGGCGTCGACGTACATCGCCAGCATATCCGCGATGGTCCTATTAAGCCTTTCCGTCAGCCCATTGGTCTGCGGATGGTAAGCAGTAGCTTTTCGATGCGCCGTACCACTGAGATGAAATACTTCGGCCATCATTTTTGAAGTAAAGGCTCTATCAGTAATAATACAGGTAGGAGCACCGTGCCGTAGTATGATCTGGTGTACAAAGAAATGGGCAACTTCAGACGCTGTACCACTAGGTAACGCTTTGGTCTCGGCATAGCGAGTCAGATAGTCTGTGGCGATAATTATCCAACGGTTGCCACCAGAGGACCGAGGGAAAGGACCGAGAAGGTCCATGCCGACTTGATCAAATGGTGCTCGTGGTGGTATTATGGGCATGAGGAGGCCCGCAGGCTTTGATTGCGGAACCTTCCGACGCTGACATTGCCGACAGCTCTTGACATAGCGCTTAACAACAGTGGAAAGGTTGGGCCAGTAGAATGTCTGTCGTATCCTAGCAAGTGTGCGAGAATAGCCCAAGTGGCCAGATGTTGGTTCATCGTGGCACGCGGAAAGGGTTTCCTCTCTCAGAGCTGTGGGTACCACGAGGAGGTAGGTTCTTGACTCGGATCTAGAGTTCTGCTTATAAAGCACACCACCTCTCAGGCAGAAAGTTGAGAGGCTCCGAGAAAAGCACTTAGGTATGGTGGCTGGCTGACCTTCTAAATAATCAATCAGTGCTCGTAAATCTGGATCTGCACGCTGCTGATGTGACATATCTGAAGCATCAACAGCTCCGAAGAAACTGTCAGCGTCATCCGTGTCTGGTGGAGCGAGCTCGACAGGCGCGCGGGAGAGCGTGTCAGCATCTTCATGCTTATGTCCGGACTTATGAACAATAGTGAGATCGAACTCCTGTAGGCGAAGGCTCCATCGCGCCAGGCGGCCGCATGGGTCACGCAGGTTGGCCAGCCAACACAAAGAATGGTGGTCAGTGACAACTTTAAATGGGCGACCATAAAGATAGGGGCGAAATTTCGCAGCAGCCCAAATAATGGCGAGGCATTCCTTTTCAGTAGTTGAATAGTTCGTCTCGGCGCGGGATAAAGTACGGCTGGCATAGGCGATGACTCGTTCAACACCCTCTTGACGTTGCACGAGAACCGCCCCAAGGCCAATGTTACTGGCGTCGGTGTGTATTTCTGTCTCCCCCTGCTCATCGAAATGGGCTAGAACAGGCGGCGATTGGAGACGGAGACGCAGCTCGGCAAAAGCAGCTTCCTGTTCGTGCGTCCAAACAAAAGGGGTGTCTCCCCGGGTGAGCTGAGTCAGCGGTTCAGCGAGATCAGCGAAGTTATCGATAAAACGCCGGTAGTAACTGCACAAGCCGAGAAATCGGCGAACAGCTTTCTTGTCACGTGGAATCGGAAAGTCCGCAACAGCAGCAATCTTGTCAGGGTCGGGCTTCACGCCGGCGGCGCTGACGACATGGCCGAGAAATTTAAGCTCTCGGTAGCCAAAGTGGCATTTCTGTGGCTTAAGTGTCAAGTTAGCGGATCGAAGGGCTTCGAGTACTGACCGCAGGCGCTGAAGATGTTGTGCAAATGATTCTGCGAAGACCACCACGTCATCTAGGTAGACTAGACAACACTGCCATTTAAGGCCGGCGAGGACAGTGTCCATCATCCGCTGAAATGTGGCCGGCGCGGAACACAGGCCGAAAGGTAGAACTTTAAATTCGTAAAGGCCGTCGGGTGTGACGAAGGCCGTCTTCTCACGATCTCGCTCATCGACCTCAATCTGCCAGTAGCCACTTTTTAGATCGATAGACGAAAAATACTTTGCACGCCGAAGGCGGTCGAGAGAGTCGTCAATCCGCGGCAAGGGGTAGACATCCTTCTTGGTTACGGCGTTCAGTTTGCGGTAATCGACGCAAAAACGTAACGTGCCGTCTTTCTTTTTAACTAGAACGACCGGGGAGGACCACGGGCTATTGGAAGGCTGGATAACCTCATCTTCGAGCATTTCCTTAACTTGTGACCTAATAACTTCGCGCTCGGTCGAAGAGACGCGGTAGGGGTGCTGGCGGATTGGGCGCACATTATCGAACGTCACGATCTGGTGCTTGGCGATGGGAGTTTGATTCACTTTTGACGACGATGCAAAACACTCTTTGAAATCGAGTAACAATGAAAACAGCTGGTCGCGCTGGCTGACCGATAGCCCTGAGCTGACATCGAGATTGTCGAGGGATGTGGGCGGTGGCCACGGTTTCTGCGGACAAGCACGGACAAGCACTCGGAGACATCAGATATTCCAGGTAGCACAGAATGTGGGGCCCCTGTAGGTCCGATGTAGGCAAGTGGGGCTGGGGCAACCATCATAAAACCTGCATCGGTCCCCGATGGGGCAAAAGTGGGCAAGCCCCATTTGGGCTTGCCCCTGCTCCTCCTGCAAGGGTCCCATAGCGGCGTTTCTTGGGCTAATGCAGAGCACAATCCTGCATCCAGACCACAAGGGTCCCTTGCCGGATATTTGAGGGCAATCCAACCTAAATGTGGGCTTTTTATGGGAAAGCCCTCATAGATCCAAAGTGAGACCACCCCCATTAAATCTTTGTGGGACCAACATCGGCCGTAGTGGGGCAAGAAAACGGACATACCCACATGCTGCCCCAATCGGCCCCTTGTAGGTTACTTGAGGGCAGGTGAAATATGAATAAGGGCTCAATTTGGGCAAGCCCTCGTGAAGCCCAAATGAGGCAGCCTTAGCTAAACCGCTTTAGGTCCCACATAGGCTGTAATGGGGCTGGAAGGAGGGCGTGCCGGCATGGCACCAAAATCGGTCCTTTGCGGGGACTTTGAAGGCCCGTGCAACAGCAGGTGGGCTCTAGGTTCAAAAACAACGTCCAGCCCAATTGGGGCTGCCCACATAAAACTGCTTTATATTCCACATGGGCCGTAATGGGGCTGGAAGGCGGGAGGGCCCGCATGATACCAAAATTGGTCCCTTGTAGGGAATTTGAAGGCACGTGCAACAGCAAGTGGGCTTTAGGTTCAAAACCAACACCCAGCCCAATTGGGGCTGCCCAAACAAAACCGCTGTAGGTCCCACATTGGCCGTAATGGGGCTAGAAGGCGTACGTGCAATTGCGTAATCATTGTTTCCAACCTTTATTTGCATTAGATGTTGCCATAAATTACTATTATAGATGATTTGTATAACAGTTGTTGCCATGTTTGGTCGATTAGAAATTTATATGGCTTTAGTTCTCGCGCTCATGCAAATTACGCTACAAATATTAAAACAAACTGATTGCTAACTGTTACCTCTTATGTGGTTGCTTTGGACAGCCTGCAACTCCCAGGACAATACTGCTGTTCGAAACACACATCTGCATAGCCTGAACAAGATGTACATGAAGTCATTTCGGCTAGATGAATGTTATGAATTATTGTAAAATTTAATATTGCGGCTGTTTAGAAAGTGCAGACATGTATAAAATAATTACTTAATTATGTGTATAAATATTGATTGGGAAATCTTGGACTAGGGCTTTCCATCAATTTCCTGCGTCGGTCCCGTATGAGAATAATGTGGGCAAGCCCAAGTGCGGCTACCGCTATAGAACCCGCATTGGTCCTCTGTCATTTTCTGAGGGACTAACTGAAATAAAAAAAATGTTGCTGCAAAGCGGCTGCCCAAATCGGTCCAAAGTAGGACCATCGCGGAGAGTTGGCGGGATGTGCCCTTTTAACAATGCCGAAAAAATGTGGGCAGCCCCGCAAGGGCTGCCTGCATCGGCCCCTAGTGGGGCCCATTGGGGCTTTGTCGACAGCCCGCTTCGGGCCTACGTCGGCCCCTCTTGCAGCACCCACATTGAGCCCACCGGGGCTGTCCTGCATTGCCTACATCGGGCCCACCGGGGCCCGACCTTCATAGCCCACTTTGTGCTACCTGGGATATATGCGTTCGGCGAAAGCTACGGAAGTGTCACGAAAAAGGTGCCGATACTCGTGCGAAAAATTTGTAACAAGTACCTTGAACTGACCACGGTGAAGATGTATCAAACTGCGGGCCACGCAGACTCCTTGTGTCAACAGTAACGATACGTTAGTTTCGGCTATTGCGTCACCATCGTTAAGGGCATTGCATTTGACATTAACGAAGGTGCTGGTTCGGGGTGGCAGAGTGACACTGTCCTCATAAACTCGAAGCACATTGAGTGGTCGCTTTGCACCGCTGAGGGCCACTGCTTTCTCAGTAGAAAACGAGACCTTAGAATTCCGGAGGTCAATAATTGCGCCATATTCACGAAGGAAATCTACGCCCAGAATCAGGTCACGCGAACAGCTTTTCAGAACAAGGCAGCTTACCACAAATGTTGATTCTTGAATTTGAACTCTGGCCGTGCACATGCCCAGAGGAGTAATCAGATGACCACCCGCGGTGCGAACGTTTGTGCCAGCCCACGGAGTCAAAACCTTCTTGAGAACTGCGGCAAACTGGCTGCTCAAAATAGAATAATCAGCGCCAGTATCCAACAGAGCCCGAACATGGCGACCATCCAGTACTACGGGTATGTCCAACGAAATCTGCTCGCGAATGTCAGGCTTCTGAGTCTTTGAGTGCTCTGCGTTGGTGTACGCGGTCTGCTTCACCTGCAATTCGTCGTCGTTGCAGGTGCGTTGTTGCAGCGTCCGTTCCACCGGCAGTTCGTCGTCGTTGCGGGTGCCTTGTTGCGTCATGTGTCCCACCGGCAATTCGTCGTCGTTGCGGGTGCGTGGTTGCGTCGTTTGTTCCACCGGCAATTCGTCGTCGTTGCAGGTGCGTCGTGGTGGCGTCGAGGTGGCGGTATGATCGGTAACCGCGGACTTTTCCAATGTCGATGCGTAGTCTTTCCGTGTCCGCATCAATGGGGGGTCTCCCGCGCCGCGATGTCCAGCGAGCCTACCCCCGAAGGTCGCTGGTTTCAGTTTTCCCTCTGGGGACTGAGCGAGCGGCCCTGCGCTGCCCATGAGGAACTCGTAGCAGATGGCGACGGGCGAGACCTGGGTGACGGTGATCTAGATGGTCGCAGACGAGACGGAACGATCCGGCGCTGATCATTGACGAAATCTTCAACGGCTCGAGGCCGTTCGCCGTAGCGAGGCCGCTGAGAATCAGCGGAAAACCCTTCGAGACCTAGTCGACGGTAGGGACAGCGCCGATAGACATGACCCGGTTCGCCGCAGTGAAAGCATAGCGGCCGTCGGTCGGGGGTGCGCCACTCGTCTGCTTTCCGTGTAGGCGGTCGAGAATCTGTGACGTACTGGATCACGGGGGCTACTGTTTTCGGCCCAGCTACGTTCGGAGGAATCGGGGACGGCGACGAGGGCGGAGAGTATTGCAGCACCTGGGAGTATGTAGGGCGGTGACACTCTGGTGGTGTAAGAGGAGGAGTAGGGCCAGGTTCACCGATTGGAAATGGAGGCCGGAGCGCTTGCTGCACCTCGTCGCGGACAACGCTGGCGATGGAGGAAGGAGCTGGTTGAGGTGTGCCATACATCAGTCGGAGTTCCTCGCGCACAACGGAACGTATGAGCTCCCGTAGCGCCGATGTGTCCATGCTATGCGATGGGAACTCAGCAGAGACGGAGGCGGCGTGGATGGTGGGATCCCGTGCCGAAGCTCGCTGCTGAAGCACTTTCTCTATAGTGGATGTTTCAGCAAAGAATTCTGCAAGTTTTCGGCGGGCTACGCACCAGGCCAGCAAAAAGCTGCTCTTTGACGCCACGCATGAGGTAGCGCAGCTTTTTGTCCTCGGACATCGTAGGATCCGCACGCTTAAACAGGCGCGTCATGTCTTCGATATACGCCGCTACAGTTTCGTTAGGCATTTGGATCCGAGTGTGTAGAGCGCGTTCGGCCCGTTCGCGGCGATCTGAGCTTCCGTAAGTTGCCGCAAGATGACGTTTGAACTCACTCCAAGACGACAGCTGCTCTTCATGGTTCTCGAACCACGTCCGAGCGCCATCCTCGAGGCTGAAATATACATTTCGAAGCCGTGCGGCGTCATCCCAGAGGTTGAATGTAGCTACCCTTTCGTAGTGCTGCAACCAGTCGTCGACGTCTTCATAGGTGTCCCCGTGAAAGGTCTTTGGGACGCGGGGGTTTTGCAACGTCACGTAGGTGGGGGTCGCGCCAGGCATTGCGACGACGTCGTGGCTACTGGTAGTCATGGCCGAGGGGGAATACTCAGGTGGTAGGCCTCGTTGCCTGCGGCTAGTGCGGTGAACGGGCGTTTCCTCGAATATATGACCAGCACTCCTGCTTAGCGTAGGGGTACGGGACATCAGACCTGACCTCCACCAGATTTGTTACGGTGTTGGCGACTGGGGCTAGATTACAGAGCCGGTACAGGTAGAATCACACGGTCCAAGGTTTAGATACGTCCTGCGAGTCCGGAGCCGATTCACTTCAACGTCGTCTTTCACTCTGAGCGCCCCCTGGCAATATTTTCAAGGTAGGACAAAAATATATATGAAATATAGGCAGGCGCGACATAACAAGGCTTGAACCGCGTCACATTACTCTACACCCTTCGCTGAAAAGACGGCGCAATTAACATCTCGATAAAGAAAAGCCAGAGGCGGTACAATATAAGTCTACTGGTGCAACCGCTGCGTCTGTGTCACTGTTTTCAGGAATATTACAAGTTGCAGATAAGTATCGGAAGCATTTCTATTGCTTCCTTGCTAGTGTTAATTAAATGCTTAGTACACCGGCCTGTTTTTCCAAAATATTTATGGGATGCTGTCTACAGCTTTACAAGTTTGAGTCGCTGAACATTCTCCTTACATGCAGGCCACGTACTGATTACCTAAACTGGAGGGCCAAATAAGACAATCACTTACGTTGTATCATCTTCATCATCAGCCTCCTACGCCACAAGCAGGACAAATACTTTTAATGCGTTTCACCAAATAACTCGGTTCTCAGTTTATTGAGGCCACGTTCATGACCTCGTCCGCCTACCTTTCTGCTGTCCTTATTCCGTCACCCATAAACGACTGCGGTAGTCCTATTTCGCATTTCACGCCCTAGCCATATCCACTTCTTCTTTTGGATTTTGAATAGGCTGTCTTTAACTAGCGTTTTGTTTCCCGGCGGACTCTGATTTCGTCCTTTCAAAGCTGATAATACAGCAGAGCCCACTTCGTTGTCATCTACTGCAATTAAAAGCTTTTCTTTAGCCTTCACGTTTCTGCTACATAGTGGTGGGTATACCTGCAGCGTACAGCTGCTCTACAAATTTATGTTGAGCGATACGATAAACTTCCATTCATGATCCGATAACAATTACTAAATGCGTTCTACTCCATTCTTATTGTTCCAGATTCTTCACTTCTATGGTCTGAATCACCTGTTAGTACATGCATTAAGTACACATATTTTCTTAATATTGCCAAAGCCTCATTACCTAACGTAATCTGCTGCTCCCTTTCGAGACGATTGAACATTACTTTTGCATAAGAACACTTTCAGTCCAATACCTCTCATTTGCATGTCTACTGCGTTGATCAAGCTTTCCAGCTCGTCTCTTGAGTTACTTAGCATCTAAGATAATGTCATCTGCGAATCGCACATTCTAAGCTATTCTCGATTGAATCTTATCGCAACTACACAGTAGGGGTGCCTGATTACCTCCGGCAAATACGCGGCTAGTACCCTTGGAGAGATCATGCTACCCTGCCTGAAAAACGTATAAGATTCTATTATTGTCTTTACGGAGAACTACGGTATCTGTACAGCTTGTATATATATCTTCCAGTACATTCAAATATGACTCTTATACACCCTGATTTTCTAATGCCTGCATGACTGCTAATACTTAGACAGAATCAAATGTTGTACCCTAATCTGTGAACGCAATATAGGCATGACTATATTCTTTGCATTTCTCTATTCACTATCTGATTAATGGCGTGAATATAGTGGATCGTGAAGTAGACTTTACGGTAGCCGCTTACATGGGCATATGAATAATTTATTCTAAGGTTGCCGTGTTTATGTAAGTGCGTTGTAGGTAGGGAACATAAAGCTCATCTGCCCATAAGTTTCAAACCTTTCACAAGGTAACTGATAAGAGCAAACACCACACTATCCACGGAGAGGAGACAAGGACAATCTGCGGATCGTCTTGTGTTTGCGCTGATCAGTTACCTTAGGAAACTCACGAACAACAAGACATTTATTGACGTTTCAAGACCTTGAAGGCTCTTACGGATTTTGATGATGTTAGCTTTCTTTCAGTATTTCTGGACATTTGAGATCACTCTTTATTGGGTACATTGAGTGGCCGACTTTTTCTAATGCCATCTCTCCTCCGTACTTCCACTAATATTCCGTCTCCTGCACCTCATGAGCTGATTTCCTCCTTTGCGTTCTGTCTAAGGCTCACTTTACTTAATCTTTCGTTACTAACGGGATATCGAACCGCTTTGCACTGCTGACTCTCATTATTGTCATAATTGCAGTGATTCTCGTACAAATGTGCATAAAACGCCTTAACTACTTTAACTATGTTTTCCCCTTTGATAATGACATAGTGTTTTGACTGAGTGGCTGTTGCGTGTCCCACTTCAATCGCTCATTGCTTATTCAATTGTGAAGCTACTAATTCTAGTTCGAACAGAGCGTTAAACCGGTAGCTATCTGTATACAAATGAACCTTACCAGGACAACGGATGAATACTTTGAATATGATTAACTCTTCAGTAGGAAACATCAGTTTTTTTTAGGCGAATCTACCATAGTGGTAATTAGAAATTACAAGAATAGAGTGAATCTTCCTCCCAAAACTTAAACCTTGCCTATGCTGGTGGCGACCTAAAAATGAGTTTTATACGACTTTCATCTTGTTTCTCAATGTCTGAAAGCTCGATGGCATGAAGGAAAAACTTGCATTAATGTTTTACCGTACCCAAAGTTTCAAATAGACATTGCCTAACTTTCTAATAACCAGAAAATTGGAAATCGCTCGAGGAACACCATAGAAGACACAAATGATCATCGCTACCCGTCTATACTACTGCCATTCTGAGATGCGGATGTGTAGTATCTGCGTTTTCGTGCGAAATTTTTTAGTATGAGTGCTCTGCAATTTGAGCAGAGATGATTCCAAACTCTCCTAAGACGTACGCCAAATCATGAGAAGTGCAGAGCTTTACCGGATTTCGCTTGCCTTTATTAAACGTTATATGTGCAGCCCAAGAGTGTAATCGGTTAAGAAGTACACCAAAACACGACAGCCTTGACAGACGTCAACGGTTGGGTTAAAGCAGAGCCCACAGTCTTTAAACTGCTTCAAGGTAAAGGCAGTACAGCTGTATTTCCTTGTGAAGGTATCTTTTTTTGTCTTCATTGACTGTCACATGTTTTGACAGAATGGAAACTTGGCGGGCGATGCTATGTCTCGCATATTATAATGGTACAGCACAAGCCCTATGTGCGCTGACTGCTGCAAAATCCACAAAACGAGGAGACAGATATTTTGCACACAGCAACAGTGTTAATTCTTTAACGCTACTGTAATGATTTGGAAACGAGAGACCTCACAGGGTTCCAAGAGTGCAAATGCAGCCTTACCGACGTATTTTGCTTAGAATAGCTAAATTTGTGATTCCGTCCTGAAGCTGCCTTTCGCAATCATTTCAACAGTTATCAATTTCTTTCAGGTGGCTGAGGCACCATTTACCGATTAATAACTATGGCAGTGCTTTTCTTTACTTGCATCTTGGAGTTGACCGTCCTACGCGCTGTGAAAGATCCTGCTTTGTGCAGAGGATCCGAGGAACACCTTTGTGTCAACGATTATCATGTCTATTTTCCCATTGTGAAAACTGCGAACTAATTTGTAAAGTCAGAAGAAATGCGGCAGCTGGAGGTGGTGCTTTCTGAAGAATGCGCCGTAAGCACTGAAAACGTTAAAAAAATAAAACGAGCCGCTTGTTGTGAAGCAAAATTAGTGGGTAATTAATCTCGACTAACTTTGCTCGCCCTTCATTTTTAACAAAACTTTACATCAGCTCTCGTCGCTCGAGTCATTTTTCACGTCAAAACCAGTCTTCTTTTGTCTTCTTCTATTCTTTTGACGGCATGCTTGATGTCAAGAGGAAGAATTAGGAGTGGGAGCGAAAGAAGAGAAGTTCAGCTCTGGTTTCACAGTTACTAATTAACCTCTTGGCAGCTCAATGACGCTGTCTTAGGCTTTGCTGTGCGACAGATCCGTTGACCAAGTTTGCAAAAAAATAATATAATATTCTCACAGTCCCTGTTTAACGAAGTATGCTACAGTACGTCTCGGCTGACGTTGAAGAGATAACGTTAACAAGTTCTTTTACCGAGAGCGCTGCATTATCTCAAGAGTAAAAACTGGCGCTGAAATTAGGCATTGTTTTATACAAGAAAGAAGACATGAGAAAACGTAATGATATAGTTAACGTGTAATTTTGATCAAAATTAAGCTGGTTAAGGTATACTAAACCCATCATATTGAGAAAGAAAATTAGGGAGACGCTGAAGCTTCCCCTTATAAGTACATAGAAGCGCCTTTTAACACCGTTTTTTCATTTCGCGAAAAGCTTTATATCGTTTGTTTAAACTGGTGTTTGAGGAGAGAAAGCCGCAGTATCTGTCACAGTGGTTTTAACACAGTCTTTGTATTCCACGAATATTTTATGTTGTTTTGCTGTTCTTATTTTGTTTAAATTAAGTTTTGAGAAGGAGGGCACCTTATCAATGTTCTCATATAAGGTGCATATTTCGTCGCTTCGAATGCCTATCCGAAACTGGCCTCTAGCTTAACTAGGAGATGGGGGCTAAATGAAAAACGAAATGGTACAACACCACCAAAACGCGTGGAAAATAGACAGGTGTAATTCTCTTCACAAAGGAGCGAAAGCTTTAGGAACGTCCTCATCGCACTCGCAATACCAATGCTTAACAGTGCTTCTGCTCAATTTACAGCTAGAAACCGCCCACTAGGTTTTTGAAATTTTCGAAATGAGGCAGTTAGTACATACCTCTTTTCGTTTTCTTTGCCTGTTGCAATCGAAACAAGTTGAATGTAATACAGTGTGAAATTTTCCATGACAATGGAAAACAAAGCAACTAGGTCAAAAGGTCTGTGTAGAAGCACTTCATAAATTTAAGACAAAGCGCAAAGATGTCACTGGCCAGGTAGCTAGAAGTCCAAAAACACTTTTTTAGCAGAACTGGTAGCAGTTGAAGGAGTTTGCTAATAAAATAACTTAGGAAAACAAAATGACGGATCATCAACCGTGGTGTATCCAAGTTAGAATTAGGTGCACGAGCACACGGGGTTTAACTTGGCCTTATGTTCAGGGCTCAGTTGGCAAGGTTAAGCAGGCAATTAAGAATAAAATCGGCCTAAGTAGTGATTCGGGCGTTTAGTGATAGTGAGTTTTAATCTTTTAAGGCTGTATACTTAACATAACGCAACTTAAAGGGTTGGGACGAGGGGCGGGGGGGAAGGGGAGGGGCTGGAAATTCGTAAAGACGATGGCACAAAAAGGTACATCGCCAGAAACTGGCCGTGAAACACGGGGAATGATCACCTGCGTCGACTGCCTAGTTAAATGCTCTCTCACTGAAAAAGCATTCACATTGGCATGTTTCACAGCCGTTCTTCTTTTTTTCCAATGCTTGGTAGGCCGATCAACACGAATAATTTGTATGGAACACATTCGTAATTGCAGGAAAGCAGAAAGGTCAATGTACAAGTGGCAGGTCCGTATTTAGTTCGTTGCAAAATCTCAAAAGCGCGACTTATTTTAAAGTTATAACAGAGAAGCTTGAATGTATGCCAGTTTTAACTGAGATGGCTTATATGATCAAGCGCCTTTGAAGCACAGCCCTTGCGGCTGACGCTTTCTTTTGTTATTGCACTGTCATGGGTATTTTTCTTCCCACCGCATTTTTTTTTCACTGTGAACAATCGATGATGTATTCTAATGCTTCGGCCAGCAAAGATATCTATTCGTGGCCCCACTAGTTCAGTTTTTCCCAGCAAGGGTTTTTTTTTTTTTCTTTAACGTTCAGACAGGGCCAGGCAGACACGCAAAGATCTTCAAAATACGGAAGGGGGGGCTTGGGGCCGTAACACTATAGTAGGAAGTATGATGGGTGACGCCAGCCAATATTACCAAATTCCTACCGCCTGTGGAATTATCGATATTGCAACATTGCAATAAAATAAAAATTGTAGGTTGAATACGTATATTTTACCACTTTGTTTTCACTCTACATTACGTTCATTATGCAAGACAGTTAATGTCCTGCCCACATGCTTTAATGTTGGTCCAATAAACAGCACAGGAAATGTAATTGTCTTCAAATATCAAAGTAAGCACCTGAGAATTTTAGGCCGAACGTGCAGTATGCGAAATGAGTTGCTCTAGTTTATGCCATTGTTTCACTAAGGAACCTGTCCTGCATAAAGTTAAGGTGTGTTTTCTGATTAATGAGTCACTCGAAAATCAAGCGCCGATGAACAGCCAGGTACGCGGATTCGTAGGGTTTCTTTTGTTCACTCGCACGTTTTGAGCATTTCCAATTTTAAGCTCATAGATATGATAAGCATATGTATATGATAAAGTTAACTTCTTTCTCTTACGATGTAGCTAGAATCTGTTTTTCAGCCGGGAACGAAGCCGTTTTACGCACCCCGCACGCGATCGTTCATCCTGCATAATGGCGACGGCGCGTGGACATTTCCTGCCTATGCATAGCATTTTACCTGGGAAGTCCACCTCGCAGATAATTTTGTCAACCCGTTGCGGAGGAGTTGGTGCAAATGAAAGAAGAGACACTTAACATGGGCAAAACGCAGGTCGACTGACAAACAGAGCATGCAAAAGAGAAATGGGGCTGATTTCAGTGCTCGAATACATCCAGTTCGATGAGCAGAATCCAGGAAGGGAACTTAAAATGCGCTGCACAGAAATCTAAGTAAGAAGATGATTTGGGGTTGGTTAACAATCCGAGCGCTATCCATTCTGTTTGGCCTGTTTTGAATGAAAAGGAGCGGTTAGATATTGCGAAAGAATTGTGAACGTGTTCAAAGAAAAGTCTTATCTTTGGTTATGCAATGCCTGTCAAGTGTCATTAATCTCTTCATTGCAGACTTATGAGAGCATTGTGCATCGTATTCAGCATTCATTTTTAATTATATTGATGGGGATACGCTGAATGCACTGTTGGGCAAGAAAGTAAGGGGGTGCCGTCCATCACGCAATAACATCAGCAAAGGAGGAATGAAAAAAAAAAACCATGATGGACGATTTTCTAGTTGTGGCTGAACGTTAACGCTTTTGGACCGCCCCTGGGACACAAATGCATGACTACTAGTAAATCCTTTGGAACAGACCTACCAGGCAACTGCAGCCCATAGGCATTCTAACAACCTTACAATTTGTTCTGAACTGGGCAAAGGAGGTCCGAAAAGGCTATAGCATGATAGGAAAAATATCGTTTTTCAGTATGCCTGGATAAAAAGTGCTGGAGGAACTAAACAATTTTTTCAAGAGGCTCTACACAGCCTCCATTTCCAGCGACGAAGTTTTCGTCAAGCTGGTATGTATTCATACATACGTGACAGTAGTCTGTAATATAAAGCGGAGTAAGCGTTGTGTTTGATACACTTGTCGACACTAATACGAATCGGAGAAAGGCGTCCAGAAGGGCTAATGCAGCTTAAGAATTCAATGAAATATCTTATCTTATGCCTAAAGCAGAAACACAGTAAACTGTACAAATCCGCTCTTATAATGTCGAAGCATTACTATCGGTATTCTTTGATTTCGCCGAGATGGCTCTGAAGCATCAGTGGGCTTTTAACTCAGGCTCAGGGAGCGATATCAGGTTCTCTATCGACAAGGAGGGGCCATTGTGTCTTCGCGTGCTATGCTTCCAGTACTACACGGTGCGCTGCGGATGTCACCGTCTTCTCCGTCATCTTTCCGGCAGAGTTGCGCTAAAAACCTATTAGAGTTTCTTCATTTTAATGAAAGCTGGAAGCATCCGAAAATGCTCAGCTGAACAGCGCATTTGAAAGCTTGTTGAGTTCGCTTTCCTACATTATATGATTATGCAATGACATTGTTACGCGTGGTAACTTTTTCAAACCAACATTAGTGTCTCAAACATTACAAGATACAGAAAAGGTGTCTATAAGCTGCTATAACGGCAACTTTATGAATGTGTAGATGTCCAATAGCCAAGTCAAGGCGTTTTAAAATGCGTATTTTTTACGTCTGATAATAGCCCTTTCCAGTAATTCCGCCGCGCCATCGAGTGGCCGAGCAAAGCCCCTGGGAATGCGGAGCGCCGCCGCGCTCACGTCTCTCCGACTCTGCCGGTTCTCAGGCGAACTTTTCCCTGCCATCTCGTCATCCTTGCTGCGCTGTTACTTCCCGCTGTTTTCTTTTAATTATGTTGCGCCCAGAATTCTTTTGCATCGTGTTGCACAGTTGGGTGTTTCGTTCAAAATCCATGGATCATACGCCGACACGGAAAGCCCGGCTTTCGCCCACTGCTGCTCTTCGGGGCAGTGCGCGCATGCGCAGTGCGGAAACAACCCTTCTCTCCCCGCTGACGCACGCATCTGGTGCCCAGCTATAGCCCAGCGGCGGAACACCGCCATGGTTACGGCGCGTCCGCTGTAGCGGCGTGTGGCACGCATGGCGACCTTGGCTTTACATGGCGTAGTGAAGATTTCGCTTCAAGTCACGAAAACATTGCGCAAAGACTAGCAGGTAACCATCAAAGCAACGCGCACGAGAAGACGCATGATGGCAGAAAGCAGCGGCACAGCACGCCAACTAGTTTGCCAGCAGCCGACGCGAGAGGCTATCGCTCCATTCTCTCATCATGTTTTGCGCGGATCCGCCAGGGATTGTCGTGGCGCTGCAATTTGTGGAAAGGTCTATTAGAACCACATCGCCGATTGAGAAAATTGAGGAAGAGGGCTTATATTTCCTATTGACTCCCTCTATTTGTCATGAAATATTTATCTTTAGAATGAGAAATAACAAATTTGAACACGGCAATTTTAGGTAATTGTTCTCCTAATCATTAATGTCTATTATGTGCGTGGTGTCAACCTTACTGTAAAGCCCACCTACCCACACTGACATCTGGCTGGTGACATGGCAAAGCACAAATTTGTCGGCTGTGTATGTGACGTCACAAAACCACGACACATGGTCGAGTCACAGCTGACATGGCACGGAGTTCACAATCATTGATACGTCATTCGCATGGTAAAACTTCAGAATGGGCTCATCCAGTACATCGCGCTTCGCTGAATTTAACAGTCAGGCTTCAGAAGCCGGTTCACATAGCATATACTCATCCAGGCCCATGGAGATCGGGCCTGACCTTTGCTGGGCCACAGTATTATGCTGTAAAGGCCCGATGAATGCTCTAGAGTGGCGGAAGTTAAAATGAAGGGAGTGAAAACGTTCATTTCTCATGGTGGTCTTAACATCACATCCACTGTGAGCCTCAGTTATTATTGTGGGGCATCCACCAAATGAGCGACAGCTAACTTTCGATGTGAAAAGACATCTCTATAGACTCGCTGTTAGAACTGTGAAATTATTTATAAATAATAAATTACAGCAATATTTCGCAGGTTAGCAAGACATAACTGTTAACTTTGTATCTCAAGTTATACCGCTATGTTCATCTGATGGCTACTAAGCAAAGTTCTGGTTTTAAATATAAAAAAAAATATTGATAATAGGACGGAATCCAGTGTTAAATAATACAACCATTATATCGTGTCTCCCGGAGAATGCAGAACAATGTTATTGGGATAAAAAGAAAAGAAATCCAATAGGAAAATAAAGAAGTGAGGGCTGTAAAACAGATTATTGGAAACTACTGCAGCCAGAAGTTGAGAAATAACTGCAGCCATAACCGTTAACAGTCAATAAAACTATCATAACCCGAGGAAGCGCAGCATGCAGATCACGGATGACTGATGGAGAGCGAAAATTTCTGCAAAGCACAAGAAATCGTACATTGTCATTACCAAATTTACTTAACAAGAAATAGCTGTTATGAAAGGTTGAACTGATAGCGGGTTGATTATTTGGGCATAAATTCAGGTACGAAAGTATAGTCTACTTTGTGGGGATTCATAGTCCCCTGCCCCCATTATAAAGGGCCACGCGTAATTAACACGCGTGATTACGCGCGCTCTTGGGGAGGACCGCAAGGAGAGGGCACACTGGTCACCCTCCCATCCTCCCAGGCTCCCGCGGCGACACCGCACGGGTTTCCTTCTCTCCTCCCGGCATACCCGGGAAACCTCCTGTCCCCGAGCCGAGGTAAGAAGCGCGTCTATCGCAGCTCTCTCGGTCTCTTTTGACGGCTGGGCGTGCACGCGCACGGATCAGCATTTCCCGACGGGAGACCGCCGCCTTCACCATCTGCTCCCGGTTCAGCGCGCACTTACTGCCGCGGGCCGTGAGCACGAAGCCGCACGCAGGTGAGCAGACTACCTCTCACTCCTCGTGCGTGCTTCCCCCTTAGGTGGTTTGATTTCACCCCCGTACGCGGCGTTCGCTCGCTACACGGCGGTTGTTCTTGAGTGTATTTTCCTCGCCGTTACTCCAGCACAAAAAACTGTTCGAGTACGTAACTCGGTGTTTGTCCCCTCTGGCTCGAACCCGCCGCAGGAGCGATTTTTCGCACCGCGGGTTGGGGGTCACAGCTCTGTCTGCTAGGGCTGGCACGTCGGGGCTAGAAGGCGACTGTAGCGTCTAGCCCCCTGTGGCGCATTCTTGCGAGAATAACCCCCATAACTTTAGACACTACTTTTTCTAACCTCCCCTTTACCGTACATGTCCTGCTTTCTTTAGTCCTCATTAGCAACCTCAGAAACTCTTTGTATTGTCAGGCGGACATTCATATTGGAAACGCTTCCGAAAGGAAGTGGGGTAGAGCGTAGGGAAGACGAAAATAGCGCAATATGAGCCGTAGGAGCAAACGTGCCGTCGCTGTGATGCGTGTTTCCATGCGACGTCCCACGTGGGCCGAAGTGCGGTCAGGGAGGAAATTGCAGGCCGCCTCTGTTTGCTGGTGGCTGCCACTGAGAAATGAGAACGGTGAGAAGATATGCCGGACACGCCATGCTATCGGCACGAGGGCGCTTGCTGGCAGGCAACAGGAAAGCCTGAACTTAGGCTAACTAGCTCACTCTACGTGTCTATAGTAAGAATAGCTTCGCTATTCCATTGCTATTCTCACAAGTTTCTGAGCTCTAAATATTTATCATTATCAATCATTAGGCGAAAAATATTATAGAAATATCGACGGCCATGTTTTTGGGCTACAGATAAGGTCTGCTTAATTACTGGCTTCAAGAGTGTATTTAGTCTATTCAGTAAGTTTTCCTGTCCATATTTGCAGGAAAAATATATTTACAATATGTCGTAATTCCTCATTACCATCCACACAGGAGCGAATAAGAGACTACAAAGAAAGGCTATAGAGCTTTCTATATAGGCTATAGAGCAGAAGAAAAAATGCTCAATTTTATATAACAAATAGGAGCACGTCATGTCTGAATGAATAAGAAACACGCTTTCTGTACGTGTCTCAAAACTGAGTTGCATCCTATTTTTTTTTTCTTTTTTTCGCTTCATACTGGTAGTCTACAGTTCAAGACCTTCTTAAGAAACACTGCTGTTACTTTTTTCCATATACCGTCCTCAGATACGATTGCACGTGTTGGAATGTCAATCATTTTAATTTTTGCACTAATAATTGTCTGTTAACTCAGTCCTTCGCTTGTGCCCACTGATATTGTTCAAACTTCCAGATTAAGTTTCTTCCACACTTTCTCAATCCTAATATTTACCTTTCGCAAGAAGGGATTTTTTGCTACATATAACGACCAGGAAACCACCTCCCTGTTCTTAGTTATATACACGTGAGACGGAAAATAGTGATTTCTCTTCCTTGTTTATCTGTAATAAAATACAGCAAATGTTTCTTCAAATAGGACACAGTTCTCCGAACTCGAACGGAATTCACAAGGGACTTCAGCGCTGCAAGGCATTCACGCTCCCTGACACGCACCAATTCAACTCGGCTGCGCGGAGCCAGCCTTAACCTCACCATGCTGAAAAGTTCAACCTGCAATGTCTTGGCCTCTGTGTCGTAATTCGATTATAGCGAAAGCTGACAGCGGGCTTTCTTGTATGGTGAAACATTGTTCGCAGTATGGATGACGTTTTACATCTTGACCATTATCTCACGCCTTTAGGCAGAGAGCTAAAGGGTTTGTTAAATGACGGGCTCAGACACTTGACACTCGCAGGAAGAGGCTGTATCGGGTAAAATGAGCTTGTATATTTCATTCCTCTCCAGGTTTGAGCAGAATTTGGAGTAGTTGCCTTTGCGACGGCTGGAAACCACCGCACAACTGCAGAAATTACCATGGAGAAAGCGGTTTTCTCTTACGCAAAAAGCCAAGGCTAGAATGTTGCACACAGCGATGGTGACGGAAGCAACAAATACACAAGTATAGATTTGAGACAGGTGGTAGGGTCTCATATATTATACATGAAACACGTTATAGTAGATGCCTTATAGTAGATATATCGATGCCTTATAGATAGTAGTAGAGGCTGGATGGTGAGCAATTATTGGCACGAATCACGTGACTTAACAAAGATAAAGAGAACATGCGCGATTACGAGAGCTCACTTTTAACAACACCTTATCTCTTATAGCGTGGATATAAATAAGTAATCTTTCAAACAAAGAGGAGGAAGAGTGACGGCGAATGATACTCTTTGCACACACACATTAAATATATATATATATATATATATATATATATATATATATATATATATATATATATATATATATATATATATATATATATATATATATATATATCAATTAAGGCAACATTTCCCTGCACTAAATACACTTTTCATTTACTGAAATAGCCGGAGAGAGCCTGCAGACGCGTGCACCTTGGAATTTGCGATTTTATTAGTTTGAAAAATCTCATGCGCTCGCTTATTTCTATGCCTGCTGAAAACCTTTGCTGGCGTAGAGTAAAGCTGGCAGTTTTTCATTTACAGTCTCTGCACTGGATACTGAAGTGATATTTTACTGAATTATACAGTTTGTTGTGCTCTTAAATAAAACAGTCATTTGAGAAACCTCGTTTCATCCACGTATTTTTTCGTGGAAGATAATGGGATGCTATAGACAACGGACTTTTCACATTTCTTGAAATGATGGTCGTGGTTTATGGAGCAGGCTTACGGAATGAATTACAGCTCATTTTTTTACGAACCTTTCCTGGGTTGACCTTTGCGCGATGGCCTATCACTATGGTGTGAAGGAATCTGCATCAGCGCATGCATCGCCATAGTACTTAGTGAGTTGTTTTTAGGAGATTAGACAAATGAATTCGAACGTGCCTTAATACCAAAAAGATTTTAAATATATTTAGGTATGTGGACAACTTTCTGGGAAACGCACCTGCCTTTAAAGACAAATGTTAGGTTAAAATCCAACAAACAATCGAAGAAACTCCTGTAACAACCCAAGGCAATAATGTGTTATTAAACTTGAGTTTATTCAAGGAGAGTAATTACGGCCGAACCTAATTAGTGGCACTAGCTTGGACGTTTAGGACGAAGGGACGCTAGCCGTAGTGGCATTTACAGCTTTGCAAGTTCGGAAAATCAAGACAAAAAGGCGGTATGTGCGTGAGGGTGGGGGGCTACTGGATTCGCTGAGAGAAACGGCTCGGCAGTAATGTAGTATATGTTCCCTCTTTTTTTTCTTTTTTTTTTTTTTGGCGGCAGCCCAGTAATGGGAGCCAGGTCCAG
Organism: Amblyomma maculatum; assembly: GCF_055883805.1. Lineage (NCBI taxonomy): Eukaryota > Metazoa > Arthropoda > Arachnida > Ixodida > Ixodidae > Amblyomma > Amblyomma maculatum. The sequence continues at coordinate 320,613,498 of NC_139344.1, read as the reverse complement.
GAATTGAAATCTGACCAAATCAAGAAGAGTTGCAGCCAAACACAACGGATATACGATTGTACCGGGTGGCACTTCGTTACCGGAGACTCGGCTTTCCACAAAAGTTCGATTATACTTCCGCTGAGACTGTCAACAAAAACAGCTGCCTGAGCTGAGCAAGCGCAAATCAAGGAAATTGGGCCGCGCACACACTGTCGCGAATACTTGCAACAAAAACAAGCTTCAGTGAAGGATCTGCAAGCTTGCATCGCATCACCTTTCCGTTTTGGGAATTGCCGAACGCTTTGGAGTTTCTAAATTACTGCTTTTCTACCCTTCCCATGTTGAAAGGTGTGCTCCGTTATTTTACTTGCGAGTGTAATTCGTTGTCTGCAGTGTGTATTTTGCAGCATCAGCGTATTAAGACGATAAGAGCGGCTCGTGCTGTAATAAAGCCAGGAAAGATAAAACACCACCTATGCAAGTGCATTATTGTCCTTGCCTTATTACGCGGTGCTTATAGCGGGAACAAAAACAAGAGCGACTGCTCCTTTGTGGTTATTTTATTCGAGCTGTGATGCAGTTTCAACGACCTCGGCTAACTGAGAAGGCAACACCTTGAGCTAAGGATATCCTGCACATTACACTTCAGAACAGAAGACTGCACGCAACGGGCAGTACTCAACAACGCCAAATTATTTTGGCAGCTGGAGTTACCTCCCAGCAATGATGCTAATATAAATCTTCGACGCCGTGCGCCTAGTACTCGCATTATTCAGACAAAATACACTCAGCAAGCGCTTATGACAAAAATAAATAATTAAAAGCAGGAAATTCGCCAGGTATGCAACCTCCGCAAGTGAACTCAGCCTCCACTATTTTATGGATGTCCTCGTGCCTGTGTTGTGCTCTATTTTTCTCAATTGCACATTTATCCATTTTTGTGTACATTGTGTCACAGGTCACATTTCATGAAGTATGTATGGGGGCCGTCTATAAGATACCATTTTCTTGCTAAACAAAACGTACATGGGCCACACGGGGTGTTGCTTGAACATTGAGCTTGTGGAGCATACCAATTCGTCAAAGGACCATATTTCTTCAAGCTTTGCTAAGCACTGTGTGCATCGAGAATGAAATAATAAAAATAAGTTGTGCAAAGCATTCCATCCGTGGTTTTTTGCCGGCATCAGGATCACCGCAAGCGAGAAATCATGGAAACACACTTTATTGGAATGGAAGGATATGTGTGCATTAGAAAACCCTTGGTCACGTTTTATGAGAAGCCGATGTTTAGAGAGCTAGTGATGTGTCAATTTTTAAGGTAGCAGCGTTGTGTAAAGCTCTGCGTGTGTGTGCGTGTATGCGGATGAATTCGAAAAAAAAAAACATGTCACATGTCATGTTTCAACATCACTCTTATTGGAAGCCACTTACCGGTCATAAATAGATGCCTCGTAGATATTGAGAACGGTTTTAGTGCATTTAACAAGTCGGACGAGAAACGCTGCGTCACTGTAAATAGACTTAGTACAATACTTCTATTTCTATAGCTGACAAACCCCAGAACATTTTGACTCTAATTCCTCTGAATGGACAACCATACAAGCGCTTGTAGCTGGTACCTATACTTGCCTAAACCCAATGTCAAACTTACAGTTAAAGAAAATGTGCGAGTTGCTAGATACGCAGAGCTGTTATCCCAGAACGACGTTCCTGGGCTGAACGAACGATGTCCAACACGAAACCTAAACAAGACTGCATAGCTATTTGATAAAATTGGCATGTGTTTGCTCTTTAAAAAACAAGAAAGTAGAATTGTGTTACCAACATAAGCGGTGGTAGTGAGAGTTCAAAAGTAGAATTTACAAACTTAAAGAATGATGGCTTGTAAAAAAAAAAACAAAAAAAAAACGAAGACATGCGGAATGCCACGAGCAAGATTTAAGCTTAGCTGCTATCAACTAACTTCTTTTGCATATTTTCTACTTTCTTGCATTGTTATTCTTCCACTGCAAGTTATATCACTCATTTGCCAGTTTCATTTATAAGCACTCCAGTTAGTGGGCAAGAGGTAATACTCTGACTTACGACCACTGCGCGGAAAGAGACATTTGCGTTTTAACACAATTAATACTTCACGGGCTCTCCTTGCTTTTTTTTTTCTACAAACCTGCCTTACTTCTCAACATTGGTACACGATCACCGCCTATTAGAAGCAGTGCGTAACGTTCCCATGTTTGTTTACGAGTATCTGGGAAGCGTTGCCCGCGGGACGTGTAGCTCAAGCGGATTCGTTAAAATTTGAACTGTTGCCTTCTGGGATCGATTAAAAGGCGCCCTTGTTGCATGTTTTTCAGCTTTGCCCGTCTGCTCCGAGCAGCAGGAAATAGAGTATCGAAAGCCGGTCAGTGCGAGTCCGTTCTGCTTCGCCGCTGGCTTCCACACCTCGCTGAGCCTGACGGTGCAGCACGCCCTAACCTAAAGGGCTAATGGAGAGTGTGAAATAATGAAGCCTTGGTTTCCGGGTAAAATCCGTCCTTCCTATATTTCTCTCCATTCTGTTACTTTGGCAGGTTCTATTAAGGGCTATCATGAATCGTTGTATACAGAAAGTAAGAATTGTGAACTGCAGCTGGGAGAAATCCTTTACTTCAGCTCAGCTTTCAGCCCCCAAGCTTAGATAGAGTTAACTTTTTTGCCTTTCCACCTTCTCTCTCTCTCTTCACGCCATCATTGGCCTCGTTCATTCTCTTTAGTTTGAATTGTTAAGTTTGGTTAATACAAGCAGAAGCATCACCTGCAGGCGCCCATTACCTATCTTCATCCAGCAGCACACCGAAAATGTTATGAAGTGAACGCAGTGATCATCTGCGGCCAAGGCTAGGGCGATAAACTGCTGAAAGCAAGGACGTAAAATCAAATCCTGGCCTCGGCGGCCGCTTTTAAACGGAGGAGGAAAGCAAGCGCGCTTCTGGCTATTATTTTTGCACTTTTGCTCTCTTTTTCTGTTTCACCTCTGTATCCCTTTATTCCCGTTACACTAGTACAGGATATCAAACCGGTTTATTTTGCTAGCTAATCTACCCTCCTTTCTTCTCCTACACCCACGCTTCAGTAATCCGCTTTAGCTAGTGTTTTCTGTCTTCCAAGAATCCCCCGACTGCCACAGTTAAACATGTGCAACATATCAATCCTCCCGCAAGTGATTGTAATCTTACATGTTCGCCGCATCTTAGCTGCCTTTGTCAACCACCGCAGTATGATGCACGATAAGGGCTAGGCGCGGTCTTCGTTATCTTACGAGCGACTAGGCGCTCCCCAACTCAGTCGCAGATTTAGCGTTAAATACAAAATCGTAGCGACGACAAATATGTTCCTTAACGTATTAGGGACAGATCTGCAGGCATCTGAACACTGCGGCTATCGGAACAATCATATCCCTCACCTCGCTGAGCACCGTAATAATTCATGATGCCAATAAATTGTGGTGACCGGTGATCGTAGACTAATCTTAATATGTATTTACGTGACCAGATGCCGCCTGAGGTACGTCCGAACAGCGTGAAGGAACGGTCCCGTATTACGGGAATATAAAATAATGTTTAAACACAAAGACCCTATTTTACGCTAAAATCACTTTTTCTTTAACTGTTGGAGGGGTTTTTAAAAGCATGGCATCGCGATTTATCCGGAAGGCTGGCGTTACTGATGCTCCTCAGTTCAGCAGCCAAGCGCGCCCCCCAAAAGTAAAAATCTCTCCTCTCTTGGCAAATCTCTCCTCCTTTAACGCTTCGAGGGCAGCGTCGACGTTACTACTTTGTCACCGAAATGACTTAAACTGAATTCTACAAGCTATTAAATGATTGTGTTCTCTACAATAGTGCAAAGTACCCATCGCTGCCATTCCTGCGATCCTTACGCACTCGGATCAGAGAATTCAATCTTTTTTTTTAACATCAGGATATGAGCACACACATTGTTTATTATACCCAGAACGGCCATGAGAGCGTAACAAAGAGGTACTCGAGGTTAGCTACTCTATGTTTGGTTCAAGCTTCACGGACTTTGCTTTGTTCGCTCTTGTTCAGTTAGGATCACTATTCCACGGGTGACGCCACTTCCTAGTTTGACTGATGGGTGTACAAAAGGGCTGTTTTTAACCGAACAACCACCAATAACAATAAAAACTCTGCGAGTACCAAATCCTCGCTATGTTACTGCTATGTCAAGAACAGCTTTCCGGGACACATTTTAATTGCGAGGCAGATGTGGGATATTGTAACGTGCTGTCGTCCAAGCTTCCTTTAATATATAAAATTTGCCTTTTTCGTCCTGCTTTCAAAGCTAACAATAAAAAATACAAACAGTGAAAGAGATTATTAGTTTGCCCATCAAAATCCCTGCAAAACAGCAAATAAAATTCAGAAGTTGTCCTTGAAATTTGATGAATTATAGTAGGCACCACAGCAAAGTTAAAAAAAAAAAACAGAATAATATGACACTCTGTCGTACTGCAAAGAGCCTACTTTTGCTGAAACAAAGACCATTGTGTAAGCTCTGAAGTTGGGAACGTAACTTCTGAACTGATTCACTTCCGTAAAGGCACATATAATCGCAAAGTGCGCCCCATGTCGCCTCTGTCTTGTGAATTATTACGCTTCTGTCTCGTTAAGCATCGGAATATTCTAGAGAGGCAATTGCATACCGCCTTTTCAGTTATCTGGGACATTATACTGCAATCTCCAGGCACAGAACACAACAGTGTGCCATTTATGCTACATACAAACTCCTGCCCACTTGCGCAGGGAGAACAAAAGGTATCCAAGCCATCAGATACCCCTCATCATCGTCACATGCCGGCTAGTTTGAATGGTACATAATTTCATTGTGATATTCCCAAGATTCAGCTGATGGGACTAAGACGAGGCAACCACATTATATATCTAGAGTATAAAAAACCTAAAATAAAAGTGGCAGAAAACCCGGAGTATATTACTACTTGGCCGGGGCTTTATTATTACAAAATACGAAAATTACATTTGTCGCAAGCCTATATTTAATCACAGTGTTTACGCAGCACTAGCTGCTACGCAGTAGACAGCAAGCAACCCTTATCTGTTTTGACGTCTTTACGCTTCGCGTGACTGGCCCCTCTCTTTATTCAACTTCCGCGATAATGCACTGCCTTCAAGTCGGTGACGAAAAACAAACTTTTTATGCGGTAGTTTCAGAAGCACTTTGAAAGCGCTCAACGGCGTGCTATCCGTCTTCATGGGGACGTCAGTTCAATCCGGTCCGCCTCAGTGCCCATAAGATACACGGCGGGCACTCCACTACCCGGAAGTAAAGCTTTAACCTTTCCATCAAAGCGTACTTGCCTTAAGAGTCTAAACTCGTTCATAAAAATGGCGCTGGAAATTCTCCAAAGCAAAGAAAGCTTTCTTGGAAGGCCAGCGGAAGAAGTTATCACACTGCCCCGGGCTGCTAATAGGCTGCTTAAAGTTTGACCCTATATAAAGAATGCTAATGATACGTAACGCATCGCACTATATGTTCATGCAAGTTAGTCGCTGTATCCAGCAATGGCTGACAAAAATCAAGTAATAAAAAAATTAGAAAATTAGAAACCTAGGAGTAATTAGAACCGCAGGCAGCATATGCGTGGTATAACGTTCGGGATTTGGCCGCCACTCGGACAAGGTTCGCGCACGCGGTAAAATCACACACAGCGTAATAAGTCTGTGTTAGCATGCACATGGTGTTCACCGCTCACATTTTATTAACAGCAGTTCGCCTGGACGCATATAGTATGCAGGGAGAAGTACCACCCAGTAACCTGCGTTCACGATAAGACTTATGAGCTTGTTTATATAAGATTATAAGCAGAGAAGTTTGTTAAGAGAGCGAAAATGACTTCCTCGGAAGCAGAGAACCGGCTTCAAACTGTCTTCACTAATTTTATAAGATGTTTCGAGGCGAAAGTAGAGGGACCGGAGTCCCTGAGGTCCATTCGTAAATAAAATTCTCTTTCCGAGGGAGATCGACCAGGGCATGCCTTTTGTGCATGGGACGCTAAGAGCAAGCCCATCTAATTATTGTTATTACCACAATGGTGTCTGTAGCTATTTCCTTTGTGTTTGTGTTTGCCAAGTAGAAAAAGAAATCGCTGATGTCCAAGAAGTAATGTTTCTTTTTTTCGCAACTTGGTTCAAACTCTTAACCGCCCACTAAAGAGGACTCCGTAATAATCGTTTTGAAATGAATGGTAGTGTTGTATAGCATCTGGTATCCTTGTATAAAATTTCACGTTGATGCATGCAGTTTGCATTCAAACGTGACCAATGATCACAATACCGTTACTTGGTTTTCTCTTTTTTTGTTTAATATCTGTGCCTTATATTATATTGCCGCAGTTTTCAGATAATGTCGACCTTGATTTGTGAGTTCCTCTTAATGCCCCTGTGTTTTCCTAATATAAAAGCATGTCTATTATGTAGTATGGCGGCCAACCAATATTTATTTTGTACAAGAGTGAATTTTTTCACTTCACTCTTGGCATCTGTTTATTGGCGCAGGAGCAGCTTGGCCAAAAAGCGTCATGGGTGACGTAGTGTTTGTGGTTGGAAAATGAAACCAACGAGCCATTTTTAATGCTTTTCAAAAAAGGGAAGCTTACCCAGGGTCATCGGCAACCTTGTACCGACTGCAACATCGATGAGTATCCAGGCAGCACTGGCGATCGAACTTCTGACTTCTCACATATGAGGCGCATGGAAAGACCACCAGGTGACCATGACATCAATTTCATACTAGTCTCCCGTGCACTGCTTGTCAGCCACTTTTGAAATGTCGGCATCCAATCACTTACAACTTTAACGACCAAAATAAATGTTATAAATCCGTACATATGTTGTCGAATTTAAAACTATTCCTTGGCGGTGCCCAATACGCTGGGAAGCATTGGCACAAGCGCTGAAAGAAAAGCTCTGCTTACACACCTGTTCAGCAGTGCGCTTTCGGAATGTGCTCTTCAAGGTGTAAAACGCCGTGAGGATACATTCTGTTCGCTTTCCCTTCATGGAAGTACCGGAGAGAATTGCTGATGTCACTGCCTCATTACGTAACGAGATCGGGAGCTTCCTCCTCTTTACGTAGTTCTCAGCAAGTCCGTTTTCATATACGGGTTGCGCGGCTACGTGCAACGTGTTTGCGAAGCAGCCAATTGTTGTCGGCGCTTTTATGCAACACCATTCATTAAGCATACCACTTCTTCAGACGATAAAAAGACGAAATTAAATGACGAAGTCGTAAAGTTGTTCTTTACTAAGAATAAAAAAAAGCAATGTAATTTTTATTTTACTGCGAGCCGCCAAATACTACGTAACCTGACACAGTAATCAGCTTTCGTGAAAGCCTCTATAGCTAGCTATCAGATTATTCCTGCTTTTTTTTTTCGCAGCCACCTTTATGCTGCGCTAATGCCGTCACGGAGTCAATACAGTCTTTTAGGTTACAGTGTAGATAATAGGGATGAAACAGGCACTCATTTTTCAATACAATGAGACGCTGCTTCTAGCATTCATATGTGCATACGACGTAAATTTTGGCTTGGCCATACATTCCGGACGACTGCATTTTTCTACGAAGAGTTGTCTATATAGACGCAATTTTGTCGCATAAAATCAGAGTCCACCATAACATTCAATATATGCGCATATTTACCCTCCACAGGCTCTTAGTGCTTGCTAATAATCCTTTTACTGTCGTCAAAATGTTATACATTTTTTTTTATGGCAGTCTCATTGGGCGAAAGACGAATTGGAAAGAAACAATTTTGATGAACATTGGACCATTCTTTTCAGTATCGTCATGAGGGTATCTCAATATTCCACAGCTACCACAAAATAATATTGATCCCCTTGAAAGATTGACTTGGAAAGCGTAAAATGAAGAAGCACTTCAGCAAGGCAGTTTTTTTTTTTTTAAAGCGGTACATACTTTATCGCTCAGTGCACACGTCAGATTTATATAAAAGGAATATGGCTGCAATATCCATCCTGCTTTAAGTTATTTCCGAAGCCGCTCATTCGTCATTCTCATTTGCTTCCAGAAGCAGCTAAAAGGAATACTGCAAAGATTAACAATGAAATTAGGCAATGATGTCTGCCCTGCGTAGAATTTTGCCGGGTGCTCACATTGTTCCTTTCTGCCTTACCTGGTGTGCAGATCAAGCTGAAAGAGCATAGAATACCGACCGAGTTCAGTAAATGTGAAAAAATAGTCGTGGTCAATTAAGATTTAAAGCTATTCCCCTAATGGAATGGACTCACTCACTTCTCGAATGTATTACGGCTCCAATCAGTACCTACCTTAGGCGCCTTAATATTATTGTAAGACACGTGCTGCGATATTCTCTTTTGCATTTAGGGCAAGGCCCCTTGTTACGATTCTTTAATCTCCAGCGGTAGTTACTTCTAGGTATTCTTTTCTGTAATGTACTCCACAGGCTATCTGATGGCTGAAGGGGCGTTCAGGAGAAACTGAACTTTAACTCTCTATCGACGAACTAATGGTTCGTAATCGAAAATTGGCTATCTTTTCCGAGAGCTTTGCGGTAAAATTGTTGCTAAAGAAACTTCCGAATTACTTTATGTTTAATGTCCAACGAGAGCTCTCACCTATTGAACAGATAACAGATTGATACAGATATCTTATAACTACTTTAAACTTTTTAGCTGTAGTAGCTGAACCGTTCGGTTCGCATATGCTTGAGCTAAGGACACATCACTGTCTATTAGGTTTGTTTGAACTGGCCGCAATTGATGCTGCTGTAAAATATATCTATGAACAAGCTCCTCAAAAATGGGCTGGGGTCTGTGATTCAAAACCTGCCCTAAAAGGCCTTCAATCGGTCTTGAGCCACGGCGACTATGAGCAACTTGTAGCGGAGGTTCAACATCTGCACCACCAGGCATTACAAGAGGGTCATGAAATAATCTACCAGTGGATACCAGGCCATAGTGGAATTATTGGCAACAACTTAGTCGACAACTCTGCTCGATCGGTTCACGATACAACCAACATTGCCGAGATACAATTGACAAGAGCCGACGCAGCAAGGCACCTTCGGCTCATCACCCGAAACGTGATCAGACAATCATTGTCTACGCTTGGAGGCTGGACGTCCCACTCGCACCACTTTGACCAGCTACTTCAACTGCAGGTACCATTCGGCCTCCCCCGCTTTGATGCTACAATGTTGTGTCGCCTGTGGCTAGGAGCGGCGTTTACAAACACCTATTCCCATCTCACCGGAATGGCAGACTCTCCAACGTGTGAACAGTGCGGGTGTGTTAAAACTATTGCGCACAAACTTTGAGACTGCCTTCAGTTTGAGCGTGAGCGTGCCTTCTTGGCTGCTACACTCCGCCGCTTGGACTCTCGCGCTCTTACTGAAGCTAGGATTCTGGACCCTTGGATGACTCCTTCATCACAAAGGAAATCAGTGAAGGCACTGCTTAGGTTTTTAAAGAATGCGGGGTTGAGTTCAAGACCTTAAAGTGCACGCTCTCTACCCCCTTTTACTATAGATCTCTGGACATGTGACAGAATCATTTCCTTGGCGCTCTTTCTTTCCTTTTTCCCCCTTAGTTCCCCTCCCCAAGTGCAGGGTAGCCTATTGGGCATCTCCTGGTTAACCTCCCTGCCTTTCTATTCTATTTTCTCCCTCTCTCTCTTGAATGGTGGCTGCGGCTGTGCTATTGCCTCATCCCGCTGTCACTTGTTACATTCTCGTTGATGCGCAATTTGTTGAGAGTGCACTTCGCCTTTTAGCAGTTTAGAGCTCTTGACGACAGTTGGCTGGCATTGGCGGCCGATAAGGTCCGGAGCAGCTCGAAGTGGTAGGCCTAGTGCTTCGGTTCTCCACTCTGTTAAGTCAAACCAGCTGCCAAGCATACTCCTCACATTTCGCTCCTAGGGGAGACGTCATACTTGCTGATAATGCCGTTACGCGGTTGTGTGCTGCGAGCCGTATCGACCGAAGCATTTGGTCATGCACGGTTCCACTCATACACCATGAGGCATATGACTTCTGCGGAAAAAAAACGAAATAGACGTTCAGCAGAAGCTCAGCGGTTATGCTGCTCGGCTGCTAGCCCCGATGACACGGGTAGTGGCTGGGATGATCGCAATCCTTTCCAGGTGGTGTGTATAGCAAAGACGGCGGGTTGACCCGGTATACAACATTTAGATGCATAGTATGGCAACTTTGCAGAAATTGTCATGAATGAATTTTTGATGGAAATGGTACTTTGCCAATATTAGTATTTCTGCCGAAGCTACCAGCGAAAATGTGACCCAAAGCAACGTCACATGGGAAGGTTGGGTTTAAACAGCAGACCTGGATCATGCTTTAGCAGTTTTGTTAATGTAATATTACAGCGCGGTCTATGTATTGGTCCACTTAGTATGACGAGAAATTGAATAGTGTTCGCGAAATACCATATCGGCAGCACAAATAAGAGTACGTTGGGCAAAATGGGGTGATTTCGAAATCTTGTAGTATTTACAGACATAGATGCTCCGGGCATTCTGCATGGCATTCACCCGAATACGTTTAGTGTGCCTTGTGGTATCGAGCAGAATCAGGATAGTGAAGCTGCGGATCGAATCGAACACGAATCCATTGTTTGATTATGCGCTATATGTTAGCGCGAATATTTGCACTAAATGAAAGATTACAAAGGTGCATGTAGCCTCCCACGCGCGGAGGATGCGTAAGCATGTCTGATTTTAGGGGCGGCCGACCTTAGCTTGGAACTCACTTTTAAGTTGATCTTAGTCACTGATACTTTAGGCGCTAATTTTGTTCAAATTCAGAGGGAATAAAATTTCGGAGTCCAGAAGGCCAAATCTTGGGTGTGGCCTATCCAAATTTGGAAGTCCCATTGAAATGGTCATACTCGAATTAGATTAAATATCAATTTTTGTCAAATTGTTAAGTTCAAATTTCGAGGGCTTAGGGGGCTAAGCTTTGCGGGTCCGGTGGCAAATTTTAGGGGGCGGGGGCAGAACAATTTGAAGCTCACGACTGAATTGGCCATGTTTGCATTTGGTTAGACTTGAACACCATATATCGGGCTAGTTTGTTCATCACAAGACAGAACAGAGCAAGCTACTCAAGGACAAGAAAGGGAATAAAATACGCATAGTTGCATGCTGTGCTATCTGCACAAAGGCGGGGAAAAAAAAAAAAAGAAGAGACACGTTCAAAGCTGTACGCATCTTGTCTTCCCTATCCTGCCCTTGTGTAGCTTGAGCAGTTTCACCTTAGGTTAGACATCCATTTTGATCAAGCTCTGAGAATTTCCAAATTTTGAGGATTCATTTAACCAACCAAATTTTGGTGGTCCGGATGGCCAAACTTTGAGGATGGCCCACCCAAATTTAGAAGTAACTACTGAAATGGTCACACTCGAAATAGGTTACACATCAATTTTGGTCAAATTCTAGAGGTCAAATGTTGAGGGCTCAGGAGAACAAACTTTGGGGATTCAGGGGACAGTGATGGGAGGGAGAGGCAAAAAAAACTTTAGGTCGCCATTGATTGGCCATATTCGAATTAGGTTCTCCTTTAACACCACATCTCGGGCTAATAGGCTCATCAAAAGACAGAACAGCGCAAGCAACTCAAGGACGAGGAAGTTAAGACGATACGTATAGTCGCATACAGCGCTGTCGGCACAAAGGCGAAAAAAGGGAAGACGAGACGCGTACAAAGTTGCGGTGCGTATCGCGTCTTCCCTTTCATGTCCTTTGTAGCTTGCGCTGTGGAGCTTAGATTTTAAACATCAGTTTTGGTCAAGTTCTGAGGGGTCAAATGTTCATGGTTCATTAGGGCAAAGTCTGGGAGTCCAGATGGCCAAATTTGGTTATACATCAATTTCGGTCAAATCCTGACGAGGTGCAATTTCGGGATTGCAGTGGGGAAAATTTAGGTGGTGCACAGCTAAATTTGCAGGTCACCAATGAATTGAACATAAATGATTTAGGTTAGACGTGAATTTTGCTAAAATGAAATTTAGGGAGTCCAGAGGCTGAATTTTAGGTGCGCGGGCAGACACTTTCTGTACACCCTCCCTGTGTACACATTTCGCAGACACCTTTTTCGAACGCTCTTTGACACCATGATCCTATTAACGTTAAGACATAATATTGGCTCCAAGCAGTGAAGCGCTAGCGGTCGTGCTGTATTTCATACAACTAAAGCAGTAACTGTTGAAATATACAGCAGTGACCTGCACTAGGGTCCCGCAATACTAATCGTCAGGGCATGGGAGTAGGAAAATTACCTTGAGCCACCAACGACGACGAAAAAAAAAAAAAAGAGCTTTATATGTTCCTTTTTGAGAGGTGCAAAAACCTCCTATATTATCTTGGACAGCGGGCGTACTAAGCCTGACTGAGCACAGCCGCACTGACCTTGCAGGTCATATATTTGAGAATATTAACAATTTCGTGCGAATGGACATCATCGCGGCGTTGAGGGGGCAGAGCAGTTGCGGCACCATGCTATGTGACGCCGAAGCCGTAGTTGATACGGCCGTCGAAGGAAACCATGATCTGCTCTATTTATTATCTTGATCCGAATTTTCTTGATCATGTATTATTTATTTTGTTCAGTGAATAGCATACGATCACATTCGACTCAATATACACAATTTTCAAATACTCCCACAAGTCTATAAAATGTATATGTTTTCTGTCTTCTAGGACAGACATTGCTGCATTGAACTCGGCGGCCATCGGACAAGCAAAACTATGCAATAAGAGACCCATAAATTACTTATTCTGGACCATACCAATCAGCTTATCTGTGGCCCTCTCTCAGCGCCCCTCTATCTTCTCGCGCCGAAATATTGGAACTGTTTTTCATTTTCCCGCGTTCTATGCATGTTCCGGAGATGCAAGGCACATCATTGTTGAGTGCCTCGTGAAACTATATATGCTAAGCCGCGAATGTCCCAATTCGCCTTTGACGTGCCCGAAACTCAGGTGGGAGTGTAAGTACTGGCATGTTTCTTTTTGCTCGTCAGTACTGAATTTGACATAAATTCGCTATACTCCCATTCTTCACATTCCACCGCTGCCACGTACATATATACAATCGGGTCAGAGCGAATGAAATCTTTGCGTTTGGAAGTAAATTAATGAAATCTTAGAAAGAAATTTGTATTGTTTTTTGCGCGCGCTAGAAATAATGAGATAAAGGAACCACTGTGGAACAGCCAATTTATCAACAGGCGAGCAAGAGGGAATAGATAAAGTAATTGAGGTTATTTATTAAATGCAAAGGTCGCTTTTAAGCTTTCGCCAGATTTAGTTCTAGTTTCCTTTTATCCATATTTGCTCAACAAGCAGCATAGAAATGCAATGCGAATATGCAAGCTTCAGGGGAAACTGTTGAGGGCAGGAACCTTTGAAATTGAGCAGACTTGGTTCAAAGTGAACAAATTATCTATTTTATATTTCTGGAAAATCGTTTGCTTTTTTTCTTCCACTGTTACAAAAATCAGTGCATATCTGTCTATTACTCCACAAAAGAAAAGGAGCTTATACAAATGATATCGAAATGTGATGTGCCCTAACTTTTCTATATTCTTGTTTCAGATAGACATCGTTTTGCCGAATGGCCTTTAAGCGGGAACGGGGAAGGGGATTACAATATGAAAAAAAAAAAAAAAAAACATATCTTAGTTGTTGCCAAACACTCGACTAAAACAAAAAAGATTCCATTCGGTAGCAGTTCTCTAAAAATGAATTAGCATTAAGCGCCTTCTAGTCCGATAATGTTGTACTTTAATGCCATGATCATTTGTTCTATGTATACAGTGCGTTTTTTTTTAATAAGTGTCTTTGTTAATTGCACTCTTCTCGCTATACATCTGAAATAATAATTTAAAGTGGGATTTTCTTCGCTCTAAGGAGAGCGCTTTCCATTAAAGCTCGCTTCTCATTTTACTGCAGCTCTGCCGTCGCTTACATCGCCTTATAGTAGAACGAACCTTGCCGCTCTATCTTGTAAACTTTCGACTTGGTCAATTGGAGGCCTTTCTTTCTTTTTCTTTCTTTTTCGTGTGTGTGTGTGTGGGGGGGGGGGGGGGGGGGGGAGTGTAGTGAGAGAGAGAGACGGCCACACACAACAAGCGTACTTTTTGTTTTTTTTTTCGGGCAGATGGTCACATTTTTATTCTATTTACTAGTATTCTCCATTTCTCACACGATGAGACAGTGCTATTAAGGTCAGTAGGTAGTCAAGGAAAGGCAGTTCATTTTTTTATTATTTGCACACTACGCAATCATCTGCAACGAAATGGAAACATGAAGATATACCGGCAGGAATTCATTTATTAAAAACTAAAAATAATAGCACCTGCTTTTAAGTAACTGGGGTCAAAGGTACAACGTTTTAAAAATAGGCGGTCCGCAAATAACGCATGCCGGCAACGAATGCTGTACTGAAAACGACAAGGAAGGAAGACCTGCACATATGTCTAATGGACAATGTTAAGATCCAAAGCTTGCTCCGGTTTCTGTAAGACAATAATCTGCACGACTTACTTTAAGTTAAATACAGCACCATACTTTGACAAACGACAAGCCTTCGAATAATAAAAAACCAAAAGCTGAGAATGGCACTTAGCTTAAAATACATTGATTGTGTTGACAACCAACAAAGTAGAACTGGCTCTTACGCCGCTGAAGTTTCATTGGAACAAGAAATAATCTAAAATGCGAAATCTCTGTAAACGTTCCCTTGTAGCCAATTTATGTACAAATCTGCGACGCATCTAGACCGTCTGGTATCGGGTCTGCGCAGACGAAAACCTAAGCAGAACACAATAAAAGGCCACCACTGCATTATACAAGAAAAATACAAATGGAAAATGTGGTGGTATCCAACTCTGTTCTCTCCGGGTGGTTATTATGGGCAGAGAACAAGACGTACGCATGCCATATTTGCTATAATGAAGGGTCGCGCTATTGCGACACAGGCCTCGGAAATGGGAAGCGGCACTCACATCTGCCCGCTCAGCCACTTTTGACACGCGCACATTTCGAATGATAACGACTTAGGTCGAGTAAGTGCTGCGCCTGCCTCTACATTCTTTTTCCTTTTATCAGGAAAGCAGTTACTAATATTGAATTGGTAGAGACACTTACTGCTTCTAGCTGTGCTCTTCAGGACAATTTCGAGGAGTAGAGAGCAGGAATAGACCTGCTGCTGAAGCGACGCAGAGATG
This sequence comes from Amblyomma maculatum, assembly GCF_055883805.1. Classification (NCBI taxonomy): domain Eukaryota; kingdom Metazoa; phylum Arthropoda; class Arachnida; order Ixodida; family Ixodidae; genus Amblyomma; species Amblyomma maculatum. The sequence goes on along the minus strand of NC_139344.1, from coordinate 320,598,211 downwards.
TGCTGCTTATATAGTGAGCGACATGTACAACACACCATGCGCTCTCATGCCAGCCAGTAAGACTGAATACAGCCTACCGCAGGACGCCATCGAGATTTTCACAATCGGAACCAAGACAAACGGGATCGAGAGACGTTGTTGCAGTAGATAGGTGTTAGTATAATAAATGTTTTCAAAATACTATTGGAAGCACACAAACGAGTTTGCCTCCGCTGCTAGTGAACACCAATTTACTCAAAAAGTAAAGAATCAATACTTCTCCTTAAGTAAAATTTTGGCGACACTTTACCCCGGTTGTAAGGCTACGACGACAGTGTTGGTGGCTCCTGTCAGAAGCCCCCTTGTGGATTCTCGTTCACGTACCCTCAACGCTCAAACACACACACACACACACACACACACACACACACACACACACACACACACACACACACACACACACACACACACACACACACACACACACACACACACACACACACACACACACACACACACACACACACACACACACACACACACACACACACACACACACACACACACACACACACACACACACACACACACACACACACACACACACACACACACACACACACACACACACACACACACACACACACACACACACACACACACACACACGCACACGCACACGCACACGCACACACACACACACACACACACACACACGCACGCACACACACATGTCTGCTCGAGTAACATTGCTTTCTGCCTCACACACAAACTTATTATGACACAGTCGTGAGGACAACCGCAATGCAGTTTCAGCCAAGCCAAACGAAGGTGCAGGGGTAGCGTGTCTGAGATGCAACTAAACGGTCAGAGGTTCCTTTCCCAATTACCTCACTTTTCTTTTCAGCGCAATTCAATCACTTTATATGCTTACATTTCCCAACTATGTTATTGTTAGGTTTCGGCTTAGTGATAAAAATTTGTGCTCCGCGTGTGACGTCATGACCCTCTATGCAACTCCGGATTTCCCCGACATGCCGCTTGCGCCACCGAGTTCTCCGGTGGATGCGAGCCTGAAAGCTGTCACGTTACAACATTATCTCTTCAATAATATGGCTTCTTGTACACTTCTCAATAACACTGCAAACATGGCTTTCTGAAAATTCCTAATTATATTTTGGAAGCGGGACACGAGACATTACAAACTGGGGAAAATTATTTATGACATTAAGAATAGAAACATGAGGGCACAAATAAGAGAACACCCTTCAGGTATCTGTTCAAAATGCGCGAAGGAAAAAAAGGACTTGTCGCAATAGTTACTTTACAAAAATTAAATAGCAGTTTTATTATTCTGCTGCAAGTGAATGATTATGTCATTTATCTCAAGGAAAACAAATTTACCCTAGATATCGGTGACAAATTCGAGGTGTACGCTTAGTAGCGGCAGTATTAGAGTTGTCATATTTAAGTAACAATTCTTTCTGGGCGGTAATGCTGTGCAGTTATTCACAATTTCAGCTCTACTCCGGAGCTTCACTTTAAGAACTCAATTACAAATACGGAAGCTCATACATGTCCTTCGAAAATATCCTAAAATGGCGAAAAACTAGTTCACTGCTTTGTCCTCTCCGACAGCATGCGAATTCGTGACCATGGAAATGTATGAAAAATAGGCAAATATTTTAAAATAGCTCAGTTATAAGACATTGAATATCTTCTTAACGAAGAGGCTTGCTAACCGGATGGAACCCTTTTGAAGAATACAAGCAATTAATCCTTTAATGCTTGTTTTCTGTTTCTGCGCACAATTCTTTTTCATAGCAATCTTCCATTCTTACGGTTTCCAGCAGCAAATCCTAGTGAAACAATATTTAAAAAATAAACAATTCGGCTGCAAACATGCCGTTACAGATTAACTATTATGACGGGTGCAAGAGTGAACCCGTTATTGTGATTGTTCCTTCGTGTTTTAGCATGTTTCATTTTAAGGCGAAAGCTTTTAATGCCTCATCGTTGTAGACGGAAGGTTTTTAGCAGAGGGTGTCAAGCGTTCGAGAACGAGAGTTAAAAATAAATGAATAAAACTTGTCTCCACCGGTAATCGAGCCTCCATATAATGGATCTCCAGTCCAGCGCTTTACCAACTGCGCCACGCCCCGCATTTTTTTCTTATTGCCTGACATTAGCACACGACTTAACACAAAAGGAAAGTCCTATCAAAACATGAAAAAAGGACACACAAGGCAATGTACATCGTGAGCTAAAGTGGTATACAACACTCAGCCAGTGACAGAGCTCGGGAAAACTGCATGAAAATACCGTCTAGCGAAGCATAACAGACCTCGACATCGACATATGCACGTGAATAAAATGGGGCACCGCCACTATTGTCTTGATCTTTGATAGCTGTTGCTATATAAAGTTGAGATGCAATTTTCTCGAGCTCCGCCATCGGCTGAATTTTGTATATCATTCTTGATCACGACTGTACATCAATAAATGTCATGATCAGCCAGTGTTAGACGGCCTCGTCGCTTTAAAACTTCAGCAGCGACAACAAAGGTTCTACTTTTGAGAGCCATTCCGGAGGTTCTGCGGCCAAATTTTGAATTGAAATTTCATTTCATTTCATTTTTCATTTATTCATACTGTCAGCCCTGGGCGGGCTATTACAGGAGTGGATATCAAACTTGAAATAGAACAAGAACACATCAAACAAACACTGAGATCAACACTAAATTTCATACATAATTGTGTTTGCCACTTGAACAGAACAAAAACATTGTCATAGAAATCAGAAATACACCACTTCATACTCTCTCGAAAAAAAATTCGAGGAAATCTGTCATCCCTGTCACAGTAATAGCCTGCCATTCTGGTGCGCCATATACAGTGGAGGCCCATAAGCATAATTACGTCAAATGGAACCCCATCCTCATTCTCTGTGCTTAAATATCGAATGCCGTGCGAGTCGAGTGGAAAATACTTCTTTACATACCGGAAGAAGCTTTTGGGGGGATGGGTTCTTTTTTTTTTTTTTTTTTTTTTACAGTGGGGAGCAGATTGTTTAATCTGTAAGCAGCCGGAAACAATCGGTCATGTTTTGTGACATTGTTAGGAAGGGGTATATTATTATGATGTATTACAATGCGCCACACCCTGGATCGTGAAACGCTCTTTATAATTCCCCTTGTCTGCCGTGAGGATGATAGCGGGATTCTGCGAGTGGCAAATACTGCGCCTTCCCTTATAGAACGAATTATAGAACGCCGGTGAACATTGATGCGCTCAATGAAATGCTGGTTGTGTTTGACTAGGGGCTAATTCTGATAATCACATAAGCTTGTACTAGTTTCATGAGGCTTCTCTGTTTAAGTCCTCTGTCCATGACTGCTATGCGTTTAATAAGTCCCAGAGTCTGTATCGCGTAATACTCGAGCTTCTTTGCATCTCCATTGTACCCATTGGCCTGAAGGTTCAATCCAAATATTCTAATCGGTTCCACCTTCGGTACTTCTTTACCTGCCACCTCAGTCTTTATGTCCGTCGATGTTTTGCATCGGAGGTATTTTAGATTATAGACAGAGTTCCGATTTTTGCGGCGAACACGCGAGCCCCCTGTCAGCTGCATACTCAACTATGATGTCAGTAGCAGACTGCAATAAGTTCTCGACTTCCGCATCGCTCCCCTGGTTTACCCAAAGGTTAATGTCATCCGCTCTGATACTAAATCATATCCCCTCCAACTCCGCGAGTTTGCCCATACGAGCTTTCTCATTGCCACGTTGAAGAGGAAAGGGAATGCCACCGAGCCCTGCCGCGTACCTCTGCTTCCCAGGTCTATTTTAGGCGATTTTAATTTTGAAAGGTTAGGCATGCAGTCCTGCCTGGCAGCTTGATGTACGTGTATGTCTTCTTCCCTACCCCAAGCTCGTTGAGCCCATTGAGTACCGCGTCACGTTTGACGTTATCAAACGCCTTCGTAAGGTCTAGCCCTAAGATTACCTTCGCGTCTTTAATGTGCGAGTCCACTAATGTCATGTTGCAGTTGGAACATCACGTCTTGCTTGCGCAAGTGTGGTCGAAACTCGACCATCTCGTGTGGCCACAGATTGTCCTGCTCCATGAAAGCCGTTAACCTCGTCTGGACGACGTGCTCCATTAATTTCCCTTCGCATGACGCCAGGGAAATTGATCTAGCATTCTCTATCTGCGGCGGCTTGCCCGGCTTTGGTATAACATGTGCCGCCGTCCACTACTCTGGAAACTGCCATCTGTCCCAAACACCTTAAACGTACTCTCTTAGGCATCTAATCGAGTCATCGTCTAGATTTCTAAGCATTTATTCGTAACCCCGTCAGGGCCCAGGGCGGATTTAGTTTTGAGCCGCACAATCTCTGCCCTCACCTCCGCCTCCGTGATGAAAACGTCTAGAGCATCATTGGGCATTCCACCGTACTCCGGTAGGGGGGAGCGTTGGCTGCCTCTAATGTACGTCTTTTTAATCTTATCCATGAACTCCGCGTCATCTCTATCGAACGCGTGCCTGGCTTTTGCTACACTAATACACGATAGCGTTTTCGATTTTGTTGGGTCCAACAAATGCCGGAGCATTCCCCACGACCTGGAGAGATTCATGCTTCCTTCTATTTTATCGCCCCTATTGCCCTAATTCTGTTCACATAGTTATAATGTGCACCTCAACGGAGCGACTGCTTGCCTTGGGAGTGCATAATACGTGGAGGGAGTTAGCAGAGGCGGTTAAAGTATCTCAGACAGACTTAGCGCGACGAATACGGGCAGGGTATTTTTTGGGAAAGAAGGAATAAACCCGAAGAAAGGATGGAGAAAGAAAGTGGACATAGAGAGGAAGATAAGGAACGCCGTGGTAGTCCCCTCCTTCCTAAAAATATGCATCCAGAATTTAACAAAGAACGAAGGGAGAAGCGAGCTGAGGTCATAAAGCTAAGGTTCGGAAAATAACAGCTTGAGGGGCGAGTACTTGGGTTCTACTTGGGTATGTACACTTGGGTGTAGAAGAGGATGAGTGGTGAAGAGAAAGTGTGTGTTCAGATCGGTATTACAGTTGGTAGTGTGCGCTTGTGGTGTGTTTCTTCTCATGTGATTGTGTTTGTTGCACCACATTTTGGGGTGCAAAGATTCGGAAACATGGATGACAGTGAGGTAGCGGCCTGAGGCCAAATCGAGGCGGCGGTGGCTTCGGTCGTAAACGGCCGAGGAGTGCCAGTTTCCGTTGCGGCTACCCAGGGACGCAATTCAGAGGCTGCGGAGAAAGTGGCGATCGTTTTAGCTTGCGCAGGAACAAAAGCAAAATTCATCATAAGCGACTGTAAGACTGCCATTCAAAATTTTGGAAAAGGCAGGATCTCGCCGGAGGCGGCAAAGATCCTTAGCCACTGAATAAGAAAATTCAGATAATCTGGATACCCGCGCACGCTGCCGTCAGTGGCAACGAGGCGGCCCATGAGCTAGCTCAAGCACTCTAATTCCGGGCAACCATAAGAAACCCAGACGACTGGGGTAACGAGGAGCGGTTGCTAAATTATGAGGAAATAATCAGTCATTATCGATTGGCACGTAGGCTGGTACCCCCACCAGACCCAAAATTTAATAACAAAGAAGCTGCTGCATGGAGGCGCTTGCAAACTATAACACATTCATGAATCCGATCTTGGCGTACCATGTGTACCCTGAGACGAGAGACCATGATAGATGTAGTGATTGTGGGGCGAGAGGGACCCTAGACCATATAATATGGGAAAGCCCGCACTCTTTCGGGGTGGCTCAAAATACAGTTAGTAGAGAGAACTGGAAGACCGAACTGCAAAGCTCGGACCCTGAGCTCCAGGGGAACATCGTCCACCTAGCGGAGAAGGCTGAAAAGGGCCAAGGCCTGCCAGAGAGCCTTTAACGCGGCGGCCCCCGTCTCCCAGGCCTACGTGCGGGAGCGGGGGTCTAAAACACTATAGCGGGGGTGATTGGCTTCTTCTGGTGAAAAAAAAAAAGAAAAAATGTTTTTCATTCAAATAGACAAGGTGCGCGCGATGTACCATCATGACAGGTTATGACGTCACCAAGCGATTTATGAATATATGAAGCTGACCCCGCCGCGTATTTGGGTTTGCTCGATACGGTGGCTCCGCAAGGGACAAAGCAACAGAAGAGACGAAGAAAACGGGCTGTTCCGACTAGCATCTACCGCCCCCAGGAGCCGAGCGGCCTAGCGATTAGCGGCGCATGCGTTTTCAATGGGCGTCATGTTGGACGGGGCACTAGCTTGAGAGAGCCTACACTACTACTACTACTACTACTACTAAATAATATAATAATAATAATAATAATAATAATAATAATAATAATAGTAATACACAATAATATTTCTCTGCTAATTATTATTATTATTATTATTATTATTATTATTATTATTATTATTATTATTATTATTATTATTATTATTATTATTAGTAGTAGTAGTAGTAGTAGTAGTAGTAGTAGTAGTAGTAGTAGTAGTATAGAGGAAGACTCGTTTCACGAAGTTGCAACTGAATTGTCTAGGTAACGGCCGAATGAACTGGCTAAATATTACCTTCACAGTTTTAAATAATAATAATAATAATAATAATAATAATTGGTTCACAGGAAGGGAAAGGCGCAGTATCTGTCACAATTGTGTCTGTGGACACCTGAACTACTCCGTAGCCCTCCGCTACGGCTCCTCTTTCTCTTTTCCTCCCTTGTGTCTGTGGACACCTTCATCCCTTGGCGTCCACAGACACAAGTGTGACTGATACTGCGCCTTTCCCTTCCTGTGAACCAATTAATATTATTATCATTAATAATTAAAACTGTGAAGATAATATTTAGCCAGTTAATTTGGCCGTTACCTACAGACAATTCAGTTAATAATTGGTTCACAGGAAGGGAAAGGCGCAGTATCTGTCACAATTGTGTCTGTGGACACCTGAACTACTCCGTAGCCCTCCGCTACCGCTCCTCTTTCTCTTTTCCTCCCTTGTGTCTGTGGACACCTTCATCCCTTAGTGTCCACAGACACAAGTGTGACAGATACTGCGCCTTTCCCTTCCTGTGAACCAATTAATATTATTATCATTAATAATTAAAACTGTGAAAATAATATTTAGCCAGTTAATTTGGCCGTTACCTACAGACAATTCAGTGCCAACTTAGTGAAACGAGTCTTCCTCTATACTACTACTACTACTACTAATAATAATAATAATAAAAATAACATTAATAATACCAATAGTAGTAGTAGTAGTAGTAGTAGTAATAATAGTAATAGTAGTAGTAGTAGTAGTAGTAGAAGTAATAGTAGTAGTATAGGCTTTCTCAAGCGAGTGCCGCGTCCAACGTGACGCCCATTGAAAAAGCATGCGCCGCTAATCGCTGGGCTGCTCGGCTCCTGGGGGCGGTAGATGCTAGTCGGAACAGCCCGCTTTCTTCGTCTCTTCTGTCGTTTTGTCCCTTGCGGAGCCACCGTACCGAGCAAACCCAAATACGCGACCCCGCCTGGCGTCCGGCCCAGGCATCCGTGCGGCGCCTTTCATTTGCCGCTTCCTCGAACGCCGCACCACACAGGAAACAAAAGCGGACTCAGATGTCTAGGAGGCGTTAGTACAGCAGGCATCAGCGGCGTTTGAAATTGATTTACAAGGTAGAAAAGGCGCAGTATCTGTCACAATTCTCCGTAGACACATGTGGCACACCGTAAGGAATGGAGGAAGGTGGGAGGGAAGGAAGAGAGGGAGATGGAGGTGCCGTAGTGGAGGGCTACGATCCACCACGCTATAATGGCTTTCGCCTCATTGGACTTTAGTGGTCCAAAGTGTCCTCTGGATTTTTTTTCATAAATACTGCTTATTTTAAAAGATGGACGCCCTGATGGGGCTGTGGGACTCCCTAGATGGGGCTGGTGCAGGTGGGTCACCGCTGCTTGCGGCGGGGGCTGGCCTGGCACCGAATTTTTATCTGTTGTAGGCCGTCATTGCACACGCCACCGCTGGTGGTGGACGACGGCTGTTGTTGCGGCGCGTTTTTCTCTCCCTCTTCTTTTTCTTTCTTCTCTATTTTCACTTCTGTCCGCACGAGGCAGCGGAGGTGGCTCAGCTACAGAGCCAGTAGCAGGCCCGTGCATTTTCTTTTCCTTCTTCCTACAGCCACAAGATATCCAGAATTTGATAGTATTCTGAATATCCCTCTAATAATCCTTCGAACATAATAGGTAACTGTTCCCTGACCCTACCTCGTGCGCGAAAATTCTGTCATCGATGTTGTTTTCTGGCCAAGCCTACATGCGCTCAAATAATTCGTACCGTTAAGAAAACTACAAGGCACACGCTGAACAGGCTTCATCCTAATTATTCACAATAGGCATTAATTTACTTGTGATGTCACGCCAGTGTAATACTTATTTAGGCTGGTATCACACAGAAACTGTTGCACTTATTTCAATAGGGAGCTATGAAGGGAGCTTAGTGTCAGGCAGCCAGCGGGAAAGGTCATAGTACTAAACAGGGATCTCTGAACTAGCACGCACGAACCGAATCCATCGTGTCGAAGGCACCGTTCCGAATTAATTCACGTGCACGGCTTCTCAGCTGCCTTAGTCTTATTGACTGCAGGCTGGAAGGGGCATGAAATTGAATGCTGTCGATCACGTATGGGCAAGCAAGATTGTGCGATACGAAATTTTTCACGACATGAGCCGCATACTTGAGTTATAAAACTTCTGCCTGCTTGCGCTTTGAAAGGTTCGAATGTTAGCTTCTTTTTTTTTTATTTATATCTAGTTTCAATTTGTGGCCGACTTTTAAGGCTGCCTTTTCTGGTGACTTCGCACTCGTTCCTCAAAATTAAATCTTATGACTTCAGCGCGCATTCCGCAAGAGAAAAGTATTCTTTCACGTGAGCTTCGTTTCTGTCTTAATTTGTCTACCGGCCTCTATAACAAAATATGAAGCACGTAATAATGAGGCAAAGTCCTACTCTTTAAAATATATAAGTGGCTATTATACAAGCGTTTCAGTAATAATCAAGTACGTATAGGGCTTGCAGGTGAGGTGTCGTCAGCTGAAGCGAACTGCCTATCGCCGGTGCGCAGGACGTGACGTCAAACAGGACACGAGTAGGACGTCTCTGTATGCTCCAGTCGAGCATGCGAAAGAATTGCAGATTATTGGCCTCTTTCTTCCTTTTCTGCGTTGCCCGAGAGAAATGTGATGATGTAAGAGGCCATCGTACCTTGTTAAAAATAATATGTATTTTCCCCGCCGGTGTGCTGCTGTAGTTAGGTCGTTCGACTGCTGCGCCCAAGGAGGCAGGAACGAATCCGACCGTGGCGGCCGCGCGATGTCAGTGCGCGGTAAAAAAAAAAAAAAGAAAAAAAAAAAAAAAACAGGTGCCGAAATTTCTTGAGCCCTCCACTACGACAGCTCTCTTTGCCTGAGACACTTTGGTATGCTAAACCTCATAAACAAAACGAAACCAAACCAAACCAAACCTCATGTTTTATCTGCATGAGGGATTCATAACAACGCCCAATGATTTTTCAGTTATTCACTGTGTCACCTCTTGCATGGGACAAGGAGATGACATGCACAATTGCAGGAAAATAGCCGACTTGTGACGCGTCCAGAGCTACACACTGACCGTAAATGACAAACCGGTGTCGACGCATAGCGCTTATCTGCGAAATAGTCGTACAGTAAAAACATCGTGGATAATTTACGAAAGTAAGTAGCTCTCCTACCGTGTAATATTGTAATAAGTGGTTTTTAATCTTTAAAGTACTTAACACGCACTATTAGTATAGTGTATTTTGTTTTCTTTTTAAACGCCAGTCTCGGGGAAGGACAGGTTTAAGAAAAAAATGTGTTATCATATACAGGCATATTTCCTGATGTCACTTTTTTTGTGCCCATTGTTTTAATTGTGGTGGCACGTTTCTTTTTTTATTTTTTATTCGTTTGAAATCGATGCTTTCTTAGAGCAGAAATTACCGAACTACAACTAAAGAGGCACGGTTGCCGGCAGCCCCGGCATGTGCTCATTTTCCGGACTCCCTAGGGCGGTAATTAAGCAGACCACTGACTTCGTTTGCGTTTGATATCGAGCAAAGGTTTTCTGCCTTTCTTTTTTTTTAAGGTTTCCCGCTAATGAGATCATTAAACGCATCGAGGACCGCTTTGTTTTGAAAGACCGAATAGATGTGTACGCTATAATCAGGTCGCTTAGGTTGGAGGCACTTTTTGCTGCGTTTCTTTTAGTCATTGCTGTCCTGTTAAATAGAACGTTTGATAAACATAAGGATTCCTGGTGCCGCAGTTTAAAGGAAAGCATAGGACTTTTTAAATGGAAGCTGGCATAGGCATCAAATTTAAAAAGTCATGGCTGTCTGGATGTGCGCACATTATATTCACCGAAAATAAAGCGTTCTTGAATTTTTATTCCTGGGGCTAACGTTACATTTAAAAATGTGTCATCGCTGTGCTCAGTGTCACACGCAAAGCGCGCTGGTGGCAGATTGGCCACAGGGAACCAGCTGCCTGACGTCCTTCTTGGCTCATGTGGGGCGCCGCCTTAAAATGAATATGGCGTCGCTTAGGCATCGAAACTAAAATCGTCTATACCTAAATCGAGAGAGAAGAACAAACCCCTCGCCATCGTCCTTCAACCGCAATTAAGCAAATTAAGTGCCACCCTGAGAACATATACAGGGGGACAACGAGGACCTTCTCGGGCTGCAAGAGTAAAGCGCTTCTCAAAAAATTTGAGCATGAAATTTTTGTATCGCCCGTTTTCGCCGCAGCAGAGAGAGAACACAAAGAACAACCTGAACGAAGTTTCGTGTTTTCGAAGCTCTCCCGCTGGTGCCTACACGCTGCGTTTGCGATAGCACCACTCATGCATCAGCCAGCAGGCAGCGTGCAGGAGTCTACGCTCTGACCTACGCTCTGACCTACAGCATTCCTGGTGGCATTCGACGAGAGTGGCAACGTGGACATCTGCAGGCGAAGCTTGTTGAGATGCCCGTGGAGATAACGCAGACACACCGACATCTTCTCAATTATAAATTATCTCGGACACAACCAACTGTTTTGTGATGGGCTGCCATATCATCCGTTTTAACACCAAGTGCCGACAAACGCACGTCAAACTCTGCCATTTCGCCTAAAGTTGTACGAGAAAGCAGCCGTAATTTATTCATTGCAGCTTCTTTTCTTTTTTCTTTTTTTTTTTTGGGGGGGGGGGGGGGGGAACGCGACAGCGGCCAGAACTCGGCAAGAGGGGGAGAGCAACAACCGCGCACGCGCACGTAAACATGCGCTCGAATAGAGCGAGGAGCAGGCGACGGGGCCGCGCTGTGCGGAGGATTTTCCAGTGTCTCCACGGTGGGCACTAGCGTACGAGCGGCGGAGCGTCCCTGGGCGAGGTTGTCTCCCTTGAGTATGTTGGCTGGATCAAATACCGGTGAAGCAGGGGCATTATGAAAACAACGAAATGCGAAAATGAACGCAAGATGCGCCATCTCTGTGAGCGATAAAAAAAAATTAAAGAGATCAATTCGAGAGATACTAAGAAAATTCTAAAAGGGAATGCCTTTTGACTATACCTGCATTCTATTGAGACCAAAATAAACTATTTTCGTGCACGAAGACTTCCTTTTCTTTGTAGACTATTCAACAATGATATGATGTCCTGACCAATCCTTATCACAGCTAACATTGAGTCCTAGCAGAACCGTGCTGTGTGTTTAATTCTCTCAGACCACTCACATGCTTCCAGTGTAACTGCCATAAAAAATTGCGCTGGCTTATGAGACTCGTCCTACCGCCATAAAAATTTATGGCCAGAACTATTTCATCAATTGTGTAATCATCCATTGCTTCACCGTGATCTTTCTCAATCGCCGTCGACCTTCTTTCCGGGGCTCGGCCATCAGCACAAAGTTAAGCATATCGCGTGTCGTTAATCTGCATTTGCGAATTCATTCATACCACACCCTACCATTCAGCGTAAGAGTTTACCAGCGCACACGGCCATCTTGTAACACGTTCCTAGGGCTAAAAAAAAAAGTGGACACAAAGAAAAAAGCAGGACAGGACGAATGCTGCATTATTTGATTGCAGCAGCATTCCACTTGTCGTGTGTTGTTTCTTCGTGTCCTCGCTTTGTTTTTGTTTTTTCGTGCTACGAACCTGTTACAAGATGGATCGATACCAACTGGCTCGGTGTTGTGGCAGAATGCCATTGAACCTAAGGCCCCTAAATTTCATGATCTCATCCACAGCGACGTTGACATTTCAAAGGCTTTTGATTTTTTTCCCCACTTGCCGTACTTTTGCGATTGCTCCCGTTCTTTTTGAGCCTAGGTAATACGTACAGGTAGGAACAAAAGTTTGCGGGATGCTATTTTATGGAAAAACATTTATTTCTTCGTTGCCCCGCTAGTCCTTCCTCTGAGATTTCTTCTCTGAATAGGGCGTCGTTCACTATGTTTGCTCAGTCACGCAGAAATAAATATTTTCCCACGATCTGACTTCCCGAACACGTTTTTCTCTGACCCTACACTGTAGTTTTTCGTTTTTAATTTGCGTTATGTGTTATTGTTTTTTGTGAACCGTATTATATTGTTTTCTGTCGTCCGCTTCTTTCTTTATTATCTGATAATTGTTTATTTACGCCTGTTATATCTCGCCTCGATGTACTTTTGCTTGCTCATGGTGGTCGTTCTACACTTTTTCTACCCTCTGTAAATACCCTGGTATATTGAATAAATAAAAATTCTTACTCGACGCCATCATAATTTATGGAAGGGTTTCGCAAACGCTCCCTGAATTTCGCGCATAATGGGATTCGTACATTAGAGTAATGTTATTGAAAAGAATTCGATGTCGTGAAGTGCAACGTTCATTTTTGCTATACATAATCACACTCTAGGAAATACTCGGCGCAGGTCGCTTCGATGTAGCTGTCGGCGACTTATGGTAGCTTGGCGTGCGTTCCTGCATTTCAGCCCTTCCAGTCTGAATGGGAGGCTGCAAAGAACGTATATTTTAAATGACATTTATTTCACTCTGAAGAAGCCATTAGCGTGCTGTGGCATTTCCGTTTCCACACTTTCTTTGACGCTGCGCAAATGGATTCGCGAGGAGCTTTAGCATATAAAAAATATATCCAAAAAGTAACCGATTTATTAAAACGACATCAATGCGATGCCATTAGCGAGCTCCAACTAGGTGAACGGGCAAGGCTTTTCTTTTTACCTACAGGTTCCGATGATTTTCGCACAATGAATAAACTTGCATGGAGGTATACGTTGCGAAAGCACTCTTTTTCAAACTTCAATCATTCAAAACTATAATGCAGCACTTTTTGAAATTTAGGCAGCCTGTATTCAGTGCTGAAAGCGAAGATCGCTTTGTTTATGGGCATTGCTTTTTGCAAGCATAATTTTCGCTATCCACTCACGCTCCTCCAAAGGTGATTACTTTAGTCGGGGCGCAGGCTAACGCATAAAACGAATTTCGGAGTGAAGAAGGTGTAACAAGAACAACAACAGTGGAACGATTCGGTCACATCTACGGCTACTGCTGCTGAGTTAAGCCACTTGCAATTTTTTTGGTCGGCGGTGGTGGTGAGGTATGAGTCTTTTCACACAAAGAGGTACTTCTGAATTGCACTGGAGGTTTAATCAGCTTCAGCCCTTGATCAGAATATGGTACAAGCAGTAGTGCAAATGATAATTGAAAAACGCAAAGCAGGAAAGCTGCTCAAATAATTTATGCATTCTCCCTGATGCTCCATGAAACAGCGTGCAAAATGCAAAATAACCAGCCAAGGGATGTCAGAGTACTGATACATTTGTCATTAACATCGAAGTAAATTGTCTGCAGCCCACACCATTCAGCAGAATATGAGAGCAAATAGAGCAGGAGCATTGCAAATCGCCCACCTTCTATAGGATAAAATTTTGTTTCTCAGCCAAGACAGTAAAACAGAATATATGCAGCTAGCACTACAGTGTTAATATTGCCGGACACATTATTATTTCGCTTAACAAAGCAATAGAAAGATCAAACATAATATAGTGGTCCTTAGAACAATATGCCTTAGAGCCGATTAGCATATACAATTTGTTTCACTTTCTGTGGAAGATTATGTTTCTACATTGCCTACTGTTCCTTTCTGATACTGACGTCTGATGATATAATCAGATGATTGCAATGGCCTAAATAGAGTTTTCACAGCAATTCACAATTTGCTGCTGAAAAATATTTATGCCCTTTAGGAGTCATATAATGTATAAGAATAACAATACATAGAAGTGTTTCCATAACGGACCTTTAAACATTTAAACAAGTACACAAATTTCGGCTTGTATTTTGGTACAAATAAGAATTGCCACAAAAGAAAAGAACGCAGATAATGTATCAAATTATATATATGCTTTTCCTGTGTACTTGTTAATTTTCACTGGAGCTGTTATGCTTTAAAAGAGTGGATCACAGGGCAATGAAAGTTGTGCGTATTGCTCTTTTTTCCTATATTCCGCTCAACTTGTGTATTGCTAAAAGCTTGCAATACAACCTCCATTTTTCCTTATATACCTTCTACAACTAATATAAAACCTTCCTAACTCCTGTGTTATGTCAGTAGATGTTCACATTTATTGTAGATATGCGGAATAAACTATGCTATGTTTTGCTTTTCAGCTTCATCTGTGTACCTTATGGGGGGGGAATACATACATATATATATATATATATATATATATATATATATATATATATATATATATATATATATATATATATATATATATATATATATATATATATATATATATATATATATATATATATATATATATATATAAACTATAAAGAACCCCAGAAAAAGTGTTACATTTTAAGCTCATCTCTAGACAGAATATCTCTGTACAAAAGCAAACAGGGGAACGAATGCCACAAGGTTTCCAACCAACTGTTTGGCAGGCAATAGAAGAAATATAACCTCTGAAACATGCGGAACATACGAGAACTCTCAAAATGATATTTGGCTCCTGCATTATTGCCATTTTATACTTTCATTTTCATGCTAATCAGTATCTTTCAATATTCTAAGGATTGATTATTTGTGAAGCAACGCTCCTGGCAAGCTAAAATTGCACTCTTTTGCTAGTTCACATAGCTATATTAGAGCAGAAGGCAGTTACTGATAGAAATATGCATAAAGAACGCGCATTTATTTCACATTTTTGTTTATGCGTTCACTCAGCATCAGATGTCATGTCATATAAACTGCACACACGAATTCATACCACACATTATAACTGACAGGAAGGCTCTGCCACTACAAATAGCTGCCGAAATTAAGCCTGATAAATTTTACAAACTGATGTCTGTTGTAACTACATCTCAACTTTCCTGCGTTCGTTGTTGCAAATGAATTAGGCATTATTGTTTTGTGTTTCTATGGTACATCTATTATTTTTGCTCTGGTTTCCATGAAGTTGCACAGTTGGTATTAATTTTTCACTGTCTTCCTCTCTGTTCAAATGTTGTGAATTTGTTTTTGCTCTTAGTTTGTGCTCGAATATTAATTACAGCTAATATTTTCCTTCTGATGTCATATGCTGTTTTTGTTTATTTTTGTCTCCATGGTTTGGTCTATTTTTGATCATTTGGCGTTATCACAATGTAGACAATGTGCAGCTAATGTAAGTTGAGACAAACGAAAGCTGTATGAACATTTGCTGTGGTTTAGCTCCGGTTAAATCTGAATGGAAGCGGAAGCTTCTTTTGTGATCTACATTATTCCCCTATCCCGCCCTATCAGTGTAGGACGATACATTGTTGGAGACACTAAGCTCAGCCTTTAAGGGTATGACGTTAGAGTGTAAGTTATCAGTTCACATATAAATTCCCTCTTTAACCAAGCCGACGTGTCTGCGTGTCCTAGGGGTAACGTGAATGCGAAGGGTTCTGACAGGATGATTCTGATATCACCCTCCCATATGAAAGGAGCGACCAGAGTTGGCAGCTCCTGTCCTTGGCATAGGGGTAACGTGAATTCAAATGTCATGGCAGGCTGACTCGAATGCCCCCTTCAAACATGAAAAAGAGATCCCCGAGCTGGCGCTCTTTCAGGCACCCACCGATACTGACGCTGAAGGTTTGAGCAGGCTGTCGTAGGGAATCTTCCGCTTTCAAAAGTGATTTAATGTTTTAAGTAACAAAGCTAAATATCAAAACTGCTCAATGAGAACAAAGTCCATACATATGTAAGAAATGCTACAAAAATGGCTGGTTTGTTTTTCATAGCAGTACACTACCGCCCTGAATTGAACACAAAACTGACACCAAAAGACAAGAACACGATACAGGTAACGAGCTTGCTAGTTACCTGTATCGTGTCCTTCACCTTTGATGTCAGTTTTGAATTCAATTTAGCGCGGTAGTTCACTGACATACTTAGGTGCCTTACGGCACATTAATGTTCCTAAACTAGATCTACTCCAATCATTTTACCTGTCTACGTGTCACTGTCCCTCTGGTACAGCTAGGGAGCGCAATATTGGCACAGGCGCGAAGAGTAGTGGTCGTTGACCCCTCTTGGTTGACCCTAAGCGGAGAGGTTCAAGATGGCCGTCGGTTAGCGAGGAAGCCAGTCGGACAAGGATAAATGCCGCCGCGGCGCCAAAGCTTCAAGAAGATAGCGCTGTGCATGCACCAGGGACCATTCACCGTTTAGGGGGGAACACGGAGCTGCAGAAATGCGTGGACTGCAACAGCGCAGACTGAGGAAACTGAGAGAAACTACGAATGTTGGACGCAGTCAGCCGCAGTGAGCGTTATTCCCGCGCGCTCACTAGATGGCAGCCCCTTTCAGGCGTGCTGCTAAGTACTTTAGCGTTGTTCCGTACTATGTGTTTCAACACCCTGTTCTTCCCAGCGGCCCGTTTCCAAGTTCCTGGTTTATTTTCTACCCCATTGGGATATATTAGCGCCAATTATTTCTCTTTTTCGGGCCTATGGGCGAGTTCCCCAGAACCCAGGTTTGTTCGCCCCGACCGCCCTCCTGACCCGTTCTCTTCCACAACGGAAACGTATGCGTTTGAGGCTGATTGATGCATTATTTTCCACGAGGGGAATTTGAAATTGATCAGCTTTTTCAGATCATATTTCATACATCCAGTCCGCACCCACTCCAGACCTACCTCCGCAAAAGGTAGCGATCTACGTAGGCTGCAGCACACTCGCAATGCGGGAGTATACGCTGACAACTTGCTGAGAATACGCAACACCTCAGTATAGGCTCCGTCTGCTTCACACAGTCCGCTGGCTACGGCACCTGAGTAAAGCTGGGCAACCGAAACCCCAGTGGCCCACTGAACAAAGAGGGGGGAGGGGGGGGAGATATTTCATGCACGTCGCCAGACCAGATTAATTTACTACCCCCTCCCCCTCTAGCATTACAGCAAGAAAACAAATTGCATATATCTTCTGCGCACATTACGAAACTATCCTTTGTATTCGGTCGTTTCAGCGACGGCAATGCCACCGCGCGGTTTCCTTTTGAAGCAGCGAGCGGTTGATCGCGGTGCACGGCGCGGGGACAGGAGTGGTTTGGAGAGTAGAGATGTGAATGAAAAAAAAAAAAACGAAACGCGTATTTGCGCTAATATACATTGTGCGAATCAATAAATTGTTCTACGAAGCAGGGATATTGCTCCTGCCGCTGTGAAAGGCACAAAATGACGTGATTGGTTCGCTAGGTGGGTTTGTAATATGATTTTCCCCAATGACCCATGTGGTTTCTCAGTGGCGTATTTTGTTGAAGCCACGAGCTACGTCGTCATTGCATTTATGCTCACGAAACGCATTTATTAGATGATCAATGTTATGCCACTACAGCTGCCCGAAAGCAATGTAGTACTCAAACACTGAGCTGAAGTTGATCGGCCGGTCGGTCGGTCGGTCTTTCTGTTCATCAGTCTACCCATCTCTCAGCCCTGCCTGCGTGTTTATCCCTGTATGTGCCTTTTTTTATGCCTCTGCCTTTCTCTATGTGTATAGGTGTCTGACTATGTCTCTCCTTGCCTGTCTGCGTCTCCCTCAGTCTGTATATATGTCTGCATGTGTGTATTCCTCGGTGTGAGAACTTGGCAGCCCAACCCCCACTGTTTTGCAGCAAGAAGGCCCGATTACATCCGGCCTGACGCGCAATGCATACGCTGGCACAGAACTTACAATTAAAATTCTATGCTCGAAGTTCTGTGCCAGCGTATGCACAGAACTTCGAGCATAGAATTTTGATACATATCGGAAGATTTCCGGAAAAATTGTGGTCAAAAAGAGTTATGCTTTCGCATTCCCAAGTGTAAGCAGTCTTAAGTGTATCTGCCGAATTTTTGTATGCCATGTGCATTTTCGCGAATTTCGATAGCAAAATATCGATTTCACAAGCAAAAAAACATTCCATCATTGTGAATTATTTACAGCTGTGCAGAGCAAGACAGTGGGGCTGAAATCGTCGCTTTCGTCCTTCAGTTTTTGTTCTGGTAACCGGGAGCGTGACAACGAATTCTTGAAATCTGCGCATGTCTACGCCTTCGTAGAATTGGTACTTTATTCATTACTGCCCTTCAATTTCACTCTCTTGCTGCAGTTTCTTCACTCAACAGCAGCTTGTTTAGAGGGTATAATGGTTTTCGTTGCTCCCGAAAGGAAGAAAAAACGCTTACAGCGTAAAGGATAAGACGTACTTCATTGCGTAAAAGAGAAGTTCTCTCGCTTCGCCATGACCTCATAACAATTAAGTTGAACCCCCCACTCTACTACAAGAAACTGAACTTCGTAAAACAAAAACAGGCGTGGACTATTTGCTTTCGGGTCTCGGTAGACGATATCGCTCTCTCTTCTACAACCACTATGGTGTCCACTGGGGATCAAGTACAGAACAGGAGACGAGGTGTTAAAATGAGGCAGTAACGATAACCATGTACATATAGAAAAACGTATTTCTTCAGGCTTATCAGCTGGCTGAACAGCATTTCCTGCAATACAGGAGTATCAGCACTATGGTTATATTGTTTCTTCATTGAAGGCAGTTTTCTTCTTAGAAGAGATACCGGACGTTTACGAGAAAACAGAAGACAAAAAGCGCATAAAAACACCACATTTTTCATACGGAAGTCCGCTTGCTTAATTTATTATTAATAAACTCCAGCTTCTAAAATTTCAAAGCCTCGTTTATTACGCAGTTCTATATAGTACGATATCTGAGATCTCGCTCATCAAGCTTTCTTCTTCGTGCGTTAGCCGGAGCAGTAAATAACGGTGTCTTTTCTTTATTTAGCTGTAAGCCGGATGGTTATTTTGGTGGGAGTGTCATATCCTGCAGGTTTTAGAGCAATAAATAAAATATCATTTTGAATTAAAGTCTATGCACTATGCCTGTTTCTACATATTAGTGGTAACCTTTTACCCGCCGAAACAACCGCGTATCCAACTGTGTTTGTTCGTGAGTAAATTATAATCAGAATATATTCTCAGGTGTGCACGGAATTAAGTGCAAGAAAACATTAGTTCCTGCTTTGCGCTTCACTTGGGTCATTGCCACCACCTAGGCGGTCACACGGGCCTGATTGACATCCATAGTCGAACGCCACAGATTCTACACCATGTAAATGGGTCTGTTCCTAAGCCTCGGAGACTTCAGGCCAATCTCGAAGCGTTGCTTTGCAGTAACAGCTGCAGTGACAAAGGGGAAGCATATTTTGTCGCCAGTTCGTACGATGCAGAGGCGGGAAAAATAAGACCACGATCACAACCGCACCATGTTTTATTGCGAAAGCAATACTACGGCAGGTCTAACCGCTCGTCGCGTGGTTCGTGGCCCGTGGATCCCCCTGCTCCTCGAGGAGCCGGCGCCGCGCCTAACAGATGATGTGACGTCAGCCTCTCCGTTGCTATGGCGACGGTCATACGCTCGCTCTGTTGCGAGGTATATAGCGGTGCGCTATGCGATGGTTGATCAGTGTCACCATGGAAGTCACCGACGAAGAGTCTATATCTTAATCCAGTTGCTCTACTGTTTCTGAAGAGTTTAACTCTAAGGCGACAGCCAAGCAAGCTAGGAAGAATGCAAGAAAGAGGTTAAAACGTGCCCAATAAATGAAAGAACAACGAGAAAAACGACTGCGGAAACAACGAGAAATCGAAGCATCTAAACGGGCTGTATCCAGTTCAGAAGCTGTCATTAGGCAAGCTAAACAGAATGAAGAGAAGCGGAAACAACATGCCCAGGAAACAGAGGAATAACAAGAAGAACGTTTGCGCGAACGGCGAGAATCTAAAGCAGTTCAATTTCAGAATGCGAGTCCAGCCGTGCTATACGGAATGAAGCTAGGAGACGAAGACGTGCCGAGGAAACAGAAGAACAACGGGCCGAACGTCTTGAAATGCGGAGGAGGAGAAGTGTCGAAGAACCTGTGCAAATGAGTGACTACATCGAAAGAGTGGCAGAGTTTGCATCGGCTATACGCGATGTCTTTGTCTTTAATGATAAACGAAGCAAACCCAGAAATGTTCACGCTAAACATTGTAAAACCAAGGATGTCCAACAAGCGAACAATCAGCACGGCTGTGTGCGACCAAGCATAACATTCTATTGCTTTCGCAAGCTAAACCACCGCAATTTTTTCTTTGTATTTCTACAGTGCTACTGTACCCAACATGCACTACAATAAAGCTTGGGTGTGTCACAAAATTACGACGCGCTCTACCGCTTCTAAAGCTTCGATTATTTCTTAAAGGCAGGCATCGGGGCATCTGACGAACTGAAAGAGTGCAGTGCCCTGCCAAAAGCGGCATTACAAAGCCTGCGCAGCCCCTCTGCGGTGATTGCCTTGAGGCGCAGAAAGCGTATCGGCGCATGCCGAGGCGGCCACTGCTGCGTCGGCTTTGCGAGGTGTTTGACCCCTGCGAAAAGACTCGCATTCAGCAGTGTTTCAAAGAAGCTGCCAAGTTATTCCAATTGGCTTTTCGCACTCTAGACGATAGCGTGGGTGGCATTGACTGCTGGTCTAGTTGGTCATTTTTGCCTTCCCTGCTCTTGTTCTCCGTCTTTTTGTGCGCTGGTGGGCTGACTTAACGAGGCAAATTGTTATCGTTCGATCGCCGTCATTACCGGCGGCTGTCGCTTGCAAAACTCGTGGGGAAGGTTCTTTGTCTTGTGGTCCCTATACTTTCGTGGATTTGGCACCTTACCTCGTCTATGGTAGGCAGCTTTCTTCAGCTTCTCTTGTTCCGTTCATCCTACTCACGTCACGAACACCTGAAAAGAAAATGAAATCAAATATTACATGTTAAGGCCCGGTGGTACATTTGGATCCCAGTAAGGAATTCAGTTCTGCAACTACCTTTAACTATGTGTTGCAGTTTGAAACTTTTTTCCCGTTATAAAGATTTAATGAATAAGACAATTAATTGGCTTTTAGACGTTTGGTTATCGTGCAGTAGGCAATAAAACGGGATGGTTCCACTCAAGCCTGACAAGTTCTATAAGGCGTAAGGAGGGTGTTTGTTTATGGCAGATTTTTGGCCGATGGCCTGTTTTTGAAATGGTGGAGTAAAATTATAGTAAACACAAATGTGATAACGTATCCTCCGAACCACACTGCACTTTTTTTATTTATACACTGGTCTTTGCATACACTCGTATAAAAGTGAGAGCTGATTATTAAGCTGCCAGCATCGCAACTCATAGTTTAGTTCTAGCCTCACATTTTTGGTGTAAACGCATCTACCTTTGGCGATATTTCACGATGGACAGGAGCCGACTAATGTATTGCTCCATCATACAATGCAATACAATATATCTTTATTTTTCCACAAGAGAACTAGATGACCTCTTGGGCTAAAAGCAAAACAAAAAGTTTGGAGAGGCCCAAGAGAACAGTTACATGGTAGCAGCATAATGAAAGATGCGGACATTTTGCTAATAAACAGTATTAAAGACGAGAAAGTGGCAAAAAACGTGACAGCTTACAACAATGTTAATTTCAAGTAATGTAAACAGCAAATCAACTAAAGAAACGTGTAACACCTGCAGGTTTTTTGTTTACGATGCCTGGGGAACACATATTGTACATTCACATTTTACGTCAGACTAAAAGCGTTGAAAATTAGCGGCAAGTGGCTCGAGCGGAAAGTGTGCTAATCTCCAACTATATCATTATACGAAAAGAAACTTCTGTATTTTTCACGGTCTTGGAATTACGAACTTAGTTGTTTCCTGAACATAAGCGGCTTTAGGTTCCTATTAACTTTTTTTAGTGCGAGAAAGTCAGTGTAATCCGACATTACAGTGACATGAGAAGAAATAAGCGAACGCGGTGAAGCAGGCTTTGAAGATAAGGGAATTCATTTGTGAACATTGGCATGCGTTTGTATTTGCACAGAGAAAACTAGTTCCTGCGACTCGTACCGTCTATGGGAAGCAAAAAATTAACTATCAAGCACCTACCGCCTTAAGCAATGTTTCGAATGACATTTAATTCCGTATTCACGTGAGACATTTTAACTAAATAATCAACGGCTACTTGGTGAGATATTACATGCATATTTCTTAAATTTTGTTTGTGACGTTCTAACATTAATATAACTGATTAACATGCGATGTAAATTTTTGCGAGAATAATATGGCCGTCGTAATCACAGTTTTCTACTTTTTCATGTATTATTTCTCTTCGTAGAAATGAAATCTGACTTTGTGTCATGTGTTCTTCCTTGGGTGTAACCACCTTTCAAGCGATCTGCGAGCCTATTTATTTTTCTTTGTAACAATCTGCATGTCTGTACTGCATCGTAGTCCAAGCTGTGCATAGAAGCTGATCCCTCATTAGGCGGCACAGGCCTTTTTCTTCAGCGTCTTCTTCTTCTTTAGAAGGAAAATAAACACTTCTGAGTTCATTAAAGAAAAAGCCGTCTGTGAGGTGGAAAACTGTCTTCATCATACATGACTACAGAATTTGAATCTACAAATTGTATGACAGTTTTCACCAAAGGTTCTACAACACTCCCAAACTTTGAGAGGCCGCATGAAAGAAGCGGTGCGAATGTTTTGGGAAAGGAAATGTGTTTCAGAGTGAAAACCTAATTTTTCCAAAGACTTGTAACTTCTTCTTCAAGGCATATATTGCCTTGCAGAATTCATTCATAACGAGCACTTTTCAGTCCTGAAGTCTGCTTCGGGAATTACTACAAGCGAACTGTGATTGGCCGAATGTTTTTAGAAGTTTCTTTTTCAATTGTGAGCACCCGCGAAACACGATCGCCGCCTGATCTGAACTTAAATCTAGCTGTATTTAAAATTTAACATTTTTTTTTGTGTGTGACAGTTCAAAGGTTTCTGAAGCACTATTTGGGTACCGTAAAATTTTGGTTTTCTTTAAATGAATGGTCTCTAACTTCGCCAGAGATTAACTATAATGCAGCAGCAAGCCATCGGTTACCTGTACTACATTGTCTTTCAAAGTTCCGAATGGCTTGCTTTTACAACTGACAGGCTATTGAGTATTATGCGACGTGCGGCTCACGTGTGATGGCACTGGTTTTATTATCTATAAGGGGGTCAGTAGCTCACTTGTCTTTTTTATGTATACAGTGATGTTATTTTGCGTCTACGTTGCATTTTTTTGCGTTCCAATGGCTATGTTTAGGAAGGGGCCGTAATTCTACGTCGGCAGGTATTAACCCTACCTTCAAGACCCGACCACTTTCGCAACTCACTGTAGACAGATATATCTGAAAGGTAGGGGCAGCAATATTCAGCAGGCTCGCTGAATATTACGTTTGGGCACAATTTTTAGATTCCAAAAAGAACCATCTGGTTCATTTTGTCTTCGCTGCTATCAGACATCGTCAAAAGATATTTCGCAGACTGTTATTCCTGCTTGCTTCATAGCCATTATAGAGCTGTAACGCTCGGTACAGTGCTCGCATAAAAAATATGCTCAAGCATTCTTCCGTGGCCATCAATATTTTTCATTCTTCTTCTTTTCCAGTGTTGTTGAAGTTGTTTCGCACAGAATGCTGTTCAAAAACGTGTCTCCAATACATCAGCCGCTTGCTACCATCGCGGAAGCAGAGAACCGAACATTGTTTCTATTGCAAAAAAGTTGCGAGTAGTTGTTGCTGCGTCTCCAGTGCCGTGTCAAGGAGGATACAAATCCGAGTCGACGAATTTTATTATCCCATTTTTATTGGTTGGTGGCTCCAAAGCAACAGCCAGGCGACGCTATTCTTTTAGGCGTTGCATGCGCACCTCTGCGCCTTGTCGGTAGCATGCACAGACACGACTGTTGCAATTCGAGATTTATAACTAAGCTATGATATAGACATCAGTTTCTAGAATTTCAAAAGTCCACTGCCTTCGGCGCTTCGCTTAAAAAACGATTGGGCCATTTCTTAAGTCATTCTAAAGTCGCGCCCCTGTTTTGAGCACAAAGCAACGGCCGCCAGTGAACGCCAAGCATTGGCGTACGCGACCTTCACATGAGGAAAAGCAGGAAAAGGCGAAGAGCGCGGGAAGCACTTGCGGTGCAGAGGTCACGTGGCTTGCGCGGCACGTAGCGACGCGATTTCATGCGCCCACAAAGCCATCGCGTCATTTCGAACTGCACGAGGATGGACGACATTTATCGAGCCACAGTACGTAGGGTAACCGCGTCCTCAAAATATTAAAAACCGTTATGAATGCTACAAATGTGTAACTGTAACCAGGTGTTTACCTGTCTGGAATAGTTCAAATCATAACTCCTAACGTTTCGTTGCCCGGCTTGCTATAGTAATGTGATTCGCATGTTTTCAGATGCCCATCAACAAGCGGGCTACTTTGCTGATACAGCCATCTTTCTAACCCCCCCCCCCCCCCCCCGCCCAATAAAATAAAAAGCCAATTTTTTAATATTAGTGGTGGGTTTGCCTGAAGCACCGCTATTCCTAAGGGCGTCAGAAATTCTACTTGATGAGCTTTGCGCGTATGAAAGCTATTAGCCTGATCTCACTCATGTACACATAGACAGAATCACAAGGAATAAAAATTCTGCCTCTGAGGTGTAATTAGGACTCTAAATAGACTCTGAAAACTCTATCCACTAAGGACATTTATTAGGACCATAGCTGAATGATGTGAGCACTGGCTCTGAAAAATGAGGAACGTGCCGCCGAGAAACTATGTTCTTAGCATCGTACTTCATTTCTGTGGCTAAGCATACAAATAGATATTATTGGATTACTACGCCTGGCCCATATACATGTTGCTGAAAAAAGCGCGTAACTATATTTCAGTTCCACATGCATGAATAATTCTTCACTATGGCTGAGTTATCAAAAGGAACAACATATTTGGATGCCGCATTCAAGGCCAAAGGATGCCTTCTTCATTCTGGACTCTTGCATGTTGTCCAGAATGGCAGAAATTACTTGCAAATCCCTCCCAGAGATATCGCGTAAAAGCACGAGCAGGTAATCAATGTTTTATTTTATTGTTAGACTTCATCTAAATTAGGATGCGCGTGAGTGATGTATACCACTGGGTAAAGCAACGCGCCGCGCTGCAACGAACAGAGGAGAAGATGAAACAAGGCATTGCCTCGCGTACGCGGACAATCGCAGGAGCACTTGTATCTACTCGTAGTCGGCCGGCTAGAAGAAGCGGCGCCAACCGTCGCCACTAGCAATCCTCGTTTGGATCCCGTTGCCATAGAAACGACATGGCAGTCGCACACAAATTGCATTGCTGCCCAGACCGGCTGTGGAAGGGAGCGCGAAGTCGACCAAGATGTTTGATTTCTGTTGTGTGCCCTTTCTCTTGGTGTGAAAGCAGCGCAAGTACGGAAGTCTCCAGGCGCCGACCGGCGTCAACAAAAGCCCAAAGAGTAGCGAGGACTGTAACTTCATCAAGAGGCAGAGATTTTGACCACAGAGCTGTCTACGTTTGGAAAGGGTTTGAGCCGTGGTTATGCAGGTTGAATGCTTCTCTGAAGATTCGAGCTGGAGTAATAAATGTGAACACGCGCTCGCTGAGAAGAATGAACTGTCATTATAAAGGTAAATAATGAACATATGCAGAGGAATTTTCATGCTCGGTCATTATGTGTCAGGGACTTCAAGAGCGGAGTGCTCGCTTCGATATAATATTTGTTCGACTTCTTCACGGCATAAACAAGCAATCCGAGTAATACGGACGTTCCCTGATGCTTGCGCCTCCCCAAATATACCATGACAGGTACTGAAACAAAGAAAAAATGTGATTCTTATAACCTACTGCCTCTTATTGGTACATGAAAACAAATAAAGAGCTCCACCCCCACAACTGATTAATGGGAGCTTATCGGCAGGCGTCATGCACTGACTGATCATCTCCAGCCAGCTCGGCTAATGGGCGCGAAACATTTGACGGCCGTCCCTCAAAAGGCCCTGCCGTAATGAATTTCCTGACGTACATACTAGGTCGGTGTTGCCTCCCGAAACAGCAGGGGTTCATGAGTGCTTACAAACTCCTCAGCACAGATTGACAAAACATGAGTACATGTAAAGATCCTTAGATTGCAGAAAGTTTAAAAATGTCGAAGACCAAGAGCTGCACTGTGGACATATCCGGGTATCTGAGTAAGAGGACGTCATCGATCGCGTAGAATGCCACAACTGAAAACTTCAACTCGTTCATGTTTACAAGGTTGATGTGGGCAGCTATGTATTTAGCATATACATTTGTTTCTTGCGAATGGGAAGAGGGCATTGCGTTAGGATTTGAGTGGGATAGTGATATCGTTCCTTCATTTTAGTTTTGACGTAGGCGAGAAATCTTGTACCTCATATTCCCTTACTTCACTTTGTTTTCTAAACCCAGCTTTCAGAAATCAACATTTATTTTACTTCCGGCGTTCGCTAGTGAACTCCGGAGATTACTGATAGGCTACGCTTACTGTTAAGAGACAATCCGTGCAGGCCTTAACGCATGCAGAGGTTAGAACAATTTAGGATAACTATTAGTTTCGTATCGCTCATTATTATGTGCCTGATCAGTCGCAGTGGCGTTAATTTTATGATATTCTGTCGTAGACTTCAAGGATCGTAGAGAGAATCTCACTAGTAAGAGTTAAATTTTTATGTAAACGGCTACCTGCTGATCAAAGTCACTGTAAGGCTTGGGAATAGAAGTAACTCTGGAGCGATCCAATGCCGATACTTTCATGCATCTCACGCAGCTTTGTAATCTTTAACCATCCATGCCATATTATATTATGCCATGTCCTCAGTACCCTGTCATATCATATATAGTCCTTCCGCCCTAGCATACCATATCATGCTATAGCTGTACTGTACGATACAGGGTGTTCAAATTAAATTTTCGGGATTTAAAAAGAAGGCAAAAAAGCAATACACAAAAGTTGTTTGCTATATTGGATATTTGGGCAGGGGTAAGTCAAACTCTAAGGGTATTGTAATAGTAATATAAATACCTTACTAAATGCAAGGATTACCTTTTTATTCCCTGCAGTTAGAATGCATGGTTGTTTTCAAAATCTTGTGATCGCAGATTTGATGACTAATCTAGTTTGTAGAACTTTTATAACGAATCTGTGTGTGAGATATGCTTGTCTAAAATTTCAGCTGAATCCGTCCAATCACTGTATGAGCAAGCATGTGCAGCAGTGGAGAGACCACACTAAATGGCAGAACTTCATGCGGTTTGAATCTGCAGCGCAAGTTTTTAAGCTATGCACATGGTCGCTTTGGTTACATGCTAGCCTGCGCATTCTCGGAATTCTGCCGGGCAAGGGTTCTCGCAAAGAAAAACTACAGCCGTCACCATTCACCTGTACATTGCGTACGTCATCCAGGTGAACGTGTCAGCCGTGGACCAAGTTGCATTTCTTTGTTTACTTGCAGATGCGAATCAAGTCAAAGGAAAGTCAAAGTTTTTTACCCGCTAGCAAAACAATTCACATCAGTGACTGCGACGCTGCCTGACATTCTCCTTACAGCTGAAATATGACGCGCATCAGTGTTAATCGATGTACTGAAAATAATGCAGTTTTTGTAGTTTTATTAGTGCCTGTATATTTTGTTGCATTCATCCTAAGACATTTTGAGAACAGTGTCAGCTATGAAATTTATTCCATCATAGGTATCTCCTACAATCGCAGCAAGAGCGAAACCCTTCAACATAGAAAGCATTTTCTTTCAAGATTTCGGTTATGTAATTTTTTCAACATGAATGTCGAAATTGTTAACATTCACCCCCGCTGTGGTGCGCCGTTTAACGTTCGAACTAAACAATGTTGTTTGCAGGACTTTCTTCACCAAGAACTGACGTGTTGCCCCTACGCAAATTGGTTTAACACTATCGTTTCAAGTACTTATTTAACATACAGAATAAAATTTTGCGTGGTCGTGCATTCTGTCCTTGGTTAAAGTCGATGTCATATTTGTATATTATCGTTTTGTAATTTAAGGTGTGGCCCTTTACTCCAGGCATAATCTTCGAAAAGTGTTAGGGATGGGAGAAGGCGATGATATATAACACAGCGGCCAGGCATAAAATTTGACCCGCAGAATAAACACTTAGATTGATGATTTATTTCTTATTCTTAATTTAAAAAAGAAGTCTTCAAACTGCCTGTAAATTCTGAATGGTCCCTTTCAAATGCGATTTGGTGTTCTAACGTTTTCATCTTTCTGTGTTGGGTAACTAAGCTCACTAAATATTCTATGATTGCCGTCTTTATTAGCGCGGCGCTATTAACAAGCAGATTCATTCAAGTATCAGCACAGCACTAAGAGAACCAGCTCGAGTCGCGTTCATCCTGTAAAGCTAGCTGAGAAACCTCACCTTAGATGGATTTATCGAATCATGTTTATATTGTAGGCAGCTTTTCGCCCCTATTCTCACTTTTCCACGGCACGCCTGTCTGCATGGGATCTGAAGGCACGAAGAATCAGATATAGCCTGGCCTACATGTTTTCAGTTTGTCTGCATTGCCACATGCTGCAAGTCCTCACTGCGTTTCGTTCCAGCATGGATAAAGAAATTCTTTTCAGACGCACTTCTTCTAACCGATGTTCGAAGAAACAACAAAGATGAGGAGTTTTTAGGTTGTCCCGCAAAATGCACTCCGACTGAAAACCGTCACGTTCACTCTTAAACACGTCTCCACTAGGCCGTAACCCCCCATCGCTTCCGCCCAGAAAAATAAGCAAAAATTGCTAAACGTTGTTTATAGCAAAAACTGCGCAATAACATCCAGATTTCACAACCACTCCAGAGCGTTGGGATTCGTCGAACGGACGTAAGCAAAAACGACAAGCCTCGTGAGTGTGCTTCCCTGAGCAGAGGCAGAGTATTTCTTCTGCAGAAAAAGCTTTTCTTTATTTATTTTTTCACATCTCTCTGCACTCCCATCTCGCAGGCAGGAACAGTCACCTGAAATTTCAATATCTGTCGTGGAGTGTCCTCAGGTTTTCATTCTTTGGGTGCGTTCCAATTCTTAGACGTCTAGCAAGACTGCTTCGTAGACGTCTACGTAGACGTCTACAGGTTCGCGTATTGGAACGCGTCTACCTGTCTACGCCTGGCGTCACCTCGTGGCATAAAGGTTGAGCCAAAATGTTTGAATAACTATTATAACGCTGTTTTCTTTAAAGCTTTACGACAATACACGTGAAAATCACGTTTTTAATGGTTCGTCGATTTTTTGCAGCAACAATATTGCATGTGTAATCGCCACAACGTAGGTAGACTATTAATAGGTTAACTTGTAGCAGACTGACTTCTCACGCAATGGGCCCGCTAACGAATTGACGGAAGAGAATGTTAGTCCGTTTTTACTATTTTATTACTGATGCTGAAGTGTATATGCTTCTCAGATGTCTCATTCACACAGCTGTAAGAATGAAAACATGCAAAATACTGTAAACATGAGAGGATTACGGACGAAAGGTGATAACCGGCTACAGCAAACGAAAACGTTTGTGCCGTTACACCTGTCGTCTGTAGTCACTAGACGAGGAAACCGAAGACAGCAACTCGTTTTAATTATATACAGGCACAAAAAATCAATGCTCAACAAGCCGGAATCGTCAGGCAAGTTCGCTCTTCCGAGATTAACTGAAAATCCGTGGTAGAGTTTGCCACAGCTACTACATCAAGATAGAAACACATACGTGCGCCGTACAGCGGCCGTCGTGACTCCCGGTAAGTTGCTCAGAAAGCGACGAGTATATCGATAACATAAAAACTGAATAAACTCGTCGTCAAGTTAAAAGAGAAGACCAACAGCATCCAACGCACGCTTTCCTTTTAGAGCTCGATACAAGAATCTGCAGTGCGATGAATCTCACGACCATAAAGACAGCTAAATTAGCCTCTAGTTAGCGCACACATTGACGTAAGAACTCACGTTTGAAAGATCGGTCATATGCATACTCCGGCGTTCGCAAAGAGCACGACCACCGTACAGCTACTGCAACCACCGCACGAACGACTCGCTCAGCGCGAACCGTGCACTGTTCGCCATGTTCAGACAGCAAAGTAGTCGGCATCGATGTTGAGTTCGGCGAAGCCTTCTTCGCGAGACTGCTTCGCGAGAATTAAAACGCGTCCCAAGATGGCGGCTGCCCGCGTAGCCGTCTAAGTAGACGTCTACTAGGGGGTATTGGAACGCACCCTTTGTCGACCAGGTTGGGGACACTGGGAATGGGTGTCCTTCATGCCGCCGTGCAGGTGACTTTATATGGTGCACAGGAGACGAGGTGTGCTAGCTCCGACGCGATTCACAATGCGATTCACAATCCACTCCAGACTTAGCTGTAAAGATAGTTTTTTCATGCATGCTAGCACCACCCGGTGTGCAAAATCGATGTATTTGCACTGCTGCTCCCGTTTCTCACTGAAGGAGCACTGTCATATTTGTAACGTAAGTTAAGCAAGAAGCTTTTGTTTTCTTCGTTAACAAATTTACCCTGCAACCCATCATACCTGTTCTCGACGCTTTCCGATGCCGCTCCGCTCTGATCCTGGCCACCAGAAATTTCATGTAGCCCTCTGAACTCATTAAAACCCCTTGTCTTTTCCTTCCTCTCTCTATAGAGTTTTCTTTGGCTAAGCAGCTTGACTTGGCAAACCATGTCATCATATGTCCTCAAAATAATACCTTTCATTTCCAATTTGCGCTTACACTTTAATTCTGTTACGGCTCCAAAGCATGTGTACCGGTTCTTTTTTTTTTTTTCGTAATTGTTGTGAAAGTTATACGACTTGCAAAAAGAATTTTACAAGCGTTGGGTGCCGGCTAGTTGGTAATACATTTTGGAATAACAGCGCGAAGGACGAGGACGAAGATCAGAAGGAAGAAGCTTATCCTCGCTTATAAATTATCCTCGCCTTATCTTCGCTTATAACTTGCTTGCCAGCAATATGAGGGAATCGACATCACCGCCATGGCATATACGAGTAGTTGAAGGCCTCTGTGTAGATATAAATAGCTTGTACGGCCTGGACTCCTTCACTCTTATCTTTTCCTCACAAACCACCGCGGTGCCTCAGCGGCTTTTCGTGTCAGTTTCTGATTCCAAGGTTGATGCCAGTGACCGCCATTCGATGGCGTACAAAGGCACACTACACGTGCGCCGTGCGATGTCATTGCACGTTAAAAATCTCTAAGAGCTAAATATTCCGGTCGTATTCACTATGTGCGGCGTGACTTGTAGCGCACGTGTCGCTCAGGGACTTTCAACCCCCATTTCACAATTTTCTTACAACTCGGCTTCTCTGTTTAGCACTACTTATCAGTGCCAGAAACAGCGCTGTCGGTTAGAAGTTTAGTTGAGTACGGGTGAATGAACCTTTATTTTTTTCCTAAAATCAATATTTTTGTCCACAAAGCCTGTCCGACAAAGTTTTTTTAACCCATTAAAAATAGAGCCGGGTGCTGCTGGTGATAAAAAATGCGCATCTGTTTTAAAATGACTGCTGGTTCAATGCTTTAGAAATTGGAATTTCTTTTTTGAATATTTAGAGTCGTACCGACAGTTCAGAGAAAACTTTTATCTGAAATTGGGGCCACAAAATAGAGGGTTCTAGCTTTAGTAAAAGCGGGCTCCCACAGATAAGCTTGCTTGTGAGGCAGCGTTTCAGTCTGTTACTGGCGTCGACACCTCGTTAATGAAGGCGCTTCGCTAATCGTCCCATAAAAGGCGGTGGCGGCGACAGTAAACGCTTTGGCTTCTCCTGTGACACGTACTCGATGTCTCCAGAAATGCCAGTGCGATTAAGGCTGACTCTTTCAAACTTTTTATTTTCTTTCTTTTGAATGTTGTACGGGTAGTGCTCTAAGCCCTCCGTCTCGATGATTCCTCTAGCTAGCTCGCATGCAGGGGCCAGGGATATTCCCGGCAGGCAAATGCAATCTGACGTAAGCTTTCTTGCCTGAAGTATAATGAAGTGATTCAAGTCAGGAAATAATTTGTTTGTATCAGTGCCGCAGAAAAAATATACACCCACGAAGAAATACCAGGCGTCAACACTTGCATGATATCGCCGTGTACGTAGTTAGTAGCCATATATACTAATCTTAGCAGGTCATTCATTTATTTATTTCAAGATACTGCAGACCAGTATTCCGGTCCTAGCAGGAGCGGCATACATATATACAGCGCACAAGAAACGCAATAAATCACACAAAGCACCCGCAAAACTAACAAACAGAGGCAATGTAATGACATGAAATGCGTTTACCAACAGCCGGAGAGACAAAAAAGGAAAACATGCAAAACATTTGCGTGACATCATAATAACAATACATGGCCTGAAAAACTCCGTACAAATCGACACGAGACAAAATGAGCTATGCGTCAGTCGAGAAAAGCATCCAGACAACGACTTTCAACGAAATAACTGCGAGGTTGCAGTAAAGAACTCGTTTACTTCCAGTCTTTGAAAAAAGAAAATAGCTGAAGAAGGGTACTAAGAACACACAAAAAAATAAAATAATATTTTCGGCGACAACTGCAATCTCTTTTAATGATATTCCTTGTGATGTCATATGGCAGCTCAGGCATCGGCTGTTGAGTGCAAAGGAAACATTTAAGGGTAATTTAATCTTTGCGTATTTCACAGAAGAATACGGCCCAATATGTAGGAGTGGGTAGGCATTTCGATTTGTTGAGTTCTTTATCAAAAGCAACTGGTGAAAACAACGCTTGGGTTGATTTATGCAAGGCGTACAGATCAAGAATGTGGAGTGGAAGTGTTGTGAAACACTTGGCACGGATGTTTCTGAATTAGCATAAGGTCAGAAAAAAAGCAATCCAGCAGCCTAGGCACCCTGTTCATCTAGAGAGATTTTTCGTTTTTCTTTATGGATTCACAGGCCTGTCTAGACGTTCCGTAAATACTAACAGCCAAAATTTTCGAAAAAGCACACGTTTTAAATTGAATTCAATTTTTTTTTATATACACACTTTCACATAGCACAGGATAGCATAATGAGAAACAACATATTATCGCACCTTCCTTCAGGCCACACGTAGTGTTCTGCTATTTATTTATTTATTTATTTACACTGCGAAGTCGCCGAACTCCAAGCAGGGGTGCGCATAAAATCACGCAATAAGATACACAACTCTACAAAGGCAACTGCATACCGTACAATTCAGAGCAAGTGCCCCTACCCGCGCTAGCCCCCCCCCCCCCTTTCCCTTTTACTTGACTGCTAATTTCACATTTCCGCACCGTCCCGGGAAAGCGCCCCCCTCCCACACCAAAACTCCCCGCTCCCAATTTTTAGCATGCACCACAACCAGGCAGCACAGCCATCCAGTCGCAGAATCCAATCCCATTTCAACTCTCAGAAACATTAGAAGCGAAAGAGTGTGTGCACCTCCCCCATTCGCACCTCGAAGGGGCTGTGTAGGAAAATAACTGCTGACGGCTAACGTCGGATAACCACCGCGTGTGAGACATACCCAATGCGGGTGATCAAAGAGCAAATCGCCGCTATCTAGGCGGGAACTGGTGAAGAAAGGAAAAGAGACAATCGCTAACATGTTTAAACAGCATGCCGAGTGAAAACGGCGGCGGCTTGCTGATCAGTTTGCATTAACGGCGACAGTGCAGAGAGAACACACTGCGAGCAGTTCGCCGATGTATCGAAGCGCCTTTCTCAGTCTGACTGTCCCGGTCAGGAATAAATTAAATACTGAATCCACGTGTAATGCGCTCGTTTTTGTCTTTCTTTTTGAAAAAAATTTTATCACCTTGAACTTCGGTTCTATTCTTGTTTTCCAGTAATTTCGGCGTATGAGAGGAGGGCGCTTGCACGGTCGTTTACGCTACGCAGACACAAGATACCCTCATGCACATGTTCAATTATTCGCGTACTTATTGTAAGACACTTTGAAAAGTTCGCACACTAGAGGTTCTCAAGTTAGCAAGAAAGGTTGCCAATTTTGGCAGACCACTACACATACCAGCAGTTTGTTTCAGCTTACAATGAATGTGTTGACAAAAAGATCAGTACTAAACGTATTAGTATGACCTGGATATTCTTCAATCATTATTACATTGTTAAAATGTGTACTTGCGCGGGAAACATGGGTTATGTACTCATGACTATTGATTTTTATTAAGTTATAATATAATAGGTGCAACAACATCAATCTGGCCTCTGTGCGTCTCGCCTGGGGTGATTCCAAGCCAAGAAAATTGATCATTTTTGCTTCACTGTCAGTTCTGTATCTGTTGCAAATAAGTCGAGCTCGACCCTTCGCACTCCTTCCGATTTTGCTATATTTTTTTGCTGTTAACGGATCCACAAGCAAAACGCGTACTCGAGGTGAGGCCACTAAACAGTGAAACTTCGTGCAGCGTACGTCGCAGACACCAGTGGTACTCAAACGCATTTCCGCAGACAGTGTCAATATGCGTATCCCAGCTCAGGTTGTCAGTGATCTGAACTGCTAGGTATTTTACAGCTGAAGGTTCTGTGAGCGTCGCTCCCCCTACAGTGTATGGATATTGCAGAACCTTGTCCTTTTTACATGTCCGGAGTACCAAGCGCTTCTCAGGGTTAAACGACATGCCCCTTTTCAAGCAGCATACAATTGCTTTTATTTTTTTTTAATTGCAGCCTCGGGTCCTAACTGCGAGCGCAGGGCAAATTTTAAGAGTATAATATATTGCAATGCATCAAAGATTAGGTCGTCTATCAATATTTTCCAGGACTTACCTGCATATATCCCTATCTGAAAATTATGAAATCCTTTCACTGTATGTATCTGTATGCATCTGCATCTGCATACGCGTCGTTAACAATTATTTGATCATCTTATTGGAACATAAAATGTGTACACTAAAATTCGCACTTTCGTTTCGAAATGACAGATGCATTTTGTGCACAAGATCTTTATTTTCATGAAACTAAGACGTGTTTGTACGTTCAATAAGAAAGTCGAAATAGCAACGCGATAAATGAGGAATACGTACAGCAGTAAACCGGCACGCTGTGTCCTTGTAGGAATATTTAGACATACAAAATCAGTGCACAAAAAGAAAACGCTTAAGTCGTTTGTCTGATTTTGCGGCACAAAGTTTCCTCGTTAAGAGAGGTACAATCAGAGGAAATCTGAGAAACTGCAAATGTTACTGAATGCTCCCGAAAGCGTCAAATCATTAGTCAGGCAAAAAAAATGCAGAAATGCCTTTGTTAGCCTCTTCTAGCCCTATCTCTCCTTTCTTGTTTTTGTTTTTTTTTAATACAACAACAAATTCTGCAGTTGGCTCTCTGTAGCTTTAATTTGCCTTGAATTCCTGGTGTGACTTCCGAGGCAGGTGTTCTCAACTTATCGTGAAAGTTTGATGTGAAAACATATCCTGAACCAGATGACATTTCCAAGGCTTTTCTGAAGCATCATGCAGAGCGGTGATCGAGGTACCTATGCACATTGTTTAAAAAGTCATTAAATGAAGGTTCATTACCAGGTGAGTCGAAACCGGTCGGGATTAACGAATTCATAAATGTGCAGACAGAACATCAATTCAGAGCTACCGATCACGTTCATATAACGCGGTTATTCACCTCATGTTACTGCATTATTAATGAGATTTTCCTAGTCTGTAATCGTTCTGGGAAAAAAAATGAGTACTTATAGACGTTAATTCGTGGTTTTAATGATGCTACTGAAAAGTCATGATGCTACTGAATGCTGTCATAACTTCAACCCTTTCACTAAATCTAACATTGCTGAAAAAAAAAAAACAGTATGGTTTATCTACAACTCATATAGCCGGACGTCCATCACTGCTCTTCTTAGGCAAAGTAGTTTGCTTCTATTCTCCCAAAGAAACCCCAACTCTTGTCTAAATTTTCTTATTGTATTAATTAAAGGTCACTGCAATACTGACAGATGCAGTTTTACATCGTTATCCTCTGGGTATAACGCAATACAACGACATCACTTTTCAGTAGCATCATTAAAACCACGAATTAACGCCTATAAGTACTCATTTTTTTTTCCAGAACGATTACAGACTAGGAAAATCTCATTAATAATGCAGTAACACGAACTTCACTAAATACGTTAGGAATACCAACTTTAAATTCTCGTGTGTTTTTTTGCACAGATGCATTCAAATATTTCTATTGTACTTTCTCGATTGTGCTCTTTATATTCTTCTTCCGTTGTTTCCAGTATGCATGTACTTCTATATTTTGTGTCCACCCTGCCATGGTATTGTAAATAATCGCAGTGTAAATAAATAAATAAAATATAGCTAGAAATATAAACTTCGGATGAAGTAAACCGGACAGCTTTCGTGTTTTTATTTTAGGTTTAACATTGCGCGTGCCAATAGGTCAATTGCTGAAGTAGTACGAATCTTGCACTTTTTCTATATAAACTTTCGACGACAACCTGAGGAGAAATTCTTCGCCAAACCCAGCAACAGTCTTCTCCGATTCTTCGCTTATGATTCATTTCTGACTCCTCCTGTCCGAATAGCTTCTTTTTATCCACTAGGAAAAAAGCAAGAACCGCTTTCTAGGAAATCACTTTCATTTTAAAAGTACTCTCAGATCATTCGAAGATATTGTTACGAAAATATAATTTGAATGGTCCAGCCTTCTTTTACGCAGCAGTTCCATGCTATAAAACTTATTCTGACGTCCTCAACGAGTTGTCAAGTCCGCCACAGAAAACCAATGAGGTGAGTTTTGCTCAATAATTATGAGACAAGTGTGCATTATTATAAGGCACTGTTATGTGCATATAAATGAAAATGGTCTGATCTTTCAAAGTTTAGCTAAGTCTCTCTTTTAAAGTATTTCTTGCACTTCTATCATGATTTCAGGGCTGCCACGGAAATACAATAGGGTGGGTTTTTATTAGTTGGTATGGAAAAATAGCAGGCTCCTTAAGAGGGATCTACGGATATATTGATTTTCGGAAAAAAAATTATGCTATGCTAAAAAAAGTGTTGATAAACAACTTCCTTTGAAAACGCTTGTTTCACCAAATTTTCTCGTATGTGTTTTGTCTCTTTTTTGCATTTTATACTCCCCCTTTTTTTGCGCCCAATCTGAAGTGCCTACCTGCTGTTCGCACAGCTTGAGCACCAGCTCACCTTTGTAAAAGAGAAGAGCTCGACGACCGGTTTTCAAAAGAGGGATCCTTCCCCTCCAGGCTTCGTATTCTCGACCAACAATATAGAAACCAATTTAACACAAAATCACGTGCATCGAGAGATCGCTGTCGTGACAGTTACGATCTCTATCTGCTGCTCAGATGAACATAGAGGGCTCCGTCGGAGGGGAGCTGTTGCCCATCTTATATCCACCGATAGCGCTGCCCATATGCCCACCATTGAAACCACCGTAGGAGGAGATGTGCTGCCCAGCTGAGTCATAGGACGACCTCGTAAAAGAAAGCACAAAGGTACAGAGTAATAAAAGAATAGAAATACTTCCGGTGAAAAAAGTGAAAAGGAAGTAAGGGTTATACTGCACGAAAAAAACGAAGAACAAAGGCACGAAAAATGAGCACATGAGCATAAGGAAAAAAAGCAGAGGAGTAAAGGAATAAAGAAATAAAAAATTAAAAAGAACGAAGAAAGGAAAAAAGAAAATATGGAAGAACAAATGAAGGCAAACGCCTTAAGGAAAATGCAAAATAAACTAAGAGGAGATATAAAAAAATGATGGAAGTGCAGGCAGTGGTCAAAGAAAAGAGAAGGAAATAAATGAAGAAAATAACATAAAAAGAAGCGAAGTAAAGCACGAATGAAAGATAAAACAAAAAAATGAACATTGAAATGCTGAGGTAGCAAAGCGGGAAGAAACGGAGCAGCGAAGGCACTCAAGAAAGCAAGAAAAAATAGAATAATGAAAATGAAAGGAAGGAATACAGAATAAATGAGGGAAAGGACAGCGGAAAGAAAGAACAATAGGAATAAAGGAAGGAATGAATGAAAGAAAGAAGAAAGTAAGAAATGAAGCATATGAGGCACGGGGGAATAGAGGAAGAAGCCTTGACGTCTTTTAGTCTTGTGATTTTACTGCGGACGCGTACATTAGGTGGTTCCCTCGTTCAAATAAATTGTTCTTTTTTTTTTTTTTTTTGCCGTCTTAGTATCTTAAATAATGTGCTCCTTCGCCCCTTGAAGGATGTGTAATCGTTTCGAAATATTTATATTTGGTCAGTATGAATTTATCTGTTTTTGTCTCTTCGTCAGCTACCAACTGCTGTGATTGTCAAAGTTACTGAAATTTTCGCACTCTGTCGCCAGTTACCGGTATAATGTTTGCACTTTGTATGCGCTTGTTACTAAAAGGGCTGTGCTTATAGTTTGTTGTTACCATATTCTCATTAAGCAAAGCTTTGCAGTCATACTCTTTGTGGTCACAGAGCCAAATCCCAATACATAAACGACTCGCGAATTAGCGGAAATTAAGCCGCATTCCACAAATTGTTATATCCCATTTGATAAGGCAACATTTGTGGAGAAAATGAAAACGTCTTAGCACTAACTGCACTCGGTTAATATCCCTGCGCCTTTGAATTCGCTCTTGGTCTCAAATTTGACCTTTCCGCTACTGGATGACAGGGTTCAAAACAGAGCAAGAGCTCAAGTTTTAGCTGCACAAGCCAATTTCTCATATTAACTTTTGAATGTGGGTACATTAACTGACATAACAAGGAGATAAAAATCTAATTATTTTTTCCTTTTTCTTTCTATGCTTGTGCATTGCCAGGTAAGCCCGGCGTCTGAAACAGCACGAAGCACGTAAAATAACTGGAATTGATTAATTCTGACCTTTCTTCACTTTTTATGAAGGTCTGCTCTTCTCTGCGGTTAGCTTCATGACTAGTGAATTATCCGGATCCAGAATACTTTATACTGGGAAGGGTGCAGGGCTAAGCGCAGGATGAAGCACATAAAAATTTGGGTGGAACACTTAAGCTCTCCATTTTTAACGTTATGACGCGATAGTGTTGATGGCTGCTTTCTGTGGCTCCCCCTGCGATTCCTCGTTCGTGTACATATACTATATCTGCTCGCATAATTGCCAATAACTTATTTGAGCTTTTATTATCACACAGTTTTTTATTATGACACAGTCCTAAGCTACCAATGCAGCTGCCGGTTTTAAGCACGAAAGTGTCTGCATGGCCTTTGAGTAATGGGCCTCATTCGGCATCCAAGGGCCTACAGAGAGTACGGCCGTATTATAGTTTGCCTCGTTATCGAAAGTGTGGCTAGCTCCGTCATCTCCCGTCATGTGATTGGTAAAAAAATTGAAACCGGATGTCAATTTGGTTGCTACCACTTCTGGTTCCGGCCTTTCCGCCAATCAAATGACTCGAGGTCAGTGACACTTTCGATAATGACGCATACTCGAAATACGGCCCTGGGGTATATTCCACCCTTCCAAATTAGTTAAGCCACCCGTGTAGGCAGCTCCTCCGAAGTTTGTGTCAGTATGTGGTATTTTTACGTCACACAACCCATTGAAGAATCAGTAACCGGCCACGTCACCTGCCAATTACCACCTGTCAGAGACACGTTTTAATTTTTCGCTCAAAATGTCGAGGCTGGATTCTCTGCAAAATGTTTTCTTTGATTTTACTGTGTTCAAAACCAGTTCAAAAATTTTGCTCTATCTATTTTTTAATACCATATGTCGCATTTAGAGCTCATCGCATACACTAAGAACGATCACTTTTCTTTGGGCAAACTGCTCTCACATGCTTAACAAGCATCAGCCCAGTTGTAAGTAGCTTCCTTTCGCGTTCTCCCTAATGAAGTTGTTATTTACGCATTGCGTCTAGCGGTAGATTGTCGCCCGATAAAAAATATTCAGGGATTCAGGGTTGGCAACTGGAAATTATCCGCATGTGCATACGCACCCCCCCCCCCCCCCCCCCCATGCTTCTTTCCGTCAGTACTAAGCAATGTTAAAGGAGGCGGGGGTAATTGGGGAGGGGGAGGGGGGACTATCCTGTACTTACCTGACGATCTTGCTGTATTATTAGGCATGGACATCTACGTTATGCCAGCACAGTGCATCAAAGCTCAATAGCAAACGACGCAGGAAAGGCATTATCGTATTATTATTGATTCAGAATAGCATGTAAGTATTGTTACCTACGGTTACAACCGGTACCGCTGTTTTTCGCTAACGTGACTGCCTTACCCTTTCGATGAAAAAGATCTCGAAGTTGTGCTGAGTCGCACCCAGCGTCACGTTTTGGATGAAAAACTATGCCTTGTATAGAGACAGCGATTTAAGGAAACGCACATAGTAATAAAATTTTAAACTTCGAATTTGTTTAGAACATAGCCAGAAGGTTCGTCAATATCAAACCGCCTGCTTGGGTATTGCTCAGTGCGGGCTGTGAAAGTCAGTTTTCTTGAGCTCTCAATGAGATCTTATGTCCTGCTGACATACTGTTGGTCTGTTGTTTTGTTGTTGCTTTTTCCAAAAATATTACCGAAGCGCCCTTATTTCTTTTCGCACCCTGAGCGTATTATTAGGCAAGTACAAAGCCTCGGCCCAGCTAATCAAGACCATTCTATACAGATCCAGGAAGAACTGCAGGATGTTACTCGCATTCATATGTCTATTGACGGGTAACTAAGCTTCATGGCATATAAAGCAATTATATAATTGCACATAACCATGCACCTTTTCGGAAATCCCAATTAAATTTTTGCATAACACGGATAGGAATCCTGCAATATCTGAAAGACACCTGCATTCTGCTTCGCTATTATTCGAAATTTCAAACGCGTAGCATTCGTTGGCCATCAGCCAAAGAACGGCAAAGTGAAAAAAAAAAAAATGTTTTATATGGTACTCACTGTGGACATTTAAGCTCCGCCTCTCACGGTATGGCACAGCAATGCTAAATCTGCCGTCCGCGGCTTCCCTTGCGGATCTTCGTTTGCATTAATGCTCTTGCGTTCTCACTTTATCACTAATCTTGTAGTCTATGCCTCTAATGTCTCACACATTCTCATTAGCATACAGCCGTAAGCTACCGCGTTAAGTTAACACTCATCCGACATAGATATAAAGCCCCGCTTCAACTAACCCTTGAGAACGTACCTTGCAACGCCAACGATGAACTTTCTGAAAAAGAGAGCCTTTAAAGGGGAGTACAAATGCACTTTGGTGATTTCCCGAGACACATGCATTAGAATAGATGAAGCTCAAGAAGTGGTTTTGCGCTGACGCTTAAGTTACGACGTAATCGGCTATTTATTCGCTACAATCTTGAAGCTTTTTCTCAAGGATTTGGCACACTGCGGAGAAAGTAGACGATGGCGTCATTATGGGTGACTTTTCGAATTTCCACTGCTTTCGTCTAATGTCGCCAAACAACGCTTTGCGATCTTTATCTTCGTTGGCGTTAGTCTCCTTCCTCAGTGCAAATGTTTATGCGCTGAAATGCGTCACCTCTGCACATGATGTCATCATCGGTGTCCCTGCTGGCAGTCATGCACTTCGGAGAAGCCTGAAGACCAAAATAGTTTTATTCAGCGATTACGTCGCCAATTTACATGCTAGCGAAAAACGGCTTGACATAATTTCAACTTAGGATTCACACATTCGACTTCTTTCAGTTCAATTCTAAAACCGCTTCAGTTGCCCTTTAACTTTGACGCATTATTTTTTTCTAATATATGCAGGAAATAAGAGCTGTGGATTAATGTGCAACACGTAGAGTCTAGCGTTTACCGTACCCTGATATCGCAAGGGTGTGTCTCATTGCCGCTGCGTCCAACCGTAGCTGCACGGGCCGGAGATTCCGCCTTTTCTACACGGGCGCTCTGCGCTTGCGCACCTGTTCGATGGTTGAAAACGAACCGCCAGCCCAAGCTCCTATGCGCTGTTCATGTTCGGGACGGGTGCATGCGACAAATAGCGGCAGCTGTCAAGCCAATGACCCATGTAGCACAGTGCCTGCAGCGTCACCCCCGTTCCCGCATTATTGAGATTGTCCATCGTTTTCAGTAAGAGAGTGTGTTATGGCGCTAGTCTTACGCCAACACCCTGAGTTTCCTTTCTTTAGCATTCATATTTTGAACTATTATTAATGCAGACAGTATTTTATGCGTATTAAAAATAGTGCCGCACATGTCTACAAATGTGTCTGTTAGAGAGTATAGTTTGGCGTCGTGGACGCAAGTGGCGCCACTTCAATGCCCTATTATTTGTCCATATAGGGAAAGGGTAAAAGGAGAGGATCAGGCTGCCACGCAGACCCCTACCGCTGCAAGCACTGTCTAAAGAATGCAATGGTTAACACATACCCATCTTTACTTGGCAAGCGCAGTTCGCTCCTCGTGAAACGGATCGCGGCTGCGTCTCCCAAGTGCGTTTGTTTTCTACCATAACTGCCAGACTCTCGACTCTAATCTGAGAGGGCACCGTATATTGTGGAAAAAGCAGACTTTAGAAACCAATTTCTCTAACCACTTAGGCCCAAAGGCGAGTGCTGCTGAAGAGCAAGCGACCATTATGGTGCCTCAGAGACCAAGAGGGATCTTACGAATATAGCGGGAGACCATCAACATACTAGCTGGTAAGAAAATGAAAGCAATTGATAAACCGACTTATGTGACTTGTCTCTCCAGCCGCAACCATTCGCCGAAAAAGAGGAAAAGCGTGCCAGCTCTTGCCACATAGTGGTGCCCAGAATATACTGAGCACTATAGCCGCACAGACGCAGCTGAAGTAATTGTAGTCGCGGTTGCGCAGTCTCCTGCTACAGGAATCTTAAATGCGGGCTGGAGCCACCTGCAAGTGCTGGCTTGCGGTTCGCCAAGCCCCAGAATTGGGTAGCCGAGTACGCTCTCGCTTCGCCCGCAATGAAGCGTAAGAATAGAAAAGTAGCTGGTTACGGAGATTCCAAAACCCGAGTTCGCCTGCCACCATTTATAAGCCGCCACTATTTATAAGCCGCCACAGGCAGCGCAATGCTTTTTTTTTTTTTTTTGGTAGTATACCGCGCTTAGAACTGCTTTTAACGGCAGGCTAGACATTGGGCAAGACCGTTAGCCTAATCAGACACACTGGGCAAACGAAGTGCATTTCTTTATTACTGACGCACAAAATAGAGGTCCCATTCAATTATCTCATACACAATTTTAAACACCACTCTTTACGTGTTTAGGACAAAACATGAATATTATGCTGCGCCGCCAAGAAAACGAATATCGGATTTCTACTGCAAGTGCTAAGCGCGAGACTTTCCAAGAACATTAGCTCTGATACTCGTTAGAAATGCGCCATTTAGCAACAAAAACGCTTAAAGCGCCCGCATTTCACCTGACTCAAGCGCGTGTTGGCTCTCAGCAGCCAACGCAGATTCTAACCGTGTTAGCAT
Source organism: Amblyomma maculatum (assembly GCF_055883805.1). Taxonomy (NCBI): domain Eukaryota; kingdom Metazoa; phylum Arthropoda; class Arachnida; order Ixodida; family Ixodidae; genus Amblyomma; species Amblyomma maculatum. Next base: position 320,554,223 of record NC_139344.1, on the reverse strand, counting down.
CGATGAGCCGAGTGGCGAGACTAAAACTTTGCTGCCCGCACTGCTCCTGCACCAATCCCGCCATTGTAGGGTGAGCTGTTCCCGTATTACGTTCGGAGTCGTCTTCTGTTGTCGCTGCTTAGTGAGACTTAATGCTGACTGTGGCTTACTCTATACTCCTTTCTTTGCTAGTGGAAAAGCAGGCGAAATAACCTGGAAGATGATTCGAAGCTTATAAGAATAAATTAATAGATAAATAGGTCCATGACATTTAGAAACTACTGAACACAACAGTTGACTATTAAGCAATGCTCGCAGCGTATCTCCAATGACATCGTTTACAGGCCTTACAGAGGGCTTGCGGCAGAGGATGTGGCACTGCTGTCATATATTTGTATCAGACCTCTTGAAACGATTATAATTTTGAGAATTTCTAATTTCTCCTAAAGGGTGATTAAACGTAGCGCTCTGAAGGCGTGAAATGAGATTTATTTGCTCTTAAGAAATTAATAGGGCCTTGACCATTATGCTTTAAATGAGGATGTTCAGGACGTGAGTGATTTCTTCAACTCTCGAGCGAATGTGTCGGGCAGGCTGTAGCTTTATGGAAACAATATTTCTAGCTTTTTGGCAAAGTACATTGTATGTATGTTTCAACATATATTTAACGAAAAGTTATGCAGCGCTGACATATATGCGACGCGTACGCGAATTTTGGACTATTATGAATGCTAATCCCAGAATCTTAAGCTGTAAAAGGTTATCACTGCAGCTCTCAAGTTGATGTGGAACAATATGACGACAAAGCGAGGTAAATTGCTGTTAAGTTGAGTTTAATTATATAGCAAAAATCAAAGCCTAACAGTCAAAATTAAATTCAAGTGATATCAAACTTCGACGACTGCAGTCCGGACATTCGAAGTTCATGAAATCGGCAAGCTATCTATGGTGTGCTCACATATATTCAATACCACAGTTTTGTTGCATTAGCAGAAACTGTGCGCATATAAAAATATATTTTTATTGCGCATGTCATTTACTCTATATCTCTATAAGAACAGAAAATATCCTCAGGAGTATCGCTGAGTAGTAACCTTGCAGTAATGATTCCGTAGCATTTTTCTCGCGCTACAATTTCTTTTTGTGTCTCTTAATGGTTAATGTGTGGAGCCAATGCATGAAGGACGTTATTTTTAACTGAGAATGGAAGGGGAAGGAAATCGCTTTACGAAATATCTATGAAAAAAATATATAGAGAGAGAGTCACTTAATGGAAGGAAAGCACAAAGAAACGGTTTTTTTCTTTTATTTTCGTTAAATTGAAAAATCAGTAGTGCAACCATTTTTCTCTGATAATTTTGTATAGAAAGTAGTACAAAGAACCATTTCATATGCAAGTTGGATCCGAGTTCACAACCTCCATTTGTCGCATGCAGTGCTCTATCAACTGAGCTAGGCCTACGGCTGTACTGCCTTGTACTTTTCAGTGCATTAATATGGCCTGTAACCTAATTTTCACGGTTCCTTGGCATCGGATCTGTCCACAGGGTCGTGATAAACAAACTAAGGTGATGACTGTGGCCGGCGGTGCAAAGCAGGTGATATGACTGCGTGCTAACTGATCGGCGGGTGTTGTGTATATCACTAGACCGCAAGACATGGCCGAGATGGCAAACACTGCCAACTTCGGCATCGTCTTTAAGATGCAAGGCTGAGATAGGAATCTCGGCCTCCATGACTCTGATATTTCGAGTTATACACGCTAACCCTAGACCACGCAGGCACATTATAACGACTTTTTTAAAGCGGGCTTTGTATATATACCGGGCGATCTTTCCGGTTGTTGGCCTAAAGGTGGGCTACGCATGTCGATGGGGAAACCCTTCAGTCCCAGTTGACGATATGGGCATTGTCGATACAAGTGACCAGTTCTCCGCAGTGGAAGCACAGGCGCTGCCGATTTGGGGCACGCCACAGGTCTGCCTTTCGCTGGGGTGGTCGGCGGTTGTCGATGTACGGCTCGGGGTGGGCTGAATACAGTGAGCCTTGGTCGGGTGGCAGTAATTGTGTGGAATCAGTTGGGGGACGTCGCAAGATGTCCGCATACGTTGGTCGAGAGGACTCGCTGGAAAAGGATGGCGGGTTAGCAGATGGTACCGAAGGCCGAATTACTTGCTGGAGTTCTTCTCGTACAATAGTAGCGACAGAGGCGACCATCGGCTGGGGAGCACCGAAAAGCTTCTGGAGCTCTTCACGTAAAATGGAGCGGATGATGTCGCGAAGAAGATCCGGACTAGCCCCGAAGGCCGAATGCGGCTCCGTGAGCGAAGCCGCGATTACCGGCCTGTCGTAGGTCGTAGACCGCTGCTGGAGCATCCTTTCCATCGTGATTGCTTCCGAAAGAAACTCGGCAACTGTGCTCGGCGGATTGCGCACGAGCCCAGCGAACAGTTGTTCCTTAACGCCGTGCATGAGATGGCGTACCTTTTTCTCTTCGGGCATGGCCGGGTCAGATCGTCGGAACAACCTAGTCATGTCCTCCACGTACATGGTTATGGTCTCGTTCGGCATCTGTATGCGAGAGCGTAAAGCTCTTTCCGCTCGTTCTCGGCTATCCGGGCTGGTGTAGGTGTCCAGGATGCAGCGGCAGAACTCGCGCCACGATGTTAGGGCGCCTTCGCGATTCTCGTACCAAGTACGAGCGCCATCTTCCAGGCTAAAGAAGACGTTCCTGAGCTTTGCGGCGTTGTCCCACTGATTAAATGCGGCGACCCATTCAAACTGGGAGAGCCAGTCTTCGACGTCTTCTGTCTGACAGCCGTGGAAAGCCTTAGGCAGTCGCGGGTTCTGCAGAGTGTAATACGTCGGAGTTTGCATGACAGGTCGAGGGGCGGCTGCGGTGGCGAATTCCAACGGCACGCGTGCTCAGGTGGTAGGCCTAGGTTCCTCCGGCTAGCGTGGTGAACAGGAGTGTCGATTGGCACAGGACCTGAATCCTGGGTATGCGGAGGAGTTCGAGACATATACTGGGATCGATACCCCGCACCTCCACCAAAATATGTCACGGACAACAGGGCTAGACTTGACTAAAACGACGGGACGAAGCTGTACCAGCAGGCAAACGTTCGGCGCACAGCACGAGAGTCAACTTCAGTGTCCTCTTCTTCCAGGCGCAGCTAGAACATGGGGACACCAGGTGGCAATATATTGTGCTAGCTTATGGATGGATTCCAACCAGTATGTGTGGTATATTTGAAGCACGAAATAAAACATTACTGATTAAGCGAGTAGCAAAGGACATAAGCGAAAAAGAATTTTCAAGGGGAGCCGCCCAAAAGGAGCTGATAAAGCTGAATGGATCTTAAAAGCAGAGCTAAGGTACGAACGAAACTTGACGAGCACTGATAAACTGCAGAGGATGAGGTCGCAGTATTTTGTTACCTTTTATAGATATGTGAACTAGCAGTTGTTCAGCGGTATCGGGTGCTCTGGAAAGCGGTGGTGGGTAGAGCTACCACTCATTTCAATCGCCTGACACCGATATCCAAATATGAGGCATGCACGTGCTATAATAAATGCAGTAAGACAGATGAACGGTCTGCGTGAATAGGCTGGTATTGAAGCGAAAGTTTCGCTACCCCACCTCGGACCAAGGTCAGAGAGGCTCACGTTGGGCCTTCAGTGAGACAAAGCATAAAGTGTGGCTAGGAACAAAGACCATGTACCACCCATTTGGTGTCGCACCGCCTTTGACCTTTTATTGGAAGTGTGGCTATAAGCAAAGATCATACTGACGCTTAAAGAAAAAAGCTGTCTCCACCAGCAATTTAACAACTACCCCTCCGATCCCACGCCAGTGCGCAAACTGCTACTCCACACCAGGCTTTTCTTTCTTTACTGCCTTCTTTATCATAAAATGCAGTATACCACGCAAAGAACACAGAGGCCTGGATATATACATTTATACACAACACTAAAAGTTATTCACTGAAGGCAGTTCGTTAAACAGGCTCATCCATTCGGGCGCCTTGGACTGAGCTCTGAGGACGTCCCGCACAAATGTCACATGTAAATTGCATGTCATGAGTAGAGCGAACATTTTAATCGGTGTGAATGACCTGCATTCTCTTCCTCTATAGGCCGGGGAGGCTTGGTATTATGGCTCGTGAGAAACATCGCAATCCTTCATGTCTTGCGTGAGGATGATAGTAACGATGACACTGACGACGCAGTTAGGGGTAATGATAATAACTGTAGTGATGATAAGGATGATGCAATTAGTGATGACGATATTGACGATAGTAGTGATGACAATGACGGTGCTTTTAGTTGATATTTATGATAGTAGCGATAGTGATAAAAATGATGACGAATAACAAGAAATGTTACTAAGCCTAATGAAGCTTTCGCTTCGTCTAGGTTGACCATATATAGTTAAACCACAGCCATCTTTTTCTGCCATTCTGTATTGCGAAACCGTTTTTCTATTGAGTTAATACATGTAGTAGGTGTTACAATCCGGAAACCTTTATGTAGTGTGGCGTGAAGTTATTCGCTCTCTCTTTGTGTGGCACATGGTGCTGCGAATAAACCAATCTAACTCAAGGGAAGACATTTAAGTAATTTAAGAACCACAGTCATCCCTGATGATTAATCGAGAAAAGTTCTGTTATGGAAACTTGACTGCCTCATAAAATGCGAATGATTCTGTAGTTTTTCGTGCTTCTCCTGCTTCGTGCCTAAAGTGTAACCAAACAGATAAAATACCTTCCAATCAATAAATCTCAAGTGAAACTACCTTTCTTTCATTTTGCATCCACAGTAGCTCCGGTGGTCGAGATCACTACATTCTAAATTAAATGAAAGAAAGGAGCACATCCTCCATGTCTAAAAAAAAAAAATAAAAACATGCCAAATTAAAAAACAAAGCTTAGCGTTAGCTGTTTACATATAAAGGAGTCCATGGCAAGGGAAAAAGCCTGTAAAACAAGGCCTACTCTCATATTTCGAGTCGTTCTTGTCGCCTCTGCAATAACACGAAACAGAGAGCAAAAGCGACCACACTGATTCTTGTAGGTGCTACGGCCCTCCTGGATAAATGGGCTATCGCACTACAGATGTGGTCAACTCCCGCTAGAGCAATATAAGTAAGAATGGCTCGAGAAAAGCTCAATAGAAAGAAACTGACGGGATTTTCTTTTCTCAGTAATACGGCAGTGTGAAATTGAATTCTGCGCGCCGTTTTCTCCTTGACGCTGCGAGTTTTTTCGAGGTGGGTAAGCGGTTCCGGTGATGTACTCCAGCCCGACCTCGCACATGTGCGACAGAGTGCCACGTCTGCCTTTGACATTTAGACTGACTACAAGAGAATCGTATACTGAGGTGGTGATAAAAGTAGAATGTCTGAAATCTCATGTTGCCGTCATTTTTTCTTGGTTCATGCTTCTGGAACAGTAGAATTAATGGTCACAGTCTTTGAGATTGCGACGTCATTTTCTGGCTCTGATATCAAAGATTGGTGACAATTACCAAAACCGCCAAGAAATTAATAAAAAATAAAAGTTTTATTAATGATGCTCCAATTTTTTCTTCTGTTTTATAGAGTGCTATAGGTTCTGCGGAGGTTCCCGGGCTGATCATGTTTGCCGTCAATGATATGCGTTCGTGCAGCTGCCCGTTACAGGGAGGAGGGGGCGCACCTCGATCCCAGTAGAAGATACCACGCAATATTGGGGGGGGGGGGGGGGGGGGGAAAGAAAAGGGGGATCACGTGACTTTCCCGTAAACGAACGTGATCTGAGCAGAGGAGCAAAGGGGCAGCAGAACAGGCGAACAGAGGACGCTACAACTAGCAAACACCCTGTGCTCATGCGCATAATCTCACCCGTTTGGTCTCTGAGGTCTGGCATGCGACCCTGAACGGCTGTCTGGTCACCGCTTCCGTGATATTACTAAAGCATGTTCAAGTAATGCGATTCTATCTGCATCTGTCTTTGGTGTTATGCACTGCATTTCCAACTATGAGAGGGTGGCGCAATTATTTGTGCGCGTTATTAAGCAGTGATAATTATCACAAATTTCGCCATGAGTTTAAGATGAAGAGTCGCAAAATCATCCATACATGTGGCGTTCACCTGAAGGTGAAAATATTCATATGCCCACTGTAATAGTTGATGTTGCTCAACGGCCTACATAAATTCCGTTTATGAGGGACGCAGCAGGGGAAGGCTCCGGGCAAATATTGACGGCCCAGCGCACACGCGCGCTCACATCTCTCAGAAGGCGGGCTCCTTGTGTCTCGCCTCCATCAAAACGCGGCCGCCGCGGGTCGAATCGAACTCGGGTCTCCCGGTCCTGTAGTTGAACCACCCAACTATAACCTCAGGCGAGGCCACCTGCAGCAAAAAAAAAAAAGTTATCTTTTTTCATTAAAGTTTCCAAGGACAGCTTACGTATACCAAAATTTAATGACTACAAATGGCTTACGGTTAGCGTACAGTACACCAAGAAACTTTCCTTGCTTCTTCTTGAACTGCAAGTAATTATATACCTCAGAAAAAAGGAATCCCTTGGCTACACTTAGTAACTTCTCTCTGAGAAAATTCTCAGAGCACGGAAAGAAGCGAGCAGTGATAACGAAATTAAAAATAAATCAGCGCCCACTGAAAAACGCGCATTAACCCAGCTTGACCAATTAACCGTGGATTAGTGGTTGGGCAACAAATCTCTAAATAGGCACGTTCCTCCTGATAAAAAGGAAATTAGGCGTCGATGAAAAAACGTTCGACCTTTATTGCGATTATAGAGAAGTAAAAGAAAGTTAATTAAGACCGAGAGATGCATAGTATATCGCCATGCATACTTTCTGCAGTGGGTTATATTCTGAAAGACTCGTAGAAGCCTTGAATAAAAAAAAAACGCAATCGAACGAAGTAAAATGGGCTCAATAAAAAAAATTGCAAAATACTTACTCTGGGAATCGCTGGATGACATATGTACCACAGTTTATCTCCAATGTATGCCCGGAAATTTTTCCATGAAGCAGTCAAAAGTCTAATGGGAGGGATAGCCAGCTTCCTTTGACAAGCAAATGATGGCAACTACGCAGTCGCTGCGGGCGGTGTCAAAAATAACGCTTGAACAAATGCGTCATAATTTTCATAGGGCTGTCTCTTCACCGTGCCTTTAGTGAGATGCTGTTGTCTGAATAATTTTGATTTGCAAATGCATCAAAAGCAATGAAAATAAGACCTATGATTTTACTCTAGCATAACTAACTCAATTTTGATTGTCACAAAGGAACAGAGTGAGTCCTCATACAATTTTCTAAATGGTAAGCGCGTTTCCGCGAACACATCCAAAACAAATTGCCCACGATTACGTTACCTCCTAATGCAAAATTTGAGCGCAGCTCATCAGCTGTTTCACCTTTTCGATAGATTGAGGCAAAGATTTCGAGCAAGACCCGTATGTACAATTACAGACAACTACAGTCTGTCTGACAATTACAGTCAGTCGCTGCTAGCTCTGCCTCCGAGACCCCCTCCCCTTCCTTTCCTCTTGTTCTCCGGTTGCTGCGCGCGCTCCTGCCCCCATCGTTCGCCGCTGAGTGTATACTCCTCTCCCCCTCCCCCTCTTCCTGCGAGGCCCCGGTTGCCGAAGCGGCGGCTCGAACTGGGGGAATGAAAGAGGGGCGCAGCCGGTTACGAGGCAGACGCCGACGACGCCGACGAGAAACCCTGGAACGGGCGCCAAAGAACTGCGCTCTAAAATATTTTAAAGAAGCATGTTTCGAAATTAAAGGAAACTATTTCCAGAGCGGTCTCTTTACATCCGAAGCTCTCAGAGTAGTTATTCAAATCTATTTGGTCCGGGTAAAGCTATCTAGCTAATCTGAGCAAAAGAACCTTTAGTGGAGAGAACTCTTACTTTTGCGCTTCGTGCGGGGGTAGAGTTCCTGAGCTCTTTACTTAGTTTCTGGATATCGAGGTTTGTTGAATGAAGCGTTTAGGCCATGACATGAAAAGTTTGAAAGCACCGCAGAACATGCCTTAGAGAAATGCGAAAGCGGGAGAGTGGTTGCTGCGGTTGTTTCGACACTAGACGCACGTTATTATTTATTTTTATTATTGTAATTTTTAATTACCTTTCATTTTTTTTTTTCAGTTTTTACTATGTTCCTCGTTTTTAAAGTGCAATCCCGATCACACGTGCAATCCTGATCACGCGCACGTAGAGTCGTGCAGTACACTAATTTATTTTAATGTGATCCAGAATTTCCCTGGAAGATCCCCGATTCCACCAGAAAGCGTGTTTCAATCAGATATTATTCGAGGGAAAAAACTGTATTTAAACAAGTTATTCCTGAGTAGAAAGGTATAATGTTTAGTGAATGATTTCTTGATGTTTGCTGTGCGAACTTGAGGTAAGTATTGCGAAATCATTATTAGTTAATATTATAATGTGATGCTAGAGAAAAAGTAGAGAGGACGCTTGAGAGAAGTCTGGCTTCGATTACCCTCTTTTTAAGGTTAAGTCTTCGCCAAATATTAGCTGTACTTCCTCCGGCTGAACGTAAGAAGGCGGTGAATGAGCCCTGTTCAAAACGCAAACCAACTGCATTTTCACACTTGTGTATATATAAAGCACTTTAAATTGAGTTTCTTTCCAAACAAATACATTTGGGAGCCACTTCGGCTCCCATTTACGGCTATAGTACGGCAACGTTAATGGCTCCCGTGTTTGGCTTCCCTTTCGAATCCTCATGCGTGTGCATGAATTTTTCGAATCGCTTAAGCGCGAATTCCTAAAATTTTGCCTCTATTAGCTCACACATGCTCACTTGTATGCAGTCGTAAACCCATCAAAAATAAAAGCACACAAAGATATTTTATCGTCGAGGTTCAGACGGATGCCGCCGAAGGACATTTGCGTTTTGAATTTCTCCTGCTCATAATTCTGCGCATCCTGATGAGAAAGGAGAGAAATATGTGCTGATGGACACGGCGCTGTGATTGAACTTGTTTTGTTTCTCTCCTTCATGAAGCGTGGAAAATGTGTCTCTGCCATGAAGATCATCTGCCCGTTTTTGCCTTACAATAGCATTTGTCCTTAAAGGAGATGCTCCCATTTTGCTCTTACTTCAAGAGGTAACGGTGGTCGCAAGCCCCCCTCTGCCAGGTTGATATTAAGACTAAAATCTAAGCTCTTGACACTGAACTCTGCATGCGCGCACACATATTATATCCGGTAAACTGCTGCAAATCTAGGTTCGTTCTCTTAGCGATGATATTCAAAGTAGCAGGATAATCTCTGCGATAGCAGCGAGAGATCGCAAAGGTTTTAATGAAGATATAAAATGTTCTCGATAAAAAAAAAAGCGAGGACACTGCGCACTGTATCATAATTATGCTAGCTCCGCTTTCAGCCCATACGGCTTGGAAGGTCCTTGGAAGAAAGGGGGGGTGGGGCACCCGGAGCTGCACGACGACAACCGGTGCTGTAGATTGGATCACTGCCAATACGAGGGGCATTCTTTCGGGATTGAACGGGGTCCGGCAGCAGACTGTGTTCTAGTTAGAGTTCTTGAAGTCGGCGGCTGGCTCGGTGACCTGCAGGCTGATCCCTCAGGGCGACAAGAGCGATTCTGAGGTCTCTGCTTGAAGGGGTAGGCCGGATCACAAAAGATAGCGCCTCCACCTGATGTCACCTGGTGGTGACAAGGCCGATGACAACAAATGAAGAGCTTGGGAGTTCACTAAAGAAACTCTTTATTGGGTTCCCTTGCGCCCGCAAAAGAACTAAGTGAATTGGCGGTAGCGATAACAACAAACGTGCTCGTCGGTCGTCGAACTAAGAATACCCGTCGCTCCCGTCAACGCTCAATTTAAAGGCTGCGAATAAACATCCAGAGAAAATCGCAAACGGTGACTAGCACAACCTGGAATATTACAGAAGACATGCGAGTGGTCGAAACCTTCGAGAAATATTTCGGCGCATCTTGCGCGACAAAGAAAATTATGCAGCATCGTCTCGAGACAACAGTCATAAAAAACAAACAACACAGAATCGCGACACGCGCCAAATTCACAGTGATAAGGCCGAGTGCCAGCGGTTGTCTAAAAAGAACCAACATAGATGCAAATGATTTGCGGCAGTACAGTGTGGTATGGTATGGTATGGTATGGTATGGTATGGTATGGTATGGTATGGTATGGTATGGTATGGTATGGTATGGTATGGTATGGTATGGTATGGTATGGTATGGTATGGTATGGTATGGTATGGTATGGTATGGTATGGTATGGTATGGCACGTTATGCTATGGTGTGGTATGGTTAAAGCTCCGCTACTTTGGTAATTTGATGAGAAGAGAGGAGTCGCTGGAAAAAGAACTGATGTTGGGAAAGGTCAAGGGTCACCGGAGAAGGGGTAGGCAGCGAACGAGATGGTTAGATGGCATCCTCGAGGCGCTGCAGATGAAGTTATGTAATGTTAGGAAGATAGTGAGAGACCGGAAAGCGTGGCGTGATATGGTCCATAGGGTCACGAAGAGTCGGATACGACTGAACGACTGAACTGAACTGAACTGATGGTATGGTATGGCATTGTACGGTACGGTATGGCACGGTATGGTGATCACGGCATGGCATGATATGATATGCTATGGAGTGGCAGACAGGTCACAGCTTGTTATGGCATAGCACGTTATGCTATATAATAATACGGTATGGTAAGGTATTGTGTGCTTTGGCATGATATGTGTGTAAGAAAAAAATTCTCGATGATCTCGCAGTTTGATTTCTTTACGAGCAAAAAAAAAAAATAGTTCGCAGGATTTCCGCTCTCCTGGCTTTGCGATTGGCCGCAGGATCGGGCGCACAAGCTGACGAGCAGTATCAGAAGGCGGTGCGTGTTCTGATACTTGTGTGCTCAATCATCCACCGCTTATCAGGCGCAATTCCATCGCCTGTCACCTGCAATGGGACTGCTTACAAGCAATCAATAGTGAGGCCATTAGCGTCATAACTTCCTCCCACTCTGCAAAAGCATGCTCAACGCAATACATTCATGAAAAAGACAACCAGCGTGAGGCAAACAGAGCACGCAAAATGTCGTTTCAGCTTCAGCGTTTACAGACTCTTCCGCCAAGGTCATTCTGTCAGCTCACTGACGATCGCTTATTTGCTGTGTCACCAATATCAGCCGCTCATCTACCTTCAGAGTGCCTAAACTACACGCGATGCATCACACACAGCACTGCAGAGAGTTATCACACTATGCAGTCCTTCCCATCCTCATCTTAACTCCTGCGAAACATATAGCGCAGATACTTGCACCCCCTTGCACTGGAGCTTCAGTCGGTCGAGAACGCAATTGCTTCTCTTCCACTCGTACCTATTTTCGATATTGTTCATATTTACTCTGACTTCCTCGCCACCCTTAGGCAGCTTAAAGCTGTTCGGCGCACATTCCAAATTACAAAATACATTCACTAGCTCTACAGAAAATGCCCGGGTCCTCCTGTGCGAATACACTGGATTCGCGGTCATGCTCACAATTCATGGGAATGCCATGGCACACCTTGATATATCAGACAACCTGCCACCTTCTCCACTTCCTCAGACCCGTTCCTGTACTATGTTTACGAAAAATACTATTTGCGCCAGCAAACACATCCTCTAATTCCTCCGTGTTCGTGCCATCTCCCGCGTAGTCTCAAGATATTCGTGTTCCGGATTCGGGCAGGAGGACCCTGACCCGTTTGTGCGTCATCGCCACCATCCCAAACTGTTGCAAGTGACTCCAAAACGCCCCCGTTGTGGTGCTGCGCCGGAACTGTGTGATGTAAGATAATTTTTGTGGACTTGCCCAGCTACAGCTCCTGTGTAACAATGCTTTTCCAAGAGCCTGCGGTGGTACCTTGAATGCGACTATTGCAAGTGGACAGTGAATACTCGCTGTATTGAAAACGTTTGTGATTTTTTTAAGCGAGACCAGTCTGCACTCCTTTCTCCCACATCTCTCTCACTTCTTCTCTACGCCAAATGGCAAGCATCTCAAGTTAAAAAAAAAAGCACAAAACAAAAACAATCCACCCTTGTGCAATGCATCGATCCACATGTCTGCAGGTGGAGTCCTGATGGATTAGATATTCCAGGGTCGCTGTTCCGCGACGCCTATTTGCCTAAAGCGCAGTGCGTAAGGTGGCCAAACCAATTTGTCTAAGTCGACTAAATTAACGTTAGAATAGAAACAAAGATCAAAGAAAGCAAAGAGGGAAAACTGATCAGGGCACGTGCGTTGGTCCGAATAGGCGCAGCAATTCTTAGCGTGAATGTGTAATACCTGAACACCCCCCTCTCTCTCATCGAGGCTTTGCGAGGAATAATGAACCTCCCTCTGCGATTTTTGCTTACTTTTCTTTTCTCACCATCCAATCCTCTCGCCATGTCAAGGACACCCCACAGCCCCAATCAGCCTCACATTGCAAACGCTACTACCGACGAATTTGCACAGATTTCTCCATGTGTGTCTAACAGTAGTGCATTGCCCCAATCGGCTTACACAATTATACCGCTCGAACTATACAGTTTTCGTCCTATCATATCTCTATGGAACGCAAGTTTTAAATAAGTCGCAGTGTGATGCATATCTTTAACGCATTCATATTTTTGTCTGATAATGAGCATGGGGGAGAGTAGAATCTCACAATCTATCTAATATTCTGGTTTATGATTTAAGGGGTTTAAGGCCCCAAAGCGACTCAGGCTATGAGAGACGCCGTAGTGCAGGGCCGCGGAACTTTCGATCACATGGGGTTCATTTACGTGCACTAACATCGCACAGCATATGGACGCCTTGCATTTCGTCTCCATCTTGTACACCTAGGGAACCTAGTATATCAAATATACCCATAAATCTACACATACTCATGTACAAGGTAACCAATACACAACCATATTAGGGCTACATTTGCACTGGAAGTAATCATTGTGAGCACTTTCCGCACAACGGCACCAAGAACATATACGTGGGATGTGTTTCTTTTCACTAGCTTTTTGAAATAAACTTTTCGAAAAAAAAGAGCATTTGTGCGCTGCAACATACCGGCGCGAACAAAAGTAAACGGATCCCACTATTTATTTCTAAAATTTTTCACGCGCTGCATAACTGAAACTGGAAGTCATGGTATGCCCACCAGGTTGGTAGTAGACGTCAGTGCGCATTCACTTCCATATCTAATGTTTTCTTATCTCCAATACAAAAGGTGCGATTGTAATTTGAACAGAAAAGCATGCTCCGCTTACTTATGTCCTTACATCTTAGATAAGTAAGATAAGAAACATAGCATACCCGTTTATTTGTTGCGCCATGAAAACCTGCTGATATTTTTCTCCGGGGCTGCATTATTTCTGCACTATATAAGGACAAGGTGACGTGATGTTTTAAATAAGAAGCGTTCTCGTAAGAATTATAGTAAGAATTATCGCAAACCCAGTAGAAGCTTCAGAATCCAGTGTTGACCTATCAGTAAACTCTACAAAGCACGCACGAACAATCCAGCACGCCAGGGCTTGTCTTTTATTTTATAAAAACAGTTACATATTAGGCATTTCTGCGAACTGTGGACTGCGAACTGCAGCATTACCGTACCATTTACTAATACTTGAATGTTTACACCGATAAGCATGGGCCGCCTCCTCAAAATCTTTTAGCATATGATGAACCTCCACTTGCGGTCGGGTTAAAAGCCTATGCATGTATTGCTTGGATATGATGTGTATGTATGTAACTTGTGTGTCTTCATATAAGAGGGGGCGAAATACTCGATTTTATAGCTCCTCCTGCATACGACGTTGCTGTTGGTTCGTGTGCTGATAAATATCACCCTCCCCCGTCCCCCATTCACAACACCCTCCATTTAAAACGAATGTAAGCAGTATTATATCGACGAAATGGTAGCTTGATAAAGGTAATGGCTACCAGATTTTAACCCGAAAATAGCATTGAATTTTACTTTTACCTTTCTAAACAAAAATGAATAAAAGACGTGGCTGCAAAAATATATTCACAATGACATTCTAACTTACTTCGGCTATGGTTGTAGCATAAAATTAATTCCGATGGATGGCTTTTGGGGTTTCCGAGTACGCAGACGAATGTGAGGAAGGACGACAGGTTATCCTTTCCGGCTTTGTGCACCGCTATTTCCCTGTTCCTGAAAAGGTACCGAGGCTTCGGAAACACGTCAAAGTACCATAATGGAAATTACGTTCTTTTTTTTTTTTTTCACGCTTTCTGTCATGCTTTTCTTCACTCTTTATTTGTACCACTTCAATTGCATTCCTTTATACCGAAGAACACAAAAAGATCATACAATGACTTAAGGGGCTTTCGGTCATTATAGATATGCGACTTATTGAATTCTGGCTTGCAATTTTACAGATATTTAGGCATAGTCCGACAACGCGGAGTTAGAAACGGCTCTCCTACAGAACCAGTTTCTTGTGGCTGCTAAGAACTTCGTTTCCGGCAGAGATTAATTGGACTTTAAAAGCAGGCGGACCTTTTTAGTAAATTTCAGCCGTACCGTCATGTAGGATGAAATAGTGATTCATGACAGCTGCATGCGCAAATTACGGTAATCCGTGCTCATATTAAACAATAGCAATGTTTCCTGAGGCCTCAAACACTGCAAAGGCTTTTTTTCTGCCTGACACACATCAAGAACCTTCAACTGCTCTCACAGGCAGAGCGTTCGCAGTGACGAGATAGCATACTTACGCATGGGAGCAGTTAACATCCATAAGCATACATCTTCCCAAAGTTCTCGCAGTGAATTCAACCGAAAGCAGAAATTAAACAAAAATCACCACTGCTAAATGAAAACACGATTCACGCTGCCAGTGTTTTGAAAACCCCGTCCAAAGCCATTCAAACTTTCTGCCCTATGGTCTGGAAAAGGTAATTAGAAATCGGCCCCACTTACGGGAAAACCTCATTAAAGGCCAGAAATGTTGAAGCGTACCGACGAGAGGCACGGAAATAATTCCGAGAGGTTCTTCTGCTTCACATGCCCGTTCTCATTTATGCCTGCTTCAGTGCATCCCCTGTTCTTCACGTGTGCCGGGCTCCGTACTCGGTTCACAAAAACAGTCAAAATTAAACTAGGTACGAAGAGACAATAATTCTTTTCATTCGACCTCTGTCAAACAGGAAGAACTCCCCATAGTTAAAGTTAATGTTTAACAGTATATTGCTTCAGCTTCGTACGAGCTCCCCGAGCTCTTGCACAATAATTTGCACTTCTTTTCTTGCAAAATGCAATTAGCGCACATAGCATTTCTTCCGGGTCCTAGCAGGTCTCGCCCCAATAACTGTGACCGGTGCGTATTGGCGAAGAACAAAAAAAAATCGCAACCAGCCCAAAAACCTAATCTTGTTTTTAAACCTTTTATGGCGTACCCTTCTTAGTACTTCCACTTACACTTTACATGTGCTTGAATCTATGAGTGGCGTAGACCTCGTAACTAGAAGGCCACTGCTATAATATACTTTGAGGTTACATCAGGAAAAGAAGAGTTTATAAAAGAAGTACCGGTTTGACCTAGCGAAACAGATGTGTCTCATCCTTTGGATAAGATTGTCGTATTTGATTCTTCTTGTCTATAATTAGCAAAGTTAAAGAATTATTCTCGTCGGGCCTTTGAGCACTTGAAATTTGTAACCGATATAGAGAACAGCCACGGGTACCCGAAGCTTCTCGTGTGTCACAAATAAAATTTATTTTTCTCTTGCTAATAAAAACAATGCGAGAAAACCGCTGTTCACGATATAAAATTTGAAAACAACACGGATTCTCAACTTATATGATGGAAGCTACAGTCAGTCCTAGTGAACGAAAAATACGAAGTTAGAAAGCGTGCCCTTGGAGACCGGGGAGGAGGAGGAGAAAAGGAAGGCGGAAGGCAGGGTTATTAACCAGAAATAATTCCGGTTGGCTACCCTGCACTGGGGAAGGGGAATGGGGGGATTAAAGTGAAAGGGTAAAAGAGGAGAGGAGGTGAGAAAGTCACAGTCTGTCAATCAGGCTAGTCTCTCTTAAAAAGCAAAAAAGTGCCTTGTAGGCTTTGAGCGCAGATGACTTTTGTGGCCATAGTCCCAAGAGCAAGACATAAAAGAAGAGCCTCGGTAGGCGCTCTTTTTCTATTCGGCTATGATATGGAAAGCAAGCAGCACGAATATGCCGCTCCATCCTCTCCGACTGCGGGGACATGCACGACAGTGGGCCCTGTCACTGGCGAATACAATGCTATGCGACTGACGGGCGACATATCGCACTGCACATCTTTACGGCGAGTCTACGACGTATTGTAGGCGAAAACACGCAAAGAACCGAATTATCTACACGCAAGAAAATCTCGAGGAACCTTGTAATTAGCTGACGGCCGCAACGTAGGAGAATAGAAAAGGCACATTCTTTGCGAGCTTTTATTTCAGCCACTTGCAGCAACGGTATTTTAGCGCAGTTTCTTCTGTTCTGCGTGTAGTTCATTAAGGCGTGTGGCACTACCTCTGCACTTCCCCTTGTGAATACCATTTCTGCTGTGTCTTTTGCTCTTGAATACTTACTTCTCTAAGCTCAACAATCGTGCATTCAGTAGCGTTTCTTTTTTTTTTTTTTCTACAGAGCAGCGCAGTAGCGTCAGAAGCTTATTAGGTTTCTGCTTCCAGGTCTTCCAATTGCCGCGAAGTGGTTTTGACAAGTCTGGATTGCTTTTGGCTAGTGAACGAACCAAAGCTCTCGAACTCAGCTTCGTTACATTCCGCACAAATATCGTTGCAGTCCTGACGATACAAGGAACTCGCACTTTTCAAAACTAAGAGAAGGCCCAAAATTTATTTGAAAGGCTTGGTGCACGTGCTGTGGCTTCTTCCGAGTAAACAATTAGTTTGATGAGGTTGCTATTCACTAATCCATTATTGGCATCCGCCGTAAAAACTTGAATGCTGCATTGAATTTATGCATGTCGGTACGCCGCTTGGTGTATTTATCTTGCCGGCTGTTCGTGATGCTCTCTAATATTAGAGCACTCGCGCGACGCCGTAAGACATTGTTTCAAGTAAATCTGTATCAGATCGACAACCTATGGTCCGCCCACGTTGCTAAGTGAGCATTCAAGACCACCTTTCTAGACACATTTTACTTGTCGAGTAACTGTCGCATATTCTAACGTTTTGTTATGACCATGTTGATGGGAATGTTCAGAGGTCTGGACGCGGCAAAATAAAATTGCTTTTAGCGTTTTCTCACGCTTGCACCGACTAGTTCAGCCGCCACAGAAGGCTGCGCTTTTGAACATAATAAAGAGGGAACTGTAGAGCAGTTGAAGGTAATTTTATAAATATCCTGATAGAAATGGTCTGAACTCCCAATCCTTGGAAACATTTGGTTTCTGAACATTGAATTAGACTGCTTAGGAAAATCAACGGTGTAAAATATTTGAAACAGATAACCAGAAATCTGCCGAGAGATTTTCCGTGGATATAACCATACTTATGATGGAGTTATGCAAGATGTGTAAATATTAGGTTCAAAAGCCTTTTCGAAGAATCTGTCTAAACATTCTCACTATAGCAGCGCACGTTTATAAACATGTGGCTCTCCTTATCGTAATACAGAAGACCTCGGCTGGGTAAACACTTGGGGATACGAATGCACGGAAAATATCAACTTAGGCCCGTAGGATTAAGTTATGAGCCTTAACAGCGCATTTCAACGTTCCCCGGTTCCACAAAGCAACCGTTGATGAAGCGAATCCGAAGAACAGTTTAGAGAATGTTCTCAATAACTGTTCTGGTGTGTTGATAGTGTTCAATTCACTAATTGAGTACAAGCAGCTGAGCGTATCTCACCAGATTGGTGCAGTATCTGTAGCAATGCTGCAGAGTACCAAATGTTTATTATCGGCTCTAAGGTTATGAGATAAGAAAGGTAGGTAGAATGGAGGCGTGATAGGCACAAGAAAGAAACGGTTGACCACTTGGTGTTTTAAAAGCAGATTGGTTTCGAAGGTACCATCGCGCGATTCAAAATCAGCATTGCATGAATGTCACAATTTTTGTTTCAAAATTGAAGTTACTATATCACCTATAAAATATAGATAGAGAAATATATAGAGAAAAATCCCCAGGATGCAGACACTCCCCCTAGAACTCAATTCGTCCAATGTATCCACGCATTCATTCATCCATATATTCATTCATCGTTCTGCATCTGTCCACCTGCCCCCCATCCGTTAGACAGTCCGTCAATATCCGTCTGTGTTTTTTCGCCTTATGTTTGTAGTATGTGCTTCTCCCTACTGCCTGGTTCCGTCTTTCTTTCTCTCTCTGTCGGTCTTCCTCTATTTCTACGCCTCTGTCTGCCTGTGTCAGTCTTTATCTATTTGTCTGCAGTATCGTTTCTGTCAGCGTATGTCACTGTTTCCGTGTCTGCCTCTGTTTTTGTGTGCGTGTCTGCTATGAAGTGGTGACCGTGCGCTCTGCAGTGTCAGTGCACGTTAAAGATCCCAATATGGTCGAAATTACTCATGAGCCCTCCACTACGGCACCCCTTTCTCTCTCTCTGCTTTCGCTCCCATCTTCTTTTCTTCCCTTACGGCGCGGTTCAGATTTCACAGTGTGACAGATACTGCGCCTTTGCTTTCCTTGAACCAATTATTTGGTCTTTTTACGTTTATGTTTCTGTCTGTGGCTCTGTCCCTGTGTTTGTTTCTGCATGTCTCCGTGCGTCTGTCTGTCTCTGCCTGTATGTCTGTTTCCTTGTTTCTCTGTGTCTGTGTCAGCCTGTGTCTGTCTCTGTACCGGTCGGTTGGTTGGTTGGTTGGTTCATAGGAGGGGAAAGGCGCAGTATCTGTCACACTTGCTCTGTGGACACCTGAACCGCGCCGTAGCGGAAGGGATGAAGGTGGGAGTGAAAGTGGATAGAGAGAAAGGGGGCCGTAGTGGAGGGCTACGGAGTAATTTCGACCACCTGGGGATCTTTAACGTGCGCTGACATCGCACAGCACACGGACGCCACTTCGTTTCGCCTCCCGGTCGGTGCTCAAGTACACAGACTCGAATAGGGGGCTGGAGTGTTTCCAGACGTGGGTCGTGGCACAGCGGTAAAGCGCTCGGCTGAGGATCCAAGGGATGGGGGTTCGATTCCCGGACCTAGACGGCAGAGCTTCGAGAGGGGGCTGCGCAGCTGGCCTCGGTTTAGCACATGCTCAGAATATGGCTCTTGAAGCATATGGCCCACGCGAAGCTTGGTTCCGACCCTCGTAGTGAACTTCTCCACATCTGAATTAGTTCTGTGAGAAAGCCAACCTAATTCTGAAACAGTGGTAATTAACACATGATCATATAATGAATGGCTGATTGAAATAATTTTTCGCTTCAAAAGAAGCCATCCACCTCGCGGTTGAGGCCCTGAAAAGTCAGTGTATTGCGCGCTTTTAGTTGCTGTGTCCCAGCCCCCGGTGCTCAAGTACACAGACTCGAATAGGGGGCTGGGACACAGCAACTAAAAGCGCGCAATACACTGACTTTTCAGGGCCTCAACCGCGAGGTGGATGGCTTCTTTTGAAGCGAAAAATTATTTCAATCAGCCATTCATTATATGATCATGTGTTAATTACCACTGTTTCAGAATTAGGTTGGCTTTCTCACAGAACTAATTCAGATGTGGAGAAGTTCACTACGAGGGTCGGAACAAAGCTTCACGTGGGCCATATGCTTCAAGAGCCATATTCTGAGCATGTGCTAAACCGAGGCCAGCTGCGCAGCCCCCTCTCGAAGCTCTGCCGTCTAGGTCCGGGAATCGAACCCCCATCCCTTGGATCCTCAGCCGAGCGCTTTACCGCTGTGCCACGACCCAGGTCTGGAAACACTCCTCATTTATAGGAAGGGAAAGGCGCGGTAACTGTCTCACTTGTTTTTCTGTGGACACCGCAACCGCGCCGTAAGGGGAGGGAGGAAGATGGGAGTGAAAGTGGAGAGAAAGAGGAGCTGTAGTGGAGGGCTACGGAGTAATTTCGACCACCTGGGGATCTTTAACGTGCGCTGACATCGCACAGCACACGACGCCTTTTCGTTTCGCCTCCATTGAAACGCAGCCGCTGAGGTCGGGTTCGAACCCGGGTACTCCGGCACAGTAGTCGGGCGTCTTACCACTGCACCACCCCGGCGGGCGAAAAAAAAACTGATTTATTTATAGGAAGGGAAAGGTACGGTAACTGTCTCACTTGTGTTCTGTGGACACCGCAACCGCGCCGTAAGGGAAGTGAGGAAGATGGGAGTGAAAGTGGAAAGATAGAAAGAGGAGCCGTAGTGGAGGGCTACGGAGTAATTTCGATCACCTGGGGATCTTTAACGTGCGCTGACATCGCACAGCACACGACGCCTCTTCGTTTCGCCTCCATCGAAACGCAGCCGCCGAGGTCGGGTTCGAACCCGGGTACTCCGGCACAGTAGTCGGGCGTCTTACCACTGCACCACCCCGGCGAGAGGCGGGGCGAAACACTCCTCACGTTAGACAAGCGGAATTATGAAGGGCGGGGTGAACCACTCTTCATAATTCCGCTTGTCTAACGTGAGGATGAAAGCAGGATTCCGCGAGTGAGAGCGACTGCGATTGGCGCGCAATTTGAAAGTACCAAAGACTAAAATAGTTAGGTCACTCAATTAGGGTGACGTCAAGGATATGAAGTCACCCATCTACCGTCAGCTGTGAGGACCAAGCGGCAACGAGTGTACTCCAACGCCGCAGGGTGGTGCTTCTTGCCTTCCGCGAGTGACAGATGTTGCGCCTTTCCTTTCCTGAATACATGCGGCGTTTTTTTCCACGATTTTCGCCCGTCGAAAACTGCCGCGCCGACGCAACGCCCAGCTCGAGATACATGGAACGACGAAGCGGCGCGAGCGTCGCCGCGGATCCCTCGATGCGAAAGCAAATGCATCAGCGAGCGGAAATAACCGCAGAGCGAGGTACGTGACAGAAGCGACGCTGTCCCTTGTGGTAAAATCCCGAAACTGCTCATTCTAATGCTACTGTGCTAAATGTAGAAAGCATACATAGGTGCGCAACGATTTGGCTCGCTCGAATGAACGAAGATACTTCGGAATGCCCGCTCGGATACCATACGGCACGGTTTTCTTTTTTATTTTTGCAAATTCACTCCAGGGAGCAAACAAACACACAGCGATCCGAGAGTAGGTCGTATACTCACAAAAAAGCGACATGCTTGATTAAGCGTTTATTTTTACGATAATCACATTTCTGCGGCCAAACTGCCCCATACCTCGTCAGCCATGGCGGCCATGTTGACAGCGGCCGCTCAAACCGGAAATGCCAGCTTTCCGCGCTCCTATTGGCTCGCGTCGACAGTCGTTTCCAGTTCGAGAGGACGCCGCGCCGCCCGCGCGTCAAATATCTGGCAGGGCCAGATCGGTGGCGGCGCGCGTTTTTTCTGACGCGGGGCGTCGAGTGCGTGCCGTCGGGCGTAAAACGCCGGTTTGACGCGGCAAAAACACTCCATGTATTCCGGCCTTTAAACGGTAACTTGGACGCGTTCGACATGGAAGCCAAGGAGAGTTTAGCTGCTGGCGAACGGCGCAAAAGACTGGAGAAATTACCTTCTTCTCATCCCGAGGTAGTCATGTTTTTCGCTACGTATATCCAGGCATAGCATGCAGAGCTAAGCCATCTTTAATGTTTTTGCGTCTCGAGGCTCTCGTTTTGTAGGAGAGATTCCCTAGCTTCCGTGTCTTGAATGCTGGCCATTTTCCCAGGCGAAAAAGGCATTGCCAGATTATGTGGTCTGGTGTACATCTCTGTCCACAGTGCTTACAGTTTTCTTATTCTCTATACTCTACTTTTAAATGGTGCAGCCAGACTGGGTTGGGTTATTTTGAGGTCTGTAGTTTGCGAAGACTATGGCTTCTCAGTTGTTTAGTTGTTTATGGGTCGTGGAGACTGTTTTTCTGTTGAGTGTGTAGTATTGACAGGTCTCGTGGTATGTGTTGAACCTATCCCCAGGTTCTGGGTTGTTAAATGCAGCTCGAACGTAAGCCGGCCTTCTTTCTGCCGGGTTCAGTATCCAGTGGCAGCTTGTGCGTAGCCGAACATTATAATCCTCTGCTGCTGAACCGCATGCCTGACCACCACCGTGGTCAGTTGCTCCGCCGCCGCTTGGCTGAAGCTATTGAAGCACGTCATATCCGACTGCTACACTAAGGGGGCCGAATCCTGCTGTAGAATAGCAAGCATTTTCGGCTCCGGTCACCGGGATCAGGCTCCATTTCTGACCTCGGGTTTCAACATGGTTTTTGCCGCGAGAGCTACACTATGCTACCGAGCCGAAAATTTCGCTGTGTGTAAGACAGGCCACTAGTGCGCATGCGCGGAAACCGGAGAGGAGCAACCCGTGCGCTGCGCATGACATCAGAGCTCGCGCGTGTCGACTCTACTGCCTACGCAGCAGACACACCCGAACAAAGAGAACGCCTTGTCATGCGGAGACGCCAAGATGCAGAGCGCAGTAATAATAATAATAATAAAAATTATAATTCGTGCAATATTTCGTATCGGTCAAATACCATCAAATTAACTGTTCCTAAAAATATTTAATTCTTGTAGAGTTCGGTTTATATTTGATTCGCTTCTTAGCAACGTTTTGTTCGCAGAAAATTGTTATATTTTCACTCCGATTCGCAATTTATGAAGGGAAATTCACTGGCCTTCGTTTCCTATTTTACAATTGTTGACCTGCGTTCTTTGACCTTTTTATCTTGCGTAGAGATGAAGAAGGTGGCAAAAAGAATTAAGAACTCCTCAGATTACGTAAGGCAAACGAAAGAAAAACATGCATGTACTCGTATGCTTCCCTGTTCGCCTGAAGGGGGGGGGGGGGGGCAGGGGGGGGGGCTGTTCACTTTTGCATTTAGTCTATGAAACAAGCCCCAAGCGTTGGTACCACGCCGTTAGCACATTAATCTCCTCAGCAAACGCTAGCCACGAGCGATCATATAGCTTGTGGTGGCTGATTAATGAGTCCTGCTTGCCATGCAAATGCAAAGCAATTCTAGCGAGGGCAGCGCTACGAGGCGCCTACACTACCAGCTGTCGCCAGCGCCACATCGGGAGGCGACGCTTGGCGGCCCTGCTAACGAGGGCTTCTACCGCAGCGGAGTTCGTTCCACAAAAAATGCTTTCTAGTGAAACGAAAATTTAAGCTGCACTTTGTCTCGCAAATTGCCTTTCTCTACAGCAAGTCTGTGCGCAGTGTGTCATTCTTCGCGAACAAAAGTGACTTTCGGCACCATGAAAGCAGCCAGACTGAGCACGCTGTATTGTTCCCCGCGTATAGTTGCACGGAGTCGAAGGTCAAGAGACGTCGGTGTGCTGTTCGATGTCGTTGTTGTTCGATGGAAAGAAGGATGTAGAAAGAAGGAAAAGAAAATGCACGGGCCTACTACTGGCACTGTAGCTGAGCCATTTCCGCCACTTCGTGTGAGCGGTTGCGGCTGCAGCGGCGGTTCCGGCCACCTGCGCTTCTCATGTGACGTCACGTGGTTTGCGCATGCGCCGCTGTGGCTTTTATTGGGACCGCAATACTACGCCAGGTCTAACCGCACGTCACTGTGGGCCGTGTCCGTGTCCGTGTCCATGACCGTGGTCCCCTGGCAGGAGCTGCTAACTTGAGTCTCTCGTTTCTCATGGGACGGTCAGCCTGCCAGGACCCTTGCATTCACGTTACTCCTATAGGCCACAAAGGCACGTTCATACGGCTTGGTTAAAGCGGGGCTTTATATGTGTTTCTAACAACGGAGTAAACGCTAGACTCGGAGTTGACTAGCCTAGGGAAACTTTTCGCTTCAAAAGAAGAAGGAAAGACGAGCGTCGCAACAGTCGTCGTCCACCACTGAAGCGGTGGCGGGTGCAACGACGGCAGTGACAGGCTAGCCCCCGCCACAAGCGGCAGTGCAGAAGCACGAAGAGGATACTCTCGAGGTGATCCTCCAAAAAGTCATGAAACGTGCTCTCGACCTCCCAATCTCCACCTCTAACAGTCGGCTCATGGCCCTAGGGGAGGTGAACACTGTCAGGGAGCTTCGGGAAGCACATTTGATGAACCAATATACCCGCCTCTGTATACCCGCCTCACACAGACAGTGTCGGGTCGCCACTTTCTTGTCCGACTAAGTATTCAACATAAACAGTTCACAGAGGAGAGGCTCCGCATCCCAGACCTCTGGAGACGCGCCCTCACAGTGCGGCCTCTCCCTGCCAACATGTCACGAGAAGACCGTAAATGGTGGCGCCTGGCGTGGGCAGAAGCCTTGGTTCGCCATCATGGCAACAAATCAGGTGGGTTCTACGTGGATGCCTCGGGCCCCCATCCGGGGGGGCTGGTATACGACCGCAGTCGTTCACAACGGGAACACAGACAATGGCCTTACATTCAAGGCCAAATCAATAACACACGCTGAAGAGGTAGCCATTGCACTCGCCGCCTTAGACCACACTCCTAAGTATATTATCACCGAGTCACGACTGGCTTGTCGAAACGTCGCGCAAGGGTGGACCACCCTCCTACTATAGAATATTTTAAAATTGCAGTCGGGACACGGACTCCGCGTGCCGATATCTCGTCTGGGCACCTAGCCACCAGGGCCTTGCAGGGAACGAGGCAGCTGACGCAGCCGCCCGCACGCTTTCTCTCCGGGCTGTTTCCTCGGGACTCGAATCGGCTGAGGTCATCGATTCCAATCCGGCCTACACATTCAAAGATATTGTAATTTTTATCAAAACTCGCGTCGCAAATACCCTAACCCCTGCAAAGGGTTAAGAAAAGCGAACGAGAGGCAACTCCTGAGCCTCTTCACTAACACGATGCTGTGCCCGGCAGTACTTCAATTGACTGCCAATTCACTGGTCAGTACCAGTACTGTGGGGAAGTGGCTGACAAATACCGCATAGTATGGGCCTGCCAACGAAATTCATCCCTTCCCCCATCCTTAACCTTTCCCAGGAGGACCGGGAGGTGACCCTGCTCGGCTGCTGCGACCTACAAGCCCAAAGGGCCTTAACACGGCGCGCGCGGGCGGTGGCAACCGCCCACGGGGTCCCTGACTAGGGTCTCTACCCAGTACTGTAAGGCCAAGGCCCTTATGGCTCCGCGTCAAACTAACCTCCAAAATTTACAATAAATGTTTTCACCCCCACCACCATCACCACCTACCAGTCCCAGCCTCGTAGGGCCAGGAACCGCCACCCTTCACCACCTGCTACCTCCCTGCCCTGTTCGATGTCAGTGAACGTTGTAGTGTCCATTTTGGCTGAAATTAATCCGCAGCCCTCCTCGACAAGGACTCTTTGGCTCTTCCTTTTTTACGCGGGAGCGTGAAATGCCGCATTTTCCGAAGAACCTAGCGTCGGTGGTATTGGCGTTGCGCGTGAAATATAACGAGTATCACCCAGACAGTCGTAGCATCGAGGTGACCTGGCCATGTACTGATGAGTCGGAAAGTGAAGTGATGTTGCATATGATACCACGTTACAGGGTTGAATTGGCCGTGGATGTCAAGTTTGGTGGCTTCTTTCTTGGGAGAGATGGGACATGTACCTTCTTGAGCCCCTAGTGAAATACGCAATCCCTAGACCATGCAGGCAGGTTCAAACGGCTTGACTAAAGCAAGGTTTTGCATCCATGTCTGGTCATATTTCACATACTTGGGAAGCTTATGATTTTACGCTAATTAGCATGTCTGAGAGAACAGATGCATAAATTAAGGGATTGGTTATTGAGCGAGCAACAATGTGTACTTACGTGAATTAGGATCAGCAAAGAAATCCGCAGACTGGAGTCATCTATGCTCTCGCGTCATGCACTTAACGTCGAAGCTTGGATGTCCCCACAAATCTTACTGTCCGTCATCACTGCCAGATGGTGCGGCTGGGTTGTCCACAGAGCGAGAGCCAACGCATTACTCAATTCTCTGCAACAAATGATGGTTATTTTCAGGGATCTTCAAGCGCATCAACGATACAAGGTGTCAAACACTTTGAAGAGGCGACCGAAAATATAAGAGGTTGTTGTCCTCTCCATATACTCTCCTCGCACAATGTAGCTTACGATGTAATCGGCTACAGCGATTAACAGGACCTTTTCGAACCTTTTTACGAGAACGACTCGAACCAGTAAAAAATAGAAGTATATTGGATTCACTGTAGTATATATGGCTGCAGTGATGTTTTCTTTTTCGCTTTAGTTACATGAATGTCTATGAATTCAACAGGGCCAGATGTGCGCACAAACGGGGCGTCTTATTTTTTCTACCAAGACATATCCCGGAAGGCTCTGCGATAAAGTTATTTCCAGTGAGGGTCAAATTTCTAATGGTAACAAACTCGGATCCCCTTCATAACCCACGTTAATTATGTTGCCCAAGCTGGCCCGCTGTGACATGTTGGGCGGCAGGATGTTATTAAAGCGGGAAAAAAGACCTTTTCTGCGCGCGAAATTGGATTCCACGTGGGAGATACTTCTTTTTTTTTTTTTTTTTGAAATTCAAGAGTTTAGGCATATTTCGCCTTAACCATCAGAAATTGTAGTACCAGAATAATTACAAGAATAAACAGTTGCGAGCACAAAAAGGAGCACAGGAGACACAAATTCCATAATGGGAGGAAAACGAGGAGTGACAAACAATCAGAGACGAGACGAGGGTTTAAAAAAATGCTGTAAAAATAAATTCGCTTATTGGGGGCTGGATGTCTTGACCTCAATTGCCCATACCTTGCGAGAGAAAAAGGGCCGTACAACAATATCGAAAGTATGGACACAACAGCAACAGAGGGTAGACTCATTGAAGGCGTGGAAGACGTCGCCACACCCGCGGAAGCGAAGTGCGTGTTTCTCATCCTCGAAACAGATATATCTGGCATTTTCCAAGCGTCAACCAAACCGTGACATAGACGATACAACCAAAATGTCTGTAGTAAACGTCGTGAATTAAAAATCACGCGCTTAACTCTGGCAGGGGATAGTTGGCAGGTGATATAGCAGGACACTGCTTAATCGAGAGATTATGTGACCAAAACAAGACCGCATGTCGTAGCACGGTTGACAGGACTTTTACAGAAAAATAGAGTTGTGAGTAGGGGGAACCTGACACCCTTTCATACCTAGTCAGACACGCAATCCTAGGCCGCAAGGCGCGTTCGTACGATTTGGTTACAGTGGTTCTTTTTATATATATGTCGAATAATCGTCCCGATGATGAAGTAGCTTATGACCCGATGCTAATAAGTACGCTTTTCAATATAGAAGAATCAGTTAAGGAAATAGTGATTAAGCGAGCATAGTAAAGTGCTTGTACGCAAACTAAAGTTCGAAAGCGTAACAGAAGAGGGCAGCCAGTAAAGATGTAATGTCTTTCACGTTGGAGCTTGCTTGTCGCTATAACTATTGAAAAAATGTTTCAATAAAGATGGCAGGCGCTAACATTGTCCTTTGCCTGCTGGGCATTAAGCCCGTTATCTCAAAGTAGTTTGTTCAATCCCGGATTATCATCATCATCATCATCATCATCATCATCATCATCATCAACGCTTGAACTTTATCAACCGCGTGACGTCTCCGCTCGAGAGCGAGGGAGAAATCTGTCGTCACAGGGCATACCCTCGCAGCACTGGCGCCAGCGCCGCGGTGCGGCTCGCAGCCGCTCCGCCGATCGGAGCCGTGGGCCGCGTAGTTTTGACCGCGCCTGTACGTATAATTTACTAATGTGAGTGACGCGATGACGTATACAGCCCATTCCGTCAAAAGCCACCGCTGTCCTAACTGTGACGGCGTGGAAAAATCCAGATAAGCCGACAGTATTACGCCATTACGACTACACGACCTCGAGCGGGACTTTAAAATACCCTACATTCAGTGATGATAACTATTTGGGGCAATATCCAAAAGAAGCCAAATTTGCGAAGAACTTATTATAAAAGTATTTTAGAAAATGGAAATGTTTCAATAAAATAAATTTGTAGTCATTGCGTTTCAAACCCAGGCCCCATTCATGCCATGCGGGAACGCAACGCGCTGTTATTTCTTTATTTCAGTTCGCAATGATTCGTTAATATGGAGCGCTCTAGAGGGGCATTTAGTGGACGCGTTGTAGTCCGCATGACTTGCCAACATGTGTTTGGGATGTGTACTGACGGTATACAGTAACAAGAACATGGAGCATTAAATAATTTAAACAAACTTATGTAATAAAATTCGCGGAATCCAAAGGCAGTGTTAAAGGCGCGATCACTGCTACACTGCTAGGTGAAGGTTAAGTACACTCCTAAGTCTTTGGTTTGGGCACAGTAGTTACAGTAAACTTTGCAGTAAGTACGCTTAAGTATGTTTAAGGGCTGAAATGGTGAAACGCAATTTGGAGGACTGTTTTCACTAACTATATTGTCATTGCCAGCGTACTGTTACTGTGATTATCATAATCATTTACCACAGTGTCATTATCATAGCTAATGTCAACATTATCATTATTACTAACTGGATCGTTATAGTCGTCTTTAATCATTCCTACAACTGAGAAGGAGAATTACGATCGGTTTCTCACGAGCCAGGCATAGAGTAGTTGTTTGCACGCTCGGCTGGACACCGGAAGGATAGTGGTTCGGTTGACAGTGAAGACAGTTTTTTTCAAAAATTTCTTGTGGACACTTTCTTTCTACACCACCCATGAGCCAAGAAGGGTGTTCGCCTTAATAATATTCGTCGAATCAAAGTCAGCAAGGTGGTGGCTGCACCGATACGAAGTCACTGATGATGACAGGTCTCGACGCCCTAAAGCATTCGGTGAAATAAACACAGATGGAACCCCGAAAGCACTTCGACTACGTCTTGCTACCAGACCATGGAAAGTGGAAAACTCTTGTCTTCATAGTAAAACAAGGTCCGAGCATCGCCGGACTAATGTTCAGAAAACGCACAAACATATTATGAGAAAACTTTAAGTTACATACATTTGTAGCGAAATCGATGCCACAAAGAGTGATGCTTACCCATTCTCGCACATAGCAGTCTTAAGTATATCTGCCGAATCTTGCTATCATAGTTGTCATAGCGTTGAAAGTTTCCGTTTCGTCATCCGCAAGAGGCATAGGCGCTTTCATCGTTGTTCCACTTCAATTTTACTATTTGCTTTGTGCTCAAACTCAGTCTGGGTATGAGGGTGGGCTTTCTACTGAATCCTTCCTCCTCTCTTGCACTTCCTAGTGCTAGCTTTGCTCGCACTCCAGCGAAAGAGAAACTACATATTTCCTGCTTCCTGGACTCGAGTGGGTCGTGCTGGTTCTCATTTATTTCCGCGGCGGTTCATTATTAATGTATCTGCACGCACCAAGCTTGTCTGCATCTAGTGCAGTGCCTACGACATGTTTCATTCTTCTTCTGAATGCATTCGGCAGACGTTTTACCATGCATTGCTAACGAAGTGTGTCATGAAGACAGGGAAAGTAAATGTGAACCACGCGCTGAAAAAAGTAAAATAAAAACTTCCCCGTATGAAGACTCTTGTCCATTGTTTATGACTGCTGCACTCCATGCAAGCGGATCGGTGGGCCTCATGCGCGATAAAGAATATTTCAATGAGCGGAAATTCCACTGTCGGATACTTAATGCCGTCAAGGATTCATGTTGACTACTAACCTAGCGCGCTTAATTAATCGAACCCTTTTTAGTTCTTCTCAGCTGACCTTCCCTTTAGCAAGGGAGTTGTACCAGCAAATATGGCACGCGCAAGAGCGTGCCGCTCAGCCCAAAAGTTCTTTAATTGTACCTTTTCTGCGTTGTTCTTTTTTTCTGATTTTTGGGCTTGGTGAAGTGCTTGTTCAATCATTTGCTGTTTTCAAATATTTACTACTACTACACATTTAAATTAAGAGGTAGACAGGTAGTGAACTCAGCAGTTGCGTAATAACACTAGAGCCAGTTTTAATATTACGAGCTTGGGTAGGGCTCTAGTTTTCCTCGATGATGAGAAAAAAGCTGCCAATCTGAAAACCTTTCGGAGTTCGAGCTTTTTGTTCTTACCTTTTATGTAGCTGTTGTTACAAACATCAGTACAAGCCGCAGAAAGGGCCTTAAAGGGAATAATGTACCTTGAAGAGGATAGGAAGAAAGCTTTTATTGAGACAATCAAGCCTTGGGGCGTCCCGTCTCGAGTGGAGCCTTCGGTCTAGTACCACATATTTCCTGGAGCCATCATGCGTGCCCGTTTGATTAGTCGTCGCGGGTCAGGCTAGTTGGGGCTGGTCAGAGCTGCTTCTCGGGAAGAAGTGTGCGTTTGGGTGTGGGAAGTCAATAAGAAGAGCCCCGTTGGATTTGGCGACCTCCTATGTTATCCAAATAGCTGTTCAGGTTAGTTGATTGATACTTAGCACATAACAAGGCCAGCGCTAAAAAAATGGGACAAACAAACACAAAATCACAGGACAGTGCCCTTGCTATCGTTGTGCGTTCCTTTGTTCCGTTTTTTGAGCTGGTGAGTTTTGTACAAGGTTGGTTGGCCCCTCATAATAGGGAGTATGAAGGATAAGGAAGTGGCATGAAAAGGAGTTTATTTGCAGGGCTTTGTAAGCGATATCTTCAGAGGTCTATCCCCATCAAAGCTAGCTACAAGGGCAGAAGCTCCGGTAAACAAGGCACATTGGCTAGCTTATTAAATGTTTGCTTCTTTCCAGCGAGCTATATCTGCAGGATGATCAAACTCAGTCTCACGCCTGTGCCAAAGTTATCTATCATCAAGATTATGAGACAGCCTGATTCCTGCGACAAAGTTGACACACTCGGAGCAGCGCGCGTCGGACCAAGCACCGGCGAAGCATTTGTCGTACGTAGACACAGTCACGTGGTACACAGCGCAGTGGCAAGGCTCCGAGTGAGCGCTGCCGACTTTGCTCTCTCCAGCTAATCACGTGACGTGAAGCCATGCACACATCTCTGCTCCGGCAGCTGAAGATCAAAGTTGCGCCAAGCTTGAGCTTTGCTATTGCAGCGCAAAGAGTAAAGCTACTGCTCTAAAATCATGGGCATGGACCTGGAAGGTGGTAGTTTGCGGATAGCCAGCTAAGCATTGATTGGTCGTATGGCTTCCTAACATCAGGCAACCACTTGACATGGCCCATTTTGCAAGACCTGCCAACTCGGGTGACTTGCCATACGGGAGGCTAGAAACAGATCAGCTTTTCTGGAACCGTGTATTCTGAGTCCAGCCAACTGCACCCAGGCCAAAGAGGCACTTTTGCAGTGCTTGATTAAGTGGGCAGATAGCTGAAGGGGAAATGAGGGCTCGTTGTGCTACACTAATGAAAGCCAAAAGTCCTCAATGCCAAGGAAAGCCTAGATTTTTTTATATATAGCTTTCCATCTCAATTAGTGAAGCACTCATTTTAGGAAGAAAGATAATTAAATACAAAGTAGAAGGAAAACAACCCAGCGCTGAGGGGAACCAAACCGACGACCTCAGAATATCGCATCCGCTGCTCTTACCAACTGAGCTACATCAACGGCTGTCCAACCTTCTACTTTCTTGGGTATTACTCTCGCCTGTAACCGAACCTTGAGAGTGTTTAAAAGTGCCACCCTCATTCATAGCAGCGGACGTAAAACGTTCCAAGTCCGCCAACATGAATCCAATTACTTGATATATATTTTGTGATGGAGTCGTCAAGACAGCACGGAATTCGATCGTGGTTCATTCCGCATTTGGTTCATGTGCGCAGGCTTCGGGGCTTCGCACAGGCTTCAGCGCGCTGCCCCGGCTGCGGAGCTGGTTACGAGGGGCAACGGCAATTGAGACGACGACGCAAAACGCAGGAACGGGCGCCAAAGCGCTCCGCTCTAAATTTGGCCCTTCGTTCTCTCTCGGGTTGAAAAAGCAACAGGGGAAGCTGAGTCCCTGCTTTTGCTCTGCAAGCTGCTTATTAAGAAATATTGAAATGGCTAAAAACCGAAATATGAAAGTGGATTAGTAGACATTTAATTTTTTTTTCTTTGGCATTGATTTCTCGTTCCTACCCAAAAGCGCAAAGTTCAGCAAAGCCCTCGTGTCTCATAAAGCCCCTGCAAATGTTCTTCTTTACTTCCTGTCGCCGCACAAAAGCACATTACGTGGAAACGAGAAGCGCTTACACTCCGGTCGCTTTTGTCATCTTTGTTTTCTTATGTTGCCTTACGGTTAATATGAGACGACTTTTAAATTATGGGAAATCAAAAACAAGAAAATTATGCTTCGAAAATGCATATCAGATACCAGTCTGGAAAGCTGCCCTTGGCTAAAACAGCACAATTTTCACAATGTTTAATCGGAGAAGGGCTACTTTTCAGCACGGAACAAAGTAGCGCTGTTTTTTACCCCTAGACAGTAAATTTAAAAAAGATGATTAAGATGAGAGAATTCAGTTTCTAGGCACAAAGGTCCTCCATTTATTCTGTACAAAAGCTTTTCCCGTCCTTTGAAAAGACACCGGATGAATAGATATTTACCGTGAGAGCCATTTTACGTACCGAAAAGATGGTTAGTTATGTCGCAGCCCTAATTACTATGCATAATTCGATCTCCTCTGGGTAAACTTAACATACCGAACAACTTTAGCCTCTAGGTTTTTGCATAAAATTTGTACTCCGGTTTTGTTGATTTCCGTTTTCTTTTTTTTTAGTTCTATACACTTAGACAGTTTAATCCTCTTCTTTGAGGTCTGGAGTGCGGTCACTATTCCCCAGGCGGTCGAAATTTCGAAAAGAGCCCCAGGTGGTCGAAATTTCCGGATTCCTCCACTACGGCGTCTCTCATAGCCTGAGTTGCTTTGGGACATTAAATCCCGCAAACCAAACCGAACCATATTGAGACTCCGCACCTCCACCAAAATATGTTACGGGTGGAATCCGTACAAAACCCTCGGCGCCGTCAGCAGATCGACCACGTCACTTCGTTTTCTACTGGCTCAATACCAGCGTGGTATGGTGCATAACGATAATATGCATTCATAATTACTGTTTATCTCTCACTTGGACCGTTTCAATAGATCTTTACAGTTGAGCCCGATTGCGTTATCGAGTCGCTCTTGTTCGCGTCACGCGGTTCATCTGTATGCTAACCCAACTAGTCTTCGATCGAACCTCATGAGTAGCCTGCCCGTTTAGCCATCCAAAAGCTCTCGGTTCAATCCCCACCACACCCAAATTGATCTAACTGTAGTTTCAGCTCTTTTCCTTCAGTTATAGTAACTTCCCCGATAAAATTAGCGTCATTCGGAATAACTTTACCTTCTTGCTGAACTATATACCAGCCGAATGGGATAATCGCTTGCGGTGTGGGTGGGTGGACAGACGAACAGGCAAAGAAAGGGGAAAGCAAAGCCGATAAGCAAGCTCCTGGGTTAAATTATGTTCAAAGTTTTTTCTCAGAATCCCTGTAAAAGAAAGGTGGGATAAAAATGACCAAATGTTCAAACTTAACGAAGGTGATTAAGGCAGCTCATTGCTTGGAGAATTAAAAGCTGAAGGACGAAATATTTCTTGACACAAAACAACCACAGTAACCATTTTGTCATGTCTGGACACCTGGTTACAAGCGGTGGACAGACAGATGGAGACAAGGCATAGAAATACGCAGCGCTCAGCCGCCGAATATCGATTATCCTAGTATTAGAAGCAACAGTAAAAAAATCAACGAAAGCATACAGGCATGTTTCTGCTTGAAAATATATGCCCTTTATCAAAGGGAAAATAGCAGTGTGATAATTTTATCGCCGTAATATAGTGAACAGAAACTAGAA
Organism: Amblyomma maculatum; assembly: GCF_055883805.1. Taxonomy (NCBI): domain Eukaryota; kingdom Metazoa; phylum Arthropoda; class Arachnida; order Ixodida; family Ixodidae; genus Amblyomma; species Amblyomma maculatum. The sequence goes on along the minus strand of NC_139344.1, from coordinate 320,520,349 downwards.
ACGAAAACCAAATGCCTTCCGTGGTTTCAGAACCCACGACGTCCGTGTGTCGCTTATAGGATTCTGCCAAATGAACTATGGCGGAGCATATTCAATCTTAAACGTTCGGAGTACATATGCTGCGTTTAGCCTAACCTTGAGAGTGTTCACCAACATAACATTCGTCCATAGCGGCGGACACAGAGCGTCCTTTGTTGCCGTGAGTGCCTTACGGAACGTGACCGCACCTTGTTGGCATGAGGCATGCGAGAAGAATTGTATGTCGCCTATTGATTGATTGATTGAATGTCCTTTATTGAATGGGAAGGCTCATGGCCATGGATGGGGGTAAAGGGGAGTAGACAGAATCTTCATTGTTTAGGTCGTCACTCAAATCATATTGCTCTAACCAGGCCACAAAGCGAGCCATACTTGGCAAATATCTGTGTGTTAGCATCAGTTTCTAGAAGGGAACAGTAGTTCAGGCGGTAGGGTTTGATCTCGGAGCGTCCAGTAGAAAAAGCAGGGTAATCCCAGAGTAGATGAGATATGCCGCCGCGCGTTAGTTAGGGTCGTACAGTGGGGGCACGTAATCATTACCTTTGTATACTGACGCCAGCGGGCCATAATACGTGGCGTGTACGCCGCATGTGCGATGAGCCTATTCAAAAAGACTTCTTGACTCCGGGTGAGGTTGGTTTTTTGCGTAAAGGTGGGGCTGGTGTGGCCATCTGCATGCGATGCTGACTGAGGCTATGGCATCAAACTCCCATAAAATTTGCCCTCATTTAGCTCATTGAATAACCAGTGCGGCGAAGTGAGGGTCCCGTTACGACGTAGATGTGAAAGAAGCGGACGGCCAAAAAAATCAGTGAAAGCACAACAGAATGTTTTTTTCATGTGTTTTCCTCGATTTCGTAACCTGTGGGTTTTCTTATTGTGATTTTCATAGCCATCCCCTCTTTTTAAAAACCTCATTGGCAGATTAACCTACTCGCTTAGTGCTAGAGTATATGCCCTAAGAAGCACCACTCACCAGCTCAGTGCCTCGAGCTCTCTTTTTCTTTTTCTTTTTAAGAGATTTCCTGCATTAGCTTTGTTCTCTGATTTCGTGAAATCATTGTATTCCCGTCCGGCTGCACTTACATCACGCCGCTGTACTTTGCACAGCAAGCCTGTTGTACGGTTTCGTGAGGTGTTATGTAGTTTGTCCGGCCCGGCTCGCGATAGCGGCTGCCGTAGAGATGAAAAAGCGAAACTCTACGCGGCACAGCAGCGAAAGTAGATGGGGAGCGGTATAGCTCAGCTTCCATATAAGCCTGCAAGTTGAAAACATGGTCACTTGTGGAGTAGAGCCGGCGCCAGCGCCAAAGTGAGTGGACACCTAACCAAGTGCGTAATACATAGCAAGGACGTGAGGTGGTAGCGATGCGTCGTTTGACCTGGAAAACAGGGCTGGAGCATCTCATCTATCAACACTTCGAGTAACAAGAACGAAAAAAGACTTAAACATAAGTAATACACAATCGGCTGAGCCGGCGGCTGCTTCGCACGAGCTACGTTCTCTTTACTTGCGGCTCTCCTGGCGCGAACTTCGTTGGAGAAAGTAATGCCGAAGATTGCAGGTCCGCAGTCTGTGCATTAAGGCCGACGCCGCTATCGTTGCCGCGGCAGGAACGATGACCTCTACGAAAGTCCTAAGCGACAAAGACTCACTGCGTATGACATTCTTTTCGGACGCACTTTCCGGAGCCCATTAACCTAAGGCAACTTACTGGACATGGGTTCACTGCCAAAGACGCATGCTGTGCGCACCCAATGTAAAGCCGAATCTCGTTTTAAAACAGCTCCGCAGCGTTAAAACTTACAATTGAAACTGTATACGTATGGCAAAAACCATGCACACATGTTTAGACGAAAATAATCTCGCCCTACAACAAATAATAACCAACGGCTCGCGCTGAACGCTAACAAAGGACGAGCAGCATGAGAGAAGGCAATCAGGAGGCAATGGTCCAATCGTCCAACAAGGTCGAACAGTCTGTCCAGCCGCCCATATCCCTGACCATCGACCATTCATTGTAACCCAACCAAAACAGGAGCGCAGTCGTCGTACTCTTAAATATCATTTCGCGAATTAGCTAGCACTGATTTTCGTGCCACGCCTGGAACACGCACTTGCTAACAATCTGTGGCTACAATCAACATGATGCTAACAACGGAAATTACCCGGCGTAAATTGAACATATGTGCGACGCTTTAAGCTGGCGTGTGGTGGATATGTGACCCAGGCCATCTTATAGAAATGTGCAGCGCTGTGTCCACTGGTGAAGCTGTTCGCCCACTGAAGCAATGTAAAATGAGCGACGTAAGTTTAGACCCGTTTTCACCGTCTCACGAGCTGGAGTAGAAACTAGAAGGACGGATAAAGTTCGCCTTAAGAGTAGACTCGATAGCGTGCCTACTCGTTCTCTTCCGTTCCTAACTTTCGTATCTCCTCATCCAACCTCCATTTCTAGCTGCCTAATACCGACTGTTCTTTTCCTTCTCGGCATTAATTTATGGAATTTTTCCTGGTTGTCGAGCGCGACAAGACAAATAAAGTTTACTCTCTCTCTCTCTAACTGTCTGTGTTTCTAGCGCTGTTTTAACATAATCTCCAACCAACTCACGCAACAAGCCATTTTGTGATAGAAGAAGCAGGGCAGACACCAGGCCGCCTCAGACTGTCTTGTCTCCGGCTGTCCACCCAGCTGTCGATATGGCAACATGGCACTCATTCTCCTTCGCGCCTCCATTCCCAAACCTCGTCTTCCTCATTTTCGTTCTTGTCCGAATTTGCAACAGACCATACAATTTGTAGAAGACCAGAATAGCCGTTCGTCATTGAGATGCAGTGACCAGAAAGAAACACTAAAATGCAGATGCAAGGGTGGCGTTTGACGCGTGATAACTTCTTTGAAAATGTTTCGTTTATTACAGATGTGGTTGAGCTCAAAGCGAGTTCCTTGACTGGGGGAATATTCTTGATGGCATGACACGCCTGGGTATTTAATAGAACCATGCACTCTTGTGTGTCCCTGATGCATTGTTATTACTGATCTGTATTTCTGTGGTGTTGTCAAAGCAGGCAATAATATAAATATATGATGAGAGTATAGTTCTCTCGTGCGTGGGTCAGCGAAGCTCATCTCTTCGTTCTGACACGGGTTTTAAACCAAGTCGCAGCAGTGCATTTTTTAAAGTGTCAGTTCATGATGGCAAGGTCTCTCCATTACGTTTGGTGACGACACTCATCAGACTTTCGCCTCAATACGTTTCTCCACTCTTTCCAGCCATGACTCGCAATTCCAGCCATGACTCGCAACGAGCTGCGGCACCTTTTTGGCGCACCTGCTAGGATGACGGCATGTGCACACTATGAAACACAGAGTGCCAGCGATGCGACCAGGACGCGTACTAGTTTAGACTTGGGCTGATTCAATGAGCTACGCCGGCGATATGCCCTACAAAGCTTCCGAAATGACCGCCAGGGGACAGGCGCCGCGGGTGCAGTGGGAGTAAAGTTTAGGTGCATTGACTTCGTTATAGTGTCGTTTCTTGGTTTTCCTTTCATTGCGCTCGTCCCATCCACAGAAGTCCCAGGTTCCAGAGATAATTCAGCCCCCCTCCTCTGACTTGTGTCCATGCCTCCTAGCCATTTCTGTGGCAGATTATCCTGCTTATATTTTTTCCTTTTCAGTCCCCTTTCCCGCCTATTTACGACTTCACGAGAGCATCTACAATTTTTTCATCCATTTGCCATTTTCATGTACAGGGTGTGGTAGTGCGAACACCAAAATCCGCTGGGTTTCGTCGCAAGTAAGGTATCTCGCAGCAATAAAACTTAGTTTATTCCCATAGCATCACAGGCCCCGTTCTCTAGAAAATCGAGTGTTGGCGTAGTGATCCAAAAAGGCCACGGGCATGCCTCTAGCTGGTGGAAGTTGGTAGGGGGCCATGGCCGTCCACTGACCGGTGGTCTGTTTGTATGATATCACGATATCACATTACATGCGAAAGATAGCAGTCGCTGCTAACACGCGCTTCACTTTTGAAATGGATGGTGAGATCGGAATGCAGTCTTTTGATCTCAAATTAGGCGCACTGCCTGTAGACCACGCAGGTACATTCATGCAGCTTGGCACATGCCTTTGTCGGCTGGCCTGTTAGACAGCATGGCTTATTACGGATGTATACAAATGAGTAATAATAGAATCATCAAGTAAAGTATTAGAATCGAATAGCAAACTGCATGTATTCGAAAGATAACGAGGGTCGGCAAGGGGGCCGCCAAACGGGAGCTATGAACGCTGTCGCGTCATACTCTTATGGGAGGTCCCACTTGACGTCATTCGCAAGGGGCACTAGCGGCTACTGGGCCGCTCCCCGTGGATTTGGTCTTTGTAGCGTGACTTTGATATGCGGTGCAACTTTTTGCTCTCGGCATAAGTATGCGGCTGTTTGGATATGCGTTTGCGTAGAGCGGAGAGAGGCTGTTATCTTGAAAAGGTTGAGGCGATATCGACGCGTACAACTAAGACGATCCCGAGCTGTCCAAGCCCTTGCTATTCAGCTCGTCAGTTTTTTTTTTTCTTGTTTTTTTTTGCACTGTTTGATAACAACTTTCATAATGCAAAGAAAAAAAAAAGGCTAACCTGTGCATCGTTCTCGTTTCCGGGTCCTTTTTTGAGTGATTGCTACACCCGAACACAGCACAGTCCATTATTGTTGACACTCGGCAACCCTAGTGAGCGACGTGGCACAAAGCCCCGCCTACTTTCCCAGCGCAGAAATCTCCACTAACCAAGATGGTGGCAGGTACAATTAACACCGTTCAATTATAATGTGGGTCATTTCCAACGGTACCTGTATACCATATGGCGAAGTTGGGACAGCGAGCGGGACCTTCGGACGTGCGAACAAGGATCGCAAAAATGGCCTGCTCGACAGTGCGACGCTAGCGCCGCCTGGCGGCACGGCGTCAGTGAAACACTCCTATAGGCAGAGCTTAGGTATCCTGTCAATGTTTCTTATTGAGGAATGCACATGTGCGAAATGTTCCGCTTCCATCGTGGTACACGATGCTAAATTCTTGAGACAATCAAGTGAAGTAAATGTCTAATGACCGGAGTTTTGTACCCGCTTTAAGGCACTCATGCTACTTGCGATTGCTTAGCCAAGGACAGCAGCTTGTCCGGAAACGACCCGTATCACGCATGTCTTATTCTCTCTTAACTTATAGTTACGCGACTAGTCTGGAATGCACACGCGGTTTGTTTTCAAAGGTTCACGTTAAATGAGAGGCCTTAGCTCGCATTTTGTCTGGGGTACTTTCAAGCACAGATGCCATTAGGCTGTTGTCGAGTCCCTTTTGTAAGCGCACATAGCTTGGCTCAGTGGAAGCATTCACACTCTGCAAAAAACGCAGCTGTTGTTACTGTTCGGACCGCTTGGTTTCTGTGGAGACTCGTTTTACAGTGAGCGCCGCTTCAATGACATTTTATCAATGAAGGAAGCATCACCTCTTCCGACCGCTTAGCACAATGTGGCGCTCCGAATATGCTTACCAAGGACAGTACTACCATACCTAATAGTATTGGCATTGAAGCTTACTGTGGGCGCAACGTACAAGTACGAACCACAGCAACTGACCAAGTTTCTCTATAGCAATGTGTGTCATACATTCCTGGCAGAAGTCAAAAGAAATGGCCTGTATCTCAGTTATTGTTTTCTCTCATCACATAGGCTCAAGCCTGCAAATATGTGAATTTCTTCCGTCCGGTGTACAAACACGATACTGCGAATAGCGATTGCAGGACGCAATTCAGGACCGTTCATGAGCATTAGATCAGAAGCCGTAGCGAAGCAATTTCCCTCCCAAGCCTATAGAGTCTGAGTTTCTCATCCTCTCAGCAGCGAATAAGAAGCCCGGAGTCCTCAAAGTTGACGCCAGCTGCCGCTAAGAAATGTTCGTGCGGTCGTTTGTCCGAGCCAAGCCGCAACGCGCCAAACTCTTGAAAGGAGACACTCCTTTCTCGTTTGCTGCTTTGCTTCCCTGGTCACCGAGTGTCGGCTTTGTTCGACACCTACGGCACCAGCTGGCCATAGCAGCAAAGAACTAAGACACGTCTCATGCTTCATTATTCCAACCAAAGATCGACATCGAAAGAAGGCGAGGAACTCGGCCCTGCCTATATCACTTCCCAGCTGGCGCACGCGGCATTCACTAGGTTATTTCTGTTTGTTGTTTTATGGCACTCTTCTGAAACTCTGCTGTGCTTCACTTCTGGGCATAATTTAAGACAAAGAGAGTTAAGCTAATGAAGCGGATGCCTTAGAAAAACTAAAACCTACTAAGACGGGACGAGCTCACATGTTTTCATTATAGCTGTAAGGTCTGCCTGTCTACGCTCAAGGGATAATATCGCTCAGTCAAGTGCGCGCAGAAGGTGCGCGAACAAAAGTAAACTGAACACGATCTTCCCTTCTATACTTTTCACGCGTTGCCTTAGTGAAAATGGCAGCTATGGCATCCACACATTTGTAGTGATCGATTGTGCGCTTTTTCAATGGGAAATAAATGTCCCTTCATGTATAACAGCGAAGGTATGATTGCATGATAACTGAATGGCGTGCTTCGTTAACTTGTGTCCTGACCTTAACATGCCTTTGACGAACTTTAAATACTACACGACATTTTAATTTTCTTCATAAAAGAACAAAGAGTAGCTTTTTGGAACGTAGCTTGTAGTGCCTTCTCAAAATGTATATCCATGTCCGATGAAGCCCTCTCAAAGAAATGAAAAACGAAAAAAGCAGCCTGGCGATTGTGTGATAAATTAGCCCACAAAGCGTTTGATTCAAAAGTAGATGCGCTACCTTCCAGTAGCTACTGGAGTTTCTTTTAATGAACGAGAACAGTGTTGCCGCGGGAAAGAAAGCCCGAGCAAATAATAAAAGCTCGTTGCAAAATCTAAATTTCAGAGCATTGCTATGCTTGAAAAGAGTTATCAGAAATTAGCCGCCAAGACAAAAGTTACTAGTACAGAGGAACGTTTTCAGACGAGTTAAGAAAGCTAGCTAGAAGTAGTAATATGTTTTACCTTTACTTAAGAGTACAGGGACCTCTTAGTGTCCTCGTGCTGTCAATCTTATGTACGTGGGATGTAGGAACGATGCACGAGCGACAACCATGTATGCGAAAGAAGTGAGGGGACTGAAAGAGCGCTGTACTGGCTATATGGTTGGTTTGACGAAGAAAATTTATATTTCTGGGAAATCTTTGTTCATGTGCAGCGTGACGGACTTTTGACATATACTTGTTCATGCGAAAGAGCAAAACCATTAGGGGGACGCTCAAGCTTCTGGGATATGGCGATGCCTTTTCTCCATAAGGAGCCTCTAACGTAAAAACATTTAACTCCCGCGCAGCACGATCAGTGTGTTTCTAATGCAATCGTCTCCTCTCTTCTGTATACAGGCGATTCTAGTTCAGATGCTGTTTTATCACAACTCTTCCGCAGCGCATTAAAATCGAAAATACGAGTTTTCCAGGTGACTCGATTCTTGTTCAAGAAAGCCTCACAGCGATTGGGAAAAGGAGTAACTATTTTTATAATTAACGCTCGTACCCAAGCAGGCGTGTATTGAGACACCACCCGGTTCTTCTAAGGTAGACTTCTCTTCCCTAAAGTGGGAAGTGGTACAAAACTACTAGTCCACGTGGAGCATTTTATATCTTCCTGCCCATTCTCGCTTTTCTTTCTCTCTCTCCAATGCGTGAGCACCACTCGCAGAACTTCGGGAGAGAAATCAAAATTTTGGTGAGCGCTTACGGTCTGCTTTTACCGGGATGACGTGACACCGTTATTGGCTCCCGTCTGCCTGCTCTTCTTGAGAGTCCTCGTTCGCGTATATGCACTTTGCTGCTCGCCCAGTCATTTATCGATCTATTTACGCCTCTATTATCCCATACATGCTTATTACCAAAAATTCGAAAACTACACACTTGTCATGACGTAGATATAAAGCCTCGCTTTAACCAGGCCTTACAAACTCGCCCACGTGGCCTAGGAGTAGCAGTCTGACTTGGGATCCAAAGATCGCCGGTGGTATCTCAAAGGGGCCGTCCAGGTTGAGAACTCCTGCCAACTCAACCATGTCATGTGGTCTTGTGACATGACACCAACCTCCGAACTACCGGAAGCACGCTCGTGATCTTCGTCCACAAGGTCGACGCGAACGCTTAGAACGCCCAATTTTCTGCTGTCGGGTAAATACCAAGTCTACCCATTACTTATTGTCAACCTATTTCTTTTTCATATTGTGGCAAGTTTTCTTTGACTAAAGCATGACCTACTGCATTGAAAGCATTCATGCTTTCGAACCGTATTGTTTCACTCGCTTGCCTTAAGCGTTTTCACAGGGACTGCGTCACGGCAAGTATGAGTGATGTGAGAACACCCGCATTCTGCAGCCTGAAAACCAATACGAACAGGTTGCGGCCATTGTACAGTGACAGGACTAAGTGCGGGTAGAATGCGCTAAGAGGCAAGAGCCATTTAACGACCTTAGAATGAAACGATAGTCGGATATATACGAAGGAATATCTATGAGATGTGATACGACTGATGCGTAAATAAGGTGACAAGAAATGTGCGTAGGTAAAAATAAATTTAAATTCTTAAGATAAAGTCGCATCTTATAAACAGCTGACCGCGGGTGCAAGCCTTGACTTCGATAGCTTTCTTAGCGCTTGTTTGGCTCTCCTTTAACTGATCTCCAAACACTGTCTGATGCGCTGTAGTGGACACTCAGAGCAATGCTGCAAATATGGGAGCTTTTCCGGTTTTTTAATGACATAATTGAGAAGAAATAATTCTTTTGTTTTTGCATTTCATTTTAGATATCAATCAGTTCCGAGTTGTCGAACCTTTGTTTTTAGATGCCGCGAATGTTTTTGCAAAAGCGGTGGCTGTTAAGAACTGCGCAGAATAATATATAGCATCCAACTTTTGCTTAAATTAAAGCTGACGCTTCTTCATAGAGTGTGTCAGTCACCCTCCAAGACGTTTAGGATGATTTCTTTTAAATTTTTGTCCTTATTCAATGCTGGAACATGGCGTAAAATCAGCTGGTCTGTGAAGTTTATGCGCGAAAGAGAGATTTAGAGCATTAGACAGGTCATACTAACTGTAAGTTATTTTATTACCTGCGGTTCATTATTGTGCGCCAAACTTCTATTTCCATAAAGAGCATTTTACATTCTACGTTTAAAAAATTAGAACCACTCTCGACTACAGTACGACTCTTTTCTCGTAGTTTAGATTAAAGAGCGTAAAACTAGAAATTGTCAATCATAAAACACTTATTTTGTGACTTTGAAGATGTCAAGTCGGATATAGGCAAGTGCAGTTGCTTTAAATTCGGGCGCAGAGATGATTATTGAAATCAGCTTTTTAAAGCAAAAGGAAACCTACGGTGGTCTGATATTAACCCAGATTGAGACACTTTTCCCACAGTTACAGGATAGCAGCTACCCTACGGCTCCTTGAAACCGTCTGCTAGCTTCCACGGGCAAGATGAGCTGGATGGCATTGTTGCGTGCGAAGAGGCCCCACTCCAGTGGCGAGAAACTGAACGCAAAAAAGAGTACAAGCCTTTTTGATGCTTCAGCATTATAATTATAGCTTTCGCATAAAAGTGTGCTGATATGCGAGACCTCAATGGAGAGAGAGAAACCCCCCTTAACGACTGTGTGCAGAGCAAAGAGGAAGAAAGAAAGCGGGAGGAAAAGGAGAAGAAAGGGTGGGACGGTAACGGGTGACGACCGAAAAAAGACAATCATATTGGAGGAGTCTAGAAGAAGCGCGGCGGTTTGCACTGTAATTGGTGCATTTGATTGGACGAGCAGGGAGGGCGTACTGCACGGCGCGCTGTGATTGGTGCACTGCATCACGAGGCCCGCTCACCTGCTCTGAACCCGTTGTCGGCAGCAATGGCTTCGTCCGAGGAATGCCACATAAATTGAATCGGTCATCTGTAAATTTTATTCTTTCTTTGCTTCAATATGCGTACCAAGTCCACACCAAATTCAGTACCTTCATAATAACAAATGGCATACACCCTACCCTCCCCATGAGCATCAGAGTGGGAACTCTGAATGTATTTTTTTACACCCAAACATCAACAAGTACAATACCAGAGGGCTTAAAACAGTCTCTAAAATTGAATCTAATTGAAATTTTAAAGTGCATCTCTTGTGAGCTGCATTTCCAGTAGGCTACATAGAGGAACACGTTTTTACTACCATTTCCTTTGCCCTGAACTTGGCATGAGTCTGATTAAAGAAAGGGTGCGGCACACAATCGCACACTCAAAATTACATTCGTACGTCGTTGCATTTTAATAGAGTTCTCCAAACGGCCGTGTCACGCTAGTCGTAATCGTCAAATATTTCTCTAAGAGCAGCACCTCGATTGGGTTTATTGCAGGCTGCGCGTTTTCTAAGGGCTCTGAAATATGACCTCGAAGGAGTGGCACTGGAAGAAGGGTAAATACGCGTACGCTGCGCGGTTGATTATCTTTGTGATGGAGATGAAGGGTCCACCGCCATTTACCCAATGAGCATGCCATAATAGGAAGACCGCAAGCTATTCCGTGAGCTCGCAGAATTCTGCTGGCCGAACTAAGCGAGCGGAGCTCTTCTGAATGCGGACAGCTCGCTTATCTTTACGAACATGCTCATGCAGGCGCTTTCGAAGCATAGCTTGGGGCGCTTTCATTATTTTTCTGCTCTGAAGGCTGTCTGGAGATGCATGAAATTAGCTTCCTGTTATGTTTCGATGATACCTGGTGTGCAGTAAGAAATTTTGACCATTCGCGTTTCCATTTTCGATTCCAATATTTCCAGTAATATGTGAGTGCTTGTTTCAGACTTTATTCTGGAAAGTCAAGCGCAAGAACGCTATTGGCAGCTATAAGCCCGCACTGGGCGAGTAGTCCCAGGATATTGAAGTAGATCGCCAATTTTAAATCTTGTGGATAACGGACACCGCCAAAGGGCCCATTTTTGGCAGCGCTGTTTTTCTAAACTAATCTGTAATATTTTCAGTCTACGATTCCTCAAGTAAAGTAGCTGCAATTTCAATGTGGATCTCAGGAGCTGTACCACGGAAAATGTAAAACGAGCACCCACCGCACTTTGACGAACGGCTACTCAATGAGGACTGCACTTCAAGCTATACTTACAGTGCGGCCTTTTAGCGTACTGGCAGGAATAGGCCACGATATAGATTGGTCACTGCCTAAGCGCGAGCATGGGCTGTTAGCACTCCGAAAAAGCAGAGATAAAAGTGAGAAAAGCCAAAATATCAAGAGCCTACATGTAACTACACAACGCTAACGCCCAAGGAAATACTCTTAATCACAAAAAGGAATGCCCTCATTCTTCACGCAGACTCAAGGAGCAAAAAATGTCACATGCAAGCGAAAAACGATGCCTACACAGGAGCAGGGCATTAAAATGGTTCGACTCAACTTGAGATCAAGGTAGCTTACTACCCACCGACTTCGTTGCACTGAATATTTCCGAAGGTTAGTGATATTCATATCAAAGTTCCCAGGTATACCTTTGGTATCGGACATCGCTCCTCACATTTCCGGCCCATCACGTGCCATGACCTAAATTCAGGCAAGCGCATCTTTCCTGTCGTAATCCGTGTTCTTTCTACCAGCATCTATAATTTGTTCTTTGTTTATTTTTTAGCGTTCGAAAGTGCCGTATCGGCAAATCACAACTTCGACTATTTGCTCCAGTTTGGAATCCTTTCGATCTTCGCCGCTGGATCGCAGCTGGTGTGACAAACGAAAACCGTACGGTATTCATCCTCTGCATATAGGCGCGGATTTTTTTTTTTTTTTTTGTGTCCGATATACTGTAATCTTTTTTCCCTATGCCTGCCTGTTTCCGAACACTGTTCTTCCGGCTTTCCGTGGTCTGCGGCTCGCTGCCTCGGTGAGATGTGAAAAATGGAACGCCGGAAGTGACACAAGAGAAATCGCCGCTCCGGGGACATGTCCCGAGAGAATAAGGAGACTGCGTCTTTCAACGCCGTCTATTTTCGGAACCTGCTTTCAGCGAGAAAAATAAGGCTACTGCGAATTTTTTTTATGTTCCCTGAGCTTGCTGCTTCAAATCACGCATGTGTTTCTTTCTTTTTTCTTTTTTTTTTTTTTTTTTTTGATAGGCGCAGTTGGCATATCTCCTTATGAATTTTCTTCCCTGCAGCACTGAATGGACGTACTATGTTTTCGGGTGTGCGCTACATATCTTTTGTGGGAAACAAAATGATCCATTTCTGCCAATATTGTTTTGTTCTTTTTCTGAAGTCAGCAACACGCACCTAATAATGCGCGGTTTAATGGTCATGGTTCTGACAGCTTAGTTATTCGCATTCGTAGATGCAGAATCCCTTGCACATTGCGATTTCCAATCAATCAAGTGGGCGCATGCGAATTTCGGTGCAATCACAACAATGGTCGAATGGGACCCAGTAAGCCCTGAGCAGTAATTATGGCGTGTGTTTTCAACGGCTAAGAGATAAATTTTGGCTCCCGAGTCGTGCCTTCGAAGCAGTGGCTCTTTTTTTCTCTCTTTCCGAACATTTCTTCAGGGAGGTTTAGCTACATCGCTATAATTTAAATTGTCCTCTTACTGTGCTTACTGTACACCGCTATGCGCCAATCTTTTGGGGTCGGCGGTGTCAAGCTGCAAGAAAGAATTTCTGCCATTTCACCGGTCATGACACAGTAGTTGGGTTTGTGCTTACCACATTGGAAAAAATATGCAGTCATTAAATGTTGAGATCAGGCGTGCGAAACATTTGGGGCATACCGCGAGACACTAGGTTCCCTATGGCCGCACTACATTTCACGTCATGATTTCTTAGTAGAAGCACCATTTTATTGAGAATTTCGGTAGCCGTTCTTGTATGTTCACAACTTTCGGCCATTTGCTCCATTGAAGGAGAAAAATACGCACTTTCGTTTCTATTCACCCTGCGCTCCTGTGAAAGCACCCTGCACTGGTAAATATCATTCCGTATTACAGCCATTAAACTTTCCTGGGTACAGAAAACTAACCCAAGTTTGGCGTGTGAATTGTGCGCAGCGATGAGCTTTACGGGAATGTCGATTGCAGAAAATGCCAGGCGTTCTTACAGCCGTCGAGTGAAATAAAGGCAAGGTCAGCGAAACGCGGCGGTAGAACAACAGGTGTTGTAAGTAAGCGCCACTCCATTCAGTCCCACGTTTGGCACTATCAATGCTTCGTTCGGTTCTATAAGGACCATCAGCGGTTATTTCGGACCTGCACATACTCCGTTCATTTTCTTACAGCTGTGACAGGGGGACAACCAGCGCTATTAGACAGCTTTTCGGCCCTTAATGGCACCGCAGCAGTTGAGTAATTGATCAAAGTCATTTCCCAAGGTCAGAACGAGAAACCTAGTGCGTCGGCACCGGCTATCCTCACCATGCGAACTGCGTTCGGGGAACTACGCATAACATGCAGCAAAAAGAGACAACGTCAGTGCACATTGGCGTTGTTTACGAATAGTCGTTTACCTGCCTGCAAGATAAATGACTATATTACCTTATCTGCAAGGTAAACACTATGTTCTTGGTGTACTTACTCTTCAAATAAGAAATGTGTACTCAGAACTTCACACCAGAGTTTTTGTGAAAAGAAATAACGAGGGCTCTGGTATTTGTTTATAGCACATACAAAAAGAATTATTTTCCCTCCTTGTTACTTTTCACTCACCCCGCGACGAGTCCTTCCAATTCTGTCAATTATACTATGGACGTAGTGCTTACGTAGGAGGCTCCTAGATGCATGTTGTAGCAATCTGAAACTACTGACAGAGTTGACAAATTATGTGTCTCAGCAACCAGATAATGGTCAGGAAATAAAGGACTTGTCTTTGAGCAACAAACGTGCACCTAAATCGACTCCCTTCTCTTACGCGCGTTGACTTGTGGCGTTTATGCGTAGCAGACAGCAAACAAAAAAAAAAAGGTTTTTTTCTCTGTTGCCTTTTCCGGAATACACAAAGAAAAAAATGGAACCTTTTTCTGGCTAGCGCCCTACCTCTCTCTATTCTGTGTTCCCTTAATGGCCCAAATCCGATCTGATGAAAGGGAATTTTAAAACCCAAAGAGGTGTTGTGAAGTTTTCTAAGTGCACCTAAGAGGCTTTAGAAATATGAGATGAAAGGAAGAGACAAATTATAGCGCAATATTTTTCAATAGCATCAGTCAAGCCCTGCATTTCAACATTGATTTGATATAAAACACAAACTTTGAGACAACATGGAGTAAACTAGCAATTATGAATTTGAATTACGGATCTCGGCTACCTGCTGTTTGTAAAATATTGCATTTGATTAATAATGTCGTATCCTCTGGTTAGGAAAAATGCGGATCGTAGAGCAAGTCTTCAGTTGAGACCTGTAGTTAGACTTGAGTGGTTTGATGCCACTTCAGAAGAATTCCCGTGGGTTCACTGCGAAATCTGCTGAAGCCATGAAATCATACTAGAGTTCAATTACTTTTTTACTGCGCAGTATCACAAAAACTTGATTGAAGGAGCTTATCCATGCTGCAAGTTCAGTTCAGACACGTGCGTAGGTTCTAAGCATCACATCGTCATATCCAATTTATATTTATTTGTGACCGGATCGAAGCATAACGTTACAGAAAGTGATATTAACTCATTGTGAGCACAGTGGTAGCCGACCGAAGCAATGCTTTCAACTTGCCATGTACGGACATTTTTTTTAGGCCAAATTTACTGATGTGCAAAAAGCTCGTGCAGCGTTCCATATTTGGGAAAGGCTACTTGCGGAGCTTTTAAAATTTTCTTTTTTAGGCTGCAAACAACCTCGTGGGCAATAAAACACTGCACAACGTATTCATATTTACAGCGCTGAGACAGCGCAGCACGAAGATTGCTTAGATGTCCGTGAAATATAAAGGTAAACTTGAGCTTCCTTCATATTTCCGTGTCGCGGCAGTGATCTTCCTTAAAACAAACTTTGACAATACATCGCAGAACAAAAATAAAGAGCACATTAAAAAAGACGGTACTTGATTGCCTACAAGCGACGTGCCTCTCAAACGGCGAGAATTCAGAATCAGCTCTCGGCCCCAAAGTAAAACAAACTGAGAAAGCAGAAAAACAAAAAGAACCGCTATTTAGCGTGACGATATCATCAGAACGCAAGCTGTACACACAGTTTCTTCTATTGTCATCGCAGCTCAAGATCGCTAGTGTAAAATTATTTACCAAGATATTTCTATGCCATAACTTTTTTTCTGTGTCATGCTGCTCTTCCCGCTTTATAGATCTATTCAACGAACCATTTGTCGAACCTTCTCCGTATTAGTCTAATGCCTTATGTTGTTGCCTGGGGATTACATTTGTGCAATATTCATCATGTTGAGACTAGAATGAGTGGCAAAAAATGGCCTATTACTCAGCTTCACTAAAGAAAACAAAAGGTCTAGCGCAGGACAACAAATATTGATAACTTCATTATTTGGTTCAGATCTTTAATTAAGAGCGATATTTAATTGTTGGCGGAACATCGGGAATGACAAGAACATACAGCGAATAAAGGTCATTGGCACAATTTCTGTAATGATTTGTTTTTTCTTCATAACGTGCTTACAAACTAAGCATAAGAAGCACTTTCTCCTTACTGCGTGGCTAAATTTGCATTTTTTTTTCGAGGTGATTAATACTGTCAAGAATTTCTCTAATGAGTGCCTTGACTACAGTGACTCCTTCTTCGACTGAGTGTTTTTTTGTTTTGTGTTGTTTTTGCCATGATTAGCCAACCTAACCTAACCTAACCGGTCCGGCGACTGGCATTACTTACTCGCTATTAGCCCTGTCGACACAGTTCGGCATCTGCCAAAGAGAAAGAAGTGAAAGAGCACAGCAAGAAAAAGAAGTTCTGAACAATAAAACTTAGGTACCTTTCTCCTATATAGTCGCTTGTTGTTGAGAAGGAAATCATTAAACAAAGAACGACCCCTTTCTCATAGAAATCTGGCTTGATGCAGACTGACGAAGACAAGTTTTTGCCTAGTGATGACCGTGGTCTCTTAAGGCTCTTGGGACTGGATGGCCTGAATTTGTTCCTTGATGAGGTCTACTTCATGCCCTGTAATGAAGGCGGCAAACGCGACCGAGGCTTCGTCCCACCTTCTTTTTTTCTGTTCGGACTTCTTGTTTCTGTAGTCTTCCAAGGGTCCAGGATAGCGTCAGAATACATTTTAGTTGCGGAGACCGTATTGTCGCTGAAAAACTAAGCAAGTGAGCCACGCGACCGGAGCAGCTAAATATCATAGCAGCTAGTACCACGTATGGCGCTTGTTAAGACACTGCGATAGCAAGCCCCGAATGAGTCGTACGCAATAAAGATTAGGGACCTACTTTCCTAGGAAAAATTTTTAGGCAGTGTGTACAGCTGGCGAACCAGCGCTGCGCTTCATTCGTGGGTCGTCTTTCACCTGTTTCTGTCTATCAAGTAGCGCAGTATTCCCCAGCGGTACCTGCATGCCACACTGACAACTTGAAGGTGAAAACAGGACACGTTACTTGTCAAGCTGGATGCACGTGAGCTTTGACCTATGGGACAATTACCTCAAGTATATTTCACGTAATTTAGTTACAAACCTTTTTAAGTAATTTTCTCATTTCGTGCTCTACAGGTGAGCACTGTGAAATGCTTCTGAGCTGATTATCACGAATCATAAGAAGTCCCGCTCCCTTCAGGGCGCTTTTCTTTTACCCTCTTATAGGTCACAAAAATTCTCTGGAGGCTCTGGAAAATGATACCGGGTAAAATGTCCTGCGATCTTTCGCTTTCGCAGCCAAGTTGTTTGATTTTGCTTGCTTTCATGGCATGGCTCATCTGGCTAAACAACTGCGCATCTGTGAGCACAAATGTCAGTGGAACAAATATGAGAGAATGACATGCTTTCTGTGGTGCAAGAAAACAGGCGCACAACATTGCTCTCTTGACACTTCGTACACAATAGTAAATGACTTTAATCTTGACGAAAATGCAAGAACAATGGACACAGTGTAGTGAAAACATAAAATATAATAACAAACATAATACCAAGATGCTCACTCGGCTCTTAACAATCGATCTTTTTTTTTTTTTTTTTTCACACTGCAGAGGATACGTATAAAAAGTAGAAACATAAATAGCATATTTTGTACAGGGTGTGGAGAGTGAAGGACTTCTTCTGTGGCCTGTGCACTATGTCAGAGCTTCTCGAATATACGAACATCACTCTGATGAAGTCGAAAGAAAATTTTAGATAGGAGACACCTCTCGCCCATAATTACTCTATAGTGCATTTTCCTAAAAGAAGCTTTTGTCAACGCAATCTAGCATATATTAATATAGCACCAGAACAATCAAAGCGTCTAGAGATTTCTTTTTGGGGCACGTATAATTTTCTATTAGTCAATGTTAAAATGCATCCCACTGCTGTTTTTTTGTGCCATTCTTAACTAGACGGTGCGACAGAGAGACAAAGTTTAAGAGTAAGATTATTTTACTGATCAGAAGATAAGGCCATTTTCATTAATTTATTAATTTGTCCCTATCAGTATCATGCAATATTCCACAGCTAATCATAGCCGCCATCATTGTCAGTTTGGCTACTCCGACTAGATAGCAAAAGTATTTTCCATATTTCTCTAACTTGATCATGTGAAAGCTAAAGCAGAATTCACAGACACAATTGAATGCGGTGTCTAAAAACAATTTTTTTTTATAGTTCTTCGCAAACCCATTTGAAAAACGCCTTGTGTAATTTATTTTCTTCGATTATGGGACAGCAATGTAATCACTATTATGCCTGTGTTACCATTTTTGAGATTATTTGAAGAAACCACCAGTCAAAATGCGATCACGTGAAAGTTGTGGATGAGTTCACTTTCCTCCATTGGTATACAGCTAGCAAAATCACTTTAATTGTGTAGCAAAGTGCACAAAACGAAACTGAGCACAGAAAGGAACCAAAATCTTCTGAATAGTTGGCTATGGCCTAAAACTCTTCGTCAGCTTGAGGTAAGCTTGAGGTAACATGTTAAGAAAACGCCTGATTGAAAAAAAAAATTAGATGCTAGAAGACCGTAGGAATTGGTCAATGCAATCACTGCCATAATGCGTAATCTTAGACTTGTGGACAGCGATATTTATTTTTTACGAATGGATTTTCACAGGCCCTTATCTAGCTAATGTGTGTTGGAGGAGACGAAATGCAGCAAACATTTTTCTTTCCTTGCAAGCATGATTATAACACACATCCAGGCCGACATGTACTCCAGCCGCTGTGTCAAGTTTGAACAAGAAAAAGGGGCCAGAAATTTTGGGCGTGGTACTTGCAACATCATTAGTGAAAAAGGCACAAAGACCATGAAACGGGAATCGTTACCAAAGAGGCAGAAGCAAAACGTTTCCAGAGTGGATGGCCTGATTTGTGCAGTCAAGGCAAACGAAGCTAGCCCAGGAGTTCCTGGAATATTCAGGCAAGGCGAGTGACGCCATCATCATTTCTTCCGCCGGCCATCGTTCCCGTCCTTCGATAGCAGAAGGCGACACTGGAGCGAGAGTTTTTCTCTCCGCAAAAACCTTTGACCTTTTCTTCCTTCTTGATCTTTTTCTTGTCGCGTGCCACAAGAGCGCGATACTTTCTATGCTCCTGTTACATCGTCTGGGTGCGGCTCTTCATCTGAGCAGTCTGATTAACCAGGCGGTTCGGTTTTCTGGGCACATTTCAGGCTCTGGCTTGTCAATGACGTTTGCGGTTCCACAATCGCAGCAAGCAGCGATTAAGACCATTTCCGGGCGTACATCGATTATCGTACTCCTCGCTAACGAAACACTTTTAACGCGGTAGCGTTAAGGAGCTCGTGTCGCAGAAAAGCCGGTGTCGTCGGCGGCGTTGGCCGTGAGCGATAAATCCCGGCATGCACTTCATAAACGGCAAACACAGAAGAAACCCTCCTCGCAATGTGCGGCGCTGCCCCGACACGTGGCGCGCCACTCGCCCCTCACGTTTCGCCGTGCACCCTCACGGGTCGTAAAATCAAGCGTCTTTCCTTTCTTTAGATCACTATCTTCACTCACCCGCTTCTCCCCTTCGGGCCGCGCGGGTACCGGTGCGAGGATGCCCCAATACCCTTGCGTTTTCTCGCTCTCTCCACTTCCAACATCCAGCGTGCGTCACTCGAACAGTGGTGTTTAGGCGACGCAGCTCCTCTTTCCGCTCACAGCGCGATTGCTAGGTGCAGCGTCTGATGCCGGACGCCTCTGACGTGATCGCTGCGCCGTAGCGCTTCTGCTGGGAAAGCGTCCCCTGCGATGTGTTCCGAGCTGCTTCCGAGTCATCATGCTTCTGCGTGGTGCTCCCAAGCGAGATAGAGGGCGATCCCAACAAGGCGTCAGACCCATGATCGCGTCCGCCTTCATGGCGCGTCGCTGCCCGACTTTCTCCCTGCGAGGCACCGAGTTCTTTGGTTCGTTCCGCTTGCTCAGACGCACGTTTCGTTGCCGCGCCGAACGCTGTGTGACTCAAGAGCATACCGAGCGAATGAGTGGGCGGTGCGAACAAGGTGCAATAACGCTATCGCGTTCCACTGTTGAAGGCGAAGCTTAAGCGTCCTCCAAATTTTTTTTCTTTAATTGTGTCTGACAATGTACTGCAACAAAGAGCTCTTTGGTAACCCTTTTTTTTAACCAGCCAAAGGACGAGACACAGAGAAGAAGAGGACAGGACAAAGCTGGACTAACAACTGAATGTTGTGTCTCGTCCTTTGGCTAGTTAAAAATTAACCCTTACCAACTTGCCCAGTCGTCAACCTTATTGAATTGGTAACCCCGTTTTGCTTTCATGTACGCTGAAGATTTCCGCAGAACATCCAGCTTACGCAGAACCTGGCTTGTTAGACTCGACGGAAAAAACTGAATTTCTCCAATATTCGTCGAGGTAAAGAGTGCGGGCGGCAATCAGGAGTACGTATCGCGGTGTTTTAGAAATGCGAAGCATTTGAAATGAAGTTTCATGCTTTCAAATTTTGTTCTATGATATATTCGGCGTTTCTTCATGAAGTAACACCGTAGCTACACTGTATAATAATTAGGAAACTGCTTTGAAAACGTTTATTTGCATATGTTTTCTCGAAATGTGGTTGCATTTACTTCATCTATTTTTGTCTGGCGCCATATATTGAAGTTTTGGGCAACCGTAAGGATAGGAAAAATAGGCTGTAATCAAAAAATTGTTTTCGCCGTGACTTTGCAATGCTGCGGATACTCCGATACGTTGTATCCTCTCAGGCAAGTGTAAGCTGTACATTATGTTCTAAGAGGACACTATTACCTGTATCTTGGACCCATAGACATTCTGCAAGGCAGAAGCATAAAGGAAGAAATTTAGACTAACTTTGACAGCATTGACAAAAAAAGCTGTGCCGGATTATGGAAGCCTACTGCATTTCTCTTATCACTGAATGTGGGCCACGTGCTCGTTTCCACAAATGTTCGAAACCGTCGCCTCACTGAATATCCTAGGAGTAGACATGCCGCCTCCTTCTGTTGAAGGCGAGTGCATCGCATTGCAAAGGGTATGCTAAAGCTCTCTGGCGTTGCTGTGCCCTGGAATCAAATTATCCGTAGAAAGCGACGACATATATTGTTTACAGCGTTGCTAACACTTCCGCTACCGCCCGATAGCTATTTACCACAAACTTTTTATTCTGGATATTCAGAATGCCGTAAAGTTTTTTGCGTGTGACTGGAGAAAAGGGTGAAATGGTCTCAAGATTCGAAAAGTATTTGCTATCGCACCTGTATCTCATCGGAACAAATCTAACACTTCGTTCCACTAGTTACCACCGTTTAGTAATGCTGAAGCTTGTGACGCGAAATTAAATTTTTCATCTCAGTAACACATCGCAGTTTCTCCCTAATGCCACGCCGACATCATCGGATGTGCGTGCCAAAGACAGCGTCCAAACTCCGCTTTGATGCCCTGAGCATTTATTTCGATGATTAAAAATTTCCTAGCATGTTGACAGGGTTGAAAATCAGGGTATATTGTCAAAGAGGAACAACCTCCCATTGAGTGCACCATAAAGATATTCTATACAATGAGGCAAAAATTAAATAGCGACTCAAACCTACATTGAAACAATTACACTTCTATAGTCAGAATACTTATTGCGGCAAAGCAATATAAACAACAAGCAAGCGAAAATCAATGTCAAAAACGCGGACGTCAATCTTCAAGAAAATGCACTGCCCTCCATCCAGGAATACCTGGTTACACACAAAGATGAATACCAGATATAAATACTTGTCTCGCTGGCAGCCCTGTCCGCATTTTTGCCCTACCGACTTCACATCGCTTTCGGTCAGGTTTAGTGTACGGCGAGTGAAGCTTACTTTTTTTTTTCGTTGATCAAGCTAAAGAAGCTACTTCAGAGAAAGAAAGCCACAATACCGGTTCTTCTCTCTGCATGGTACTCTGAGCGAACGAAGTCTCACGTTCAATTCAATACAATGGTTCAGTTCTTGGCCAAGTGCTCTGTTCGGAGTACGGGTTTATTGCCTCTTCCCGATTCATGTTTTTCTCATTTTCTTCTATCGCGGGAACATCGCACTTTTTCTGCCAAATTTATTACTGGAACAGGAACATTAGAAACTAGTGAAAAGACACGCCAACCACCTGTGCCCTGTGATGGATGCCCCGAAAGAGCATTGCCTTTGTTTATACTTTTTTCGCTAAAATTCGAAGAATCTGCGTCTGTGCAGAACCCTTGTATAAATGAGGTATCTTTGTACCGTGTATTCCCTCTACTTATTGCATTGAACCTTTCATTACTATAACTTGGCAACGACACGCGCTCAGAGGGTTACCACCAATATTTATTATGAACATGGCTGCCAATATCTCGAGCATTGCCGTTCATATTGGAATTATTGAAATCGAAAATAAGCCTCGTGTATAAAGCGTACACGAACAACTCGAAGAGGGGTTTCTTTTCTTTTTTTTTCGCGCCTTTATTTACTACATTCATAAAGAAGGTGATGAATAGGCACCTTTGTGTGCAGAATAATGAGATGAAAATGTTATAAGTAGCACATACCTTAGAGGTCTGTACAGCCCCAACACCGCGCATAAAAATGGATGGAAAACGAAAGGCAAACTTGTTAATTTATGTCAGGTTAGGGAGGGTTTGCAAAAATAAATAACACATGAAAATCTTCACGTTGAGCTTGTTTCCGCTAGAAACACTAGGTTAAACCTCCTACTTCTTGTGTGTACATTCGAATATTGCTCAATCTCGGACAAGCCAGAAGCGTTTCTATCAGTAGGGCTCGGAGCACTCCAGATCTAATTCTTCTATGCAGTTATGCGGTTCTACTGCCCTTCTCTGAGGTACGAAATTCACCTGACATGCCATGTTGTGCATCGCACATGTTATACTTGTATGAAACGCTTTAAAATTAGGAGTGCGAGACTTACAGAGAGGGGTAATACGAGTGTCATATTTCAATATAACATTTGGAGTGCGAGTGAAACGAAAGACGTGTGCGTGCGTCAGCTGGGGGGAATTTCCTGTGTGGTTTTGTATATCCAAACGCACCAAATGGCTACTAAATGGATATAAGACTCAGCATGTGTCAGTTTTTAAACCTACATCGAGCTGTTTTAAACACAGTAAACATTCGGAGATTATGCAAACTAGCATATTGCGCAGAGTCGGTTCCTACCATTTTATTATGTGTTGGAGTGTTCAACACAGACCACAACTTATCTTCTTCTTCCTGCTGACAAATTGTTGTACTCTGTTAAGACGATAAGAACAGTGTGATGTCCTTCATACTTTTCAAGGCATTATTTAAGTATCAAATGATAACAAAATGAACCTTTTCGTAGAAAGAAAGCTAAAGCACAGGCTACCAGCGGGATAAGCAAGCGAAGATTCTGGCCGAAGGAAATGTTCTTGTCTTGAGCAAGTATTTTGATGCAATAAAATACTGTGGCGAGGTAAAATACTGTAGCTAGATGATAGTAAACGTCTTTTAAGAGCTTTCTGTCTGCCTTCACCGAAAGCAATGTGCAAGTTACGGAGCGACTGGAAAGGCGTTTGCGCGGATCTTTACAATTTGGATAGAGGGCTGTGGTCAAATGTTTCTTATATGCATACATGGAATGAATAGATCAAGTTCTTATACTTGATTTACTGCATATAAATGTAAACTTAAAAAGAATGTGATGGGCACAAAGTCGAAACACATATTATTGTGCACATACTGATGTGCTGGACACACATTCGACTGTGCACTATAGAGCAAATAGTAAAAATGTGAAGGGCAGAGTGAGAAAATGATCAGTGTCTTCTGAATTACTTAAGATAACATAGAAATAGCTTGTAAAACGGGAATTACCTTGTGCCTTTAGATATACTGATAATTATAAAAAAAATGGGATCTGGGAGAATTATATGAATATCACACTATACGAGGCGCCATACGATAAGTGGCTTATATTTCTGGGAGTATAAACAAGCATCTCAGATGTCCCTCTTTTTCCAACGCTGAGGTATACAGTCACTCTACTGAATATCCTGGAATATCCTGTTAAACAATCGCGGTGACTCTTGAGCTCGGCCTCTGAGGGTGTAGGCGATAATGTCAGTGCATCCCGTCTGCGGTTCCTCTTCCGGCAACTCGTTCGCATTCATGCGCTATGCTACATGCTTAACTACGAATCTCTTTGTTTCCGCCTCTATTGTCTCTCATATATTCAATAGCATTCGATCGTAAGCTGTCCATTTATGTGAAAGACAATTCGACAAAAATGCCTACAAAACCCCGCTTTAACCAAGAATTAAGACGTCACAGCGTACATGGCATCGTCTTACCGCCCAACAATCCTGGAAGGTCCGATTTTCATCTCACCTTCACATCTCAAATGGTGAGCTCAATTTGTAAGGACCTGTTATGTCACGTGGTCTCGTGACATCACACAGCCCACCTACCATTCAGTATCAACCCATGCCACCTGCCATAGCCACACCCGTTATTTGTCGCTCACAACGCAGACAACGCCTGATTTTCTGCAGAATGTCGGCTTTAACCCTATCCCCTTGAAACCAGGCACGAAGTGTATGGAGGCTTCTCTTACTTCATCGCAATCACATTAATTCTACTCGCCGAACATTACCTTTCTTGCACGGACAAACCCATTAGCTTTCATAGCACAACGTTTTGCGGCACGTGGCGAATGACAGAGAGAAGCCGTTCAAATCAGTGCAAAAGTTTTGCAGTTGATCGCATGCGTAATGGAACCCTACTATCGAATTCATAGACGAGTCTCCGCGTGTGGATTCAATTGCGAAAGGATCGCTTTGAATCACGTGACGACGCAGAGCTGACCAACGAAACCGCGCTATATGTTAGAATATTTCTGTATATTCTTCCAACACTGTTGTACAGGTGGCTTGTTACGCAAAACAATTGCCAGAACTGGTCACTCGTGAACAGCGAAATCCTTAAGTCTAATTCAGTCTTCCGAAAATATTCTGTAGTTTGTGAAAGCGGTCTCTCTCACTGGCTCGCGTCGTTATGGGGGACGTTTCAACGCAATAATAATTTTTTTTTTCAAAGCTATTCCTTTTCTTGTTGACCTTCTCCTATCCAATATAGAGAAGATTTGTTTTGTTTGTTTCTTACGTAATTTGTTCCTCGCCTCCGCAAAGCGGCTGCGTCACATAGCTTCTTATGCGAGGCACAACCTGAGTGCTCCGGACACGTGTCTGTGGCACGTGATCTCTTATTGACTAATAATTTGATATGTAGTCTGTTACCTTGGCCTGCTTATTTACAAGTGCTTTCAAAAGTAAATAGAAGGCAATGTTAATGCAAAAATTTTTGTAACCGTCAGCCTCGTTTCTTTCATCGTTGAATAGGTACGCGCCATCTAAATACCATTTATTTATTTATTTATTTATTTATTTATTTATTTATTTATTTATTTATTTATTTATTTATTTATTTATTTATTTATTTATTTATTTATTTATTTATTTATTTATTTATTTATTTATTTATTTATTTATTTATTTATTTATTTATTTATTTATTTATTTATTTATTTATTTATTTATTTATTTATTTACAGAAGACTGCTGGCTTTATTGCAAAGCCTTAAGCAGGAGTGGGTGTAAAATACACTTTGACAAAAAGAAAACCTCCCTGAGGTACACGCAACTCAGCACAAAATACCGAAAGGAACAACATTATACAAAATTAGACGACGCCTGGCGTCAAAATGACCACTGGGGAAAAAAAAAAATGAAAATGTTGAATGCTGCAAAATTGTTACAAATTCCTAAGCGACTCCGTAAATGACTGCACAGTAGAAGCCTCTACAATATTCGCTTTGAGGACATTCCATTCCCGCACAGTACGGGGGAAGAAAGAATTCTTGTATGTTTCAGTGCGGCATGAGTATTCCTTCACTTTTAAAGAATGGTAGGATCGTGTCGAACGACCCGGGACGAGCTCAATGTACTTGCTGCTGTTAATTCCTAATTTGTTGTGAACAATCATGAACATATATTTAAGCCTCTCGCGGTATCTCCTGAGCTGCAAAGAATCCAAATTTGCTTTCTCAAGTAGCATGGTAGGGAACGTCTACCAGGTGTATGAATTATAAATAAATCGCACTGACTTTCTTTGAATATTTTCGAGTGTTTTAATGTTTTCTTTAGTATAAACATTAAAACATGGCACAAATTATAAAGTGAATTAATAAACCTCAGCAATTATGCTTTAGATTTTAAAAATGTGCAATTTTTTGCTTCAGACTGGCCTTCCATTTACTTTTGGCAGCACTTGCACTTCTGTTTGTGTTCGAGAATCTACTGAACAAAATGAGCATGCTTTTACCGAGCCCTGTTTTGAATGCACTATGTTTCGCTAGCAAAACGAACAACATGCACCATCTGCGATGGATTTGCATAAGGAGACCTTATTTTGGGGGTCTTAAACGCAGAGGTTAAGACCTAATCGCATTTGTAAAGGCGGATTGTGAACTGATCCATGTTCCATTCTTGTATGAGAAAAAATGACTGACAGCGGAATAGACAAACTTCCCCCATTAGCGAATTCCCGAGGCGTGTAGAATATGACGAACATTTTGTTTATAGTCATCATATTTTGAAGGCATCCAGTGTCGATTCCCAACCTTCTCGCTTAAACCAATATAAGGTTCTCTTCGGGCCCCATTTTTTGGGCGTTGCAACAACATGCTGGCATACATAGGCTAAATATGTTGGGATTTTCGCTCGATTCGAATCAGCTTCGTTGAAAAAGGGTAATTAAAACAATGTAATTGATGGCCTAGAAAGCAGTGGTTATATATGGTCGACGAGCGGCATACCGTCATTTCACAGCGAATATTGCAAGTGCCAGCACGCTAGCAGTTAATTCTTTCAGTCACTACCCGTGCTAACCATACAGGCCGAAGCTCACATGATAAACTTATCACTCGTGTGCAAACGTCTGCTAGAAAAGTAGTGTCAGGACGCTTTCAACGTGCGCGAAAGAAAGAAAGAAAGAAAGAAAGAAAGAAAGAAAGAAAGAAAGAAAGAAAGAAAGAAAGAAAGAAAGAAAGAAAGAAAGAAAGAAAGAAAGAAAGAAAGAAAGAAAGAAAGAAAGAAAGAAAGAAAGAAAGAAAGAAAGAAAGAAAGAAAGAAAGAAAGAAAGAAACTATGACACATTGCGTAACGAGTGATTATGGGTGGGAAACGAGAGGAGTGTGCGGGAGCAGCGAACCGAACCAAGGAGCGACGCTAGGCGGAGAGCAAGCCGTCTCGTAGACACAATGCAAATGGAATGATTCTTACCTTGCACATCAGCCCGCAGGCATGACAGATGCTCGCAAACATATCCCGATCGTCCGTGCTGAAAGGAAGCACAGGCTTTCGGCATAATTCCGGTAGCCTTCTGTTTAGTAAATGGCTGGAAAAGACTGGCCAGGGCGCGTCACGCGTGTCAGCATGCAGGCAAGATTACCACCTTTCGGTCCACTTGCGTCGACCACGGAAAGCCTTCTCATGTCGCTGTTCGAATGCGTGTCACCAGCGGAATAATAAATCATGGGAGCCGCGATCTGGGAATGATGTAAACAGACGGCACTTCCTGTGACGCTTTGAGGTTGAATACAAAATCAATGTGGCTTTTTCTCGCAGCAGGCTGAAGCTCTATAGGAGGTATTCAAGTGACGCCCCGGCCGCCGTTATTTGATGCTGAGCACAGCTTCAGCAGTGCAGACAGAAGCAGGCAACGGTAAGGCTACTAGATATCCCTGCAGCTTTTCGCCGTGGTTCATGCGTCACAAAATTGCCATTACTGCAACGTAGGCGCATACTTCCTATAGCACCATTTGCCCCCCCAAACTGACCATTTTTTAATGATTAGTTGTTGTTGGGTTTTTTTAACAACATTTCGGAAGCACTCCGTCTCTAAAAATGGCTGTCGTGGCAACTCACTCCGAACGCTGTCGCAAGCTTTATTCTTCATGCGACGGCATCATATAAAGGGTACGTACCACAGAAATGCACTGGCGGATGAATTCATCTGACGTTGATTGGTCGGCAGAGTCTGTGACATCACGAGCTTATACATAACACGGCAGCTAAATGCAAGTGCTCTAGCAAAGGCTTGTGCAGGGTTC
Organism: Amblyomma maculatum; assembly: GCF_055883805.1. Lineage (NCBI taxonomy): Eukaryota > Metazoa > Arthropoda > Arachnida > Ixodida > Ixodidae > Amblyomma > Amblyomma maculatum. The sequence continues at coordinate 320,492,488 of NC_139344.1, read as the reverse complement.
TGACGGCATCCTAAGGGTGATAAAAGTGGCCAGTCAGAGCACAACGGAATGCTTTTGAACAAAGAAATCTCTACAAATGAAAATAATAAAGGCGCACAACTGGTATAAAATCGGAACCTCCAGGTTCGCGTGCGTGCGCGATACCTCCACACCACGGAGTTATTTCGAGCATGGTATTTATTGTGGGTGCGTATGTACACAAACGAGCTGTACACGGCGATTCTTTACAAAGCATGCAGCCACGTGCTTCGCTGTAGCCGTCGTCGTCGACGACGGCTACAGCGAAGCACGTGGTAGCAGTTTGATATATAAGACACGTAGCGGTACATTGCCCAAATCAAGGCAATCATGCGGAGAAGAATGCTTTTTTTTTATCGTGTTCAGGGAAGACAGTTGGGCCAGTTTGTACGTTTTAGTAAATGACTGTGACATTGCAACTAGCGTAGAAAAAGACAAAGGACAGCGAAAATAAGGTACCGACGAGGAAGCACCTCAACTGACGTTTATTCCACACGTAGCATGCGCCAATGTCAAGTGTAAAATTCCTTTACGTGTGGAATAATTGTTGTTGCGCCTGTAGGAAGAAGGAAAATAAAGTGCACGGGCCTGCTACTGACTATGTAGCTGAGCCTCCTTCGCACACCTTGGATCCCTAAAGTGCGATGAGGCGAAAGCCATTATAGCGCGGTGAATCGTAGCCCTCCACTACAGCACCTCTATCTCCCTCTCTTCTTTTACTCTCACCTTCCTCCCTTCCTTTACTGCGCGGTACATGTGTCAGCAAAGAATTGTGACAGATACTGCGCCTTTTTTATCCTGTAAATCAACTTCAAACGTCGCTGATGCCTTCTGTACTAACGCCTCCTAGACATCTGGGTCTGTTTGCTGTGTGGTGCGGCGTTCGAGGAAGCGGCAAACGAAAGGCGCCTGGATCGGACGCCCGGTGGGGTCAGCTTCGTATATGCATGTTGTTGTTATTGTTGTTGTTAAGAGCTTTATTTTTCCATCGATGTAGGAGGCCCACTACTCCCCGCCCCAGGCACGCAGGCCTATGAGACGGAGGCCGGGGCCTCCGCGACTGAAGACGGGCGAAGCGACAGTGTTTCTTCGCGGCTTCAGCCGCCAGGCGGATAGCTTGCTGCTGGTTCGCGGGGTCTAGCTCCGCAGTAGCAGTTCCCAGGCTTCTCTACTATTAATGCTTTTTTTTTTGGCGCCAGGGGAATCAAGGCATTGCCAGATTATATCATCAAGAGTACCCCTTTATCCGCAGGTTTCGCATTTATCGTCCGCCTTTTCCTCCACTTGCGTGTGGAAAAGCCAGACGGGACTTGGGAAAATTCCCAGCTTGCAGGCGCAGCCAAGCGACGGCCTCCTTATTAGCGTTCGGTCCGGTGGTGGCAGGGGCCTTCTGCTAAGTCTGTAGTGTACTAAGATTTCCTTATACGTTTGCAGCCTCTCGTCCATCCCATCGCAATCAGGCGGCTCTTCGGCTGCCCGGAAGTAGAGAGCTCAGGCTAGCTCGTGTGCCGCCTTGTTGCCGGGCGCGGATTCGTGCGCAGGGGTCCAAATAATTCTAATTCTTCTTTCAAGTTCTCCTTTCTCCAGAATTTGGCTGCCTCCTTCGAGTCCCTCCCTTTTTCAAAGTTCCAGACAGCCGCTTGGCTGTCACTAATAACTATGCTGGCTTCCGTTCCAACGCAAGCGAGTGCTATCGCAACTTCTTCTGCCGTGTCTACATTTCGGCTTATAACGGACGCGGCGCCGGTGGATACACCGCGGCCGCTGACGACCACAGCCACCGCCGCCCTCGACTCCATTTTCCCCGCTTTCTTTGCGAGCGTCTCGGCCCTCTTTTGTCTCCTCTCCTTGTTGTACGTATGGTGCATATTTTTAGGTAGCGGGGGCACTATTTTATATTCGCGAAACTTTTGTGGAATGTCCACTTTGTCGCTAGTTCCTCTATCTGACTGCAGTTCCACCCAGCCGAGGATGGCTCTGCCCGTAGTGCTTCTGCTCAATCTTTCTAGTTGCGCCATGCGCACAGCCTCCGCTAGTTCCGTCCAATTGTTATGCACCCACATTTCGAGGATGCGTTCAGTCGAAGTCGAGATGGGTAGTCTCAGAGCCCTCTTCGCGCATTGTCTGATGAGTGCATCTATTCTCTGCTCTTCCTCTGATCTGATGTTTAGGAATGGTGGGGCGTAACATATGCGGCTAGTGATGTAAGCCTGCATTAGTTTCAGAAGGCTTCGTTCCTTAAGGCCCTGACCCGGCGTTCCATCCATTGCGACCCCCCACCCTCGCGACCAACAAAGCAAGCAGGTGGAACTTGTCCATCCACCGCCCAGCTGACCAGAAGGCGCGTTGCCAGAGCGCTTTTGCGGCCACGCAGTCACTGGCTCTTCGCGCCATCGCGTGAAGGCGGCGAGGAGATGCGAACACCCACAAGATGTTCTCTTAGCGCCGATTAAGCAACCGTTTACATCGCAAGTCTCAAACGGTTCTGAGAGTACTAGCCAACCAGGAGCTTGCTTAAAGCCGTTCTCTACTACTACAAAATTAGATATTGGCAATGAGGCAGAATTGCATACTTTAATTAAGCTATTGTATACCAATCATAATATAGGTTTTTGGTTGAAATCCCCCGCGGTCTCGTGATTTGGTGCATAATGTTTTGTCAAGCGACATGTTTAATTTGTGGCCAGCACCTGCAATTCCTGTGTGATCTTCTTGTGGGTATCTAGATATTTTTGTTATTCCCTCTCAGACAGGACTGCTGAACTCGGGGTCGGCGATATCAAGTCGGATCACATTTCCTTGATGTTTAGTAGCATATGCCATACATCACCATCATCATCAGTTATTATATCATTAAAGGCCACTGGTAGCGCATTACATATCAAGGGGGAGGGGGGGGGGGGGGGGGGGGCAAAGCAGTACTTAAAATTCAAACGTTGATGCCTAAACTGAGGCACAAAATATCCAAGGGCTCAAACATCTCCGCCATTTGGCCTTTGCTCTTTAACTGATCCATTATTAGACTCACCCTTACACTCGCTGCAATCCCGGGCTGCAGCACACATTCTACGCCAAAGCCATTTGGGTAACCAAAAGAAATGACGGCCAAGTTGGGACTACCCTGCAGCAGGCGGTGGATGAGATTGGAACCTTTGTACAAACGGTGTGCCTCTCGTGTTTGTACCAAAAATCCAACATTTTCTTCCTTGGAGACAATTCTAACCGTTTATAAAGTAAAAAAATGCAATAATTATTGTCTTCCGCCTACATCAAACGTGTGTTCTGTAGGCCCCCCTAATTAGGAGGTCCCTAAAATACCTATTTGGAGAACGTACAAGCAAACAAACCCCCATAACCTACGCTAAGCTATCGTGCCCATTATGCTGTCTCATGCAATACCATAATCGAAATGTACTACGGCTCCGTAACTTAAACGGCTGTGAATAGATATGCAGGTGGTGTTTAACACGAGTAGGTTGAATATCCAAAACTGGTTGCTGTGAATTAAGACCGCAACAAAAGCAGTCAGGAGGCCGCTGTCTCTGTCAGAATATTTTGAAGGCCGCAGTAGCATGCCTATACGTAAGCGTGAATAGTAGAAAATTGAGGAGAATTTTCCAACAAATTGTAACCTTGAAAGACATTTTGTAAAATGAAGACCACTGCGTCTTTATTTCTGCAACTAACTTTTTTTTTTTTCAGATTCAGGCGCAACTGTTCATTTGTTATCCTTCTGCCTTGCTATGCAATTTTTGCTTTGCTTTTTCGTCGAAATCTCGCCTTTCTTATTGTTACTTCAGTATGATTCCTGATGATTAGGTACCCAGGTTATTTTTATGACTCGCAAACGAACATCCCTCGTGGGGATTATGACGCAAGCTTAGCTGTGAAAAGCCGGCCTATTCGTTGCCTCAGCTGCTCGATTAAACGGCGGTCTCTGTTGCACGCCTCTCAGCTTAGCACGTAAGCTCAGAGAAACACTAAAACGCGGATGGGGAACGGGTCAGCGCTTGTCCATTCCGTTCTATGGCTGGCTGTCCCGCCTCGCTAAGCCAAACGATGTTGCGAGCTCAGACCCGACATCATTTGTTAGCTTCTCTACTTTGAGCAAATAGGGAGCGTTATGCAATCTGGTTGCCATTCACCCTGAAAATCCCTCAACATATTTCTTTTCTCTCTTCATTTTTTTTTCTCCTTTCCTTAGGGCGGCTCTTGAGTTTGGTATACTACTACTGACAGCTTTCTGAGGAAAAATGTTACCGAGCTGCATCTATAGGAACTTCGCCGCACAAAGTAATGTTTCTGTACGCTTCTTTTAGGCTAGCTTTCACTTCATATATCGCCATATTTGTTTCTTTTTTTTTTCATTTCGTGTTCATTATCCCCGATAAACATGTGACTAAGGCAGCCGCAATTAGATGGTAAAACGCACATTTTCTCTCCGATGTTGCGGTATTTGCATATGTAGTCCCAAGAAATATAACTCTACAAAAGGCAGTACTACTTTCTTTCCATCGCCGCCGAAATTATACTCCGCATGCTTATAAAATTAATGATTCTGCCGTTACTTCCACTAACTCTTTTAAATACCTTGGTATTAACCTCACTAGCGATTTATCATGGACGTACCACGTCAACCACATAATAAATTCATCTAACCGAACAATTGGCTACCTTCGTCGTAATCTACGCATGGCTCCTTCTTCCTAAAAACTGTTAACTTACAAAGCACTTGTGCGACCTAAACTTGAATATGCTAGTGCTATCTTTGATCCTCATCAAACTAACCTTATCACAGCTCTTGAATCTGTACAGAACCGTGCTACTCGCTTTATCCTATCAAACTACTCAAGATATTCTAGCATATCTGCATTAAAGCTTCAACTTCAACTTCCTTCTCTCGCTTCCCGTCGCCAAATTTCACGCCTCTGCCTTTATCACAAGTTCGTTCATAGTTCACCTCGTGACAGCCAGCTCATCCAACCTGTACGTCGAACATCCCGCACAGGCCATTCTAACAGCGTCAGCCCGCATCGTGCCCACACTACTACATTCCTGAAGTCTTTTTTCGTGTACACAGCTCGCGACTGGAATGACCTTCCCAGCAGCCTTGCCCTAATCTCCGACCCTGCTCATTTCAAGACTGCCATCGAAGAAGCCTCATCATCTTTGTAATCACTTCACAAAAACCATTGTTAACCGCCGTTCAAGTGCCCACCCCTCATGTAATGTCCCATCTGGGGGCCCTTGAGGTTCTAATCAATAAATAAATAAATAAATAAATAAATAAATAAATAAATAAATAAATAAATAAATAAATAAATAAAAAGAAAGAATATTGTACAAGTATCTCAATCGGTGCCTCAGAGTGACACACGTCACGCACTGTTGGGCAATGGATAATCGCGGTTAGAATCAGTACAGGCATGAAACTATAAATCGCTTTTTTTTTTTGTAATCGCTAAGAATAAACAAATCATTTGGCGCCGGTGCCAATATACAAGCGCGGTCTTTTATGTATTTTCTTTGAGCAGATGATGCAATTTTAAACAGTGAAGTCATCTTTAGAACATGTATAACGGCCGAGGTGGAGCTTCGACTGTTTCACGAAAGAAAAAAAAAAGAAAGAAAGCTCCGAACAGACAACACAAAAGCATCCAAATTCTTCGAAAAAGTGCAGCCAGCAGCCATTTTGATCAGAGCTAACGTAATACCCCACTTTGATTTATGAGCGATGGGGGCCAGAGAGCGTTCTTCCTTTTCTTGCTGTCTTCATGGCGTCGCCATGCAGACGCACGTATCATTTGAGTCGAGAATTATGTATACGCTTGCACCGCCAAAATACACCTGGGCAGTGACGTCGTGAAAGCGCTGCAGAGCTTCTCACTCCGCAGAATAGACCGCCTGTTATGGAGCTGCGATTTACGCGAAAAACTTAAGCCCAGATTTGTTATCGCAACGAATGTTTATATCAGTTATCATCTAAGAGGAGGGGAAAAGCCGCGCTAGGCTTATCCGAGTAGCATGAAGAAAAGCAGTGTTTTATGCGAGAACGTAAAATATGACCACGTGAAAACACCCGATATAAATAAGTGCATACACGACTTAGTGTCTCTAACATCATTGGCCTGTACGTTTACCCTGATGATCGTCCAGCAGGCGTTCTATGCAGTCTCAGCCGTACTGCTAGCTTATGTAAAGACCGAATCACAGCCATTTCTACGATGGCTGCATTGTATTCCAGGATATTATCTGGCGCAGCAAAAGTAGCACTGCTCTCCACAGGTCTTCAGCAGCATTCTCAACAATGCAGAATGCTTGACGGCAATTTCTCGACGTGTGCATCGCAATTGCTGTAATGCATATGTGTTACTTCCTATTTTTATTATTTTCTATTTTATTTCAGTCAGTCACAATTGGGATTATTACAGGAGTGGAAACATGGTAGTCTTAAAAGCAGGTACAATGCAGGCCAGACAACATACAGGAACCAAACATACATAAAACACAGGCGGTTACAGTACATTTTATTTTACATTAGTTTTCACAGCGGTTCTTCACAGGTGCTGGTTGCAAACAAAAAAAAAATTGTTGAAGCACGAGTTGTATCTCCATTCCGGTCGTGCGTATTGCAGCAGTTATGCCACCTCAAAGAAACACAGTTACCACTAGTGTGCCGCAAATACGCGATTGATTAATTGAATACTTTATATGACCAGAATGCTTGGTGTTGCAGAGTTGCCTTGCGGTTGTGGTCCTCGTTTCGAGAGCTCCAGTGCAGACTGCAGTCCTGCGGGCCATGCTAACCAGACAAAGCTGATCTTCTCCGTCCCAGCAAGAGTGCTAAATCTTACTGCTGCGGCTTCGCGTTGTGTGTGATGGATACTGGAGAAGGCTGTTAGCAGCCCAATACCGCACGAAAAAAAAAAAAGTGTTTGGTTTTGTCTCTACACAAGTGGCATAAGGCATATGTCCTCATATATCGCCAGGTGCGCAATAAATTAAACCGATGTTGGTTGAAGCAGTGGCACCTCGGTGGCTTATGCGCCACCTTAGCTGCGAGAGGTACTTGGCTTTGAAATCCGCCACAGGACAGTGGCCTGCGAAGATGGGTGCAAGCATCCTCCGGCCATGAGCGCAGCTTTGTTCCTTATGTCCGCTTGGAAGGTGGTCCGCACTGTTGCGCCCTCTCAAAAGCAAACCCAGTTTTATACACCTGGAACAGCAAGTGTGGTTTCAGTTTTCGTATTCCCATAGAGGGCGAAAGGGTGGAGGTTGGATATCCTCACTGCAAGTTCAAGTTTGTACTTTCTAACGGCGTCTTCCAACAAACGCGCAGGTTCAACTGTCATTACTTTAAGAGGACATTCGAAGGTAGATCAATGGAGTTTCACCGCTGTCCCACTTTTTTTACTTCACGATTATACGATGAACATGAGACGAGTCTGAGCTTCGTTATGTCTGCAATTCTTATTCCTAATTAAGCTGTCCCACTCTGGCTTCACTACGAACAAACAGCGACCACGCATTAAAGGTTATTCCCCTTCAGTAGGGAAATTATACGCACAACTATCGTTCCAGATGACTGGAGGCATGATTAATCAATGCGCTGTAATTTGATGGACACTTAAACTTTGAAGTGCAGTTTCCAAAGAAGTGCAGTAGCTCTTTTCACCATTTTTGTGTAGCAGCTGAATCGTAGCTTGAGGACTCTTTGTTCGCTCGAGAGAGGTGTACATAGCGAAGATTGCCTGTGCCTCAACTCGAACGAAGTTTGGTTTTCATCAATGAATTGCTTAGAAGTCAGGAGTTAGGCTTCTCAGTTCTTAAACTTTTTTCTTGCAATTACTATCCTTGCTAGAAGCTTATCACTAAAGGCTAATTGCTCCGTAAGTCATATGTCTTTACACCTGAATTCTGATGAGTGCTCATATTCTAATTATTTTTGTAAAAGTTTCCGGCTTCTTTTTATGCGTGCCCAACTGCCCTTTCCGCGCTTGTTTACCTTCCTTCTTTTATACCTTCTGTACGGCAATTCAAATAAACAGTTGGTAAACCGGTGAATGTCTACATTAAAATGCTTCCTTTCTTCTGTACTTCTTCCAGGCTTTGCACCGACTTCTTCGCAGCCCCACCAGATATATTCGCAAAATTATTTGTTAAAAGTTTCGCACCAAAGAGAGCCTCTAAGCACGCCAGTTAACATCTCACTTGAGGAAATGAGGCGACTAAATTTCCTGCAGATGACTTCGCCAGAGCGCGCAGAATGGAACAACAAGCATTCCCTGTGGTGAGAACGTGAGTCCTCGTTACGTAGTTACCAGTCCCATCTTCCTGAAATGTGAATTTGCCAAAGAACTGGATTAGCGGAGAGAACTCATCGCTGAGAGCTAACTGCGCCTTTATGAGTTCGCATAACGACCGGAAGTGCAGTGACAAGTAGAGCGCTCATGACAGCATAGTGTTTCAACTTATAGAGTTCCCTCCTATTAATACTGTGCTTAAGAGCTTAGTATTTGTATTCTGGGAACATTTTTTGCCTTTTCCGTATGAAAATCAAGTATATAAATTCTGATCACTGTAATGGGAACTACACTTTAGGTACCGCAGCTTTCACTTAATTGCCGGAGCTCTGAACCTTCCTATAAACGCTTCATAGTTTAATAGTTGTAAGGCGCAAAAAACAAACAAGACACATAGGTAGGTGACAGAACGAAGCGCCAACTTCCAACGGGTTTTATTCCTTGCATGAACGTTCTTATATGGCTTGTCGTCACATGCGCAGGTAGGTCACCTAAAGGTCAGGAACAACATGATAAGGCGAACTCCAGGAATTTCGTTTCAATGTTATACAAAGAAATTGATGCGTCGCTTACGCACAAGTTGCCTTTCTTTTTGATAAAAAACGCTTCCATCAACTCCCTAGCATTGGTATCTTTGCTTTTGTCCAGAATGCGCACATCAGTGAAGCATGGCTTGCGGAACGGGCACTTAATTATGCGCTTAGTTAGATGTGTGCCTTCCTTGTTCTGCTCTACGTTTCTCTAATGTTCCCTCGTTCGCTCATTCAGGCACCTGCCTGTCTGACCTATGTAGGAGTGCCCGCAGGACAGAAGGATCTCGTAGACTACCCTTTCAGCACATTTCACGAACGGTCTCCCGTGCTTTGTTCCGCAGCCTCGTTTCTTGTTCTCTTTATCGGTACGGGAGCATAGCCACCTAGCTTTCTCGGTGCAGAAACGGCGAGCCGTACACCATGGCGGCTGACAACTGTTTTCAAATTATGGGCCCCGCGATGCACGTATGGCACCCCCACTGGTCTTACCTCTTCTCGAGGGACCTCTGGCCTAGCTCTACCAGTACCATTCTTTGTCGTGTTTAGGAGGCATTCCACCACCGCACTCACAACGAACGGGGGAACCCGGCTGCAAAAAGCCTAGCCAACTGGTGATTAAAACTGTCCCGCATTTTGTGAGAGCATGACTTTTTGAGTGCCGATTCGAGGCAAAGCGAAGCAATCCCGCGTTTCACAACTTTTGAACGGCAGGAGTCAAAAGGCAGCAGCTGCTTCTTTGCACTCGGAGAATATGACCAACCGACCCGATACCCACAGAATTCAAGCCTTCAAGTCTCGAACCTGCAATGAGTCATGGTCAGGTAGTTCGTGTGTGAACTCCAGACCTTTTCCATGCTCTCTAAAGGCAGACAAAACGATGTCCACTGTTTCCTTAAGGTTGTAAAAACCTTCTTTAGTTAAAACAATCATACAGTTATCGACATACCTAAAGACTTTAAAAACCTTGTCAATGGGTAAAACTTGGTGCAGAGCTTGGTCAATATGAGATAAAAAGATGTCACATATAGCACCGGTGCCACAGAGGACCCAATTCATATGCGTAACTTCTGCAGAACAAGTTGCTGATCAAAAGTGATAAAAGTAGATTCCAGCTAAAGCTGTAATAAGGTTAAAAAGTCACCTATGGAAATACCGGCTGAGTTCTGAAAAGCAATCGGGTCATTTTCTTCAATGCACTACCTAACAGCGGAGAACAAGGGGGCATGAGGAACTGAATAGAATAAATCTAAAACGTCCACTGAAAAAGCCCTCCCAACATCAGGGTTAGTTTCAAAAATGTCAAAATTTCATTTGACCGTTTCGTCAAAACAGGATGATTGACATGTTAAGTTGTTTCTGCAACGTGCCATTTTCAGTTACAGTAGTTCTAACCGGCATTCTTTGCTTGTGAGTTTTAACAGAAAAAAAATCTTTGAGCGCGCTCTACTATCTCTAATTTGGTTAGTAAGGATGCTCAACCCCACAATGTCATCGCAGCCAACTTCACTTTTTTAGATTTTTTAGAAATGTGAACAAAATTATTTCTAAGTGCCTGGGCTACTCTAACTGAGGTTATCCTCCGAGAGGACTACAGATCCGCCCTCCTTATCAGCTTGTAGTAGACGCAGCTGATTCCTTCTGCAGTACGACACAATACCTTCCGTCGACATTTCCATGTTTCTTGTGGTGTTCGATTAACCTGCGTTTAGAAGGGATTCAACTCCCTCCAGTAGGCATTTTTCTCACTCCTCCGATGTGGCTTTCCATGCAATTCGTCGGTTGATGGCTAATAGATTTTGAAATGGCACTTTTTGCTCCATTGCGTACTTCGGTCCTTTCTTCAAAACATATATCATCTTCTCTGGCAGATGTACATCACCCATTATCACCAATCCTTCACCACCTTTCTTCTTCTTGTCTTTTCTTGCTTCCCTCAGCAAACAATTGAACATGCACGTCCACTGTTGCTCAGTCATCTTTGTGGCCAACTTGGTGATGGATCGAAAGGTGTTCTCAGCGACATATGCAGGACTTCGTGCAAAGCAGGCAATACGCAAAAGGTCATAAAAAAAGGCGATCGTCTTTGTCTGTTCATCTGTCTTTTTTTTTTTTTTTGCCTTAAAACTATTCCATTATGAACCAAAACCAACTATCACAGCAGCAAGTGCTCTTCCTGTAAGTGGCATAGACCTTGCCTATAACTTTATTTATTTATTTATTTATTTATTTATTTATTTATTTATTTATTTATTTATTTATTTATTTATTTATTTATTTATTTATTTATTTATTTATTTATTTATTTATTTATTTATTTATTTATTTATTTATTTATTTATTTATTTATTTATTTATTTATTTATTTATTTATTTATTAACAGTACCGCGGATTCTCGTGGTGCTGTGGTATTACATTAGGGATGAGTATAACGTTCAAAAGCAAGTGATTCAGTGGAAGTCCTGAAATGATTGACAGCGTTGTCAGGCTGGAAATATCGGTCCTGAGTAGTCTTTACAGAGAAGCAACGAAAATTGACAGCAGTCTGTGCTGGAGGTGGATATATGGTTTTTCCCTCCAACTCCCTTCAGTTTTCACATTGTTAATCATACCGTTCATGATCATTATCACTGGGACAAAAATTATTAAAAAAAATAAATTTTCAAAAAGCCCCTGAACGCAAATAAAGCTAAACCCGCATAAAATATTACTCGTTAAAAGTATATGTCGAACATAACAGTGGGCTACGGCGACACTGTCAGTTCTTCCATGTTTTCTGGGTTAAAATAAATCCTTTATAACCATGCATGTTGTGATAGCATGTTATCGGTTATAACAATTGAATTTTTCCACTGAGAGCCAACCTTAAAAAGGATAAAATCAAGGGAACAATGCAGCCGCACTAGCCAAACCATGCTCATAATGCGAAAGCTTGAGTGTGAGCAGCTACAGAACCGACCGACTGACCCTGCGCTGTGAAACTGAAAACTTCACGTTGCCACACACACACAAATGTCGTGCGTGCAGGGAAAATTTACATTCCCTGCACTGAGACATACCGGAGTCTCCTTCGGTGGAGAAGTCACTTCTCAGGGTGCGCGCCTCGTACAAAACGCGTCAATGCATCGCTGCATAAGCACGTGAGCCATACGTAACTCCGGCAGTCGCTGAGGTGCATGCACCTTTCGAGCATCGCTTTTTCTCCCTTTTCGCCGTCGCTGTTTTCTCACTCCTGCAAGCTCATCCAATTTCCCGTCAAGAATTACGTCTGGAAAGCCAGCTTCATTGAGAATGCCCATGACACGAAGGTTCGCGAGCCTTCCGACGTAATGGCCACGGCGTTGTGTCGAGACTTGAAGAAGTCTTGCATGCTGACGATGCAGTCACAAATCAATGAAGATATTGCAGTCAAGGCAATCATTTAAGCTGTAACTTGTGCTGAAGCTACGAAGAACAAGAATCCGTTTAAAAGAGGCCTTATAAACAATAGACTCCTTCCGGGACATTTTTTTTTCTCCAACATATTCTTACTCGGGTATGTGCAGTAGTTAGGCATCCTTCAGAGAGATATGAACGAACTATGTGAACTAATTAAAGCTGGCAGATAAAGAATTTTTCCTCCGAAGAAGTCAACCCTGTAGGTTGTTTTCCAGTCATTCAAAGCTTTGAAGTTAGTCATTTTCCTTTTCTTAGCCCGGTTCTAACATTTATTGGTTATAACAACGATATTTTCACCCTGGAATTTCAGTATTACTATGAGTGGAAATTTTATTTTCCACAAGACATGACACTTTTTGTTCTGGTATCTCTTTTTCACAATTTTAGTTCGTATTAGGGAGTATGGGCGTAGTCCACTCAAATTACTTTAGCTCGAGTGTTTCGCTTATATACAGTTCACGCAAAGTAGAGGCACTTGGTAAAGTGTTCTCGAGTGCTCGATATTGTAGAGTCCCTGACGCCAGGAATGTGTAGTGAAGTGCCGAATCCCATTTAATAGCAGTGAAGAGCGTTTTACTATCGAGCAAGCTTGGTAATGCAGATCAGGAAATCGGCCTCTTTGGGGATCACAGGAATTCAATTACAGGGCAAGTTTTTCACCTACTCTCTTCCACTACTATAACAATGACCCTCGTATGCCCCCGTGGGAAGAAAGCTACTCCCACATGGTGCAATTATGTGTGCTCGAGTGGAAGAGCTTGGTCCATTAGCGGCCGCTCGCATCCTAGTTTCGTGATCCAACTTACCGGTTCCGGAACCATTAATTACGAAGAACCCGTAGCCAAGGAAGATCAGATAAGGGAAGAAACGAAGAAGCGACGTGCCTGTGAGAAAGACGTGGCGGCGAAGTGTAAGGTGCTTGGCGTTCCTTTTTCATGCATTGTGCGGATGAGCACCAGTCTAATTTGAGAGTGACATCAATGCACAAAATTTCGAGAATAATCAAGTGCCAAGAACATATCGTGTGTCCTTGGGGACACGGTGACAGGAGTACGTCTTTTCCTCAATACTGAAGGGTGCGTTATCCCAGAAAGTTTGCATTTTGGATACAAGAAAAGCTATGTCTGTGCAAGAGTGATTCTTTGAGCTGACATTTTCTCTAATCTAAAGTATCAGTTCTCTCTTTCAGGCTTCATACGCGTCAGTATTTGTACACGTCTTCTGTAGTTGTCAAACCTACCTACATACATATTTTAAGAAGATACTATTGCCACTAGGCTGATGACGGTAGCAGTTGTAGTATTGACTGGGCCGTGGGCCCTGGACGTGCCTCGAAAAGACGACAGAAAATTTTGACTACAACGCCAGCGTATTGCAAAGCGGGCTTTTCAATATCATGGGCTCTCTCTCTCTCTAAAGGTGCATACATACTCATAGGGCTATCCAAAGGGTGTTCATATCCGAGCTAAATTCTATTTTAATGATAAAAACATAGTGCAGCGTAATAGTATACAAGTGCTTGCCTATTTAGGAACACTTAATTTGCCGCTTAACAAAGCTCCGCGGAAATAGCTGTCACCAGGCTGAAGCATAGGTTTGTAGGTCTGATCACTGCTGACCAAGATAGCGTGCAATATATTTTCTCATGAATTCACCAAGCTACACGCTGAAACGTACTAGAATACTTTGATCTTTCGCACGCTACATAAACACATTAAGAAACGGAAGTTTCGGAAAGTGAACTAGGTGGCGAACCCTCAGATTGCTACCCAACGTTTCGACAAGAGGCCTTCTCTTCTTCTGTATAAAGCGTTCTTCACTTGTGAGATTATATACGCTTTGAGTTCACAAAAATAAAACCAGAGGAAAGGAGAAGAGAGACTCAACGATAAACGAGTATATGTATATATCCTTGAACATGGTATGCCTGAAGTGAAAACCTACGGTCCATTGACCTGAAAAAGAAAATAAATATTTTATTTGTCTACCTCGCATTGTAATTTCCCCTACTACTGCTGCGATTAACCATTTTTTCCCAGGTCATTGGACCACAGGTCCGTATTTCAGACAAAGCCATCTCCAAGGAAACATTCAATCCTTCCCCTATCACACATACTATGCCCTGCTTTTCTTCTTCGGAAGTAGCAGTGCGTTCTGCCAGAGATGAACACGCTGCCCAGACGAAGACAAGACTTCTTGTCGAAATACTGGCTTCCGGGCTAAACCTGCCAACTCGTGTATCTCATTTCACGTGGGAGGGTGATATCAGAATCAGCCTGCCAAGACCTTTGCATTCACGTTATCCCTAGACCACGAGGCACCTCCATACTTGGTTAAAGCCAGCCTTTTCGTCACCCTAGCCATAAAGCCGTAAAAGCTCCGGCCCCTGGCCCTATAGAACCACTATTGCTTGTTGGACATTCCTGCCTTCAAAGGAGCTAGGACGAAGGGACTACATCACTGCTCGCTTCGAGACTTCATCTGATTTTCCAACAAAGCAGTTTGTGCACATGGGTTCAGGCATGGATGAGAGAAGTGATAGTGGAAACAAATTTGCGTTGAAAGCAATTGCTGCATGGAAATATCCTTGTTCTCACAGTTCTCATCTAGTCTCACGACTGAACCAAAGGGTATCGTTCTGAAGAGTATATACAAACGGCTCCAACACAATAACGTCGTCATTTCCATATATTTTCTTGTTTATTGGTTTCCAAAACAAGAATTGTTTCTGATATGTGTAAAATTGTGTTCGTTCGTGACATCAGTGGAGCTCATGTGGATACGACAAACGGCTGTTATTTTTCCGCTTTATTACAAGTGCGGGTTTCTCTCGCTGTCCTCGATGCTCGCTTAAAAGGAAAAAAGAGGAGGCGCACGGATATAGAAAGCCTCAGGGCAATAATCTTGCACAAAACGGCATAAGTGGATGAAAGCACTCGAAAAAGGGCGTTCGGTTCTAACGAAGAGTTTATTTTTCTTAGTTTTAGTCGTACTTTCCTTATCCTTCATGATTTCCAAACCTTCCCTCTTTTTCGAGTCCTTGGGCTGCTTCTGAAACTACGCTGCAGCATCTGTGAACTTCCGAGATGAGAAGAATTTGTCTTCGAAAAATTGAAGAAATCGCTTATGGAGAACCGGATTGGCCGAAAAAAAAAGACAAACGGAAGATAAGGCTTATAGAGCTAGCCAATAACGATCCTGCCTAGCTGTGCACAGTTTGCTTAGGTGCACTCGTGGAAAGTCCACTCGAGGAACGAAATATTGTGCACAGATTGATTTTCTCGAATAAGGCAGCTTGTATTTGATCCATTCCCTGAACGGAATATTTCACCAGCCCACTGCCCGCATTTCTCGGAAATAATTGGAGGTGGTGTTTGGGTTTTAATACCTTTGTTTGTTTGTTCGTTTCTTTGTTTCTGTGTGTGTGTGTGTGTGTGTGTGTGTGTGTGTGTGTGTGTGTGTGTGTGTGTGTGTGTGTGCGTGCGTGCGTGCGTGCGTGCGTGCGTGCGTGCGTGTGTGTGTGTGTGTGTGTGTGTGTGTGTGTGTGTGTGTGTGTGTGTGTGTGTGTGTGTGTGTGTGTGTGTGTGTGTGTGTGTGTGTGTGTGTGTGTGTGTGTGTGTGTGTGTGTGTGTGTGTGTGTGTGTGTGTGTGTGTGTGTGTGTGCGTGCGTGCGTGCGTGCGTGCGTGCGTGCGTGCGTGCGTGCGTGCGTGCGTGCGGAGCCTCAATTCAAGACAAAAGAGAGAAATAACTTTACTAGCACCTTACATGAAGACTGGCCAAATGATGAGAGAGAACCCGAGAGATATGTCGGAAATGTTCTCTCAGGGCGTCAACTGTTAAGTAGGTATTTATGGGATGTTCCTGTGAAATTAATACGGTAGCAGTTGTATAGGCACATTTCGGCAATCCTAGGGAGGTTCGCAGAGCTCGAGCTTAATCGTATAACAAACAAATGAAGCTATGAAATAAAGGGCTTTACTGTTAAAGAGTGTGTGCCTGAATGGTCGCCCTGTTTTTCATTCTTGGTGGCAACACCAACATATCTTTCCCATAGGAAAGAGAGGTTGATATAGAATTCTGTATTCGCTAACTATACATGGTTGGCATGTAATTATTAGTGGTACCGTAAGGTTAAAAAATAACAAGAAAAAGATGCGTCTGAATCTGATAAGTAGTCCCACGTCAAAGTAGTGCGGCAGGCTTAAATTTATTACATTCGGTTAAATTTTAATATGAATGACCGGTCAAAGATCCTCTTTTTGCTCATGTAGAGCAGGTTTATACGCTACAAAAATAGTACACAATTATTTACGTATGCTATCAAGCGCCAAAACAGACCGTGCAAATGAGAATTAGGTACAAATATTGATGCGACAAAACCTCTACGGAAGCTAAGTCGGCGTGCAGATGTTACTGCCTGTGTATGTATTAAGCAACGCCTTCGAAAGCACTGCTTCTTTATGTCCACCCAAACACTATATGATGGACTCGCGACTCGTATTTGGTGCGTGCAGAAGCCATGTCCTCCGAAGACTTAGACGTGGGAAATGTCTCCACTGTGTGCAGGAAAATACTGGCAGGCGCGGCCAGTACAAAAGAAGGATGGGAGTCAATCCGAGAAAATTTACTATGGTCCACGCGTGTTTTCAGTTCAGTTCAGTTCAGGCGTTCAGTCGTGTCCGACTTTTCGTGACCCTATGGACCATGTCACGCCACGCTTTCCGGTCTCTCACTATCTTCTTAACATCACATAGCTTCATCTGCAATGCCTCGAGAATGCCATCTAACCATCGCGTTCGCTGCCTACCCCTTCTCCGGCGACCCTCAACCTTTCCCAACATCAAATCTTTCTCCAGCGACTCCTCTCTTCTCATCAGATGACCAAAGTAGCTGAGCTTTAACTTTAGAATTTGACCCTCCAATGAGCAGTCAGGGTTTATGGTCGACAATATCGACTGATTTGATCTTCTGGCAGTCCAAGGAACTCTTAAGAGTCTTCGCCAGCACCACAATTCAAACGCGTCAATTCTTCGGCGGTCAGCCTTTTTCACAGTCCAACTCTCGCATCCATACATCACAACTGGAAAGACCATAGCACGGGTTATACGGATCTTGGTTGGCAGACTAATGTCTCTGCTCTTTACTAGGCGGTCAAGGCTAACCATTGCTCTCTTTCCCAGAAGCAGGCGTCTCCTAATTTCATGGCTGCAGTCTCCTTCCGAGGTAATCTTGGCGCCCAAGAACAGAAAATCTGTCACAGCTTCCACTTCTTGTCCATTGATGCTCCAGGACTTGATAGGGCAAGACGCCATGATCTTCGTCTTTTTAATGTTCAGTTTAAGCCCAAACTTCTCACTCTCTTCTTGTACGCGCATCAGAAGTCTCTTGAGTTCCACTTCACTTTCTGCCATTAAAGTGGTATCATCCGCATATCTAAGGTTGTTGATACGTTTTCCAGCAATCTTCACTCCAGCTGAAGACTCGTCCAGACCGGCCTTCCTCATGATGCACTCTGCATATAGGTTAAATAGGCAGGGCGACAGTATGCAGCCTTGCCTCACCCCTTTCTCAATCGGAAACCAATCAGTAAGACCATGCCCAGTTCTGACTGTGGCCTCTTGCCCTTCATACAGGTTCCTGAGGAGACAGATGAGGTGAATTGGAACTCCCATCTCTCGGAGAGCTTGCCACAATCTGCTGTGATCTACGCAGTCAAACGCTTTCGCATAATCAATAAAGCAGAAGTAAATGGGTTTCTGGAACTCTCTTGCTTTTTCCATGATCCAGCGAAGGTTGGCAATTTGGTCTCTAGTTCCTCTGCCCTTGCGAAACCCAGCTTGCACGTCCGGAAGCTCCCGATCCACATACTGCTGCAGCCTACCTTGCAGGATTTTTAACATCACCTTGCTAGCATGCGAAATAAGCGCGATCGTGCGGTAGTTGGAACAATCTTTGGCACTGCCTTTCTTTGGAATGGGGATGTAAACTGACCTCCTCCAATCCTGTGGCCACTGCAGGGTTGTCCAAATCTTTTGACATAATGTATGCAGTGTATTAACAGCGTCGTGGTTGAGGTTTTGAAGCAACTCAGCTGGAATACCATCAATTCCGCTTGCTTTGTTCTTAGCAAGGCTGGCTAAGGCCCATTCAACTTCACTTTTCAGGATGCCCGGCTCGAGATCAGTAATCACAACCGTCCTATGTTGGGATTGCACATCCGGGTCCTTCTTGTACAGTTCTTCTGTGTATTCCTGCCACCTCTTCTTTATCTCTGAGGCTTCAGTGAGGTCCTTGCCTCGTTTGTCCTTTATCACGCCCAGCTTAGCACAGAAGCTTCCTTCGATATCTTTGATTGTCTTATACAGAGCTCTTGTGTTTCTTAATTGACTGTTGTCCTCAACTGCTTGACACTGTATGTTCAGGAAGGCATTCTTATCTCTCCTTGCTATTTTCTGAAAATCCGCATTGAGAACCTTGTATTTTTCTCTTTCCCCCATACCTTTTGCCATCCTCCTTTCCTCAGCTATTTGCAAAGCCTCTTCAGATAACCAGTTTGCTTTTTTGCATTTCTTTTGCTTTGGAACTACCTTAGTAGCAACTTCTTGTATTATATCACGAACATCAGTCCACATCTCTTCGGGCTCTTTGTCTTCTAGATCTAATTCTTGAAATCGATTCCTCACTTCCACAGCATATTCTAATGGAATCTGATCCAGATCATACCTGAAAGGCCTTCTAGTTTTCTGCGTTTTCCTCAATCGAAGCTTAATTTTGGCAACAAGAAGCTGATGATCGGTGCCACAATCGGCCCCAGGCCTTGTTTTTACTGCTTGTATAGCGCTTCTCCATCTCTGCCGGCAAATAATATAATCGATCTGATTCCTGTACAGACCGTCCGGTGAAATCCATGTGTACAGGCGCCTCTTGTGCTGTTGAAAATGAGTATTCGCTATGGTCAGGTTGTTTTCTTGACAGAACTCTACTAGCCTCTGCCCAGCTTCATTTGGCTCACCAAGACCGAACTTGCCTGTAATTCCGGATATTTCTTCACTCCCGACCTTAGCATTCCAGTCTCCTATGAGAAAAACGACGTCTGATGATGGGGTGCGGTCTAAAAGGCATTGTAGGTCCGCATAAAATCTCTCAACGTCAGCTTCTTCAGCAGCAGTGGTCGGTGCATAGACTTGGATAACTGTTATGTTGAAAGGGTGACCTTGGATCCGAAGTGAAATCATTCGGTCGTTTTTGGGGTTGTACCCTAGCACTGCTTTGCCCATTCTTCTGTTTACTATGAGAGCGACCCCATTCCTTCTCTTGGATTCGTGCCCACAATAAAAGACATAATGGTCGCCGGAGTTAAATTCTCCCATTCCGGTCCACTTGAGCTCGCTGATACCCAAGATATCAATGTTCAATCTGTCCATTTCTCGCTTGACGATATCCAGTTTACCTTGCGTCATAGATCTTACATTCCATGTTGCTATGTGATATATCTCCTTGCAACATCGGACTTTCCGGTCGCTTCCCGACACATCCACAACTGAGCGTCCTTTTGGCTTTAGCCCAGCCGCTTCATTCGTCCTGGAGCTACTAGGAATCGCCCTTTGTTCATCCCCAGTAACATGTGGGACGCCTTCCAACCTGGGGGGCTCATCTTCCGGCGCCATATCGATAATGGTATTGTGACTGGCCATAGGGTTTTCTTGGCAGGAAATACTGGAGTGGGTTGCCATTACCTTCTCCAGTGAATCACATTTTGTCAGAACTCTCTGCCGTGACCTGTCTATCTTGGGTGGCCCTACACAGCAGAGCTCACGACTTCATCGAGTTTCGCAAGCCCCTCCGCCACGACAAGGCAGTGATCCATGAAGGGGACGCGTGTTTTACAGGTTTATAAAAAAAAAAGCGTATTTAAGTTAATATTAACAATCAGAAATTACCTACCAGCACAGTCTGAGGCGTAACCAGCACGCAAAATAACACGCCTGCGAAAAGGGATCTTTATTTTTCTCTGTACTTCCATCAATTTTTATGTATAGGGCAGTTTTCGGCACATTGGCGAAAGCTGGCAAATGAGCAAAATACGAGATTTTTTTAACTGTTCACACATGGTTATCTTAATTCCTACAAGAGATAAGTCATTGCGGTTTGTGCAGGTCGATTGCACTGCAAAGCGGGCATTATGTACATGATTATTTACTGAAATTAACTCATATATTTTTATTTTTTTTTCTTGGAGGCATCATAATGAAAATAAAGACCATCACTATAAAAGCTGCGTCCAGTTTTTTTTTTTTTTTATTTATAGGCAATCAGTTCAAAATATATTGTGCCAAATATATTAATTTTAAATTCGCAAAGCTGCCTTCCTGCACTTCATATTTTTAAAACAGCATCACTAAGCGTGGTGTTGTCACGAGAATCACGTTCACTGCTTCTACGGCTTGAAATAGACAAAGCTACGCTATTTTAAAAAATGTGCGTTGCGGGCAACCAGCTTTACGAGCAAAAAATGCGCATTTTTGCCGTTAAGTATTTATAAGTGCATTGCTGATCATGGAAATTTAAAAACTGGACTCACATTTTATGTGCACGTTCTTCATTTTGTTAATGTGAAATTGGCCTCTTGAATCAAGAATAGAAATATCAGCAGTTAACTTTAGTTAATTATTTCCTTAATTGCTAGGCTCTATCGCGTACATATTATCTGCCTTGCTGTGCAATCAAACTGCACAGACGGCACTGACGTATCCTTAACAGGGTTTGAAATAACAACCTGTAAACAGTTATTAATACACCCTGTATATTTCAAGTTTACCTAGCTTTAAAGAGCCCTGAACAAAGGTTGAGGTGGAGTCTCAGTTCTCAAGCTTAGCTAACGTTTCGAGAAGGGGATTTGTCTTCACCTGGGCCAGACGAATACAAGTCCCCTAGTCGTAATGTTGGCTCGGTTTGAGAACTGAGGCTCCACGTCAACCCTTGTTCAGTGCCCTTTCATACTGTGCAGCCATCTTCCCCCCGTTATATTCAAGTGCAATTAGCGACATACATGATCGCATCTTAGAATTCAGAGAAAGTTTTCATTCCTAATCTCAGGAGCTTATATGAAAGTAAATGAGTCAGCGTCTTCAGTATTGTTTCCCTTCAAAACAACGTCGGTAGAAACAAAGCTAAGCATTTTCATAAATGTTAAGTATGCTTCACCTCTATACGACATTGATCAATAAAGGCGGAAAAAATGTTTGAAACTTTTTGTCATGGTCGTAATTCGGGAGATTTATGCTGCAAAATATGTTCCCGCAGTTACACCAGCAATACCTGTATCTGAGGAGCAGTGGCGTGCAGTGTCACCTCTTTTGTTTCATTTCTTTCTTTTTTTTTTCCTTTTCACGGCCAATGACGGGCTCGGGTAAGCAGGCAGGGCGCAAAAACCAACTTAACGAAGTATGAAATTTTCTTATACTAGCACGTCCGCGGCGTACTCGCGGCCACTGCACAAAGCCGTGCACCAAAAAATTTCATGCACGAGGTATAGCGAGCAAGCGCATGTTTTCATTTTTGTTTATTCGCACAAACTCTGCTGTCAATGTTTCGTTGGCTGCCCCCAGATTTTCAGAGGAATCCTAAGCCAAAACTATAGAGGCACTATTTTGAATGCAAACAAATGTTTGAGTGGTCCCATTGGTGAATTTGACATTTTTGCTTAAAAGTATAAAGAATGTTTTATCTCGTGTCTTTTTACCACATCGTTGCAAGTGTGTGCCATCTGTGGAAGCTGCAACAACTACGTCATAACACCCACTCGCTGACGATGTTGTCGCAGGGTGAGGCAGATCTCCCAACCACCTGCATCAGGGCTCTTCCTCGTTTGCTGACAAGTGACTCTATGTCATCCATTGGCCGAGAGCGATGTCAGCGGCGGAGTACGAGAGTCGTCTGCTTCTGGCCGCACGCTGCAACACAGCAAGAGGCAACGCTCGAGTTCCCATTTTCTGTGACAACGGCTGTAACTAACCTCACGTTTGACATCCCACATGTAGCGACGGAATTGAGAAATAAATTTTTTGCGTTCAAAGAAAAATTTATGGAGGGCGAGATGAGAACCGATCCCGGCACCCTTCGGCCCATGAGCCATTGTGATACGTATGCGCGACCTGGTTAAAGCGTGGCTTTGTAGCAATGCCATGTGGTTGTTCACTTGTGGTAGCTTCCGAATATATGCTGAAATACATGCTGATGAGCAAGTGCGAAATTAAAGAGGCCATAAATAAGAAAGTAAACACCATCTCGCTAGCATGCGTCAAATCATTGAGTTGTTGGAGATTACAATCGGCAATTTAAGTTACTGATTAGAAGAGCCATCTCGCAAGCATGCAGAGGCACAAAATTATCTGATATTAGAAACAATCGATTATGTTATCACGGTATGCTTGGAGCGCGTCGGGGGTGCATGCTAGTGAGGGGTGAGAGTATGCAGGGGACGATCAGCAAGAGAAGCCAGCTGACCAATGTCATTAACGCAGCCATGTGATAGCCTTGAAGGCGACCTTTATGTGCTCTCCAAATACTACGTAGCGAAAAATATATCTAACGTTTTATCGAACATTTGCATACCATATTTCTACAGCGATAAGCTGCTTATAAGGACCGCATGTTCACCGACAGTCCAAAATAAAAATGAAACACATCCTCGCCGTATAGAATTAGGACCAGTTTTCTAGCCCCTTGCCTATATTTCTTAACCCACAGTTGACGTCAGTCTTCCCAAGTGTTTATACCACGACGAGGAACGGGATGCATGGACGGACGCTTATATTAGTGAAATGTTTAATGATATTATGGGTATGGCCGTCATCGTAGGTGTACTCATATATCAGAGTGAATAAGCTTTTTGCTACCATGGAAAGAAGCCGGAAAGAACTAGTGAACTTATCTATTTCTTCGACATCTTTTATTTAGCGTCTTTTTTTTCTGAGACATGGGCTGGTAATCAACTAAATTTTCTTAACATTATGAATAAAAGTAATCCAAATAAACAGACTGCGTATCCTGTTTTTTGCATAGACTAAAACATTTCCGATAGCGCCATGGCGATGTATACTTTGCAACGCCAAAAAAGTGAGTGATTATATATATATATATATATATATATTTTTTTTCAAGGTCACAAGTGCATTGTTAGGGTGGATGGTGGCTGCGACCTATGGCGCAAGGGTAAAAGTCAGAACTGTTGGACAGCGGCCATGCTGTCTATAGAGATGATCAGCGTTTAAAGCGCTCTTTCGCATAAAATGCGTCTCTTCTGTTTAAGCACTAGCTTTTGTTTTCTTTTTCTATCGTAACCGTGCATGATCCTCGACCGCCACGCAAAAAGTTGTAAACGTTTTATAATTCTTGATGTCATAAGGGCATGCCTTCTGAGTACTTTTTCATGCTCATTTTTTTTATTGGCAAAATGATGATTTCATATAGTGCCGATAGTCTCGTCGGTCAGGTATTCTTTTTGGAATTTATAATGGTTAGACCGGAAAGTAGTCCATTGATTTTGACTAGAACATAAATTCAGTGGTGGCTGTGGGTTACTTTTTATTTACTATCGAAGGAGAATCATTCCGTCCTCAAACACAGAGCTACAAATAGGGAGTTTATATACTGTTCTTCCAAAAAGCAAGACGCAAGAAGTGTATTATTGAAAGCACCAAGTCTGACAGCCGCCCATAAAAAATGCATACTATAAATGTATTGGCGTATAGAAACTATCGGACTTGATTGAACTATACCCAAAGTGGTACTAATATTTCTGTCTAAAATGTATAAAATTAACAATTGTTTACTGCTCACACCTAGGCTTAGCTTATACAGAATTATGAAAGGAGGCATTGCCTATTGCACGAGATATATTACAGTGTTCTTTATCTCTCGCACAAATGTACAGGAAGGAATAGGCTTAAAGAGGCGTCCATCTTCATCAGTTAGCAGTCGTTAAGAGGCAGATGAAAGGTACAAAATTAATTGTTGGCAGTACGGTATGAATTGTGGTACGGAAAAGCCTTAGTCAGATGACCAGAATATAAGCAAGAGCAACTGAAATTCGTGACAAACCCTCGTGTCAAACTAATGGTAAGTGGACTGAAGTATTCTCATTGTCCCTCTGATTTATTTAATGGTGAGTGCAGAAAAATTCGCAAAATTTGCATCATCTCATTTTTGACAACAAAGCCTGTACAGGATTATTCCATGACAAAGACACCAGAGTTTACTCTCTACCCTCTTCTATTTCAGTCATGCATTTTTTTACTCTTCAGTGAACCAACAAAAGTAACATCGCCTAATAAGTTTCGAAAACGAAAATGCTAGACACGAGAAAGCCCTTATTTTGCTTTAACTTTTTTAATCCGACCAGTGCAAAAAAGGCTATCATTAGAAAATTGAAAAAAAAAAATATCAGTTATGTTACATCTACGCTGAAACATCTCAACTAATGCATACAAATTATGCTCACAGTTGCACAGCGAGAAATGCGCAGCACAAGTTTTTCTGCGCTGTTTTAGGTCATACTTTCTGCCCAAAATGCAGCCCTTTCACTGTTTCTTGGAAACTTTGCGCGATATTCATTCGCTATATGAGATCGTTAATTATCTCTCTACCACATGAGCGATTTCAATAACAAGTTTTTACTAGAATTTATCATAATGCATTTTAGAAAAAAAAAGTTCAAAAAGAGTTTTTTGGGATCTTTTCGCTTACAAATGTCATATACAGTGGTTACTAGTTTGACTATGATATGTCACCCGTTCGTTAGCAAGGCTTATTGAGGTTTAGCTTAGCCCTTTTTATTGTAGCATTTCCAGAAAAAAATGAAAGTATTGCGCTAAATGTGGTTTGGCAAGAATCATTCTAAAACCAAAAAAAAAAGGGGGAGGGGGGGGGGGGGGGGGGGGGGCGAAGACACAAAATACTGTCTTTTCAGCGCAAATATACGCGAGCCTTAATATTGCCCGCCCAACGCTGAATTTTGCTTGCATATGCTGATGCCAGGCTAGAATACTCTTCTGTAGTATCAGCTGGCGGGTTCCCCGAAGGCTGTCTGAAGTTGTCGCTGGCATGTTGTAAGCATGAAATGTTTGCTGAAGAAAAACTATTCAATGTTTTTATGTTATGTTAATTTATTCCAGTTCGCCAACACAGCGCATCGTGGAAAGAAGGTTGTCCTTGGCCTCCAGCTAATTATACGCCGATGTGTATTTGTGGCGAATGAAAATGATAGTTTGATGAGGCCAACAAAAGCAAGGCACTTACTTCTCTTTTTCGGGAAACACCAGACATTGAGTAATACGAGAGCAAGATGCTGCAAGGACAAAGTATATCGAGGCAACTAATGGTAACGACTTATTAGTTTCTTTCATGCCTAACCCACAGTCTGTTCCAGTGTGCCTGCGAAGCACACAAGATCCCTACTGGTTCCTAGCTGCAGAATGACGAAACTCCCAGAGATTCGGTGATGGTGGATGCAAGAAGGGAAATTGCCCCTTGAGAAAGCATGCCTTTACTTGCGGCCTAATGGCCCCAGTGGAGAAGAAAGTTTTGGGACAAAGTGGTGGAGCCCTTTTGTAGCCTGCAACAACACCAAAAAAAAAAAGACAAAAAAACCAATTCAAAGAGGAAGACAAATATACACACTCCTAACCGACGTTTCATCCGAATAAAACTGCTTTTTTATCCTTTCTTTGCCCTGCCGGTTTCGGCCACCTCTTTTTTACTGATGCCAGGCGTAGCTTTGCCTTGCTTTGTTTTGTCGACATTGCATCAAATTATTTGCGGGAGAAAAAAAAAGTGATTTATTTATCGGCCACAAAGAGGGAATTAAGCTGCTTTAGGCTTCTCCGCTTTACCTAGGCTGTAGACTTTTCGCTCTTGTTGTATTTGACAGGGAAGAAGGTGATTTACTGTCCTGCATTCAGCTCATGTGGATGTCTGGAGCCTCAGCACTGTACAGTAAACTAAGATTCCTTGTCATCTTTCTTCTCATAATTGGACGTTGATTTGGCGCAAGGTGCGTAGAAGACTGACTTCAAGACGATGGACAGATGGCACAAAAAAGAACGCTGGCACTGAACTTCGCAAAGACATATCAGTAACATTACAGAAGGCTGTGCACACAGATAACGCAATGCTTTCTTCCAGCTACTGGAGGTAACACAACACTTAATCCCCAGTTGCCAGAAGGGACGTAACAAGAGATGGGTGAGCTCACTGTTCTCAGTTCAGAGATTAACAAAAACGGGGCGCGTCTACCTCACTCGGCGAAGCATGTTCAAGAACTTATTTATTTATTTATTTATTTATTTATTTATTTATTTATTTATTTATTTATTTATTTATTTATTTATTTATTTATTTATTTATTTATTTATTTATTTATTTATTTATTTATTTATTTATTTATTTATTTATTTATTTATTTATTTATTTATTTATTTATTTATTACCCTTTTCAGGCTCCAAGCAAGGCAGGCATGTATCAATAAACTTAAAAGATATGGAACAATGAAGAGAAATGTGCATAAAAAGTGACAAGCGTTATTGAACTACGCGAATGAATGGCCTTTTTCCCATCGGATTTTGTCCGCGATAAAAAAAAACGATCAAAAAAGTCAGTTTTCGCAAAATATGGTGTTAGTGCATGTGAGGATGTCGAGTAGGTCGAGTGGTTAGAGAAGATAAGCACTGAAAAGGCTCCAAAGCTAAATTATGGTTAGGCAAAGAATAACAAAAGTCAAGACGGTGTTTTATTCGTGCTTCCAATAGTTCATTATTTTAGCCGTCATAAGCTGAGTGAGAGAATCGGTGTTTTTAAACTTTGAATTTACAACGCGAACAGCTTTTCTCAAAACCCACTCTATTTTGTTAATGGATCCCACACTACCCATGCGTATTCAAGCTTTGGTCTTATATATGCGTTATATGTCAACAGTTTCATGCTTGGAGGAGAATTTCTAAGTTTATGCGTCAGAAAACGCAGCTTTCAAAACGCGGACGAGCATGTGTTATCTATCTGCGAATTCCAGGAAGCATTGTTAGTCATTGTTACAGCCAGATGTTTGTAGCTATTAACCTGCTTTAATGCCGATCCTAGAGTGTACATGTGATTTAGTGGATACTTGTTATGTATTACTTGGAGCGAAATTGCTTTTTCAGTATTAACAACCATAGCAAACTCACTGCACCAATCAAGCACATTTTTTTTAGACACATATCAAGTTCTGTTTGATCCCCAGTAGAAATAATTTGATGAAATACCATACAGTCATCAGCAAATAAAGTCCGCACATTAACAATATCATTTATATAGTGCTGAAAAAGTATTTCCTTGGGGCACATCAGAGGTGACTGGGAGATAACTGGAGTGGCACCTATGAACTAAAACCAACTGAATCTATTTGTAAGGTAGTCTGTAATCTATGATACTAAAATGTCAGGAAGATTTATGTTTTTGAGTTTTTGAATTAGTTTTCTATGATGAACTTTATCAAAGGCTTTTCTGAAGTCTGTAAATATGGCATCTATTTGCCCACTGATATATATTGTTTTAGCAAGTATGCATTATTGTAACTAATTGTGTGACTGTGGAATAGCGCTTTCTAAATCCATGCTGAAAATCGCTTAATACAGAGTGTTCCTCAAAAACATCACTAATGTATCTTGCAATAATGTGTTCCAACATTTTAAAGTATGCAGAAGTTTAGGAATTCGGACGGTAATTTCTGTATCAGTGAGCAGTTGGCTATTTTAAATATTTGGACTCTAGCGGTCTTCCATTCAATTGGAAGTTTTCATGACAGCAGAGATTTTCTAAACAGTACAGAAAGAAATTTCGCAATAATTTCGGCATAGCGCCGCAAACCCATATTCGGTATGTTATCTGGACTAGGTGGGCTTTTAGCTTTCTGTTCTAAAAGTAAAGCAAATGAGCCGAAGTAGCTAATAAAGTCTACTTTTGGTACTGGAAAGTTTGATGCGTTCTGATCATATTCTGAGCGTGTTTTGATAAGCACACTGTGAAGGTTAGCGGTAAATTTTTGTGTGTGAAATGTCAATCGGATCAATGGCTGTATCTCCATTCACTGTTATTTTCTCGGTATTCTTCTTGCTGTCGCCCAAGTAATTCCAAACTTTACTGGGGTCATTTTTTACACAACTAAGTAGCGCTGTGGAGAAGTGCAAAGCCTTTGATTCCCGTACTGCGAAGATACTTTTTAAGCCTGTAAATAAGACTTGACTGCTTCTTTTCTTTCTTTTTCTGCTTTCGGCACATTTCAATTTTCGCTCCAGCTGAATAATCTTACGTGTCATCTCAGACGTATGTTCGCGCGCTCTTTTGCACTTATTTGGGACAAAGGTATTTAGACAGTATTTACACATTTTGACAAATCGCTCTCACAGCTTATAGACATAATCACTTTCACCAATACCGGATAAAAAAGTTTCTATATATTCAATCACTACAGTGTCATCAGCCAGTGAACATTCCTTTAAAGGGCGCACCTGACCCACTTTTTTGTTAAAGGAACAATAGTCTTTATTTTAAACAACGCCATAGTCTTTTTTATAAACTCGAAATTTTTGTAAGGGAACAGATATGCTGAGAAAACAATTTGAAGGTGAGTCACGAGCTAACCTGCGTCTCGGTCCTCAAGCTTTCTAGTTGGCGCTCGAAAATTCACGAACCGGCCTCGCCGAGGAAGCCGGGAGGGAAGGACTCAGACCATGCGCTGGTACACACGCATCGGCGCCCGCGCCCTCGAGTGCGTCAAAGTAATACTTTCGTCTTTTTTTTTTTAAGTGAGCCCGTAGTTACTACGCAATCGATTCATTGGTATTACTTTTTCGCTGATAGTAATAATAGCTATGCAACAATCAACGCTGTGTCAAAGTCAAAATTTTATCTGCATTCCGTGTCCAGACGTGTCTAAGCAAGTAGTCATTTGAAAAGCTTCGAAAATTCATTGACCAGGAAAGAAAAAGAAATTACTTGATTTGAACTTTCGAGTCCATGCTGAAAGCGCAATATTCTTATTGAGCTGCATCTGTACTGTACATTTATGTAGGCATAGCCCACCTGCCTAAAGCGGGCGGTAAAATGAGGTACAGGGCGCATCGTCTTCGCGAGCGGTTAGCACGTGAACATCAAGCGTATAGCATGCACTAATGCTCGATAACTTTGCGGCATGCGTTTTTGGTCAGTGTTAGCATGTGAATAAGAGCACCAAGTAACGGTGGCTGGGCCTCCCAAGCCACTTTGGCACACTGCCTTCTCCCGCGATCTGCTCGTACTCCTGCGTGGATGTATAACACGGGCCTGTAATCATCTCCGCTATGCTCCACTTGTCGGTGTGTACGGGGTGTAAAATATTATGCTATGTGCTGTTCAGAGTGCAATGAGTAAGTGTATGCATTGTTCGCTTCCATTAGGAAAAAAAAAAAAAGGAGTCCCTCGCGGTTCACTCCAAAACATCGCCTACCCGCGTGAAGACCAATCTTTTACAAAGAAGGCCTCCTAAAACTCCTGCAGGACTCCGAACTTGACTCTGTATGAGGACAGCTAGAGTGCACTATGCACTGTCTTCGTCAAAATATAGAGCCCAGGAGATACGCTTCTGAGTGTCTTCATGTGCTTGTAATGCATTTCTATTGTTCCGAATCTCTTGGTGATGAGATGTTTTTGTCTTACCCTCTCCATTGGGACGAACCTCAACTAATGCTAAATCAGCGCCAGTTCACAACTCAGAAGCAGTCGTCCTGGGCTATACATTTTTGGCAAAGGCTGCACTATCATGAGTGATTGCATACATAGCAGTGTAGATGAGCCAAGCCTTAAATATGTGCCTGATTATAGATCTTATTTAACATTTAAGTGTCGCTACCCTGGATGAATGCCAGCAGCATAAGCCAGGCTACTCCTATTTGTCGCATGCAACAACCGAAAACCTGAACCCGCATCGTCTGTGTTTCATGAATGAAAGCATTCGTGTAGCCGGTTGGAATTTCCACCTTGGTCTATATTTCTACTCTTACCGTCCTCTTGCAAGAATATTGCAGTTATTCACTTCGAACCTGTAAAATATCATCCAATGAGAACAGGAGGAGGGTAACATTCCGAAACAAAAATATTGACTAAAATGAGATTAAACTGAATGTAGACAGGTTTCTCAGTATCCTCCTCTAATGGGAGTAATTTTATGCATTTTGCTGTAATCGCAAAGGCAACGGAACGAAAGAGAAAACGTATAAGCTATCTGCTTACAGCACTGTGACCACTGCATTTTAACTTCTTACTTGCCCTTGTTTCGCCCTGTGCGGCATAGCCTGTGGGGTCTTCACGCTGAAGTCGACATGCCTCGAATTCAGCGGCGCGCTGCAGACTCTTCACACCGAAGCAACCGTTGCAGCCTGATATATCCAGTGGTACTAGCAGAGGCATTTTATTGTTCTTTACTGTTGGTTGCCTGAACATATTATATGTCCTTCTGTTGCAGCTGCGCTGCACGCTATTGCTACACCTGATGATTCATTCAGATCTCCCTACCAGGTGGTCAGAATTATTGCTTTTTTTTTTCTCCTTTGATTATTTCCCTGCTTCCTTCTTCCTTTAAGGCGTGGTTGAGATGTGCATCGCAAAGGGAGGTAGTTACGACGACGCTCCTTTCCCAGAGCCTATTTTGCCTAATGCTTTCCCTGACACGCTTTTCTCCCTCTCTCTACCTAACCCTGAGGGCCCCGCCAATTCCTTTCCAGGGAATGTGCTGGCACCTCTGCATGCGCAATGAGAAAGGGGATAGCGCGCAGATCATTTCTAGCAAGCGCCTCCTCTCAGAGCTGCGATCGAAGCTGATCTTCTGAAACTGAGACGAAGTCTTCAGATCCCAGCAGCTGTCGGCGCAAAAAAAAAAAAATGAATGAAAGAACTCTTGTGACTGCTCGGTAGCCGAAATGAGCTGTCAAACATTTGCATTCGTGCGGAATTTGAGGCTTTTCTTTTAGAACACGTTTAATGTGCCATTGCAATCAGGTGCTACTTTTTACAATACAGTTCGGATATGAACAAGGTGAAGGCCGTAGTCTGAATGACAGAAGGGCACGCAAGTGGTAATTAATGGAAATATATTTAGCTTCGGGGACACGTGTGAAGAAAAAAAAATTATTCCCTTGATTTTTCTCGCGCAATCACGGATTATAATTCTCTCAGTCCTACAGCACCTTACACCAGCCAATTATCTAAATCAGTAGAGGCACTCAACGCATTCATTTACACAAGCAAATTTCTTACGCAGGATCGCTAGCAAGTGCGTTCCGAGAAATAATTCCCTTCGGTGGCTCCCTACGCAAAGCAATTTCCACGTGAAGCGCGCCTTTGGTAAATGGCTAAAACTAATTCTTGTAGACCGACACTTCCACTCCCTTTTCCACAAGCGAGCTGCCCTACAATGAACGCACACACTAAACGTACATTTGTTTGAAGGTCTCAAGCAATACACCAGCCAATTGTGACCCACAGCAATGTAGGACCGCCGAGCAAACAAGAAGCCTTCAAGTGGCGCAGAAAAGTTATATGATGTTTACTCATAGGTATGCAAAGCCTATTATTTGTTTCATCAAGCAATCTAAATGTTTGTAGTTGGGAGGGCTTAGTAATAAAAATTCAAATTAGTCTCAATCCGATCCCGTTGGCACACTAGTGCATGCAGGCTTGAACACGTGCGCCTGAGCAAAGTGTAAAGTCCTCAGAGAATAGCGGACGCTGTTCAGAAAGCTCTCAGTTGAATAATTTATCCGGAGATGCGGGAAGAGAGTGCTTTCCTCTCCCGCCTAACGTAGTCTGGGCGCTCATATTGTCGTGCCTTCCCGCACAGACTTGACCTAGACTTTGTGTGCGCAGTTGAGATTAGGCAAAATGATCGAGTTAAGGCCGCTGCGCACACCTCAGGAGAAAGAATGACGTACTAGCAGTTATTGAGTTTGTTTGTTGTTGTTGTTTGCCACATCACGCCCCTCATGAGAACTAGGTCCAGGAAAAATATCTGGACAGAAAATGCGTATCGGGTAGTTGACCAAAACTTTATTCCTTCGTGTCAATATTTCTGTAAATGAAAGTGCTATTAAAGCAAAAATAATTTTAGTATCTTGCCGCAGATGCTAGCCTGTAAAAATATTAGGCCGCTAAGTGTGCACGCATAGATGTTATCAGTGTAGCCTTATCATCATGATCATCATCATCGCCAGCAGCCTGACTATGCCCACTGCAGGGCGAAGGCCTCTCCCATATTTCTCAACCTGGTTCTGTGCTAGCTGCATCCACTTGACCCCCGCGAACTTCTTAACCTCATCCGCCCACCTAACTTTCTGCCACCCCCTGCTACGCTTTCCTTCCCTTGGAATCCAGTTTGTTACCCTAAGCGACCATCGGTTATCCTTTATTCGCGTTACATGTCCTGCCCATGCCCATTTCTTCTTCTTAATTTCCCCTAGAATATCAGGAACTTGAGTTATTTCTCTGACCCAATAATAGCGATAAATCGGCGCAATATTAGGCTTAACAACTTCATACAATGCAGCCGCAGATTTTGGGGAGACGAAGTGAACGTTGTCGTCAAGAAGCACCCGTGTGTCCCTGTAATGCACAGAGGCAGGCTGACAATTTGCATTTCTCCACTGCTTTCTCGTCGACATTTTCTGCCGAA
Source organism: Amblyomma maculatum (assembly GCF_055883805.1). Taxonomy (NCBI): domain Eukaryota; kingdom Metazoa; phylum Arthropoda; class Arachnida; order Ixodida; family Ixodidae; genus Amblyomma; species Amblyomma maculatum. Next base: position 320,459,459 of record NC_139344.1, on the reverse strand, counting down.
TACCGCTGTAAATTCAAACTAAAAGAGACACAACATTTGCAGAATTGATTTATTATGTCTGCCTAAAATAGGACTTCACTTTTGAATGCAATCCATACGTTCTAGCACATTACAGAACGTTACAGAACAAAAACCAATTCTCTAAACAATGGTGCGTACCAAACCGACAGCTTTGTGCCTTTCTGGTTTCAAACATGCGTGCTTTAATCACTTTGAAACTAAATGTTATGACCCATTTTTTTAAGTATTACTAGTAATATAGCTTTTATGCGATGACTCTGACGTCTCATTTCATATGTACCGTTATAAGTGCCTTACATACTGAACATTTTAGGATTATGTCATTCGTACACTGTTATAAAACATGTACATAAGGGAAGGCGACAGGCAGCGAATATCTTTGTGGACTGTTTTACTGACTGAAGAGATGCAAAGCGCTATCATAATATGCACCACCTACCACGGATGATATTCGATTCAAGAAAATGTTTTTCGACTTCTCGCTTTAATTCTTCAACGCTGCCCCTTCCGCCCCCCCCCCCCCCCCCTTTCCCATCCCTTCCGCATGAACAAAAATAAAGATTGACTTATTTCTCCTTCCTCCTCTATGAACTCCTTTAAAACACTATTAAGGTGGATTAGGGCATTTCCGTTGACAGGCCACCAATCTATGTGTTGTATTTCCTCCCTATCTTTTTTAGGCCTCTACAGAGGGACATACTGCAAATGAGGAGCCGTGATTCGCTCTCTCTCTCTCTTGCTCTGGGCCCGCGTGCATGTGTACACGCCTCGTACAGTTTGTGCGTTCGTTTATGGGGTTTAACGTCCCAAAGCGACTCAGGCTATGAGAGAAGCCGTAGTGGAGGACTCCGGAAATTTCGACCACCTGGCGTTCGTTAACGTGCACTGACATCGCACAGCACACGGTCGCCTTGCATTTCGCCTCCAACGAAAATCGGCCGCCGAGGGCGGGATTTGATCCCGCATCCTAGGGGACAGTGGTCGAGCGTGTCGTGACGCTGGGGCTACGTCGACCCGGCCTTCACTTGGTAGCGTGCAGAGACTCGGGGTTGAAGTAGGATTGAATCCTCGAAGTTGGTGAAATATGTACAAGCAGGTTTAATGGCACTTTGAGAAAACTTATTTACAATATTTACATGAACAAGAAGGGTATATTAACAAAATGACAAGCGTTAAGAGTTCATAGCGAGAAGCGACTGGATGAGCCGTTTACCCAGGGCTCAGAGCGACATTTCGTGCTCTGCAGCGTCCTTAAAACCCCCCTATGTCCAGCCCCTCTCTGAAGATGTTGACCAACCAAATCCAGGGCACGCCCCTCAGGTATCGGCATCCAATCGAACACATCACTGCACTGATGGTCTGAAGCACTGACTGGTCCGGCATTCATTCGTTGGGCGTGATCACTTGTTGGCGGGAAAAACTTGGGAACGGCGAGGAGAGGAGGTACATTTCTATTCTTCAACAAAGAAACCACAGGCTGGTTCTGAAAAGGGGTTTTACTTCTCAGAAACCCGAGTGCACGTGGCGCCGCATAGGGCTCCCAACATTGTCCCTTTTCGACAATTGCAAATCTTTCCTGCATTCCCGGGAAATCACTTAATGGCCGTATGAGTCATGCTCCTTTCTTGTCCTGCACGTCAGCGAACATGTCACTCTGTCGTCTCCTTTGGATAGGAGGCATTCATCACTGGAGGATAGCACTTCTCGACTGGAAGGGTGAACAAAAGAAAGAAAGCACTTCCTGCTATTTCCCGCAGGGGGACGTTTCTTTGTGTTTTTCCAGACGTTCTCTTGACAGGGTCAATTTGGCATTTGCAGGTTGTCCACAAAGCAAAACAGGCTTACAAAAACAGAATTCCTGGAAACAGGCTCACTTAGAGCCATTGGACCATCACCACATATTCACAAAACTTATCCATGCCCACAGGCGAACAATAGAGCGCGCAAATGCGGATGCTTGGTCGTAACAGCCTCCTCCCCCGCCAGAAGAGACTCGGAGGGCAGCAGTCCCAGCTGCTGCATGAAGAGACGACTTAATGGCCTGCACGTGAACGCTTGAAGCTCGCTGTTGCTTGTCGCGTTGTCTTGATTGTTGTAGGCCAAATCGAGCTGTCTGAAACTCAACCACATGTCGAAGCAAGCACTCGGCTCCCGTCTGAAGAGACCAGGTTAAAAGAAAACTGCCATTGTTGTTCGAGAAAAGCCCACTCTCAAGACGTTCAGGACCCACGTATTCCTAGAAAACCAAACGTGCTGCTTTACATAGCCACACATATACAAGCGCACGAAAAAAAAAAAAAACCTGATTATCAATTTGGATACATGGTGAGGAACATCTCGGACCGCTTAGAAAGAGCGGCTAAGCGCGTCCGCATTCCCATTTAACTTCCCCTTTTTGTATCTTATTTCAAAATTGTACTGCTGTAAAATCAAGCTCCACCTAAGAAGGCGACTGTTCTTCGATGTCGCAGTTTGCAGCCAAGCCAGGGGACAATGGTCCGTCTCTACGGTGAATTTGGCCCCTCCAAGATAGCACTGCAATTTTTGAATGGCCCATACAATGCAAGCGCATTCTTTCTCTGACGCGCAATAAGCCCTCTCTCTAGAACTCAGTTTTCTGCTCAAGTAGAGCACGGGGTGCTCATTACCGTCGTCATCTCTCTGGCAGAGAACAGCACCTAACCCTCGATCACTGGCATCACACTGGACCGTGAATTCTCGGCCATAGTCTGGAGCTCGCAATACCGGACGGCTAATCAGCACAGCCTTCAGGTTTACGAAGGAGGCTTCCTTTTGTTCGTCCCAGACTACATTTGTCGGTTCTGTCTTGCGGAGAGCGTCGGTCAGAGGGCTAGCCAAAGCTGAATAGTTAGGGATGTAGTGATTGTAGTACCCAGTCAGACCCAGGAATGCTCGAATTTCCGTCTTCGTGCTCGGCCGCGGGTAGTCTGCTACCGCAGAAATCTTAATCTCGCTGGGTTTCCTGAAACCTTGACCTACATTGTGACCCAAGTAGTCCACGGTCGCCCTTGCCAGGCAACATTTCTCGGCCTTTACGGTTAGTCCAGCTTGACGCAAAAGGCTCAGTACAGCTCTTAGATGTACCATATGGTCCGCCCATGAGTCGGAAAAAACCGCAATGTCGTCTAAATAAGGCACCGCGAATGTTTCACACCCCTTTAAAACCCTATCCATGAGTCGGGAAAAACAAAATGGAGCATTTTTGAGCCCGAAACTCATCATTGTTGGCTGGTAGCTGCCCGTCGGAGTGACGAAAGCCGCGTATCTGCTGGCGCGTTCAGTGAGCGGTACTTGCCAGTATCCTCGAGTAAGGTCCAGCGTAGTCACATATGCCGCTCTACTGACCTGTTCTACTCTCTCCTCAATATTCGGAATAGGATACACTTGATCCCTGGTGAGAGAATTTAGCTTTCGGTAGTCTACCACAGGCCTAGGGTCTTTACCTGGAGCTTCTACTAAGATCATAGGCGAAGCATAATCGCTTTCCGAAGGTTTTATTACTCCCAATTCCAGCATGCGAGTTACTTCCCTATCCAGAATTTCTCTTTGCCTTGGAGAAAATCGGTAGCACCTTGATCGCACTGGCACGTCTGAAGTCAGCTCAATATCGTGCTCAGTCAAATCAGTTCTGCCTGGCCTGTCCACGAAGCAGGCCTCAAACTCTGTTATTATCTCGCCCAGATCGGACAGCTGGGATTTCTTTAGTTCTCCTCTCTGCTCCGTCTTTTTGAGAAGCTCCTGAGCGTTGCTTCCTTTTCCGCTGAGGCAAATCAAGTTGTCCCCCATCTCCTCGGGAAGGTTTAACGTTAGATTTACCACGGCTTCCCTCTGCACATAAGGCTTCATAAGATTGCAATGATAAATGCGCACTTCTTTACGCCTACCGGGAATTTTCACTGCGTAGTTAGTGTTAGAAAGCTTTGCAACGACTTCAGCCGGTCCTTCCCACTGTACTTCGAGCTTATTCTGCCTTGAACTTCTCAGCAACATCACCTGGTCCCCGATACAAAACGTCCTTTGACGGGCTGTCTTATCATAGTACACCTTGGAACGAGCCTGGGCTGACTTCATGCTGGCCTCAACGAGTTCCTTAGTGTTATGTAAGCGATTCAAGAGGTTCAGAATGAATTCTACTACTGTTGGGTCTTCTCCGCGCCCCTCCCAGGCTTCGCGCACCATTCGCAAAGGTGAGCGCAGTGACCTTCCGTACACCAACTCGGCTGGGCTAAATCCAGTGGATTCGTGCGGCACTGACCGCAAAGCGAAAAGCGCTGCAGGCAGGCAGGTATCCCATTCGCGCTTGTTTTCATAGCACAGTCCCCTCAGGACTCGTTTGAGAACAGAGTGCCATCTTTCTACGCTGTTGCTCTGCGGATGATGGATCGAGCTATGCACTACCTTAATGCCGCATCGCTCGAGAAATGAGGTGGTCAGGACACTCGTGAAAACGCTACCCTGATCACTTTGGACCTCGGAAGGGAATCCAACTCGTGCAAACACTGACAGCAGCGAATCCACTACACTCTCGGACGTCACCTCGCGCAGCGGAACAGCCTCTGGAAACTTTGTGGCTGGGCATAACATAGTGAGGATATAACGGTACCCTGACTCTGTCACAGGAAGTGGCCCAACTACATCTATTACTAACCGGTGAAACGGCTCGGTAATGATTGGTACTAACACCATCGGAGCTTTCCACTTATCTTGCGCCTTTCCAACCCGCTGGCACGTGTCGCATGATCGTACAAAATTTTCCGTGTCCTTAAAACATCCAGGCCAATAGTATTCTTGCAACAGCCTCTGCTTTGTTTTCCTTATTCCAAGGTGACATGACCACGAGCTGCCATGGGAAAGTCGCAGTAAGTCTCCGCGGTACTTTTGGGGAACGACTAATTGGTCCCGCTCTACTCCGCGCTTATCCTTGAATAAGCGATACAGCACTCCCTTTCTCATCTCAAAAGAAATGTTCTTTGCTGTCTTAGTGGCGCGGTGGCGCTCTCTTATCTCCTGTATCTTGGGATCATTGGCTTGCTCCATAGCTAAGTCCTCTCGAGTTCCACCTAAAAGTCTCGTGAGATTACTAGACACTGGCGGCAAGAGGTTACTCTCAAGAACGTCCTCATTCCGCGTCTCATCAAGCTCACTTTCAAGTTGACATATCTGAGATGCCTCGCTCTCAAAGTTTTCTGACCTGCTATCTTCCGCATTTACCACTGTTTTAACTGCCGTTTCCTCCGCTGTGGATTTTTCTGGAATGAGCAGTGTAGCTAGTTCTCGCGCCTTTGAACGTGTTAAGGCTTGCACAACTCTGTCTCCGAAAAGGATGCCCCTCTTTCGCAGCAGCATGTCCGATTTGTTGGAGAACAAATACGGATAGCACTTAGGAAGCTTTCCTGAAACGGCAGCCTCGGTTGTTAATTCGCCGAAAGGGCCCTCGATGACCACGTTCGCGATCGGCAAGCACACACTCTGTTCCTCAACTACCTGTCGGATCCATGCACACTGTCCTGTATAGTCGGAAGGCGACACATACGCCGGATGGACAACATCCATCGTTGCGGCCGAATCGCGCAGTACCTTGCAAGGCTTCCCGTTGACTACTAGGTCATGCAGGTAGGGTTCTAAAAGCTGCATATTTTCATCGCAGTCCCTGACATACGAGAAAGCAATCTTTTCTTTCCGGCAGTTGACGGCAATGTGACCCTGCTCATTACACCTAAAGCATGTGAGCGGCTTCCTAGCCTCAAGCTTATTCTTTGTGTTCTGCACGTTGGTCACTTCCCCACTTTTCTCACTGCCGTCCTTTCTAGGGAATTTGCCTGAAGAAACCTTCATTTCTTCGTTTCCAACTCTAGCAAAGTGCCTTTCCTGACGGTTTTTCACACTGAACTTGGGATTGCGGGGCCTATCCACTGCTGGGTTGCTGAATTGTCGGCGCGAAGCATACTCCTCAATAAGTTCGGCAGCTTCAGTTGCCGACTTAATTTCGCCTCGGTCCTGTAACCAATTTCTTTCTTTTTCTGGGAGGCAGTTATAAAACTGCTCCAAAAGAATTCGCTCGACTACAGCGTCCCTATCACTGTAGGAATCTGTGCTCTTTAGCCACTCGCCCAAATTGACTCTTAAATTGTACAGGAATTCAGGGTAACTCTCGTCCCTGGACTTAGTAGCGTTCCGAAAACGTTGTCTGAACGCCTCGGCGCTAAGCCTATACTTTCTCAGAAGGCAAGTTTTGACCTTCTCGTAGTTGTCCGCGTCCTCCTTGCTCAGCCGCGCGACAACCTCCGCTGCCTCGCAGGGCAGAACCGTCAATAATCTCTGAGACCAAGTGTCTCGCTGGAAGGACAGTTTTTCGCAGGTTCGCTCAAAGTTAGCCAGATACAGACCGATATCCCCTGATATCACATATGGCTGCATGTACTTTGACATCTTGAAATCTGCCTCCTTGTTGAGAAGAGGTACCGCTAGCTGGGGACAATTGCCCGACCTCTTGCTCAACTCTAGTTCTAATTTCCGGAGCTCAATTTCTTGGTCCAGCTTTTTTGCTTCTCTTTCACGCTTCTTTTCCTCTTTTTCCCACTCACGTTCGCTCTCACGCCTCTTTTCCTCTTTTTCCCGCTCTTTCTGCTGTCTGAGCTGCTCCTTTTTTTGACCGATGAGGTTCCATGCTTCACTGAGCTCCTCATCATCGGTTCCCAGATCAGTGATTGCCTTTATAATCAAGGGTTTTCGTGCCAAACCACTTGTATCAATTCCCAATTCCTCACACAATTGCAACAGTTCCGGTTTCTGCAGCTTTTGTAGGTCCATGATCGCTCCGAGTGTCGGCTACTTCCAAAACAACAGTGCAAACTACCAAACCTAAAGGCGTTTCAACACTTTTTACCAGTTCTAAAATCTAACCCTGTTCTAGAACCTGGTCCACATCAGAAGAAAAGCCAAGCACTCACCCACACATGCGATCGATGTTCCGAGCTGCTTCTTGTTGGCCGATTGTTGCGCCTGCTTGTTGCTTGAGATGCCACCTCCGATCACAAGGTGTTGTGGCTTGTAGCTTCAGATCCACCTCCAATCACCAGATGTTGTAGCTTGTAGATTCAGATCCCAACGCTGGTCACCAGTCGTTGTGCTTGTAGATTCAGATCCCACCGCTGATCACCAGTTGTCGTGACGCTGGGGCTACGTCGACCCGGCCTTCACTTGGTAGCGTGCAGAGACTCGGGGTTGAAGTAGGATTGAATCCTCGAAGTTGGTGAAATATGTACAAGCAGGTTTAATGGCACTTTGAGAAAACTTATTTACAATATTTACATGAACAAGAAGGGTATATTAACAAAATGACAAGCGTTAAGAGTTCATAGCGAGAAGCGACTGGATGAGCCGTTTACCCAGGGCTCAGAGCGACATTTCGTGCTCTGCAGCGTCCTTAAAACCCCCCTATGTCCAACCCCTCTCTGAAGATGTTGACCAACCAAATCCAGGGCACGCCCCTCAGGTATCGGCATCCAATCGAACACATCACTGCACTGATGGTCTGAAGCACTGACTGGTCCGGCATTCATTCGTTGGGCGTGATCACTTGTTGGCGGGAAAAACTTGGGAACGGCGAGGAGAGGAGGTACATTTCTATTCTTCAACAAAGAAACCACAGGCTGGTTCTGAAAAGGGGTTTTACTTCTCAGAAACCCGAGTGCACGTGGCGCCGCATAGGGCTCCCAACATTGTCCCTTTTCGACAATTGCAAATCTTTCCTGCATTCCCGGGAAATCACTTAATGGCCGTATGAGTCATGCTCCTTTCTTGTCCTGCACGTCAGCGAACATGTCACTCTGTCGTCTCCTTTGGATAGGAGGCATTCATCACTGGAGGATAGCACTTCTCGACTGGAAGGGTGAACAAAAGAAAGAAAGCACTTCCTGCTATTTCCCGCAGGGGGACGTTTCTTTGTGTTTTTCCAGACGTTCTCTTGACAGGGTCAATTTGGCATTTGCAGGTTGTCCACAAAGCAAAACAGGCTTACAAAAACAGAATTCCTGGAAACAGGCTCACTTAGAGCCATTGGACCATCACCACATATTCACAAAACTTATCCATGCCCACAGGCGAACAATAGAGCGCGCAAATGCGGATGCTTGGTCGTAACAAGCGCCATAACCACTGCGCCACCCCTGCGGGGTCCTAGTGCACGATGTAGAATATCCTTAACTGCTCTTTTACTTGCGTTACGCAGGTTCTGGGCTTAACATGGATACTAATCTATTTGAATGCATAATATTGGCACCGAGGTAACAGAAACATGACTAAATTTTGAAGCAAAAGACGCCGGGGAATGCCGGAGGAGTAGGTTCCGCCATCTGGTGGGTGCATGATTGCCGTCTCTGTTGGGCTATGTATCTTGGGATGCATACATGCGTGTCATCGTGGAGTCAGGAAGGAAAAGGTGGCTCTAAGCCTGAAGTCTTGCTAGTTAGATAGAAAGCCACACGGCCTCACTCTCTAAGGGAGAAGAGAACTCTGGTTTGATCTTCTGTATGTGAAAAGAGCCCATGCTCAGGTGCCTATGCCTAAACGGTGGCTAAATATACGGAAGGCAAATCACTGATAATTTTGAGGTTTTGCACACTTCTGGTCTTTTTCAGCCATTTCTTCACTCGTGTCCATTTAGCGATGTGTAGAATCCTAAAGAAGACGAGGGCAATGTGAAGGGCATGCACGGATGCGCAGCGCTCCCGGTCTTACAAGAAATTCACGCGAATGTATTGGGTATGCGATTCAAGCAGTAAATTTTGAGTTTACATAATTATAAAATTCAAATTGAAGAATGGAGTACGTCTCCGCTCCCAGCGCCTATGCAAGATTTAGTTTGAGCTTAATTATTTGCCACAGTACAAAGAAACCCCTGAAGAGCTCCCTCAAATGTATAAGCTAATGAATGCATAATGTCCATATAAATACCCGCTTGGTCCTCTCGCCTCTAGCCCATCCTTCGCTTGAATATATGCTAGGTTCTTTTTTATTTTTTTCTGCTAAAATTTGTCTTCTTGAAAGCTAAATTGTGCACTAAATTTTAACTACATCAGCTGTGCTCGGACCTGTTCAAATACAGATATCTGCTTCGCAGACAGATCATTTCATCACAGTTCTCTTATATTCCCACCTGTTTCCTGGCCCACACTCTTCTAGTGGGGTCCCACACATGTTTCCTTTGGAAATAGCGTTTTTACCTAAGCCGCTGCCCCAAAATTTATAAAATGCGGGCTGCATGCATGGCATATGCGACGACTCGCGGGCAACGCGACAAGACCGAGATGGTCAATGCTGTAATTGAGAAGACCGCTGAATGGCTCTTCGATCGGGTATACCGTTTGCCCACTCTCCGTTAAAAGAAATCTATTGGATTTCATCAGATATTGATTTGCTGCTTCCTGGTATTTTTATGCTTCGAGACCAGTTGTGCCTTAAACCTTGATTACGAACTCAACAGGGAAGATTGTTAGGCATAGTGGGAATAGATGTAGTGTTTTTACACATTAATTTTGCTAAAAAGAAACCAAAGTTCTGAAAAGCAGTTAAAATATTCAGGTGCGGTAAGGAAGCAAAAATAAGGTTCTTCAGTTTGCGTTGGTGTTTTCATTTTATACTCCCTAAATATACGACAAAACATTTTTCTAGAAAATACCGATAGATAAAATAAAAATACAAACAATCATATTTAAAGCAACTGATTTGAATATCAGAATTAAAAAGAACGCATGCTTGGTTCAGGAAAAAAAAATAAGCAAGCTAACAGAAATATTTATGCGATGTATTGATCCAAGAAATCATTCAGAAATAAGGACAGTCATATCAAAATCCTAAGGAAAGCTCAATGCAAATAATACCAATCAGAGAAAAAAGGAACGCTGGACACGGGAAATCACTTGATTTCGTCCTCTTCTAATTGCCTCTACTGGCACTGGACACTCAAAGTAATGAGGCTGCAGCAGGGATGAGGTGTAACATAACAATAAAGAAAAGCACGTTGCGCAGAGTACCGCGCAGGATTTATTTCACTGCTTTCGCTCCTCTGTATCCTCTGGTAATAGAGTTTTACCGCCACCATGCATCCCCACTGCTTTAGCGAGCTTATTTACGGATTTTTCAGTATGAGCATATATAGCTCCGAAATAATCAAGAAAGACGGGGACAGTCCTCATTAGATCTTACATCTTGTGGAAAAATGCTTACGCCAAATTCGCCAGTTTCGTAATGTCCCCGGAAGTAAACTTGTTGCCGTTGCTATATCTCTTTCTCATTTCGTTTCCGCTAATCTTTTTGCTCCTCCAGATTTCTTTAACCAACATGCTTGACACCGCCAATGCAAAAGCTGTAAGGAAACAACTGCAAATCCTGCTGAAAGAAAAGCGCCTGCGCCCAGTCGCATGAAACGGTGGCCCAAGCACAGGGATGTGATAATCAGGTGTGACATATGCTTCCTACTGCTCTCATTTCCATCCGCCTCGAAACCTTTCAAGCAATACGGTTTCTCCGATGCGTTATCCACAGCACAGAAATCCTCCAACACACCCATTGTTTGAAAACTCGCATACCGCCACCAATTCGTATGAGCAGGTCCCACGTGACCTCCTTAATTCTGAAAGTTGTGCACCCTCTGCAGCCCGCTTGAGAACACAACCTCCAATTTTACCTCGGCCCCTCTGTGTATATAATGTTACTATTTCTTTTTTTATAAACAAATGAGCAGATGTTTACGCCGAACGTGGGCTCATGACCTTTAAAACTGGCTTCCATACTCGTATTTTCCAACCCCAGATGTCTTTTCTGCAATTCCGTCAGTTGCAAGCAAGGATATCGACGGTTTTCTCACAGTTTTACTGGCAATCAAGCCAGTGAGCTCCCGGCACCTGGTCGCAGTGGGTCTCCTAACGAACAATCCATCATCATATACTGCTTGTTCGCAGTGAACACTTCACCGCTCACTAGTCGCGGCCAAACATATTTTCGTTCATTCCACTATTCTTTTAATTAATTCAACATAGCACATCCTCTTAATGTCTTGAAGGAGTAAATATTGTTTAAAAATACCCATTCCTGGTTACCTTACGCGTTTCAAACGACTGCCTTTATTAATGATGTCTTTCCGCACATCTCCCTCTTACAGGCGTTTGCTGCCGATAGCACAATGACGTTGCTTTAAAGGGACAGGGTACCATATTTAAACAAGCAGCATAAAAATGGCTATGCACTGAATCATAAAACAATAGAGAGTTTGGAAACTACAAAAAAATCTCATGCAGACAATGTAGAATTTTATTATAAAGCAATACCACCAAGCAAAATATTTTATTTGTTTTTTGTAAGCTCTTGGTTGTACGTCTTTCCGAGCTTTACAATCACTAACCACTAATGACCACTTGAGTTTCCCAATTGAAACTTCCCTGATTGCCTGATCGTCGGCGACAATGGCTGCCCCTACCGTTTCCAGCACCTTGGTAACGCCGACCAGTCCTTGAAGCAGTGCTTGAATATTTTTATAACTGTCTTAGAAAAAAACTGGCACTTCGCATTTTTACCTCAACGCAAAACATAATTTGTCTGAAAGAATAGGCTACAATAATTACAGGAGACGCCTGGAGCTTTCTAAAAATGTGAAGGCGAAAGCCTAGTTGGACGTTTTATGGATGTTAGGCTGAACATTATGTTGTACTTCCTACTTATCTGCAATCCCATAATGACATGTCGCATTAGGATTGCAAATTTTTCTCATCCGGGCGCTAACGTAGCTTCATCAATAGCCGCTCCCTCTAAACAGCAGTTGCAGAGGGCGGGCATTTTATCTTCTCTAGCTTCTTCTGCCGTGGCGTACTTTCTGCGTCTTCCTCGTAAAGGACCACGGCCTGATGAAGCGTCAACCATAAGTATGGGGATTGAAGTTCTTAGCCTCTAGTGGCGGCACATACAAGTACCTCATTTACACTCCAAACTCACAGCCAAATTCGAGGCAAACCTAAACAATATTTTGAAAAACTGGAAAGTCGCAAAAATATCTCTCTTGCTTGTCGACACCTCACGCTCCGTTTTTGTGCACGTAACGAAATGAGGTTGAAAGCCACAGATGTATGGCGTTCGCGAAAAAAGCCTTGCATAGTGATGTTTGTGCTAGCATGTAACTGCTGTTCTCCTGAACACCTTGACTGAGGTAATTATTTTTGACATCAGAACTCTCATACATGCCTGTACATAATGTAGCAGTCTTCCAGTCTGAATAAGTACAAGCGCAACAAAATAGTTTACCGTATACGTTTTCACAAAAAAAAAAAAAATTAGAGGGTCTCCTTAGATGCCTCTTAAGACGAGAACGACGAAAACCTACCCATCTTTTCCTATCATTCGCCTCTCAATTTGCCTCTTATTGTCATTGTCATTATCACGAATTGCAGCGTCATTATCATATCTACTATTATTCTCGCGGTAGACAAGGAGAATGGTGATGTGAGTTTCACGATCCCGGGCGTAGCGCAGTAGATTAAAGCGCTCGGTTGGGGATGCGAGGGATGGAGGTTCGATTCCCGGTGGAGACATGATTTTGATGCTTCTGAATACGTCATCAGGATGACTGACAAATGACACATTAGCGCACAGATTCGATAAACAGGTTCCGTGCACAGATCCTAAGCACATCTCTCGCACAACTCTCGCGCACGGGATTTCGTTCCATGAGCCTTTCACCTTAAATATATTTACTGTAGCTGTGCTTGTCAAGCCAGCATTTTAATATCAAAGCAGAGAGCATGCACATTTTTTTATACCTCGTCACATTTAAGAAAAAAAAACTGTTTAAACTGCCGTCCGCATTTTTTTTTTTTTTTTATCGCGATCGTACCCACCCCGTGCATTCGCAGCACGCCAGCTGTGGCCACTACGTTGAATATCAAGTCATAGCGCACCAGGCTGCTTGCGAGCAGCAGTGCCACACCGTGAAGAAATTCAAAGAAAAGGAGCGCACTTCAGGAAACAGGAGCAGTCGTCTAATTCACATTCGTTACTTTATTTACCACGGCGCCTGTATCATTGGCTCTACCGAGGCTTCCGTGTGTAAATGAGCCGGAGAACACACGACGCATCATGAGCGGTAAAACGAAGAAGACGGATGTATATTCTAAGCCTTTCTTTTCATTTGGACCATGCAAGAGGGTACGCGAAGGCAAGCTGACGTTGCGATCGATCAAGCTGACGTTGCGGAAGAAATCTTCGTGCAGTGAAACCGCCGAGAAAATGGACAGAGGAAAAACATAGGGCCGGCTCTGTTTTCTTCATCTGTCCCTTGCCTCAGCGCTATTATTCCCATTCAGAATATACCAACTAGCTCAACTATGTTTTATTTTTGTTTATTTACTATTTATTTATTTTATTTATTTAATTATGCTTTCAGGCACTTTTTACACTATAGTGTACATTGCAAACTTGGCTTTTTTTTTTTTTTTTCGGAATTCCGTGCACCTAAAGAAAACGTGATGTAGGAATTTTCAGGCGCGTCAGGAGAACCGGATATGATGTGAGTGTTTAATCAGATGTGATTCAAAAATGCTTATGAATTGATCACATTTATGCATCATTACATTTATTTTTCTACAATAATAGGTCTATGAATCCTTGCAGGTCAAGTACAGAGGAAGATTACCAAGAAAAGGAAAAGCTACTGCAGGAGATCTGTGACTTCGCAAAAAAATATGATCACAAATTTAAAAACTGCAAGGCACAGGGCACAGCAGCAAGTAAAGCTTTCGCTGCAGAAGTGCGCAACACCGCGTGTAAACAAGAGAAGGAGTTTGACCAAGCCACAGCGACTACTGTAAGATTAGATCCATTTCTTTTTCTGATCCTTGCTCAGCATCATTGCACTAAGCACGATGCTGTAGGGGAAAGCAATGCTGCATTATATTGTAGCCACATTAGATAAAGTGAAGTGGGTCTCACCCCCCCCCCCCCCCTTTTTTTTTTCTTGCAGTGCCGCAGCTTTTGCATTGCGCAAACATTCTGCACTGAACTAAATGAACAACAAAATATTAAATGTGACACATAAGGAAAGAAGAGAAGTGACTGATTCAAGTATATAGAATTCTCCATTTGGTGGTGGTGTTAGTTCAAGATGTGTATTAATCAAACCTATGTCAATGCTTCATGTGTAACCGTTGTCAAGAGTCATGGTTCATTTGTGCTGAAATGCAAACTACCAAGAACTCATTATGGGCTGAAGCAGGGTCCACATTCTCCGCTTTTTTTTTTTTTTTCAGACTCGACGCCACCTGGGTCTCTCAGTGACACGTCTGAGACAGCATCCTATCTGCTACAACAAATTTTCAACGGCAGTGAAGCTACCGAACATTCTACAATGGCTGACGGCGATAACAAAAGTTTGACAAACACTATCACAAATCAAAAATATTTATTAGAATCCAGCGTTTAGAGACCAACTCGGTCCCTTCCTCAGGCACGACTAAAGTTCAAGTCCCGCAGTAGCAAGCAGCGGCCTTTGCTTCCCCACGTGGCGGAGTCCAATTGTGTACGCGAAGGATAGCGTCCCCGGTTTCCTATTCCCTGCTGCAGCTGTCAGCCGGATGAACCACGACTCGACGTGACGTCTTTTGAAAGGATTGATTTCCACGGCAAGGACGGTCACCTCTTCAAAGGTGATTTTGTGGTCGGCGCGTTCGCAGTGCTCGGCGAGGGGGTTGCTTTCCGAGTTCATTTGCGGGACGTCATTTTTGAGCTGTAATATTTGCTGACGGAGATTTTCTGTTTCGCCGATATACGAGGTCGGGCACTCGGAGCACGAGATTTTATAAATAACGCCTGGTTGTTTTTATCTGGGGATGCGGTCTTTTGGTAGCGGTAGAAAACGGCCGACTTTTGAGGCAGGTTTGTTAGGCACACAGACGTGTTTGCGCACGATGCGTGCAAGCGCCTCATTAGTGCCCACCACGTATGAAAGCACAATGCGAGGGCGCTTCGTCGTTTCCGTGCCCGCCGACCGTCTTGTCCTGCGAGCCCGACGGCAGGAAGGGCGTTGAATAACGGCGCGTGTGTAGCCATTCTTCTTCACATCGGCGAAAATGGTAGCCTCTTCCGCTTTTCTCTCCGCCTCGGAGAAGCAAAGGTACTCAGCTCTCCTCAGAGGAGAGGAGGCGATGGAGGCCTCGTGCTCAGCGAGGTGGTTTAAATTGAAATTTAAGTAGTGGCCGGCATAAATGGGCTTCTTGTACACACTGAATTTTAGGTATCTCTTTTGTCTTGAAATCACGACGTCAAGGAATGATAACTGATTATCATTTTCCCGTTCCAAAGTGAACTTCATAGAGAGCTCAACCGCGTTCAGGTGCTCAAGGAAGTTTTCAACTTCTGATTTCTTTATAATGCAAAACCAGTCGTCGACGTACGGAATGAAATCCTTTGGCTTTTCCTCGAAAGATTGGAGAGCTTTCTCATCAATGGCCTCCATCGTTAAGTTTGCAGCAGTGACTGAGATCGCGGCGCCCATAGCCGTGCCGCTTGTTTATTTGTTTGTAAAATTCCCCTTTGAAAGAAAGGGCCGGGCTGTTCAGACAAAACTCCAAAAGCCAGCAAAGTCCTTCCGAGTTCTAGCTTGTCCTGGCACCGAGGTCAGCGTCGCCTTCGAGGGCTTGTTTTGCTGCGGAGACGGCACAGGGCACAGGAACGCTGGTAATGAGTAAGAACACGTCGAAGAACACCATTCACCCATCTGCTTCCAGTTGTACGTGGGAAAGAAGTTCGACGAGGTTGCGGGATTTGCGTCCGTGCGTCGGTGTCTTTCCTGTCACGGGGGAAAGGGTTCGATGGAGATAGTTCGACCAGACGCAGTTCCGCCGAAGATGTTCTCGTTCAAGTCATTGCGGCTGACGGCGAAATTTTCCCGAGTTTAGAACCAATGTCAAGCACAAGTACTGTGGCATAAGAAGACAACGAACCAACTCAGGAACGTGAGTCTGCATCTACAACTGAAATCAGGTGAGGTTAGCGCACTTTTCAACAGAGCTACATCCTTCCATCTTACATATTCAAAGAGTTGAAGTAGTCAATTTGTGCAGGAAAAGATGGATTGAGTTTGCCTTTCTGTTTTGCTTTCATTGAGGTGATGCACTTTCACAGATTAATTTCATTTATAAAATCTTCTTTCGCAGGGAGAGAGAAGCTAAATACTTGCAAGGGTGGAAGAACGGGCTAGTTGGTTTTCATCTTGGAAATCAAACTAGCGCACTTCAAAACAAAGACACAGGACAACACAGCGCTGTGTAGTCGTTCTCTTCCTGTGTCTTTGTTTTGAAGTGCGCTAGTTTGATTTCTAAGAAGCTAAATACAGCAGGTGATGAAAATCACGAGTTTTTAGAGATAAGATGGTGTAAGAACAAACTAGCGGAGTTGATGGCATTCCAGCTGAGTTGCTTCAAAACCTCAACCATGACGCTGTTAACATTATGCATACATTATGTCAGAAGATTTCAACAACCCTGCAGTGGCCGCAGGATTGGAGCAGGTCAGTTTACATCTCCATTCCAAAGAAAGGCAGTGCCAAAGATTGTTCCAACTACCGCACGATCGCGCTTATTTCGCATGCTAGCAAGGTGATGTTGAAAATCCTCCAAGGTAGGCTGCAGCAGTATGTGGATCGGCAGCTTCCAGACGTGCAAGCTGGGTTTCGCAAGGGCAGAGGAACTAGAGACCAAATTGTCAACCTTCGCTTGATCATGGAAAAAGCAAGAGAGTTCCAGAAACCCATCTACTTCTGCCTTATTGATTATGCGAAAGCGTTTGACTGCGTAGATCACAGCAGATTGTGGCAAGCTCGCCAAGAGATGGGAGTTCCGATTCACCTCATCTGTCTCCTCAGGAACCTGTATGAAGGACAAGAGACCACAGTCAGAACTGGGCATGGTCTTACTGATTGGTTTCCGATTGAGAAAGGAGTGAGGCAAGGCTGCATACTGTCGCCCTGCCTATTTAACCTATATGCAGAGTGCATCATGAGGAAGGCCGGTCTGGACGAGTCTTCAGCTGGAGTGAAGATTGCTGGAAAACGTATCAACAACCTTAGATATACGGATGATATCACTTTAATGGCAGAAAGTGAAGTGGAACTCAAGAGACTTCTGATGCGCGTACAAGAAGAGAGTGAGAAGTTTGGGCTTAAACTGAACATTAAAAAGACAAATATCGTGGCGTCTTGCCCTATCAAGTCCTGGAGCATCAATGGACAAGTAGTGGAAGCTGTGACAGATTTTCTCTTCTTGGGCTCCAAGATTACCTCGGAAGGAGACTGCAGCCATTAAATTAGGAGACGCCTGCTTCTGGGAAAGAGAGCAATGGTTAGCCTTGACCGCCTAGTAAAGAGCAGAGACATTAGTCTGCCAACCAAGATCCGTATAACTCGTGCTATGGTCTTTCCAGTTGTGATGTACGGATGGGAGAGTTCGACTTTGAAAAAAGCTGACCGCCGAAGAATTGACGCGTTTGAATTGTGGTGCTGGCGAAGACTCTTGAGAGTTCCTTGGACTGCCAGAAGATCAAATCAGTCGATATTGTCGACCATAAACCCTGACTCCTCATTGGAGGGTCAAATTTTAAAGTTAAAGCTCAGCTAGTTTGGTCATCTGATGAGAAGAGAGGAGTCGCTGGAGAAAGATTTGGTGTTGGGAAAGGTCGAGGGTCGCCGGAGAAGGGGTAGGCAGCGAACGCGATGGTTAGATGGCATCCTCGAGGCACTGCAGATGAAGTTATGTGATGTTAGGAAGATAGTGAGAGACCGGAAAGCGTGGTGTGACATGGTCCATAGGGTCACGAAGAGTCGGACACGACTGAACGACTGAACTGAACTGAACTGAATGAATAGGCGCTTAAAGATGTCCATATTGAAAGGGAACGCTTGACACTTGAAAAGATCTGCCTTGAAATGAAACACAGGCGCTGGGAAAAAAATACGAGAAGGGAAAGCATTAAAAATGCAGAAGGAATTTAAGTTGTGGGAGCTAGAATTGAAGACTCGCGCCATTGAGCTGAGAGAAGGACACCACCAAAATGAGATGAGTAGTTCTAGCCAACAAGCACTAGTGAACGGGCTAAATATGATTTCACAAAAAATATATACAACGAGCAATTTGATCACAAGATAATGAACTCATTTGAGGGAACTATGTGCATTGAACTGCCTCTTTCAACATTCACGAACACAAATTATAGGCAGGAAGTTATACATGGCTGCTTTTCGAGGTGTTGTGAAATTAATCTACATGTAACATGGTGCTAGGTGACTATTCTCAACAAACAGGGAGAGAGAAAGAGAGAGAGAGATAGAAAACTTTATATAATGCAAAAAAGAAAAATAATCTAGAGCTCCCCTGGTTGGGTCCTCAGTCAAGGACTCCCGCGGCCTTTGCTGCCCTGCTGGCCCGTTCAACCAGCAAAAGCTGGTCTTTCGACTCCGACCTGGACAGCGCAGCCTCCCACTGCTCCGGCGTGGCGTTGTGAATTATCCGCACTGCATCTATTTTCTGGCAGGCCCATGTGATATGATAAATTTTCGGTTTCTGTCCACACCAGGGACACGTGTCCCTGTATACGGTCGGATGTATCTTGCTGTATAAAGACAGGCATGGATAAGAATTTGTTTGTAGCTGCCGCCAAGACCTACGCAGACGTTTTGGTGCACTACCGGGGGACCAGAAGACGGTATCCTCCGCCCCACAAGTTGTTAAACAAACAGGGAAACACAATGGCAAACTGCTTCAAAACCAAGTGTTAGATGTAAGGCGGTTCGAGTACAGAAAGAAAACAAATTTATAAAAATACCATGAATATTATTTCACTGCAAACTGAATGAACATTTCTAGCAGCCGATATATGTCAAACGTCTTCGATTTGTTTGATAGGGTTTAACGCTCCAACGCGATATTGGCTATGAGGGACGCTTTAGTGGAGGGCTCCAGAAATTCCGACCACATGGGGCTATCGTGCACTGACATCACATAGTGCACAGACATCCAGCATAAAACTTGTTCTTACATACTATATCCCGTCAAAGCAGCTCATTGGTTATGTGCTCGGCGGCTGATCCTGAAGGCTGATCCCTAGTCAGACTAATTATTGAATATGCCAAAGTAGTATGGGATCCTCACACAGCAACTAACATTCACAAGCTAGATAGGATTCAGCGGCTCGCTGCAAGGTTTATATATAATAAATACCGCCGTAACCATTCTTCAACAGACCCCTGTCAACAAGCCCAACTACCAATGTTAGAAAGCAGAACTAGGTATGAAAGACTAAAAACTCTTTACCTCATTATCGATAATTATCTAAAAATTAATAAATCAGACTACTTTGAGATCAAAACTAATGAGACATCAAGGCATCGTCATAGTAGGTTCATTCCATTGCCGGCTATAAAAAATAATTGCTTCAAGTTTAGTTATTTCCCGCGAACTTGTAAGGACTGGAACTCTATTCCAGATTCTGCTGTTCGATCATCATCATTATCTGAATTTGTACGCCATTTAGAAAATTTCATCTATGGTGCTACCACAGGGTGATGAGGTTCTATTGCTGTTGTGTAGGATGGCTGTTGTTCTGATTTCTGTGTAATTCATTTTTGTTTTGTTTGTGTGTGTATTCAGAGACAATTTTTGATTGACTATTGATTTTCATCGTCTTCTATATTGCTCATTTTTTGTTTTGTATTTTCCACTCCTGTTACAGCCCCTTATGGTGGCTGACAGTATTAATAAATGAAATGAAATTAATGAAATGAAAACAAGCTTCTTGCACATTATCAAAGAAACATTAAATACAAAAAAAAAATATAGGGACCTAAACTTTTTCAAGTACTCTTACATGAAACATGCACCTAAATTGAACAACATGTTGCACAGTGCACTATACGTTTTGTGAATAGACTGCACCGCTGTCCATTTGCTTTTTCTACAACTGCTTAGAGTGCAGGTAATCAAACAAGCAAGGTGGCTCCAGGCAGAAGTAGTTCGAAACCTGGTTGCTGTTCATACAAGCATGGCAGTTAATACCTGCACTGCTACACTATACATTCGAGGTACAGCATACAAGAGCAGCTTTTCATTTTTTTAGGTCTAGGAATGCAAACTGTGCAATGACGCTAAGGAATACCAATTCCACAGCCTGTTTAACTGTGCTTATGGCTGAATTCAAATTTTGTTGAGCACTTGTAAGGTGCGCAGCCCCATGCGGCTTCATGAGCAATGGCCGAAGTGGATATGCAGGGTCCCTCTATATGACTACGTCGTTTCCTGGGACCAGCTGCTCCAGCTTCGGAAAAGGTTGCTCTCCCGCAAGATTTTTGATTCCTGAGTATTTTGCAACGCGGATACACTCACTCTGACAGTTTTCAGCACGGAATGGCTACAACGGGAGACGCAGAAAAGGAACTGGCTACCATCTCGGAACGAATTGGCTGTAATTAGCTTCCGAGTAAATAAAAAATAGAAAGCCTTAATGTGTTTTCTTATTTCGACTCTAGATGTCACCACTGCAGTTTACGTTCCCATTTTTGTACGGTCAACTAAAATTGCCGATGCGACACAGGCAGTGACGTCCCACAAATTGCTGGCGTTTATCGTACGTAAGCGTCCACACGCTATACTAAAGGTCTCTAAAACCGCACGCCAACCTCCCAAAGCATCTAAAGCATCTCCACTCTGGGTGCCCTAACTAATGCTGTACCTACACACAAAGGTATTTTGTAATTCGCCCTCACCATGGCGCAACCGCCTCGTCAGGGCAGCGACCCGGTGGCCGTGCACTGAGCAGTCAACCATCGTGACAACTGAGCGATCGCACCCGGTAGCCACTGGCCGAGGTCCATATATCTGTTCATTCGTTCCTCTGTTTCTCCTGTAAAGCGTGCACCGCCGCAGTTAGGATCGTAGTGTGGAAAAGCCAGTGAGCTTTACGAGAAATACGTGAAAAGAGGCCAAATAAAGCAAAGGGTAAATATGTTTTACCGTTTGAGAGCGAGAAAAAGAGTGTGCGCATGTGTATGTATGTATGTATGTATGTATGTATGTATGTATGTATGTATGTATGTATGTATGTATGTATGTATGTATGTATGTATGTATGTATGTACGTATGTATGTATGTATGTATGTATGTATGTATGTATGTATGTATGTATGTATGTATGTATGTATGTATGTATGTATGTATGTATGTATGTATGTATGTATGTATGTATGTATGTATGTATGTATGTATGTATGTATGTATGTATGTATGTATGTATGTATGTATGTATGTATGTATGTATGTATGTATGTATGTATGTATGTATGTATGTATGTATGTATGTATGTGCGTGCATGTATGCGTGTGTCTGTGTGTGTCTGTCTATATGCATGTATGTATGTCTCTGTGCATGCGTGTGTGTAGGTGCGCGTGCGTGTGTGTGTATGTATGTCTCTGTGCGTGCGTGTGTGTAGGTGTGTGCGCGCGCGCGTGTGTGTGTGTGTGCGTGTGTGCGTGCGTGCGTGCGCGCGTGTGTGTGTGTGTGTGTGTGTGTGTGTGTGTGTGTGTGTGTGTGTGTGTGTGTGTGTGTGTGTGTGTGTGTGTGTGTGTGTGTGTGTGTGTGTGTGTGTGTGTGTGTGTGTGTGTGTGTGTGTGTGTGTGTGTGTGTGTGTGTGTGTGTGTGTGTGTGTGTGTGTGTGTGTGTGTGTGTGTGTGTGTGTGTGTGTGTGTGTGTGTGTGTGTGTGTGTGTGTGTGTGTGTGTGTGTGTGTGTGTGTGTGTGTGTGTGTGTGTGTGTGTGTGTGTGTGTGTGTGTGTGTGTGTGTGTGTGTGTGTGTGTGTGTGTGTGTGTGTGTGTGTGTGTGTGTGTGTGTGTGTGTGTGTGTGTGTGTGTGTGTGTGTGTGTGTGTGTGTGTGTGTGTGTGTGTGTGTGTGTGTGTGTGTGTGTGTGTGTGTGTGTGTGTGTGTGTGTGTGTGTGTGTGTGTGTGTGTGTGTGTGTGTGTGCGAGCGAGCGCGTGCGTGTGTGCGCGTGCGTGTGTGCGCGTGCTAGTGCGGCCTTTTAATCGAAGCGTCTTCTGGAAAAGTGTTTGAGGCTTGTCTTCATCTCTCTTTTCTACTTTCTTTGAAAGGAAGCTGCGCCTTGTCATGCTCTAGATTTTTATTGGAAATCGCTGACAGATATTTTTTTTTTCACACATGATGGCGTTCTCGATATGGGTGATTGATACAGCGACCAGCGCCATCTTTCCGTCTTGTCGTTCATCTCTCGCGTTAATTCCTTCTTACCTATATTTTCTTTCGTCGTTGCAATGTGTGCTTTTCATCTCTTCATTGTTTGCATTCCTGGCATCCTCCAGCGTACTTTCAGCAGGACGCACCTCATCCCTTCAAGAGCATTCGCCTACCAGACGCACTCTACGAAAGCAAATTCAAAGATGACGCATGACGCAATGGAAAAGTGATTATTGCAAAAGCGATCCGATGTTGCAGATTCCTCACATCAGATAGTATAATCAGCTACGTATTTTTTATTTAATAAATATTAATTATTCCTTCATTTTTGTTTTTGATGTTTTCTTGTTTCGTCCACATTTGCTTTCATTTGTTTCCTTTTCACATCGTTCCTTCTTATATGCCTCTGCTAAGATGGTCCTCTACTTTGCTCTTTTTCTTTTTCCTTTCAATTCCACACAGTCCTGTGGCTTTCTCTTTTTTTTATATTTTACACGAACTTGCGCTCTTGAATTACTTTTGTGGGCTCTATCATTTTGGCAATGCCTTGATAAAAGCGCTGCGGCCGACGTAGACTAAAAGCCGCAAAAGTATAAATATAGACATCATTTAATAATAATTATAAAGGTGTCTTCGAGCCGTTTAAATAATGATAGAAGCCTATCACAATCTGGAAAGGAATCAAGGACTTGGTTTGTGGGGTTTAACGTCCCAAAGCGACTCGGGCTATGAGAGACACCGTAGTGGAGGACTGCGGAAATTTCGACCACCTGGGGTTCTTTAACGTGCGCTGACATCGCACAGCACACGAGCGCCTTGCTTTCCGCCTCCATTAAAAAGCGGCCGCCGAGGCCACTATTCGATCCCGCGACCTTAGACACAGTAGCCGAGCGCCCTAACCACTGCGCCACACCAGCGGGGCAAATCAAGGACTACTATTAGGTTAGCACCATATGTTAAAGTTCCCATTCGATCACCACATATAGTTACGCACCTGTCCAAGGACTCTCTTAAAATCTTGCTCATAAATGATAAAGAATGTCAATGAGGAATGCAAGCTATTTTTTTTTTCTAGATCTTGAATTTTCAGTTAGAGGTCTAAGTCTATAGATTAACAACGCACCCTCTATTATGGGGCTAGATATATCGCTTGCTTGTCAGTGGGGATCATTTGGACGCCTCTGCACATTTATTCATCGCATAGTGCAGCTGCTAACTGAGAGCGACATTCGGTAGTAATGCATTTTTATCTTAATGCATTACTACCGAATGCTCTCCTATATTCCATCGCCTTGCAAAGAAAAAGAGAACAATATTATGTTCCATGCTCACTCACGTGGTACGTCAATGGGAATCGCTGCATTCTTAGCAGCAAGTACTGATCAGGCATCAAAGCTGTGAAGTGCGATAAGGCGAGGAATAAATATGAGACATGGCTTGAATTGCCGAAAAGTAGCGAAAACAAGCACTGGAGATGTTATTGTTCTCCGCCTCTTGGTTTTTGTCCTTCCTTACACGATTTCAAATAAACGGCTGCCGTCCAGTTGTCAAAAACACATTGCTTTCACTTGGTAAATTACCTGAAACTTGCTTATTTGTGATAAAATAGTGCGCGTGAAGCGCCATAATAATTTCTTAATTTTACTGCTCTTCGGATCTATTCACCTTTTATATATGTCAAAAGCTGACTTGATTTTCCTTCACCCTAACCCTCATGCCTCCATAGGACCCGCCTGTCTACACTGATATATTCGGTCTCAATGTGTTTATATATCGCTTGCCCCCTTCTTGACATTAAAGACATCTCTTTAGACATCGCGGTAGTACCGGTGACAACGCTTTCTCAGATGACTCATTTCCTTCCTGCTAGCCTTGCATTTTTTGAAGAAGGTGGCTACGTGCTGTATAAAATTGGCGACGCGCTTCTGAGACGCATATCTTTCAGAAAAGGCTTTTTTTTTTCGCAGTTTTGCGAAAAGAGAATAACTAATCGCAAGTTCATTTTAACCACTGATTGGGTACAGGAAAACACCCTGCCAAAAGGAAAGAACAGGTGAGACTCAAGGAAATATCCGGACAGTCGAGGACATTTCCCTAATCACTCCTTTTTTCGACATTAGAGATCGTTCTTACAACATTCTATTCACCACGCTTTCCTTCAACGGGTGTTCCAACCAATGTGCTGTACAGCTGAATAAAGTGATGAGACGTCCTGACAAAAGGCACGTTTAAAAAGATGCCCGAGTCAGCACCATACAGGACGCAGGTATGTAGCAATCATGAAAACGGCATTTGCTGCTTGATAACATGCACTGAGAAGCACGCTTCCGATCGGCAAATTAAACCGCGCTTAGTTGCAAGTTGCGGTAGAAAGTAAAGAAGCAGGCTGCATAGTTGCAGGCGTCCTATCTTACTCGAGTTTGTGAGAACATTAGAGCGTTTAAAACTCACTTCTGCAGTTCATTTCGTTTTTTTTTTTCTTCTTCCTTTCATCTGACAGGTCTGGCAACTGAGTCAATTGTAATATTTCTATGTCACTGTTCTCTCCTTTCCTTCCACTCTCAGTTTCAGCAGAGAACTCCAAGGAAACGGCGGTTTGGCAATCTTCCAACCTCTCTTTTTGCCCACGGCGCAGAAGACAACTCAGCACTTGCCGCAGGCAAACCTCCAGTTCGTATCAGCAGCAAAAAAGCAGACACGAATCAGAAACGACACACACCAGCCTTCCCCGTATTTGGCGCGATTCCTGAATAAGGACCTTGGTGGTTCGCAACGATATTTTCAAAGTGCCTGGCCGAATATTTTGGCTCAAGTCGAATATTCCAACAGTAAAATAAATGCATTTGTGCGGATAAGAAATCGAAATGAAATGGTCCGCACTTATAAAATTCCTGGTTGCAAGTACAGCGTTGAAATTTGACTTGCAAGGCCCCACAGTATAATCAAGAACAAGCACGGCGAAGCCAATATATGCACGCAGCACAGGTTTGGCGCGCATCGCATGTCAGCATGCCAATTTTTGCGTAGCAAGTAATAACAAAGTGTGTGTGTGTGTGTGTGTGTGTGTGTGTGTGTGTGTGTGTGTGTGTGTGTGTGTGTGTGTGTGTGTGTGTGTGTGTGTGTGTGTGTGTGTGTGTGTGTGTGTGTGTGTGTGTGTGTGTGTGTGTGTGTGTGTGTGTGTGTGTGTGTGTGTGTGTGTGTGTGTGTGTGTGTGTGTGTGTGTGTGTGTGTGTGTGTGTGTGTGTGTGTGTGTGTGTGTGTGTGTGTGTGTGTGTGTGTGTGTGTGTGTGTGTGTGTGTGTGTGTGTGTGTGTGTGTGTGTGTGTGTGTGTGTGTGTGCGTGTGTGTGTGTGTGTGCGTGCGTGCGTGCGTGTGTGTGTGTGTGTGTGTGAGTGAGTGAGTGAGTGAGTGAGTGAGTGAGTGAGTGAGTGAGTGAGTGAGTGAGTGAGTGAGTGAGTGAGTGAGCGAGCGAGCGAGCTGTCGTATGTATGCGTGTGTGAAAGTGTAAGAAAAACTTTTTCCGCAAAAAGATACCCCTGCATGTCTGCTTGCGATGGTAGAGAACATCCGGGTTAAAAGTATGAAAGTGATTTGCTTTCATCGAGCAGTTCGCGATCGCAAAAACATTATAAGAAAGAAAATTACCGGGGTGTTTCTGAACCCCACCGTGCCTCTGCCTTCCACCCATTACAGGAAATTTATTCTCAGTCTTCCTCTCTCGTTTCGATGTAATCGTCACGAAACACGAACAGTGAAAATCGCTTAATTAAAAGTGGTAGATTAAGCGCTCAAAATATACTAGTTAGGGAAGGGAGCACCAGTGCTTGCTGACTGCCCAACGACAACCAGGTGCTCGAAATAGGGAAGGGGAAGACGGGCATTTGTAAATCACTATGTGAGCTAGTGGAAATTTTTTTATGGAGTTAGGATTTCAGGGGCCACTGACTGTTGAATAATGTTTGGTCTTTTGGAGATAAGGTTAATAGCTTGCCCACGTCCGGTTACAAGTAAAAGTAAGAATGTTATAAGCAGAAACGTATTAACTTTCACTAATTAAGACGCGATGGTCGGAGCTTGACCTAACTGAGCTGACGATCACGATACATTCGGTGAAAACTTCTATGGACGGCCGCGGGCAAGGGACGTTTGGAGATATTTTGCAAGAACTGTTGGACTTCGATACACTCAGTATTAAGGAAGAGATTCCTTGACATTTGAATTGCTTTGGCATCAAGTACCTTGTGCCTAGTACTTCCCGCTGTTTCTTCCGGCCGGTAGGTACGAATAGTGCATGGCGATCCTAACTGTAGCTGAATGAAAAATTTCTGCATGATATTCCTATGCAGACGACGACCAAGCGGGTGACATCAGGCCCATATGTCATTGAAGCATAACTCAACATCACGATATCATGTCTTGCTGTTTCTCTCCCCTTCTTTCATTTCTTGCCGCCACTTAACAATATGCTGGACTTTTCCTGCTTAATAATATTGATGGCATCGGCTTTCAGCCGCATACATGCCCATCTATACTTCCAACTCGCGGACGTTGGCGACCGTTTTGATGGAAAAGTGAGTGAAATAATTTTTCACTGATGTGACGGAAGTGACCGAAGTCACTAAAGTGACAATTCAATACGAAATAAAAATAATGTTGCCCAGCCTGCACCGCCAAATGCACAACGGTCTTAAACCAGTACAAAATAAAAGATGTGGAGCAAACAAAGAAGAACAACAAAAAAACTGAAAACAAAATTGAGAGGGGAGAGGGAAGAGTTTACATCAAAGATATGGAGGTGTTTGAAGATGGTGATACAATTTATTATCATCTTCCTTGCACATCATTTGCCCTCCCTCCTTTTTCATATCTAGGTTGCCTTACCGTTTGCTTATTTTACTATTACTTGATAAATTACCCATTTTATGTTCTTGAAAGATGGAAACATGGAAAAGCGGCTGTCGCAAATGGTCGTATTAGTCTAAACCCAACAGTCACCTACCAGTCGCAAGCTGCTCGATTTTACAGCTTTGCGGCTGCGTGTCGCCAGCCGCTAGCAGTCAGCGGCGCAGTTAAAATGAACTGAAGTTAGTTTTACGTTCACCTTCTCGTTGTTGGCGAAGACAAAATCGCCCAGTTTCGTTCCGAGTAAGAACGATCGAGAAAGCGACCCACGGTTTGCGCTTGCATGAGTGTGAAGATCGGTACAAGAGAGAGGAGGTAATGAGAGAGAGAGAATGGGTTCCCGTCTTCGTCCTGCGCTGTAGCCGACCGCAGGCTTCTGAACTTACACGCCTTGAAGAGCTCGTCAATTGCTAGTCGGCACGTGGCATATTTTCTCCATTGTTCTGACCCGATGCTGCGAAAATGAGCACGTGCCACTGACCCCGTCGAATCGCGCACGCTTGTAATCATTCTTCAGTGCGCTCTTGAGGCCCACAGTTTCGTTTCCTTGAATGTGCAGGTAGGAATTTCTTGCACTGCAAGGCCCATGAGAATCAAAATATCAAGCATATCAACAGAGGTTTCAGCTTAAAAAGGCTAGTTATACATATTAAACTCTATTTGCGCGCCTTTATATAATTAATTATAAGTATAAAGAGGCTAGCTAATTAGGTTATACGATTACTTGGTGTTACATCCACAAGTGTTTTTTTTTTTTTTTTTAGAACAGGGTCATATTTTGGGAATTACTGAAGATCGCTAGAAGTGCTTGATGTTAGGCTTACTACTTCATATTCGTATTTAGTGAAATAAGCAGGCTACGCCATGATCATCATAAGTGAGTGACTTTACATATGGAGAGGAGGAGATATTGACTTTAGAAACATATAAAAAACGTCTAACTACTTCGTCAGCTTGCTACGAGGAAGGAGCATCAAAAGGCATACATTGATGTTACACCTGCCTGTATTACAGTGGTTTGACAAGCGAAAAATGTGAGGATGTCATATGTCACTCTCTAATAAGTTAGTTTTAGCGGCTTTTGTCCCATAGTGACTGAGGTTTCGAAGAAAGGCGTAGTTTAGATGTGGAAACATTTCAACCAGCAAGTAATTCTGTAACGGGCGCTGACATCGCACAGTGTAGGGGCGCCGTGCTTTTCGGCTCCCTCCATAGAAAAGCGGCTGCCGCGTCCAGGATTTGATCTTGCCTACTTGGATTGAGCATTCGAGAGCCCGAGAAGCCGCGTAGTGGCCGCTCGGTAATAGTAAGCGGGGAGCTTCTTTCATGAGAAAACAAACATCGCTAAACAACTATAAGACAGTTCAGCTGCTTCTCCCAAAAATGTCGGCTTTCTTTTTATTGACGTAAACCTCAACAGAAAATACTTTTATAGCTTCAGGTGACAGATTAGAGAAAGTAGGAGAAAAATAAAATATAACTTTATATAGTTTCCTCATAGTAAAAAGACAGGGGGACTCAATTTCCTCGATTGCGGTTTCTTCCGCAGAAGCTGGGCGAAAATAACTGAGTCAGCTGAAGAAACGGAAGCCGAGCTTAACCGACACCGGACCGCCGTTCCAGGAAACAGGTGATCGTTTCTCACGGAGACTAAGTTTCTCTTTTGTTTCGCAGACATTTTTCTCTCGATTTCGATTTTTACTTTTGCACGAAGTCTGGATCGTTCTTCATTTTATACTGAGGATTTGTCATCCTCCATTTTCGTTTGGTACCGTCTGTAACCACATCAGACAGAATGTGATCGAACTATCTTGAATTTGATAGAGAATATGATTATTGATTTTTTTCGGCTAGCAATCTTTCTGAGCATTAAATTAATTTAGAAACTCTAAAATTTGCATAGTTGCTTTCAGTGGTCTCAGTAAAAATTATGACAGTTTTTTTGTTTATTTTAGTGACGCTCAAGAGTACCATGCGGATCCCTGCAAACTGAACGCGGGGAGTCCTTCCCGAAAATCGTTCGAGAGAATCATGCGACGCACACATCATGAGTATTCTGTCAAAGACTCCGATAATGGCCTTATATGCCCGCACACGAAATGTTAGCCGAAGTAAACTTCGAGATGAAGGTATACGAAAAAAATAATTTCGCTATCGTAATATGCCCCACGAAAACCTTAGTACGCATGCTTCACCATGCCGTATCAAATCAGCCGGCTTCATGAAGCAGCTTTGCGGCACATTTGCTTCCAGTGCAAGTATTTCATTAACTTTTTGTTATCGGCCATAGTCAACGGCTGTCATAAGCATATGCATCCAAATCATGGCAGCTGTTTCAAAACGTAACTACTCACCCTTAATCAAACGCGCGTCAAGGTATCTGTTGCGCTGAGATTTTTATTCTCAGTGAGCACATCATAAAAACAAATCCTGCAGGATTAGTCGTTCTCTTTATGGGCTAAGCTCGTTGAAGTTACGCTGAGATGTCTTTGAGCAAACCAAACTTTCGCCAGTTCCTTAACGTCATATTTTGTACATGAGGCCATGTGTCACGAAAATCGGCGCACATTCTTGTTAAGCCGGCGCGGTTCGAAGGAGGCGCGCGCGCGGCGTCGCGTAGACTTACCGAAAACATTGGAGCCTTGACACTCGCTGAGAGCGTGTAGTATAAAGACCCTTAACAATTTCAAAATGGTCAAGAGGCTTTAACATAGCCATGCGCGCATCGGCGTCACCCCCTCCTCATCACTCGGTGGCGGTGATGACTCACCCAGCGGAGAAGCCGCTCGTAGGCAAGTTCTGCCGGACCTGACCAATGACGGCGCGCGTCTCGACGGGAGGAAGAGAGGACAGTTGTGTTACGAAAGTTGCATGTATTGGGCGCGAGCGCCACCACTGGAGCGAACGACGCTAGTGTCGACCTAGGAGAGTAAGTGGGATCCCGTGACTCCTCTTACTGCTACTGAAGCAGACGCTTGATTGAATTTGTGCGTTTTAAAAGCTAATAGTCGCGTTTATTTATGCAGTTTTCGTTGATAAAGAGTGCCAGCCTTACACTTTTTGTTTGATCTTGCATTGTTACTGGGGCTGCTGAAGTTTATTTAAGCTGTTGCTACGGTCCGCGGCTGCTCTGTACCCAGAGGTAAGAGAGGAAACCCGGAGCAAGCTCCCATTGCTACCCGAAACATAAGCTCACAGAATCTTCCTTAATCAAGAAATGAATGGGCAAAGAAGCGAGTGATCATTCTCATGATGGTCGCAGAAAAAATTTCAGCGAGCAAAATTTCGTCCAAGCTGGCTCTAAACAGTTCGGTGAGCGGCAGAAGAAGCGGCGCGCGCGTTTTAACTTGCGCTTGTCACTTGTGAAACTAACGATATTATTGCTGAAAGGACGGGAAGTATGGTGGCTTCTTCATGGAGCAGCACGCTCCCAAAGAAAGGAAGGATCATGCGAAAGCCAGACGGTCCCAAATTATTCTAAATGAACGCATTGACACGGAAGTTTCAATGAAGTGAACTAGAAGATTATGTCGCCTCAGGCAGTGGTGTGAATGGTGGGTTGTCTCAGGCAGCGTCCCCAGTGCTGTAGTAGTTTCAAATGACAGAGTCCGTGAACAAACGAAAGATAGAGCATTGCATGCATGTCGGGATCAGCGGATCGATTCGAGGTGTGTGAAAAAAACAATCTACTGCGCGCAAGGAAAACAAATATCCGCTCTAACCAAGAATGCCAATGACGGTATTCACAGCGCAAGAATTCGCTGCGTGGAATACACGTCTTCATACTTGTTAAAAAATTAATCCATGTCATCCCAACAGTAAACTTTGTCTGATTCAAGGGAGCAGACGAATGGTGCCGCTTCCGCTGGCGCTATGCGAAGGCGCTCAGCCTCTGTCAGACTCCTGACAGTCGTCTGCTCTTGCAGAGGAATCATATTAACTCTTCAGTGACCGTTTAAATCTGATTGGTTGTGTGGCACCTTCAGTTTTTTTTTTTTTTCTCAGTTTTTTTTTTTTTTTTTTTTTTTATAACATCAGCAATGGTGCAACCAGTATGCGTCGTCGTATGTAAAGGTCGCCAACTTCGATTCGGTGAAGTGCTTTTTTTCGGTTGAGTGGGTCTAATACCTTAGTCAAAGCTTTAACTGGACAAACAAAAAAGAGAAAGACAAGAGTACCTACTTGACGCGCCGTAAAAAGTCGAGGCGTCCATTTTGTTCTATTGTTTTGGTTACGAATTTTGCGCACCAATCACGAGATGGCAGCCCCATCCGGCAGAGCGGGAAATGCGAATGCGGCCTTTGCGGCTCAAGCGTTGAAACGACGGCAAAAAAAAAGGTAGTAAAAACCGCGTATAAAATTGTACACGCCGCGTCGCCTCATTTATACTTTCTGTGCCTGCTACGTTGAGGAGGAATCAAAAAGGTCGCACAATCTCTCAAGTTGGGAGGAGCAGCCGGTCATCGGGGTGTGGGCGCCACTGACGTAGACGAATTAATGAGGGCCAAAGGCGGTTAAAGCGAACAATAACTGTGGTTCATGGGTGACGTAGGAATGTTTTCTGAGCAGACTGGCGGCGTCTAAAGTATCGCTTTAGGAAACTGCTAAAAATACCTTTCAAACATAGCATAGTTTTCTTGATTTTACGGTGGATAGAGCCTACGTGATTCTCTCGAGCTGAAAGAGCGTGCTTACATTTCTGAAATCGGCTTGCCATGCGCCTACTGCAACAAAAATAAGCTGAAGGGTACTGCGAACCTTTGTTCGACGCAATCACAATATGTAGAAATGCAAAATATGATAATTTTGAAATTACCGTTTTATCGAGAACTGAAGGGTGAAATACACAAAAAAAAAAAATCAGAGGCGGGATGCAATGTCTCTGGCCACTCGATGTACCCTATCGGGCACTGAGACTGTTGCGCACCCGCAAAGCAGAAAATCAACCTTCCATTCTGAGCATAAGCTAAAGAACGAGAAATATATGTGCAGACTGCTTGAAAAGAAAGGAAAAACACAAATGGGGCCGCTCTCTTTTTTTTTTTGAAGTTTTACATTTTTTCTTGAAAAGGACTTCTGAGAAAATTTTCTGCTGAGATGACTTTTATTCTCAGGCTGCAACAGCATAATTCACAAGGAGTGTTTTGATGGCCTTTTTTTTTTTTTCACCATTTGCCTCCTTCAGAGTCTCCTTGAAGTGCCAGCTGCATATTCTGGAATCGTTTGAGAGAGTGCTAAGCACCCAGTCATCTCTCCTTATGGCTTTTAACTACTGGTCTCGTAGTGCTTCTTTCTCTGAAATTATGTGCAGTGAGATGCCAGAAAGCTCAGCTTGCTCTTTCTATCTGTGATGCAGTGTGGCATACAGCACAATACCAATGAGTTCATGTAAGGCAACAGTCGGAGGATTAGCAATGCAAGTGAACACAACAATACGCGCTAACAGCACATGGGTTTGTTCCTTTTCTGCTGTCCTGTCTGCAAGCGCTGTTTTCGCAGTTTCTATCCAACATGAATCAACCAGCTCGGCTCTACCCTCCTTTCGGACAATCACTTATATCTTATTGTAAAGGACTGTTCACCTAAGCAAATTTAATTCACTGTCGATGAAAGCGATATTATTGCAGGTTTATTGAACAGAGGGTGCGATGGGGGGCAGAATTTTCAGTTCTCTGAATTTCAACTCAGTGCGCACACATCAACTTGAATCAACTCATAGCATTACCTTAAAGCTCTTCAGGGAGACACCGCGCAACCAAGAACAGCGTAGGGAAGACACATGGCTTTCTTGTGAACACTGCAGGCTACGAATTACATTCTTATTGACAAAGGAGAATTATTATCTCACCGTTGGAAGTGAAGAGCTCCGGCGTGCGTTCCTTGCCGCTGCTTTCCCGATCCAGCGCATGACTTCGGCGTCCAGGCAGCGCTGCTACAGTTATGTCGTTCGTTAACAAATCTTTGTCTCCTGTAAGTGCGGAAGGAAATACGAAATTAAAATGAAGCCGAAAAGCGTAGATGAATATAAACATGCGACAGCGTGGTACAGGCACAGTCGCGAAAGCCACAGGCAGGCATCTATGGCCACCTAACGTAGCTGCGCTGGGATTCAGGAATGAGCAGCGTAAACATCAGGGGAGAGAAATCAAGCCGCGACGGTGTCAGAGGTTTCATCTGGCACGCATAGAATAAATAAAGGAGGTTGTGTTACCACAAGGCACTCTTTTGCTACCTGAGAGCGACTGCTTGAGCGGCAAAGTGCGGCCGTGCACCTCACCTCTTCTCTTTGGTCGTTTACCATTCCCTCATCCAATACAGTGCATGGGTAACCATGCGGAACACCCTTCATGTTAACACCACTGTCTCCCTCTTGCTCTCTCGCTCTCTCTCTCAAGAGAAAATTATACAACAGTTGCATCTTAAACGTTTGCATGTAAGAGGTAGAAACATGGGGCTGCCTAAACTGGTTCAGGTTAGATTGAGGACAATGCACTGAGCTGCGGAAAGAAAATGGACAGGTACATTTTGTAGTGGAGAGGGTGTAGTAGATCTGGGAACAGGCACGAGTTATTGACTTCCT
This sequence comes from Amblyomma maculatum, assembly GCF_055883805.1. NCBI lineage: Eukaryota > Metazoa > Arthropoda > Arachnida > Ixodida > Ixodidae > Amblyomma > Amblyomma maculatum. Next base: position 320,425,658 of record NC_139344.1, on the reverse strand, counting down.
GTTGCAACTAAGAAAAATCAGATGAGCTAGTGCAGGACTTTTAAAATTGAAGGCAAGATAACTGACGGTAGTTAAAGGCGTCTGACTGGGTTTTAAGAGAACGTAGCCATCACAGAGGGTGGCAGGAAGTTAGGTGGAAGGGTTTGATTAGGAATCTTGCTGAAAATTCCGATGATGCCGCAGACCAAGTTTATTAAAGAAAGATGGAAGATTAAAGACGCCTATGGCCTCTCTAATCTTCAAAGCAAATTCAGGCTGATGATTACACGCACAGTGTTCTCCTCGCAACGCTATAGTAGAGTGTCGGTGCCGACCCCACATTTTTTTAGGGCAATCCTCCAAACCACCGGACCAGCATAACTTTGGAAGTATTGCGGAAGCTATTTTTTTTTTCTTTCTAGACGTATGACGGTACTTGCATCAATGCTAATTGGTAATGACTCCCTTATTTCAAATCTTCTCCACCTTATTGGATTCCGGTATAAGTTGCACAAGAAAGCAGGTCCATATATATTTCTTCTTAAATTTAAAAGAAGAATAAGTTAATCTACTCGCTAGTAATTCTTTCGAGAAAGTGTTTTGTTGCTCGCCCTAATCATGAACATAAAATCGAGTTCCTTAGGGTCCATTCTACGCAAGGTGTGCCTCTTCATCCCACTCGGACACACTGAGGTTATCAGTTATGCACACGATGTGTGTCTCGTGCTCTGTTACCGCATTTTGACACTACGACCCTTATCAGCGATGTAAGCCGCCCGTGCTCGTTCATTATAAAAGGCTTACCCGTTCACTGGTGCGGATGCGCAGGCAGCTTTTTTCGCCGAACGCTGTTGTTGTTCCACTCTCCAGCCCCGTTCTTACTCGGAAAGGACGGACGTAATGAACACAGCCTCTGGCATCGTACCCTAGAGGTTTGCGTCCAGCGTCCGAATCGGGGCATTGGGCCTCTTACGGCGGCCTCTACCTTTGGCGAGGATCACCAGCAAACAGGGAACCTAAAAGATGCCTTTCGCGAGTTCCACTTGACTGGCCTGTTCAACTTCTGCTCCAAAAATACAAACAGAAACATAAAGAACAGTAGGCTCAAACATCAGTTTATATAGCACTTTGCCGATCATTAGACCCATTGAGGACTTATGAATGGACACACAGAAGCATCGTTTTTATGAATTCTTGCTTCACTACCCGCCTATTCTTTTTCTTTTACAGGAAATCCATGCATTCAGGATGATACCACGACTTCAACTTGACATATACCATATAGCACCCAAGCGATCTGTGAGGATATCCCTGGTGAAACAATCCTGCCTCCATTAAAACTAATTGCTCGGCTAGATGGTGCATTGCTCTTAAAAAGAAATATTAACAGCACTAACAAATAAACACTCCTGTCCTGCCCTGTCCTGTGTGCCTATTTGTGAGTGTCTATTTGGTAGCGCTGTTAATCTTTCTTTTTAAAAGCCTACCTCCAGTGCTCGAAGGCCACCAGCTTCAAAACCGAACACAAAGGAGCACAAAACAGAAATTTCCCCCTGCTGCCTTCTTTTTGGACGCTTAGGAAAAAACGAACATTGTCTGGTGGTATCTGACTTTAAAGCAGAATAGTTGCACAAATTTAACGCTAATAAACGATATCATTTGTTACTTGGGTGTAAAGAGATGTTGCCAGTCTGACAAGTTTCGATCGCTGGCGCTGAGCAGAACATAATGCGATTCGCCAAAGTGCTACTTCGACCTTTCAGCAGTTTTTGATGACGCTAAGACACACAATATCACAGTACAGTAACGGCGCAGATACCTATTGGTCAGCCAGGAATACTTACCAGCGACGCCAACCTCTGCGATCGGGGGCTGATCGGCAGAACCAGTCGCCATCGCACCGGTCTATCAAGCTCAATGGCTAATACAGTTAAAACTAGAAAGCGACGACGCCGACGACACGGTGGCGGCGGGTCACCTCCCCGCACCTTTGGTAAATTGGTGAACGAAATCTTCACGCCGATAAGACAAATACCCCAAAGGTAGGCCTCTCACAGCATGCGGAATAAGCAAAAGAGAGAGAGAGAGAGAGAGACGCATTGCACTCCCCATGTTCACTCGCTGGCCCACATGTACGGAAACCATTTACCAGAGGCTTCAATTTTTGTCGAGGCCGCGCCACTTTAGCTTCGGGTAGACTTGGAGAGTACAGGGTTCACGCGTGCGATATCGCCGACAGAAGAAAGTGATTTCTCAAGTTCTCGGAAATGAAGCTCTTCATCCAGTGTAGTTTTAGCAGCACTGACCTGAAACTGGTTGCCGCTTACTTTTCTGATCGCACAAATAATGAACTAGATGCGCCAATACTAGCTGAGGTAACCTTGCCTGCTAAGCAGAACAATGCCGCTAACAGCAGCAGTTGACATTCAATTTCAATTCAATTTATTTTCCATTGTGGTACAAATGATGGCGAGAGCCCGGGGTAAAAACTGCCGTTTGACAACTTGACAAAGCCACGGACCCCCACTTTGTCAGCACTACAATAGTCAGGCATATGGATAATAAAAAAGGGCACATGTCATGTGCATTTAGACGCAAGATGAGAATTGCGGATAGAAGCCCACACTTACGGCGAGTTAAAAAAAAGAAAAGCAGGTTAAATTAGTCATGAACAAAGACATTATATTAAATGCAAAAGTACTCAAACAAATTCTGACGTACGCCCCGTGAAGAAAAAAATGCTTCGTGCTAAGTTGTTAAGAAGTCTGGGTAGTCTATTTGTTAATGTCTGCTCACCAAACGAAGTTCTGTATGTTTTTACACTCCACTGCACAATATTTCTTGTATTGTATGATGACTCGTTTTTCTAGCTCAGCTAATTTAGAAAGGAAAGATGTGTTGCTTGAGACCTCGATTTTTATAACCTTGCTTAAGCGGTAGTCATAAAACTTGGTTATTGGAAGTGTACTGTATCTTAAAAAAAAAAGAGATATCGTGTGGTAAGTTAGCGGAACATTTTCAAGGATCCACGAGAATTTTTTTTGTAACACATGCAGCCTCTGAACATCTCCTGCTGTTGTTGTTCCCCATGTTAAATTACAATAGTTGAGACAAGAATTAAACAATTAATGGCACATCATCAGCTTACATTTCGTGGTAATACCTCACGCTTCCTGCATAGGAGGCCAATAATATTTGAGCATTTATTTGCAAGGAAGATAACATTGTCATCCCATGACATTTTGTCATTAAATATATGCCTAATGTTTTAAATGAAGCTACGATTTCTAAGGGCACGGGCTGTAGGAATATATTCTTGATGATAAAAACTGGCTTGTTTTTTTCCTCTGAAAACAACGGCTTTTGTCTTACTTGCGTTAGTCCGTTACGAGTTCTTGTTACTCCAGTGTTCTATTTGCTTAAGCGTATTGTTTGCGATATCTGTCAGTTCTCATATGCTATTTCCGGCAAGAAAACTGCTGGTGTCACCAGCATAGATAAAAAATTTTACGAGTGGAGCTATGTAGACGATATCATTTATATCAATATTAAAGAGAAAAGAACCTAAAATACTTCTCTGTGGAACGCCACAGCCTACAGATTGCATATCTGATAGAAAGCCATTTATTGTTACTGCCTGTTTTTGATGCATAAGATAGGACTGCACAAGCGATAGTGCATGTCCGCGGAACCCATAGAGCTGAAGCTTACAAAAACGAATTTCGTGGTTTAGTAGGTCCAATGCTATTCTAAAGGTAAAAAAATATGCCAATGGCTATCCTTTTCTTTTCAAGTTCGTTCAATATATATTCCTTTTGTTATAATATTGCAAGTTCAGTAGATCTATGCTTACGGAAGCCATACTGAAGCGCTGTTATGATTTGGTGCTTTTCTTCAAAGTTTATAAAATTGGTGAGTATTACTTTCTCCGGTAGTTTGGAAAATATGGGTAAGATAGATATTGGCTTATAATTCCCGAGTTCATTTTTATCATCTTTTTTAAATATAACACTTATACGCGCGATTTCAGTTTTTCGAGGAAATACAGCAGTAATGTCACAAAAGTTTAGGACGTACGTAACATATGGTAAAATGAGATCAAAAATATGCCTAACAGGCTTTATCTGGAGGCCATCAATATCAGTAGATATGCTATTGTTCAGCTCCTGTTTCATCAACCGGTTCGAGAAATAGTGACACAAATGTGAACAACTACACTGATGTCATTTTGTGGAGCTATATTTCTGGTGACCCTAACAAAGTGTGCATTGAACGTGTCAGCGAGTTCTTTTCCGAATATGTTTACGCAGTCAATTATTAGCGCATTTAAATCACCAAATTAACTTATTCGCCCTAATATAGCGTTTAGTTGCTTCCACGTAATGTCGGCACGACCTCGAGTTAACACAAATTGATTTTTGTAATAGGTGTTTCTGACTTTTTTAGCCTCGGTATTCAAATTATATCAAAATTTTTTAAGTGCTGTTAAATCGCACTTAGCTTTGGATTTAATAAACTTATGATATAAGCTATTGTTTACATTTATTTTTGCCATTAATTCTTCTGTGATTCATGGCTTGCGACTGTGGCGTCTTTGTTTTCTAGTTACTATCGGAAAACAGGCATTGTAAATTGGCTTCAGGATGTTTAAGAATGTCTGATACGCATTATTGGTGCAATTTTTTAAGAGTACAGGCATCCAGATGCTTTTTTCAATCGCGGTTCTAAATTTGAACCGAGTATTTTTTTTTTTTTTCAGATATAAGTTGCAAAGGGTGTGCAGGACTGCGTTCCTTTTTAATAATGTTTTTAATGCATATAGATATTGTCACGTGATCGCTAATGTCAGAAATAATTACTCCAGAACTGATCACACCAGGATCATAATTGCTAATAAACAGATCTATGAGTGACGAAGACCTGGCAGTAACACGCGCTGGGGCTTCAATTACATTCATAAGTGCATGCGTTCTAAGCAATAAATTAAGGATATTTTTATGTGTCTGTGGATAACATATTAATATTTACGTCACCACCAAAAACAAGGTTTAACTGCTGACTGGCAGCAAAAGAAATCAGGCTTCCAAGAAAATTCAGAAACATAGCCACACAGCCCTTTGGCGACCGATAGCATACGGCAAAAACAGTATTATCTAAGCATATTGTTAAGATTTCGTAATCAGTCAAATAAATTGTGAATTGCTGTAGCAGTTCAGGTGGTTGTTTCTTCCTGCAATAACTTTGAAACGCCGCCGCCACGGACGGTGTCACGATTTAAAAAAGATCTCATAACCAGGCATTCGGAGGATATCAGAATTATTTGTTGACCAAGTTTCGTTAATCATGATGGCATCAATTTCACATATAACTGTTGAAGGGAAGTCTCAAAATATGCTTGTTTATATCTAACAGATCGAGCGTTGATATGAAGGCATTTGAATGACGTGTGAAAAACAGGACGAAGGTAATCTTCGAAGTCATCGGATAGTAGATAAGGAACTTCCATTGCGGTCTGCATAACTGGCAGTAACACACACCAAAAACTCAATTACCCCTTTTTATTACACCTTGTCAAGATCGCAAGAGTGCTGCACGACTATTTCTGACGCACCGTCAGTTTTTCTCATCAAAATATTTCCGTTGTTGTACCAGATATACTTGAACTCATTTCCCTTTGCCCAATCTTTCACTTCCTTCAGCAAGACTCGATTTCGCCTGATCAGGTTCTCCAGCATGTGAACATCTGTTCTCCAGCGTTGTGTTGTGTGCTTCTCTCCTTATCTGCGTCTTTCCGCTGGTTTTAATCCTTACCAATATCTACCAACTAGCCCAACTCTCAACTCTACTTAACATTTCCATCTGCAGTTGTAAGCTTCCGCCTGTTAGTCTCTCATGCTCTATTTTGCGAAACGGCAGATTATGCCAGGCACTTTGCCATGTTTAGCCGGCAATCGATGAAGTGCATTGATATTATGTTCTAACAACTGAGGTAATGCGCTTTGACTGGCAATAGCGTTAATCTTTGACAAAAGATTTTCATTGTCGTTAATGGTGCACCATCAATTTCTAAGTTCAGTCGTCGGTTGCGCCACTCGAGGTCATCAAGTTGGACGCTGAGCGATTCAAGTTGCTGCTTGTTCACTTCGATTTTTACAAGCTTCGTCTAGATTGTCTTGATATCTCGCTCATTTTGTTCTGTCCGCGTCACCATGTCTAAATTTTGGTCAGACATACACTACACTAACTGTACAATTCCGTCGACGGTTTTTTTCAATGACAACAGAAGATCAAGCTTCCGATTATTCTCTTGAAGTACAATCCACATATCTTCTACTTTCAAGGCTGTTGTTTGTTTGTCCTCCTGCTTTGTGTGTGGCGACGGTGTTCTACATTTCGGGCATTTCCATTTCTTGTAGGCTGACTCCTTACGTTTGATCGTAACCTGGGACACTCCTGCGCAACTCCCTACATCATCATCATCATCATCATCATCATCAGCCTGATTATACCCACTGCAGGGCGAAGGCCTCTCCCATATTTCTCCACTTAACCCGGTTCTGTGCTAGCTGCATCCACTTGACCCCTGCGAACTTCTTAATCTCATCCGCCCACCTAACTTTCTGCCGCCCCCTACATGGTATGCCAAATTGCATGCCATGCATGATATACTGTGTTTGGTGCCTAAAATTTCTTCTTCACACGCAACACATTCCATACTCACAAAAAACAGGTTAACAACGACTTTGGCAGCAGCAGTGGGAGTGGCGAAACGACACCTCGTGAAAACCCACTAACCTGTAACGGTATGGTAGATTGCTTAAAAACGTCCTCCCTTGGCTACCGCTGCTGCCAAAGTGCCGTCGTGAATGCGATGCTGCAGCTTTATAGCAGCCGCACTGATGTCGTCGCCAAGCCAGATGAGGTGGTGACGTCCTTTTCCCTTCGTGTATTGTCCTTTGATTACGGAGCCAAAAAGCAGCCTCAGCAAATGTGTGCTTCCTGGCTTGCGCAGGTGTCTACTCAGGTTTCTGTAACGGTAAGGTAGAATGATTGAAAACGTCCTCCGCTGGCCACCGCGGCTGCCAAAGTCCAATAACTTGAGGACACCATGTTAAGACATTCTAATAAACGTTAATAGTCGCCAAACATACTTTTGGGATAAAGAAACATTAAATAATTGCTATTCACATTGAAATGTTGCACTTAGGGCTTCATATCACGCGAACGAACTGTATCTGTCTGCACACACAGCTACACAAAAATCACTCCCTGAAAAGTGAAGTCATCGTCATCGACGCGTACTGAGCGTTAAGCGCCGGAGTCGCGAAGTTGTTTCTTTAAAAAATCACTAATTTTGCAAACGCATGAGCTGTTTGCCAAACACGCATTAAAGACAAAGCTTGCAACACAAACTGAAATGAACAGCAACGAAAGCCGAAGCATCTGGGCGTTGCGGTTGTGGTTTGGACTAAGAGAAAAGCGACGGCTGCCGGTCCATGCGGACAGAGAAATCAGGGATTGGTTTGCAGAGCGGGCTGCCGGCTGAGGCTTGTTTATAACTCCTGTGCGGTCGCGGATCCTATCAGAGTTGGAAAGGGTGTATTATATTCATAAACAGGAACTCTGCTACGAATTGCGCCATGTACAAAATGCAGTGCTGCAAACAGGGACAGGGAAAGAATGATCTGCGAACTACGAAAAATAAGGATGAAAACACGTCTCAAACCCTCTGCCTTCAGTTTGTCATGGAAGAAATTAAATTTTACCCGGGCGCCGCAACCTACTTACGTATTCAATCCTTTAACGTTACTATGGAATTTGAAAAAAAAAAATTAACAGTAAGGAAGGTCGGAAAAAAGACGCTGAAAATAAACTTCGTTTTTACCATGAGCAGATATTGGTTGTTGGGACGATAAGAAAGCTTACCAGAGCGTGCGCAAAGCCTGTTGTCTACGCTGAAGCTTCTTCCTAGAAAAAGCCTGAAAGTTTAAGCAACGTTCCTAGTAAAAACAACCATCCTTTGTGTGCTTGCGCCACGCTTTCTTCTGATCTTATATTGTCTCTGACGCAGCTGCATCAACTCAGCTCGGTTGCGACGTGAACTTCGCAAACACAGTGCGCGGTTGTCGTCTGGAAAAGTTTCCTGCCAACCAAATTTGCTTTGTCAAGCGTGCCTGCTAATGCCAGACTTCGCCTCTGTGAACGCGCATCGTACTCGGTTCTTTGCCGCATCCCTTTTCCTTTTTTTGTTCGTCTATGCGCATGCGCGCGCTTTATCTTTCGTTTTATCTTTCGCTGCTGCGTATGCACGCTGATATGTGCCCACGCATCCGAAAGCATACAATCGATCTCAAATTTGTTTTCTCTTTTGCAAGTCTGAAAAAAAGCTGAGGAAGTGAAGGGTGATATTTTGTATGCGAAATTCTATGGCTAGGGTTTTCAGTCATTTATTAATTTTCTTTTGGCCCCTGAATGCATATTTGTGTGTGATATATTTGAAGTAAAAAAAAAAATTAAAAAAAAAACGAAATATTTTTCTCGACAGCCAGCCCGTACCATGTCGAAGCTTGCGGTGGGCTTTAGAATACGTATTTATATCCCATTATCTGACTGCGAAAGCAAGCACTAAAAGAAGTAACTAGTCCTAACTATACTACGGTTGCAGCGAGCCTTTGTTTCATATGTGCTATGATTCTCTTGTCTGATTTATTCCACCGAGTAAACATTTGTGTACTTGCTCACATTGTAAGGTAGCATCTCCCGTATGTATCAATACTCCACCCCCTGCATCTGTTTACGAGAAACATCTGTTTGTGCAATTTAAACCACCCATCCATCCGCAGTGTATAAAGTTAACGTTTAATGCAGCTTGCCGTACAAACATATTCGACACGCTACCCATCGATTCACGCCATTTCGATAATGCGCTTAAAAATGTTCTGATAGAAATAAAAAATTCGACACATTGACTTTTCAATTCCGCGCTATTTTGTACCATAAAAGTTTTTAATTACACACATCTAAATGACTTCTTTACCTGTATACGTTGATTATCAGAGTTTTAGTTGCGCTGTGATTGCATACTTCATTGATATATTTGTCTTCTTTGCCGATGGCTCGGTCATATTGCTGACTTTTGAGTTAGTTAACATGCACTAAAGAACCTGGGTCCCAACTAGACGTCGATTATGGGCCCAAAAAGTCTGCATATTCTATACCTTAGAAATATCAAAAGGAAAATAACTGATTTCAATATAGGATATGCGAAAATAATTATACGCCTCATTTACAATTAGCATCTTTGTATGAAGAGATGTTAAATGCACGGGTGAAATGCCTATTGGACAATGAGTAAATAAATTTTCAGCCTTCTCAGGCAGACTCGAGCATGAATTGCAATGACGAGATGAGAAAGATGCGTCTATAACGGCGCGCCTGCTGCACCGAAATATCCCTCAATAGTGATGCTCAAATTCGTCACAATGCCACAGGGCCACAATTTGAAAAATACTAGGGGAAGAGAGAGACGCTTCAAAACCAGCAGTGCAGCAGTGCACGGCGTTCTACTCGGGATATCAAGTTTCAGTGTTATTTAGTCTGAATCAGCAGGCGCTGGAAAGTGGCCTCAATCGCGATTACCCCATCTGTCGTCAAGCGATAAATTCGGCGGTCGTGCACTTGTATGTGGAAAATAAGCAAGAGAGGCTACTAATTATCGCTACCATGTATTTCTGCTGATAAGCAGTGAAGAAGAAAATGCAAATTGATTCTACAATCAGTGTGAATAACTCTGTGCCCGGACTATTTCTCTTGTGTTTTGAGTCATAAAGGGCAACTCCGCTGGGTCTTTTCTTCATTTGAAGTTAATGATTGCGTTACATTCCTCTGTGTTTCCTGTCTCAGACGTAACATACCACTTTTGTCTTTTTTCTTCGAACTCTATGTTGAACTGTTTTTTGATAAGGAAAAACGACAATTCGAAACAGTGTCTGGTTTCTTGACCAGAAAAGACTTTCCGTTTGAGAATCGATGACGTCACGTATAGTATCGAAAAAACACTTGCCCGCGTGTTGCATTGCAGAAATTAAAATAGAGCCTGGAAGTCGCAACGCAGTTTATAAAATGGCGGAGATATGGACAAGTGCAGGCCTCAGAATTTGTTGTTCATAAGGGTAGGCAGTAACACGGATATGTCTGTGACCACGGTGTTCCCCACGGAAATGGCTTTTTAAAGCTTTTTAAAGTTGAGTAGAAACTTTGTAGACTGCGTCGGAACGGATAGGAAAGCCTGCAGTAAAGTAAAACTTCTAGTTCGAGAACACTCGGGAGCTGCACTTTAGTATAAGTGCCGCTCCCTGTATTACCTGCTTTAAGTGTGTAACGAAAAAAATATGACCTAGCAAAGCTGTGCTTAAAATCAGGTCCAGAGATCCGAAAACAGGGAGAGTTTTCCTCGTCATTTTGGCTCCATTCGGGCAGTTCCTTGAATATGGTAGCAAGAGGGCGATTGTAGCTAATTTCGTTGATCGTATATATGTTGCTGGTTGACTCTTTGTTGAACCGTGCATTATGTAGCGCCTTGCTGGCATGTGTAATGTTCTTTGTGCTTGTAGGACCGCGTACGACTGCGCAATGCAATTACTGTCTACTTTCAAGACATCCTCATCGCATACCTCTCAAGCCTACTGAAATGTCGAATGGTTGCGTCGATGGCGCTATCGGGATTAGAGAACCGCCATTCGTGCGGATTGTTTGGTATTTTTTCTGGAAGCGCGCCAAACGTGTGCATTTTGTTAACTTGAAGCCCTCCGAAGCCAAATAATGTGCACCAAAGTACCAGTTATTGGCGTGGAAACAATTAAGGGCACAACAACGCTTGGATGTTCGCCTCATCAGGATTAGCGGAAAATACAGCCTGAGCACATCTGCGTTGCGCGCCTAGTGGAAGAAAGAGCGCCATTACGCCACTCGCACGTGTTTCCAATCAGGAAGGCGCTGGAACCATTCGGCGCTAAGTACCTGAACCCTGCCCCGCTGAGCGCTGCTCTCAATGTTTTGCAAAGAGAGCAAAACCCTTTAGTGAAAAAAAACATGATTTAGTCGGCGTTTAGAATCGATACATGCTACTATGCGTAAAAGACAGAATTGGGGGGGCCTATTGATTACCCTCTACTCTTCTTATTTGTTTCAATGAGTTCTCTTTCCCCAGCTCATCTTCGGAGGGCAACGAGAGTGCACTGTTAAGAGCCTTGCAAGTTCGTGGTTCTTAAAAGTGTAACGAGTCAAGAACTTCATCAAATGATTACCAAGAAGACTTGCAATGCGATAATAATGAGCGGCGCTTGTCTCAAGCGACTTAAGTTTTCGAAGTAATCAATTTTATGCAAAGAAAAATTCCATATTACGCGAAGATCGTTCGCTAGAAAAGCTTGGTAAGAGTAGTAGTAATAGTAGTTGCACCGTGTTTCGGAAACACTTTTGTGGAAAGAAATCTGATTGGTGGAAAAGGTTATGACGTCACAACTACATGACCTCGAGCGGAAATTTTATTCACGCCACATTGGAAAGAAATATATATAACGAACTGGGGAAGCGTCCAAATGAAGCAAAAATTGGTGGGGAGGTTCCTCTAATTGAGGCATTTTAGAAATTAGAAGAGGTCTGCTCAGAGGTCTGCTCCTCAGTCATGCACCTGGCAACGCTAGATGGCAATATTCACTACGTTGAAACAGTATTCTATGTACATTAACTATATGCAGATTATTATGAAAGAGACCATCTGATAAACAAAAGGCAAATAGGAAGTACCTGGTTAACAGAACTCTAAACAAGGGGCAATGCAGAGCACATCACTAAGAGTGAATGCTACTCCAGTTAGACCTCGGCTTGTGCACAGAATTCCCTTAAATGAACGATCATACTACATAAATTGTCCTTTGCAGAAACAACAGACTCACTATGTCGGGCCACCATGCGCGTTTTCCAGAGGCTGTGTAATCCAATTAGGAAGAACATATCCACAGTCTCATCCATCATTGGTAATGCTGTAACATCCCTTATAAAAATGGGAACATCCTTTGAGTTCAATGTGAACTCAAAAAAGTCAGAAGGAAGCAACTTCCTCTGAACTGAGAATTGGCTACCGATTTTGAATTCACAGTGAATTAACTTTCTCTGACCATCCTGTGAATTTCCTTTGAGCTCCCAGGGAACAGACCGTTGTCAGTTTGAGTTGAGTTCACAGGCAGTGGCCAATTATTGGTTCAAAGGAAGTTCGAAGGAATGATGACTATGGGATATTTGGTGGATGTTCGAAGGAAGTAGGTTCAGACTGAAACATTTGTTTGTATGAGCTTATATTTATTTGAATAGATGTACTTCCTCTGTTTAGGCCTTGCAATTAGGCCTGCTTTCGAAGACCCTGCGACAAAAAATTGGATCACTGTCCACAATCCCAGTGCAAACTTGCGCAACTGCCGGTGACCACCTTGGCTAGTACTCCATTGAGCAAGCAGGTGTAGGCTGCAAAAAGAAAAAAAAAAAAACATTTGAAGCATGACTGCAATGAACAAGTTAGAGTCCATCCAGCCTTCCTTAGCTTTTGTAAATTAAATATACAGAGCACGGACAGTGTGAGCGCCATGCAGGCACCACAGCATTATGCATTAAGGCAAGCATTATGGCCCTGACCATCACTGAAAAGTCAGCTGTTTGGACAATATTTCAGAATGCTCTTGCATCACATGCACAGGCTATGAGCTCGAGGACTTACAGATAACAGCATCCAATTTTGGGCAGCCCAGTGCCTTTTTTGGAGCTTGTTCCTTGCGGGCATTGCAGACACGGCCATAGAGTGAGCTTTCTTCCAGTTCTTCGGGTGAGAACACAACGCGCACCAAGTTACACGCAAACTTTGTTGCTTGATTGCCCGCACTGAGTTTCATGCGGTCAATCAACTGCTGATTTACCATAATATTGCTGCCAATGTGCACCTGCAAGAACAAAAAGCAAATATTAGTACTATGACCAGTATTGTAACATGCAACAATATTCCTTGATATGCAATAAGAAAATGAAGGGGCTTTACAAACAACGAAAAACTTAGACCAGCTTAAGAACATTCCAAGAAACCCCAAAATGCATAATTAAGGTCATTTGTTTGCAAGTAAAAATACACATTCAAGAAGCCGTACTTTAACATGTGCAACAATGAAGGCATACGAAAACTATTGGATGTTTTTGACACCTTCCCGAGCGGTGTTTTGATCTAATTTTGAATCACGCCAAACATCTTTTAACATTTTTATTAGTGTAACCTGACAATTGTGTAATATGTATTTAAAGTAACTAGCCAAAAAGAGGGCACATAATACCCCGCAAAGGATTGAGCGCTAATAGTGCATTTGCTATAGCAGAAGAAAAAACAAGAAATAAGACATTTTTTAACGACCTAATTTATGCTTGCATTTCAACAATAAAAAAAAAAAACAGATTTTAAGTCAGAAAATAAAGGGATTTACTCATCATTAACATTGCAAAGGCCATTAAAAGCCAGTTTAGACAGAGCACAGTGCCCACATTGTCACCTCCTGTTTAAAAATACTAAATCCTTTTCGTACATCAGAAGCTCAACCAATTAAAAAAACTGCCAATGAAGGTTTAGCAAAAGCATGCACTCCCTGCTCTGTATGTGCTACTTTGAGGTAACATTCAGTTTCCAGCTTGCACAGGTAGCTTTCATAATTTAACCCCTCAAGCGCTTTGGACAAGCAGCTCGTCCTTGCAAAGATGCCCTCAAGCCATTTTGGACGAGTGCTTGTCCTTGCAGGGTAGATCCTCACCCTGAGAGTTTTAGGCGAGTACAGCGCTCCTCTGTGGCTTAGGTCATGCGCCATTTGACAGATGGCACCACTGACCCGTTAAGTGCTTTTTGTTCTACCGCTTGAAAGCCTTTTAAGCAGCCTTAATGAGAAAAATGGTGCCTGGTAGAGGCAACGCATGCACTGTTGGCCCGTCATCGCGGGAAAGAAGCTTTTCTTCGTTGCCATCCTAGCCATCCGAAGATGGCTCAGACACTAATTTTTGCATTGTTATGGGAAGTGAAGACGACAGTGATGACATGAGTAGTTCTTCCGACGAAGATGATGACAGCTCAGACGATACTATTGCGAGTTCTGTGTCAGTGGATGAAAACTGACAACATTCCGATGAAACCCCCTGGGCTTCCATTCTTGGTCGTCCCTTGTAAAACATTTCCAGTTACCTCGCTATATGTTACTCGACTAGATTGCTGCTTATTGGCGGGCAGTCGATTTTTCAAGTAATGAGCAATAAACTTCACTGCGCTCATTTGACTTAGTTTCTGGTTCAAATATTTTTGTCTCGGATACCTCCTTTTTTATTACGCTACCAATAGAAACCAGCAGTAAAAATAAAAACTAAAGGGACACTTAAGCTCCGCCTTTAAGGGTATGATGCGACCAGTGTAGGCTACCACCCAACATATAAAGCCCTGCTTTAACCAAGCTGTATCAACATGTCTGCGTAGCCTAGGTGTAGCAAGCCTGACTCAGCATTGAAGAGCACTGGAATGTTGATTCGTATTTCACCTTCCCACCTCAAATGAACGACCGGAGTTAGCAGCTCCTCCTAACTTTTGGATATCATGTGGTCTCGTTAAGCCACACAAATCATCGAAGAATGTGTGTTCGGCCATGCCACTTGCCAGCGCCATGCTCTTGATGTTTCACTCACAACACAGACAACAAATTTTCATGTAATGGGGCCTTTAACGATATCGTAATTTTAAGCAATTTTAGCTAGAAATCTCGAAATAATAGTGCTCAAGGGGTTAAAGTGAAATTGAACTATTGTTGGATCAGCTTAAGAAGCCACAACTCCTTCTCAAAGGAGACCCTCCTGGCAATACCATGGTGGTTAATTGCCTTTGACTTGCCAGAGTGACATTGCAGGTGGCTGTCAGGTGCAAGTGGATTATATGCACATTAGCTTGAATACCATGATGACTGGCCCAAGTCGCTAAAATGACTGATTAGAGGAGCACCAGCTGCGTCATTCGAGTTGTAGTGCAAAAAGATGGCCTTCCGAGATCGATAACCTAAGAAATTGCTGAATATTAAACAAGCTAATGGAAATCTCTTTTCTGATGAAAAGGGCTTTGCTATAGCCCAAGCGAAGTATGCTCAACAGGAAGCGTAAACAAAAGTAACCTTGCACTTCCGATCACTACAGCTTTCACAAAAACTCTTCCAAATCAATATCAGCACGAATGAAGTAACAGTCACTAAAATGAAAGGAAGCAGTTGGGATTTTTTTCATGGTTGTTTTGACGAATTTAAGAAAATAGCACTGTCTGTCTTTCGTCGTTTCTATCAAATTGACATTCATTTAAAAATATCATTATGCTACTAATTATGCAGCCTGTGAGCCCAGCCTCATAAACAGCATCCCAGCCAGGGCAGCCGCTTTTCAGTGGAGCCGAAATGCAAGGTGCCCGTGTGCTCTGTGTTGTCGGTGCACGTTAAAGCACCCCAGGTGGTCGAAATTTCCAGAGCCTTGCACTACAGTATCTCTCATAGCCCGAGTCGCTTTGGACATTAAACCCTAAGAGCCAACCAATCATAAAGAGCATTGCTTCTTGCCTATCTCTGAATTCAGTGACTGCTGACTTCATTCACATGGATAATGAGCTCCTCGTTTCCCTATCCCTGCACACTTCTCAATGGAAGTGCATGACTTGTGGCAGTGCTATCATAAAGCTAGAACCAAGTTCTTGTGTGACCCTTAAAAAAGTTTCATCGAGAAAGGCAGTAATGAGCACAACCATGCAGACACTAGACTAAAGCAACTAACCTGAGCCTCGGTTGGCAGCACAACTGCTTGTGTTGTACATGCAGCATTATTAACGGATTCCGTCAGCTGATTGACCAGCTCAGCAACATCTGAAAAAAACAAAAAAGGAAAGCTGGAACAAAACATACTATTTCATCACTAGCAGCAGCAGCCCTTGTAACGTTCACCACAGGAGAAAAGCCTTTTCTTTGCCCTTGACTGCATGACCAACCCTTTTCTGTCACCAAATGCGCCATTCAAAATTTAGCTGCTAGACACTGGCATCACTCACGCACTCAAGGCGCCCTATCAGCGGTACATAATCTAGGGGATGCTGATAGCAATTGATGAAGCCAATGCTGACATCCCACTTCTGATCTCTTTGTTCGCTGTGGAAATGCCTGGACTGAATTAACTGTGGAGGACGTTGTAACTACAGTGCAACTGACGGGTGCTGCTATTGCTTAGAATGAATCCATGGGTGCGAATGATGATGCCGAGATAGCTGTGAGCGCTTTAACAGAAGTTAGCCAGATCACATCCCTGAAACAGTTTGTCGGTAGCAAGGGCCTTGAAGAGGTCAGCATGCAATATACACGTATGGCGGCAGCAATACGCCATACATTTGGACAAAGGCTGACACTCGAGTGTGTAGCTGATACTCGATAGCCCATGCTTCACCTATCTCGTGTCTGTCTTTTGTGTCGACATTTGCTAACATGGTGTAGTGACCGAGTTAAGTTAGGCAGATTGCTGAGCCAGGTGCCGAGCTTGGACAAGCATAAATTTCCTGTTGTGAAAAAAAAAAAAAAAAACACCACCTAAGTGACCAAAATGACACAGGAAAATGAAGCGCATGCCATAAGGATTCCGAGGTCCAAGACAGGACGAGGCCACATATGATAATTTCATACAAATTTAGATTTTTTGCTGTCCCTCCTGCGCTCATTCTAGATGCACCTCATCATTTGCAGGAGACTCTGAGGTTAAAATCTGAGGGAATCAAGGGTTCCATTCAGATACGCCATCCACAGTAGTGAAAGAGCACCACAGACCTGCCGCAGCCATCTGGCTACAACTTATACATCGTGAATGTGTTTGAACCTAATGCAGCTCTCCGGGTTCACTGGAGCGTTGTTGTCACCGACCACTCCAGAACAGAAAGGAACCCAAACCCGCGCCCGTTTTTCGGCCTCGGCTTGAGCAGCACAAATCAGCACAGGTGCTCACCTCGAGTGGCATTTGTTTACCATGCATTTTCATGCAGCTATCACATAAAACAACAGGCTCAATCTCAGATGCATGCCGATCCCAAGCAATGACATGTGACACGCAAGTCACTGTAACACAGACAAAGCATGCTCGCAGAGCAGGAGTGGCAGCAGTTCATCTGCTACGTGCGCTGCAAGCATGGTGGTTGGTGGCGTCATGCAGCAGCGCCACGGTGTAGCTGAGCACTACTGTACACCACCTATAATGTGTCGCAAAGACAACTACAGGAGGAACACCAATCCTAATCCTCAGTGTAGGGGGAACCTTATTGCAGCAACATAATCTTACTGGTGCTTTTACTAGGACGTGCTACAGACCAAGATGTCTTATTCATTTAAGAGTTAGCACTTGAATTTGTTATGGTTTACGTAGCATCTGGTGACACAGCAAATAATTTCAGTCTCATGGCAATGGAGATCAGCATTCCAATGGCTTCAGAAAAAAAGCGATCACATACCAAGCATCTGACGTGCTTCATCTCTTGCGGCCTTATATTTCTTCATTCTTTTTTTTTTTTTTTTTGCAGACCCCACTTCATCCTCAAGCTCCAGGACTCTCTTTTTTGCATCTGTTGGCTTAGACATTTTGTCACAGCTGCAGCTTTCCTGCAAAACGACATGTGGCAAGGTCTATTCACTAAATTGTATTTGCACTCAAATGCATCATACAAAAATTATTCAGTATAACGCATTGTGCAGATATCTGGTTCCACACATGAGATTAGCAAAATAGTGACCAAATGATGACCACTGACAAGAGAAATGTAGCATGGACACTGTTTAGGGTTCAAAGCAACACTTCTTAAGGAGGAACATTAGCCCTTGAGCAAACCTTGGCACATAAAAGGACATGGTAATGTTTAACTGCGAGCTGACACCATCCAGCATCACTACTGCTCAAGTGGGCAGAATGCCCACTTGAGCAGTAGTGGACAAAACAAAGGATGCATTTCCAGAAAAACAGTTTGAGCTCCCACGCATACCGTAAAACATAGCCACTCTGCTTTATGGTAAGTTCATGGTGTTTTATGTCCCAAAGCGACTTAAGCTATAGCGATGAGGGATGCCGTAGTGGTGGGCTCACCTGGGGTTTTTTAATGTGCAAATGACATCATACAGTACACAGTCAACTTGCATTTCACCTCCACTGAAATGCGTCCATGAATGCTGGGATTGTACCCATGCACAGTCGTGAGCTTTATGAAAGGGAGCATGCGATCCCGTGGCAGATAGCCTCATCCAGAAGTAGTGGCAAAGTGCAACAGCAGCATTGAAAATGAAGTGGAGAGAGCGGTGCCCTTCCACCTGTTGGCCATACCCCACGCACTGGGAGCAACTTTTACATCGGCAGCTAAAAATCATTGCAGCATTATGCTGTTGGTAACTGATATCACTGCTTGCTTTGCTATGCTCTGACCTAGCAACCCAGCGTAGGCTGGTAACTCGGGCAAAAGCGGCAGCCCAGGCCACTGGAGTCTTAGAATGGAGACTCCACACACTGCCTCCCCACCACACACACTTTTTTCTTTCCCCCTTTTTTAATGAAGTTTTCTCTCTCTGCGCGAAATCTGAGGAATGGCTGGTAGCGAAGAAAGGAAGCATGTTTGACGCTTCAATAAAAAGAAACAAACAAATGAATATGAAAGTAAATGAATGCGACAACACGTTAGGCGCTTTTATCTGCTTAAAATTCAGTCGCCTGCAGCTGTGAAAGCGTCCGTTTCGCTGCTACACTACCAATTGTCTCGGAACGAGCACCCTGGGCATCTTTAAAACTTGTTCTAAATCAGCTTCAATAATCAAGGAGCTGCCATTCTCCATGCCGCACCGTTCCGAGACGACGATGCGGGCAGGGTGTTTTTTTTTTTTTTTCTTTTTTTTTTATAGAGCCCAAATTGGGAAGCCTACTCCCGTTATCACGAAACACCGAGAATTGCCATTTGCTGTGTAAACAGGGAGAATCAGGTCCACGTAACGACAGCAGCCGCGTTTATTCTACTTATTTCCGCAAATTCAGTTCATTATGCATTTTTGTTTTAATTTCACGCAATTCCCGGAATCAACTGTCTACCTCTTTCACCATGTGCACTACTGTCACCTGCCGGTTAACACAATGCGGTCGTAATGCGGGCATGTAAACGACTTCGCGACACGACTTACCGCGAGTAGCAAAGGAAGGTGTTTCACAGGTAAACATTATTAAGACATGAATACGAAAAGAGACAAGAGACGTTTGACTACTTACCCACTCCGAGAATGAACGTAGGAGAGTACGACCCCTCCTTCCACTGGGCTTGTAGTACTCCTTGGTTTGGAATAATCTTCCAGTATTTTGCATTATCCATCAGTTTCGCCTGCAGTTCTTTTGATTGTAGGTTTCTTACAGGGTATACGTCCCACTTCTGAGCGGTCGCCCATTTAACCAAGACATGATCGGCCATTTGCACTACTCACGCACACGACGAACACAACGAACGCGAACAATCAACTTCCTACGGTCATGAAACACATAGTGAAGCATGCCGCCGGCTGTTTTCACGAAAACGATAGCGCTAGAGTCTCAAGCGCCATTGCGAAATTTTAAATGCATTTCTGCAAACTTCACAAACTTTCAAAATAAAACTTATAATTTATAAACAACCTTAAATGTTTGTTTTTTAGTAGCAATATGTGATGCGTAACAAAACACAAAATAATTTAAGCAAATTATTGCCACAAGCAGCTGCAGCGCCCTTTTTTTTTGCTGCGGAATTCTTGTGCTGCATGTCAATCTTCACTGGTTTTACTCGCCGTGAGAACGTTAGTTTTACTGGCAGTATTCGTAACCTCGGCTGCGGGGGCTTCTGTTGCTTCTGTGCGTGGTGGTAGCGACGTACCGACGTCGCTGACGTATTAATTGCTGGTCTTTAAACTGTGATAGGAGGTAAACGAGCTTGACTTTCGTGAACAATGTGACATCCGGTACTAGGCACATCGTGAAGTGCATTTAACTGCAGGCTTTTGAAGCCGTTATCGATGGTGCTGCGGTAACCGCCTACCCGTCGAACGCACTGGAAATGCCACCACGGTAAAAGCGTACTTGCGCGACGTCAACGTCGCGCCGTACCGAAGTGCACTAAATCACGACGGAAGCAGGCCGCGCTTGCTAACAGCGTCGCCCTTGGCGTCGCTGCGAGCCAAGAGTTGCCAGGCTAGCCACCATAGCCAGGCTGCAATGCCGACGCAAATACTGACGAACCCTGCCAGCCCTGCGCCGAGCTTTGTTGCGTACCGTGTCAGAGTGCTGAAGCAGCGGTCACGGATGTATGTACATGCCGTCTCGCGCATGCATCGCCATCGAACCAGCGGGCTGCGAAAGCGATGAATTAGAACCACCTGGCATTCTTTAACATGTATGAAAATTCTTGAATGTATTATATTTTATCTTAAAAAATTCAGAGGGGCAAGAAATAGACCAAGCAATGCCACACACACAAAAATAAGCACAAGAAATGAATGAAAAGAAAGTTTTTACACTTAAGGACAAAGGAAGGAAGGTGGTGAATATTATTGGTCCTTGTGTGGTGACCAAGAAGAAACTTGCGCTAAAAGTAAGATCTAGCGCGTGAAAAAAAAAAAAAAAAAAAAAAAGCATGGATTTAATATAAAATGAAAAAAAAAATTAAAATGATGTTTACTTGCACAGCAAAGAAACGAATGCGATTTTGTATATTTTGATAAATGTATAATTGGTTTATTCAAAAAAGTTCAGAATTTAAAAAAGTGCAAGGGATACTAATGAAAGAAAAAAAATGAGAAGTATAGCTGAAAAGAAAAATGAGCTTCGTATGTTTTCGCTTAAGAACAAAAAAAAGAAGGTATGATGAATAAAGAGTAAAGAGAACTTTCTCTTTACTTGAGGAAAAACAAAGGAAGGTCATTATTGATATTGCCAAAGAGAGCCAGTTTAAAAATGAGCTTCCTTCTGTCAAAAGAAAGGAAAGTCTCAACAAAGTGAGCTCAAAGGAAACTTCCTTTAGTCAAAAGAAAGGAAAAGTCTATAGGAAGGCTGTTCAGGAAGCAAAAAGGAAAAACAAAGGAAGTAAAAAGGAAAATTCGATTTTCATAAGGGATATACGCTCATACGCCGAAGTTACCAACTTTTTGTAAGGGGCGCAGCCCCTCGTTAAGCCGTTAATAGGCTTTTTGGCTGCGCCCCTAGCATCCTTGTGATGTTGAAATAAAGATGACTTGACTTGATCGTAAAGAGCGCGGTGTCAAATTCAAACTTTTTTTTTCACACATTTTTATCAAGCCTGTTAGAGAGGCACATAATGATCACATTGTGGTACGCACGACTTACTAAGTGGGATGTCTACTAGTGTTAGAGTAATAGTAATTTTAAAATTGAAATGATTTAAGCAATACAAATTAAAACGAAACCCGTGCAATGAAACGTCTGTGTTAAAGGCGTTTACTCCTAAGGCGAAGCTTAGGTATCCCCCTAATTTTTAGCTGGTATTAAGCCCATGACATTTAAGTTTCAGGCACGTCATCGACTCATGCACCACGTTGATTTGGCCGACGTATAGGTTACGGGACATGCGAGAGATGCTCGCCTAATTGAAGCTTAGCAATAAGGTGACGTGGCCTAGCAACAATGACAAAATAAAGCAAAGCAGCTAAGAGGAGTCACTAAAGCTATTGCGTCATAACCTTAAGGCAACTTCGACATTCAGTTTCAGTTTTATTCCCTTGCTTTTTCTCACGGACCTCTTCGTACTCGATTTTGCTACACTCCACATATTAGATTCGCTCTTCGATTCCTCTAAAGCTCTGCCTTCGGTTCATATTTCTTTCCGTCACGTTCTCTCGCCGAAAGCGACATTTAGGAATTTTAGGTGTAGCATAAAGATTTGAGTTCATGTAAATGCAGAGTACTAGACTTATTGTCAACGTTGATGGTTCATATCATCCTTATTTTTCATCGGTCCCGCCACGTTGGCTCAGTTAGACTGCTTCACCCAAGAACGCTGTATCAAATCCCGCACGTGGCGGCTGCTTTTCAATGCAGGCGAAAAGCAAGACGCCCGCGTACTGTACGTGGGATGTCGGTGCACGTTAAGGAACCCCAGGTAGTTGAATTTTCCGGGGCTCTTTAGTACGATATCCCACATAGCCTGAATATTTTTGGGTCGTCAAGCCCTATGGACCGTTTTCACGGCGAGGAGGAAAATAGCTTCGAACCGGAACGCGCTGCGCGGCTCCTCCTGTCTGGTATGTGGGGATGCGGGGATAGCAGCGAGGGCGGCAGGACATTTTACGGAGAAAGCGCACACGTTGCAGTCTTTTGCACACAGAGTGTCTTGAATAGCCGCAAAGTATCTAAGCCGATTAGCTGATGTGAGCGACGTGCTTTCTTTCCCTGTTCTTTCTTCTTTCGCTCCTTTCTTTCCTTCATTCCCCCGATCGTTTCATTTCCGCCGGCCGCAGTTTAGCTGCTAAGAGCTGCCGCGGTTAACGCAATCTTTTTTTTTTTACTCAGTTGTTCGCATTAACAAAAAAAAATAACAACCAAAAGGAGATGATTAACAGAAGATAAAAGATTAACAGCGGGGGTATGGGCGTGGGTTACTCCCATAAAGCCGGTCGTGGTTACTCCACACTGTTCCACTTGCAACTCACTCAATTGGGCGAAGACGAGCAGCTTTTGAATTTCAAGCCCCAACCGAAAATGTTTCGCTTTGGCAGCCTTTCGTGCGAGTTCCGAACACTGTGTTTGTAGTATAGGGGCCGGAAAAACTGAATGCCCATGCAACAACGGCAGACTTTGGGCAACAAGCGGATGATATTCCTTGCGGCAAATATTTACGAGATGCTGCCAGGTAAAGAACTATTTCGATTCAGTCACCTGAGGTTAATGAAAGTATGAAAGAACCTGTCCCACTTGAAGACAACGATATACTAATAAATTGGTTGTCAACTTATTTAGTCAAACAGCGCTACAATATTTTTTTTTTAAACATGGATCTCGTAAAATTTTGCTGCCGATAATAAATGGGAATATGATAGGAATACCAGCGATTGCTTGCAGTAAGCAAACCTTGCGACGAAAAATGGACTATATAATTGCTGACAAAACCAACTTTCGATGAAGTCATTATGGGACATAATTTAAGGTCCCTACTCCATAGGTATCATTTGTCCATTTTATCTTGTATTTTAATGTCAGTATGACGGCAGCGTCAGACAAACGCAACTAACGCCCAGTCAGAGAAATTGCAGGATAGTAGCTTCCTCTGTTGACAAGTTATCGCTACTCCCCGCACATACCGGCAAACAGGTGGTTGAGTCATGTAGGCAATGCTGAAATGCGATTGCCTGGTAGTGGACGCTTGAACACCCTGCCTGATTGTCACCCAACAAAATGTAGCCAGGGTAAAGTAAATGGATACGAAATGGATAATGGATACTTAAGAATAGAACGTACCCCAGTGGAGGTGTGGGAATTTCAGCAGTAGCCGCTTAAGCAGTAAATAGTATATGAATGATCGGTTGACCGAACAAATCTTGCGCGATTAGCGTTGCTCCTAAACGTGACATGAAACGGCTACATTCGCTTTCTTTCTTTCCTCAAATTGTTCCGGCAAGCCGTCTCTAGAAATCATTTAAGAATAAAAAGTAGATCGAAAGCTGCCATCACTGCCAGTGGTGCGCCCCCGCCTCTCTGAGCCACATAAAAGTTACACACTAATTGTAATCAGGCTTGTAGCCTTCAGCCGACCTGATCAGGAGCATAATTTTTTGTCATTTCGGACCGAATGGCTTCGCTGCTACTGAAAACATTTTTTTTTTTCAGCTAGGCACTTTCAGAACGCAAAAATTTGCACGCGAAAGCTCCAAAATGCCGATTTCCGCTACTGGTCGCCTGTTCCGCGGATGGGGCCCCACATACCAGCATGGCGGTTGTTCACAACTCGGCCGCTAGATGGCGCAACATACACAAAATGGCAGCGCCCATGATAAAACGGTCTATAGCAGATATTCAAGTGATGCCACGGGTACCATTTTGTGGTAAAACCACAGCTTCAGCAGTGCAATACAGAGCAGGAGATGATAAGGCGATTACATATATTTGCAGCCTTTCGCAGTGCTACATGCGCCAAAAATGGTTGCCACTGTGACGTAGGTATAAGCTCCCTATAGACCAACACCGATCTGTTACTCAACCAGGATGAGGTGACGCTGCTGTCACCAGGTTTGCCCGATTAGTGGTGAAAAGGAGGCTTAGCTGCCCCAGGTACACATGAAACCAAACGTTTCTGCAGCTTTATTTTTTTTTTTTTTAGAGAGAAAGCATGACCATCGTAGAACAGATTTTGAAAGTATGAAATTTTATTACAGACATGGGCGGAGCATATATTGCCACCTAGCGTTGCCAGGTGGCGCATGACTGAGGCGTGAAAGGAGGACGAAGTTGAAGAGGACGACAAAGTGTCGCTTGCACGTTTGCGTCTGTGCTGCTGTGTTGTTGTGTCTGGGCTACCCCGTGCTATCATTGGTATTCTTAGTCACCGTGTACGTGACATTCTGGTGGAGGTGCTGGGTAAAACGATCGCCTATGCAAGAATCTCCATCTACAAGACGTCGCGCCAGCCCTGTACCATTGGACACCCCCGTGCATCGCTCCAGTCGACGGCTCCAGGGACTGTCTCCGGAGTTTCAGCCATCACCCGCCGCCATGACATCTAGTGCTCCTACTCAGCAGGTAACGGGCGTCGCACCGGCCTCTAACTACACCTTGCAGGCCCCTCGGGTACCGAAGTCTTTCCATGGGGACCTCTTTGAGGATGTGGAGGACTGGTTCCTTCAGTTTGAACGTGTCGCTGCTTTCAACCAGTGGTAGGATGCTGCCAAACTAAGGAACGTCTACTTCAGCATTGAGGACGGCGCCCGTATCTGGTTCGAGAACCGAGAGCAAGTATTAACGTCGTGGCGGGAATTCCGTCGTCAACTGCTCGAGGCTTACACTAGCGCAGATCGTCGCGAGCATGCAGAACGTGCAATTCACTCTCGCATCCAAAGGCCGAATGAGAGTGTCCAAGCGTACGTCGAGGACATGACGCGCCTCTTCAGGCGAGCCGATCCCGCCATGTCCGAGGACAAAAAGGTCAGGCACTTGATGCAGGGTTTGAAAGAGCAGCTGTTCGCAGGCCTTGTGCGAAACCCACCGTCGACTGTAAACGGATTCCTTGCGGAGGCCACCACAATGGAAAAGGTGCTACACCAACGTACCGTGGCTTATGACCGACCTTTTCATACAAGCACAATCGCGGAATCATTTGCATCTTTAGAGCGACATCCCGATACATTGCGCGAACTGATTCGCAGCGTCGTGCGCGAAGAACTAAGCAAGTTCTGGAGCCCTCTGCAGCAATCGCCAACTTCCGTTTCTGCTATAGTGCGAGAGGAGGTGCGGCAGGCACTCAAGAACCCTCTTTCGCCTGTAGTTCCGAGCCCGCCATTGCTGTCGGGGACCGACAATCGTCCCACATATGCGGAAGTTCTGCAGAGTCAGGCTCCCCCTTCACCACCGCCCATTCTCGCGTCACCTACAGTTCCGCTGCCCTCGGTGCAGCCAGTGCAGAACTTCGACAATCGTCCGCTGCCCCGACGCAAAGCCGACATTTGGCGCACGCCTGACCGCCGTCCGCTTTGCTTCCACTGCGGTGAACCAGGACATCTCTACCGGGATTGTCCATATCGACGCCTCGGTCTCCACGGCTTCCGCATCGACTCGCCTCCTCCCCGGTTTGGTCAACGACCCCGAGTTATTGAGGAGTACCTGGAGGAGCAGCGTTCTTCATCTCGTTCGCAGCGTCAGCCCCGCTCCCCTTCGCCAAGGCGCTCCTCCTCGCTCACCCACGGTTCCTCGCGAGAGGACCAAGGCCGCTCGTCTAGCCCTCATCGGGAAAACTGAAAACAGCGACCTTCGGGGGCGAGGCCGCTGGTAGTCGCTGCGTTGAAGACCTCCCGTCGTCGCCGCTTCGATCCGACCGCGAGCTGCTGGTACCGTCACCCAGGGAAGCAAAAAGCGTTTCTCTGGACATTCCGGTTATTTTAGACGGTCGCACTACGGTCAATGCATTAGTGGACACCGGTGCTGATTATTCAATTCTGAGTGGTCGCATGGCGACTGTTTTGAGGAAGGTGCTGACTGCTTGGCCAGGTGTGTACCTCCGAACCGCCGGCGGTCATATAGTTACTCCAAAGGGGATGTGCACGGCTCGCATTCAGATTAACGGACGTACGTTCGTCGTTAGTTGCGTTGTTTTGTGTGACTGCTCCCGTGACCATATCCTCGGCATTGACTTTCTGCGGGAGTACGGAGCAGTTATCGACCTGCGAAATAGACTCGTTACGTTTTCGATGGGACAATCTACCGAACAAGATAGTAGCAGTCCTTGCAATACCGCACTTCGTGTTTCCGCTGAGAGCGTCTCGCTGCCGCCGCGAAGCAGTGCTCTTGTGGAAGTTACCTGTGACGATTTCCGTACCGGTGATGCTGTAGCGGAGGCGAACCATACACTCCTGCTTGCTCATGACATTTGCGCTCCCCGAAGTTTATTGTCGTTTCACAATGGCCGGGCTGCACTCCTTGTCACAAATTTTTCTAATGAGCACCGACACTTGTTCCCGGGGACTGCTATCGCTTTTGCTGACCATGTTGCGCACGATCCGGTCTGTTTTGCATCCACGGCAGTAGAAACTAACGAGCCATCTCTTGACAACATCGACATTACCTGTCACTTGTCAAAGGAGAAACGGCGGGCCTTAGAGCAACTGCTTCTAGACTTCAAGCACTGCTTTGCTTCTTCCTCGAAGGTTCGTCAAACGCCCATCACACAACATCGCGACAATATAAACACTAGGGTATATATTGGAGTACTATATGGACGCACGATCTATGAAAACGCATGGAATGAAAACTTACAAAATAATTTTTCGGTTTCTAAGAACACCAATAAAAGCGGCCAGTGGTTAAAAGTTGGCGAGTGTTTAAACCAAAACTGTGACAAAGTATGCGACGTAAGATTGAAGGGAAAATATATTTAAAATGCCTCAAAAAGTGTGTATTGTAAATACCGACATACCTCTGAAGAGCTCATTATCCACTGGGTGTTTTTCGCAATCACGACAGCTTCATGCTCTGTCCGGTATGATGGCGCTCAGGCTATATATAATAATTCTTACATACTACCGCTGAAAAGATAAAAGCTTATAGTTTGAAAACCGTCCTCACACAGCTCGTCCCGCCGGGCCACACGAGTGGTAGACTCCGCCAACTCTAAGCCGCTTGCCTTTCGACGAGTTAGTGAAGGGGGCATCGTCCGGTCTCACCTGAGTCTGCGTCAAGTTCATGTTTCACGTTTAATCTTTATCCGCGACCAAAGACACCCTTTTCTCCAGTGCTTTGTCCACTTTATGCTGTCTAATGCATTGCCGGACTTTGTAGTGTCATCTGTCGAAGGAGGACTTGCAGGACATCGTGTTACCTCAGAGAGATGATTGCGTCTTATCGCTCCCTAGTCACTCGTTTTCGAGAGATTATCTGTCATCAGTTGAGAAAAAAAAACCTAATGAAAGCTTTAGTTGACACGGTTTTTCCCGTCCTCTTCTATCGCTCATCCTTCACGGCCGCATTCGGGAGGAAATTGTTAAACCGAGTGAAAAAGATGTAGGTCACGCCTGGAAAGAAAACCTTCTTTCACCTCCACGCATTGTTTCCTCTTCAAAGAAGAGGAGAACGTAGAGCCCGTCTTTATTCCCTGTAATAATGTCATCTTCTACTGGAATATTCTGCAACCAACAGTTAAAAAAGATCTCCCGCTTACTCAACACGAGATTAGGTATTTGCCTGTGATGGACACACAAATATCATACGGCACAATATTCTTGCTAGGTTTGCAAGCAGTGTGGTGCAGTGCAATGGCCTGGGACGCGATCTGTACACGAATATTTTGTGGAGAGCGTTGCGAAAGTTCATGAAGTCCTGATGGTGGTGGTTTGGTGGTTTGTAGGGTTTAACGTCCAAAAGCAACTCAGGCTATGAGAGACGTCGTAGTGGAGGACTCCGGAAATTTCGACCACCTGCGGTTCTTTAACGTGCACTGACATCGCACAGCACACGGCCGCCTTGCTTTTCGCCTCCGCCAGAGGCAAATAAAAAACTTACATTAGACACTGTCATATAGGAGTGCTATAGGTGTGGGAAAACATGGCGTGTATTTATTGCAATATATTATACTTGTGTTGCATTATATTGTGTTGCAATTTATTGTGCTATATAGTATTGTATATTGCATTGTATAGTGTTGTTTTGTAGTGTTTTGTTATAATGTACCCTGCAGCCTTAAAGGCAATAAAGATATAAAAAGACAGCTTGTCCCGCCGCGGTGGTGCAGTGTTCAAGATGCCCGACTATTGTGTCGGAGTTCCTGGGTTCGAACCCGGCTGCCGGCAGCTGCGTTTTGATGGAAACGAAACAGAGAGGCGTCAGCGTGCTGCGCGATGTCAGAGAGAGAGAGAGAGAGAAGAAACCTTTCTTCTCTCTCTCTCTTAGCCAGATCTTAGCCGGATAATTATATAGGGCCGAGTTATATTGCCCTACAGGTGGCCAGCAGGTCAAGGCTGTTAGCTACCTCGTAGGCGCGCTTGAGGATCCGGTCTTGTATGCACGGGTCCGAGCTGCGCAGCAGGGTCTCCCAGTCATCTGGATGCAGGATTTCTCCTAATTCTGGAGGTGGGGGGTCCTCCTTGCATCCCCAGAGTATATGGTTGAGGGTAGCTCTTTCATCGCACAGTGTGCAGTCAGGAGAAACTTGGCTGGGGAAAATATGTGAGGGAACTACCGGGTTTGGAAAGGAGTTTGTTCGGAGTCTCCTCCAGGTAATTTCGTGTTCTTTGCTTAGACGCTTCTGCGGGGGCGGAAACTTCCTTCGTTCAAGGCGGAAACTAAGCCACCTCCGCTGCCTCGTGCAGACAGAAGAGAAAATAGAAAAGAAAGAAAAGGAAGAGGGAGAGAAAGACGCGCGCCGCAACAACAGCCGTCGGGTGCAATGACGGCCTACAACAAATAAAAATTCGGTGGCAGGCTAGCCCCCGCCGCAAGCGGTGGTGACCTACCTGACCCAACCTCCTGTGCGACGTCAGCGCACGCTAAAGATCCCCAGGTGGTCGAGATTACTCTGTGGCCCTCCCCTACAGCTCCTCTTTTTCTCTTTCCACTTTTACTTCCACCTTCCTCCATTCCCTTGCGATGCGTGCCGTGTGCTGTGCACGGTAAAGATCCCCTGGTGGTCGAAATTACTCCGTAGCCCTCCACTACGGCTCCTTTTCTCTATTTCCACTTTCACTCTCACTTCTTCCCTTCCCTTACGGCGCGGTTGCGGTGTCCACAGAACACAAGTGAGACAGTTACCACGCCTTTCCCTTCCTATAAATAAATAAGTTTTAAAAAAAATCAGTTTTCACAGAAAAAGTGGGAGATACAGCGCCATTCCTTTCCTGACAACCAATTATTGTTATTATTATTATTATTATTATTATTATTATTATTATTATTATTATTATTATTATTATTATTATTATTATTATTATTATTATTATTATTATTATTATTATTATTATTATTATTATTATTATTATTATTCACACAGAAGGATAAACTAACCACGCGACGCAGCAGACGACTAAAATCCCCCATCTGCTCACGCAAGTCGCTTTCGCGGACGCCAGTTCCGTCTGCGCTGGCCGCCATCTGTGAGTTAACTGTTCTCTTTCGTTTCCTTGCAGTGACGTTTGAAAAGTGCTTTCTGATTGTAACTTTGTCTAGGCTGCATACCTTGAACGATCTGTATTAGTAAGCGAATCCGGCGCATGCGCAGCATATCAGGCTACACGAGAAGCTTGAGCTACACCGAACTGGCTGCGAGCCTGTCGGTGGTATGTGCGGCTTCCGCATATTTTTAGCTGCTTGATAAAATTAGATTGCCTTCGGAATGACGTAGCATGCTTTGTAATACATTTGTTGAAAGCGATCGCCAACGTTTAATTATCGGCAGCCTCCGCTGTTACTCTGCCGAAGGGGGAAACATCACGTCGTTTTTCTTACATGTATTTCCACGAGTCAAGCTCTCGACTCATACCCTTATCGTTTCGCGGTGTTTTCAAACTACTCGCCTTTGAAATGGTATTACATACTTCCTCAATCTGTTCTATGCTGTGTATCGTTGCATTAAAGGACGGCATCATAGGCGCCCCGTGATATGAGTTGGTTGGTCGGTCGGTCGGTCGGTCGGTTTTAACGTCTTAAAGCGACTCAGGCTATGAGAGACGCCGTAGTGGAGGACTCCGGAAATTCCGACCACCTGGGGTTCTTTAACGTGCACTGACATCGTACAGCACACGGGAGCCTTGCTTTTCGCCTCCATCGAAAAGTGGTCGCCCAGGCCGGGATTCGATCCCGCGTCCTTGGAAACAGTAGTTGAGCGCCGTAACCACTGCGCCACCCCGGCGCTGGTTTGAAAACATTCGCTTCCATGTTTTCCTATGCGAGCTAAGCCTACTTTTTACCCCCAGTCTGCTGCGGCCTCAGCGACCGCTTTCTTTGTTTGTAAACAAGGTGTTTGTTGATCTATGAGGCACAAACCATAGGCTGCTATTGAATTTCATTATGAAGCGGAGAAACACGAATGAGCGTCAGTGTCTATGTATTCACATATTCTGGTTGCTCTTGACTAAAGACTTGGCAATATTTACAGTCCAAATTAACTTGAACTCACAGTTTACTGTTTTTTCTGAAAAGTGGAATTCGCACAGTATATTCTTCTCAGGGTATGTCCCTACATAACCCGCGTTCCCAACTGGTTTCAGACTTGCCTTTTTAATAAATTTAGCACAGAAATCACTGTAGACTGATGAAAGAGCGCCAGATAAAAATGTGAAATTGTATTCGAGGAATGCCATTTCGGACTGCAGAGCACTAATATGTAAACGGCAATCTTTCCGGTCAGGGTGAAACCAGGAAAGCAGACATGGCTGGACACTTCCGAGTCTTTTCATGACAAAAGTAAGATTCTTCGCTCGGTCCGTGCCCAGACATCACTTCATCTACGCCGCATGGTGCCGCTGTCTGAACCATCGTCTCTGATGTTTTCTTCTGCACCCTCCGTCTCAGCTTGGCGTCGTCCTGTCTGTTTTCGGGAGATATGCATTACAGATGCGCATATGTATATGTGGGCGTCTACGTCGGTTCCACTTAACTCAAGCGTCAGTGCTGTGTTTGCCTTCTTGGCAGTGTGCCCGGCGCTCTTCCTGGTCCCTCTCTTCCATCCAGGTCATGGCCGTCGCCTCCCTTGCAACCCCGAATCTGGCTGGCTGCGATGTGATCTTGTCTTTCCTTTTCGTTTCGTGCGTGAATGATTCTAGGAAAGTGCCAGAGAGCAAAGTTTTCATCCCGCCTGTGTGCGACAGAAGAGAAGCTGCGCCGATTCGACCGCGAGTGCTTTCATCTCCTGACATTTTTTTTTTTTACTTCTTATGTTTTCTTTATTTCGTAATTCAATGACCGTGAATAAAGTACAGGCACGTCCCCTTTTCGCTGCAACCAACAATATTCTGCTTTTGGTTCTCGAAAGTTTCCCGTGACGAATTCCACGAGACAGCCGCATCGTACGATCATTTTTTAGTTCTCTCGGTCTGAGCATTTGTTTTGATCAACCCTTTGAATTTTTGCTTTTCCATGCATACACATTTGAATGTTTGGGCGCGTGCATATGAGAAAGCCGAAGGCCGAGTTGAGCATCGATAGTTGTTTGGTCGTTAGTACCTGAGCGCACGTATCCAGACATCTTGAATCATCAATTTTGTGAAACATGAAACTAAATTCCAAAATGAGTAGCTCGGCTCTGTGCAAAGAGATGGCATTGGGTCCATTGAAACCTGCAGTGAAGGATACGTTGTTTTTGGCACGGATTCACTATTTTCTCCGAGGCTTATTACATAGTGATCTCAAATACAACGACTATGTCGCCGCATTCACCTGCCCGTCACGATGCCATAATGATCATACTCATTCCCACGTCTTACACATTCTCATTGCTCGCGGCATCCTAGGCGACGGGCATAACTGCTGAAACCTAGCTGTTTGAGGAGGAATATTAAAGTTGAAATACCCATAATCTATTGTATGTGTTGTTCAATACCATACAGCCAACGTGTGCTATAGATCACGTTGTAGCAAAGTTGGACCACCTGAGTTTTTTTTAACGTGCACTGACATCGCACTGCGCCTCCATGTTGTTGCGTTTCGCATCTATGAAATGCCGTCGCCCAAGCCGAGCTTGTCCCCGAATCCTTGGGATCAGCTACGGCATGCCAGAGCCAGCTCATGGGCCACCCGAGGGGAGAGGAGGGAGGGGTGATTACAACTATCACATAATTTTTCTGTGCATTTGGTGAAAGTGGTGCTCGTTAATTTAATGAACACTTTTTCCGACGTTCTCTAAGACTCTGGGGGAGGCGCTGTGAGCGCGCGAAGCGAGAGGACGTGCAGCGTATCGGCTCCACCAAATTTTTGGCTGGAGCAACGAAATTTCGACCTCAACCCCATCAAGCCAGCTGCGACTGTCTGTGTGAAATTGGCAGCTACCTGTGGACACCACCCGCACACAGGTGGGACTATTAAGGCATTTTTAGGGCCGATCATCACTTGCGTGTCGTGGCGGCGACGCTAGGCCTAACGGCTGCGCCGCAGCCCGGCCGTGGGTGAGTCGCCCAACAGCGGCAAGATGGCTCAACAGCTACAACGTGGCTACGACCCGGCCACCATGACCTGGTCTGAGATTTCGGCAACTTCTGCGCCTGATAGCCCGGATTCTGCGCCCATCGAGAACCCGAGGCTATTCAAATTGGTTGAACGCCGCTCCCGCAAGCGGAACGCCAAGAAGGCGGACACCAAGTTGAATGACCCCTCAACACAGCAAAACGCTGCTGCGCGCGCTGCAGCACTTCACGGCGGGCCCCCACGTAACTCTGGACCCGTTTGGAAACCAAAGCCGTTTCCGCGGCTTCACCCCGAAGACATTGTCATCATCCTGAAGCCCCGGGTGACCGTCGCTCTCAAGGATGTCTTCCAACATGGCGAGCTGGGAGCAGCGTTGGCGGCCTACCTGGGCACCCAGGCCGCAGCATCGCTCAGCCTCCTCCCCACGTGGGAGCAAAATCTTATCGTCGCAGGCACCCGACAACCGCACGTCGCCGGCAAGCTTCTGCGTGAATTTGAAATTGAGTCACCCAAAGGTCACCTCCCCATGTACGGCCAATTGAAACTGACTGGTGATGTGTGTCGCGGCGTCATCACCGTTGCCAACTACGAGACCAGTGAGTCACTCCAAAACAAGATCCAGTGGCGTGCTGGAGAGCTTGCCGATATCCGCAAGCTTGGAAAATCAAACGTCGCGGCGCTCACTTTTGTGGGCAAAGTGGTGCCACGATTCATTCACTATAATTCAGAGGTGACCCTTGTACGTGCGTACAAGCGAACTGTCCCGGCCTGCGTGCGATGCGGTACCTTGGGCCACCGGGCGGACACATGCCCCTGCCCGGACAACGAAAAGTGCGGCCTGTGTGGCCAAACGGTGCCGACCGTCGACGGGGTCAAGGCACCTCATGAATGTACTCCATCCTGTGCAGTGTGCGGGCAAGCCCACCCTACCAAATCACGTGACTGCACAGGAAAATTTCGCCAGATGAAGGTACCAGGCCCCAAGGCCAAACGCCGTGAGCCCCCAGCAAAACGGCGGCAGCCAAGGCAGCAAGCTTCAGGTGGCAATGGCGGAACGCCGCCTGCTCCTACTGCTACCGACATCAAAACGCCGCCTGGGAAGAAGAAGGCGCCTCCACCGCCACCGCCCAGTGGCACGGACAACCACCACTTCCCGGCTCTCAAGACGGGTGGCGCTGCCGGCGCCCGGGCATCCGCGCCCCAACAATGCAAACAGGTGAGCAACTGGGCGGGAATCGCCTCCTCTTCTCCCCGGCCCCCCTCTTCCCCACTCACCGTCTCCGCGCTCGATGCGGAATACAAAAAGCAGATTGACGTGCTCCGGGCACAGAATGAAATTTTACTGAACAAAATTCAAAATTTAGAATCAAAATTGGCGTCCGCCGCTCCGAGCCCACAGAACTCGGACGCGATGGAGAGCGATGCGGAGCTGTCGCCAGCCCTCGTGACAGCGATCTCCGCGATGGAGGAACGCTTATCCTCAAAAATGCAATCTATGATCGAGGCCGCTATGGACCAGATCTTCACCAAGGTCATAACTGCCATACCCGCGGTCGTCTCAAAACACATCTCGGACAACCCCCGCCTCCTCCGTCGGTCGGGGCCCATTAGGGACGTATCCCGTCCTGCAAAATTCAACCGTCGGATCACTGATTCGGACAATGAGGAAAGCTGCCCCGCTCCTGCCGCAACCCCCTTGGTGCCGCAGGTAGCTGGCTCTGGGGCAGCCACTCCCTCCTCCTCCCCTCCAAAAATGTTCAATCATGGCGAGACACCTTAGTCAAAGACGCTCTTCTACCTCCAATTCGGCCATCTCAACATTAATAACACAATGGAACTGTAGAGGTTTTAAGGACCGCACTAAGCGGGCCGATTTCCGCCTCTACCTTGAAACATTCGAGTCTGTACCAGCCGTGGTTGCCCTCCAGGAGCCAGGCCTGGGCGCCACACTTTCAAATTACACGGCGTTCCAACAGGATCCCGCGTCTTGTCTTCTCGTACACAAAGCATGCACAGCCAACTTAGTGGATCTCGATCTCCAACTAGATTATTCCTATGTAATGGTGACAATCCTACCACTCCGCCGCAGGGACCCGCCATTGCATGTATGTACTCAACGTGTACTGCCCTCCCAAACTGAAGCGAGTGACATTCGCGGACCTCTTCAGCCGCGCGCTAAGAGTAGCGGGTCGCGATCCCCTCCTGATCGTGGGCGACTTTAACGCTCCCAGTCAGCTGTGGGGGTATCGCAAGGAGGAGTCGCGCGGACGTAAGTTGGCGGAACTTGCGTCCACGTTGGGCCTCACCCTCCACACTGACCCGGTCTGCCCAACACGGTTAGGAAACTCCGTGACACGGGATACGTGTCCGGACTTAACCTTCACTCGCAACATAAGACACGCAGACTGGCTCAACACCAAGGAAACCCTCGGTAGTGACCACTGCATCCTTAACATTACAATACACACACGCCCGCTCAAACGTCCCACAACACAAGCCCGTATCCCAGATTGGACGAAATTCAGGCAAAATTTTGACTCACTTGATAACAAACACACCCATTTCCGAGCAAGGCTACTCAGCATGGTCTCAACAGCTGCTGACACACCTTCGCTCGCATGAAACACAGATCCAGCTCTCAGAGGCGGTTACGGACGTGGATAACCACCTCCTACACCTCTGGGAAGCCCGTCGCAGCCTCGTCCGCCGTTGGCGACGCCAGAAACACAACAGAAAGCTTAAAGCTCGAATTGCCGAGCTCACCCAGAAAGCGGCTGAGTACGCGGCCGATCTCGCCGACTCCAACTGGGTGGATAGATGCAACACGGCCGCGCGACAAATGTCTAACCGCAACACATGGCGCCTCTTTCGAGCCCTCATCGACCCAACCCAAACACGAACTGAAACACAGAAACATTTGCAGAGAGCCATGCATGCTTTCTCTGGCAACACGACACAACTGGCACAGAAACTCCGGGACCAGTATCTGTGTACAGCCCAAGACCCCCGTGGATCATCATACTCTTATGCAGGAAGAGAGAACACAGAGCTGGATCAAATTTTCCAGCTCCATGATCTGCGGGCGGCTCTTGCCAAAATGAAACGAGGCACTGCCCCGGGAAGGGATAAGATCACCGTCAAGCTTTTGACGAACCTGCCCGACTCGGCATACCAGTCCCTCCTCGACGACATCAATGCGATTTGGCGCGGGGACACCCCCCTGCCAAGCGACTGGAAAACGGCTCTGGTAACCTTTATTCCTAAATCAGGGAAACCAATTGACACAGATAACCTCCGTCCCATCTCTCTCACCTCCTGTGTGGGCAAACTAATGGAGACGATGGTGCGGGACCGGCTGTCTGAATATCTTGAACAAAAACATGTATTCGCAGGCACCATGTTCGGATTCCGCCCACACAGATCCGCTCAAGATGTCCTCCTGCAACTCAATCGGGAAGTCCTTGACCCACTCGAATGCCCCCATAATGACCGGGTAGTACTCGCCTTAGATCTCAAAGGGGCATTTGATAATGTAACACACGAGATTATACTCACCCACCTAAGCCAGACCGACTGTGGTCTCAACACATTCCAATACATCAAGCAATTTCTCACGGATCGTCAATCCTACATTCGCATCCAAGATAAGAGCATGGTCCTTGCCTACTCGGCACGCGGGGAACCCCCCAAGGCGCAGTACTTTCCCCGCTGCTCTTCATTTTGGCTATGATGCACCTGCCTGCCCAGCTCGATGGTGTCGCTGGTGTGCAGCACGCCCTGTATGCCGATGACATCACCCTGTGGGCCACGCATGGCAGTATCGGGGACATTGAAACCAGCCTGCAAACAGCTGCGACGATAGTAGACCGCTACGCCCGCCGCTGTGGTCTTCAGTGTTCCCCACAAAAATCAGAATTTGTGCACCTCCGCCACTCGCGAAAGTGCACAACTCAAATCACTCTATCTTTAGACAGTGGTCCCATACAAGAAGCTGACGAGATACGGGTACTCGGACTCTACATACACAAACACAGACGATCGGACACTACATTGGCCAAACTCCGTAAGGTGGGGGACCAGGTGGGCCGCATGGTCCGCCGGGTTTCAAACAAACGCGGGGGGTTGCGAAGTAAGGATGCCTTGCGGCTGGCAAACGCCTTCGTGACCAGTCGGATTTTATATTCGACACCGTATCTCCACCTACGGAAACAAGAGGAGGATGCCCTTGAGGTTATCCTTCGTAAAATTGTCAAGCGTGCCCTGGACCTCCCCATCACTACTTCAAACAGGCGTCTTATGGCCCTTGGGGTGGTGAATACTTTCCGGGAGCTCCGGGAGGCCCACCTTACAAATCAGTACACGCGTTTGTCGCAAACGGAGTCGGGTCGCCGCCTTCTTGCTCGACTCCGTATCCAACACACCACACTCATGGAAGACAGGTTTCGCATCCCAGAATTGTGGAGACGCGCCCTCTGCGTGCGACCTCTGCCAGCGAATATGTCACGCGAAGATCATAATGGTCGGCGCCTGGCACGAGCGGAAGCCCTAGCCCAACATTATGGCAACAAAACAGGAGTATAATACGTGGACGCCTCCGGCCCTCACCACGGGGGATATGGTACACGGCCGCTGTAGTTCACAACAGCAAAACGGTTAACGGTCTCACCTTCAGAGCCCACAGTACAACACACGCAGAAGAGGTGGCGATTGCTCTCGCGGCCTCTCATTCCGACTCAAAATACATAATTACCGACTCGCGAGGAGCCTGTCGGAACGTCAGACAAGGCTGGACTCCCTTACTAGCCTATAAAATTTACTTAAATTGCATACGGGATACGGACCCCGCACACCGCTACCTTATATGGGCCCCTGCTCCTCAGGGTTTGGCAGGAAACGAGGCAGCAGACGCAGCCGCCCGCGCGCTCTCTCACCGGGCTGTTTTCTCCTCCCTACCCGATCAGGAACCCGATTTTAATCCGGCCTACACCTTCAAAGATATCACGACGTACTATCAAAATTGTCATCGCCTTTACCCCAGCCCATGTAAAGGTCTCAAAAAGGCGGATGAGCGGCTCCTTCTCCGCCTTTTCACCAATACATTGCTGTGCCCGGCAGCCCTAAAACATTTTGACCCCTCCTTTAGTGGCAGCTGCCCACACTGTGGAGCGGTGTCTTCTGACATCTATCACATGGTGTGGGCCTGCCCCTCCAACCCGTCTATTCCCCCCATCCCCAACCCAACCCGGGAGAACTGGGAGGCGGTCCTGCTCGGCTGCCACGACTTACAGGCCCAACAAGCCTTAGTCGGACGCGCCCGAGCGGCGGCAACCGCCACTGGGGTCCCCAACTAGGGACCTCCACCTAGTGTTTGTAAGGACCGGCCCCTTACGGGCCGATCCAAACATCCTTGTGTAAATAAATGTTCTTACCACCACCACCACCTAAGACTCTGGTTCTGGTGATAATTTCTTTTTCACATATTAGCACATTTAGAGTAGCATTGTTTTCAGGCTTAAATCTTCGTCGAAGTCTTCTACTTTTTCTAAATTGTACCTGCATAAAAATGAACAGCGTGGAGTCGTTGCCACGTTGCACGCCAAGCTATCGGCACTCTTCTGCACCTGCATAACAAAATAACGTTATTTGGGGCTTTGTGTTGTGAACGGCAGTGCTCCTGCAGCTGAGATCTAAAAAACGCTGCATGGCATGATATTTCAGAAAACAAACGTAGGGAAAGTGAGGCGCTCCCTATGAGACATATACCAAGGGAATAAACAGCCACTAACATCAAGGAAAGCCCAGGGGATTTTTTTTTTTTTCGTGTTCACCAACATTAAATATTAAGGCAGTCATAGAGATTAACGATTAGCAAGTAAAGTAAAAAATGATCACATTCGAACCCACGACCTCCGAATTTGGAAGATCTTATTATTTCAGATTGATGAGCGCGAAACAAATCTCCTAAACGTTCTTTGATATTAATGGCGGTTGGCTGACTCTGCGTGGTGTTTTAATTATATTATTAATATTAATTCTTTTTGATTAATATGCCTTAATATTAAGGCATATTAATTCTTCCTTGCAATATAATTGTACCTTGGCGGCCGCGGAAGCATTGCACGTGATACATAGTACTATGTCAACTTTTTTACGGAGTCGCGACGATCACGCGTAGCACTTCGTGGAACGAAATTATTCACGGCCAGCTACGTAATTCTATTTACGTTTATTCAAATTAGCTCGGCTTCACGAATCCAAATGTTTGGTCTCGCGCCTACTGCAAGAACCAGATTGTTGTTATTTTAATTGCCTCTGTAAGCTTCAGCTGGATTATTTTCATCGTACCCACTTGTTCCCTCTGTGGGAAAAGGAATATGAATTATTCGTGCGACTTCTTCTTAACGTATAGAAAAATAAGTAATAGACGATGAAAAAAAAAGCTTGACAGAGTAAACACCCTTTCTTAGTTGTTAGGTAGGCGTACCCAGTCTTTTAACAATACCGATGCAGCGGCAGAAAGAGCAACTTCAATGTGCTAAAGCGAAACTAAGCCTAATGTGTGGTAAAACCTGAGACCGGAAAGCGTGGCGTGACGTGGTCCATAGGGTCACGAAGAGTCGGACACGACTGAACGCCTGAACTGACTATCCTTAAACACTGCGAAGGGCTGGTAGCTTAGGAAATTCGGCGAAGCGTTCGTAACCAAAAAAACAAGGAGTTAAAGTCTGGCTCCTTTCCGTTAACCTCTATGAAACCGTTTCAAAAGAAGCCTTTCTGCAAAGCAAGCATACCGGAAGACACAAAACCACCGTGCTAATGTAATTATTCTGCCAATTATAGGGTGCTCGGGACAGGCAGTAACACGCACTATACGCCCATAGTGTGCAGAACTGGCCCTTTTTTTTTTTTTTTTTTTTGAGGAAATGCCATCCTTACAAGCAACTCGAATGTGTTGTGGCAAATGTGAGCCTAATGTGCGGCAGAGCCCGTTTTAGACTACTGTCACCTCAAACTTTGCGAAAGGCTAGTAAAATGTAAAATTTCATTTTTGCACACAGCAGCTTCTGCTAACGGTAGTCTGAAACCCGAGATGAAAGGTTAGATCTCTGGTATGGCTCCCGACAGCACATTAGCCACTATTCTCTGCTCGAACCTCTTCTGAATTTGATATCCTTTCCACTTTGGCTCTTTCACTGATGTCGGCTTTTCTGTTTGTTCTGCTGTTTCTATCACTGGCTGTGGTCTTACAGAGCGCAGCACATGACATCGCAAGATACTTACCTACAGAGGCATTCCCACGTGAAAACATTCTTTTTTTCTTGTTGAACAGATTTTTTTTTTTTTTCACCTATTTCTCGACGCGGAGGAGAATTGAATTCGGAAAGCGCTGTTTCTTCGTATCACCAGTATACACAGGTATACCTCTTTCGAAACGGTTTCGCTAGCCAAACAATAAAACCAGTTATCTCAATGTGTTTTGGGCCTTCAGATCGGTCAGATACGCTGCCTTTACAAAATTTCCCCCTGAAAAGTTGTGTCTAAAATATCCCAACTCGACACGCGATGTTTTTAGTCAAGAAAAACAAAACTTTTTGCACTTGAGCAGCATTCACAAGCAGTTTGTCATTGTCATTTCACTTTGTGGTTGTACTCTTCGATAGTTTAAAAATATATATATCGTACGAACAAACAGAAGGCTACGCAGATGCTGGTATCTCTGAAGCAGCGGGGGATTAAAGGCTTTCATATTATTTTTTGAAAACAATATCAGCTCAGCCACCTGCAAAACGCTTACATATCCGCCTGACCGAATACTACGTTGATAATGCTTTAGCATTAGAAGCTGTTAATCTTTTTCGTATCATTCTTTCGTGACTTAGTTTGACCCCTACACAACCAGATATCTCTTCTGGTCACCAGGCTAGTTTTTTATATTTTTCTGCAAAGATGTCTAAGGGTTGCGATATCGGCCCATGTAAGGTGAATCATAACATAACTGTAGCTTCCATTCTGCTAATGCCACTTCTCTTCAGCAGGTTACCGAATCTCAAAATAACGGCTTGAGGGGTTACTATCGGGCCTCAAGCTGTTATTCTTGGCCTAAAGTTGTTATTCTTGGACACAAGTTGGGTATTGTGGATGGACATGTCCTACTGGATATGTGTGGCGGTGGTGTTTAGTGTATGACTATGTGACAATGTGGTAATATTTGCTTGTCCAGCGTGGCATGAGTTACTGGGCAAAGCAAAGGGGTGCGGTAACAAGACAGTGAGAATTTGTGACTGTCATGTTTGGACGAGGTATATGGTCTGCGAGGAAGAAAGTGCCATTATCCCCTTGGCAAAGAAGAGGAAGATGAGAAAAAGAGGAAGATGAAATGTGCCTGAGTGTAGAAGAGGAGGTGTGGTGAAGAGGAAGAGTTTTCAAATTCTAATTACAGTTGGTAGTGTGCGCGTGTGTTGTGTA
Organism: Amblyomma maculatum; assembly: GCF_055883805.1. Classification (NCBI taxonomy): domain Eukaryota; kingdom Metazoa; phylum Arthropoda; class Arachnida; order Ixodida; family Ixodidae; genus Amblyomma; species Amblyomma maculatum. The sequence goes on along the minus strand of NC_139344.1, from coordinate 320,384,264 downwards.
TCTTCTCTTGTGTTTGTGTTTTTTGCGCCACATATCTGAATACGATAAGTTTCCGAATAATTGTTTACAATGATGCTTCCGATTCTGTTGCATTTACATATTAAGTCGATATACTTCACACATTTACATTGATTTTTCTTTGTTATTTTTTAGCGATATTTGTGATCTGTGTATGTTTTGCTTCTAATCTTGACATGTACACTAAAAAAAATGCAGATTTTTGTCTTAGGTGCTAACGCACAGACATCCTTTGTATGCTGCTGCCTTGTAAGGGCCCCAGGCACCCTCAAGCTGTTTCTCAACAGCATTTTTATCTGGGGTCCCCCAACGACATGTTGGAAATAAATGATGATGATGATGATGATGATGATGATGATGATGATGATGATGATGATTTAACAGCTGGTTAAAATGAAATAAGAGCTATGTACTGTTCCTAATTCTGCGCTTGCCAAGAAGCCTGTGACAGTTATAGTTTGGTTCCCTGCGAACGTTACCGTGCGTTCATTTCTCATGCTGAGATTGTGAGCGGTTAGTTTAGTAGATGATTTAGGATGTGTCGAATGAGACAAGGGGCTATATACATCGTGGGTTCCGAACTTTTCGTTTTCCTTCTCTGCCATCGTCACTATTTTGTACTCTCAGCCGTAATTCGGTGTCTCTTCATTGCGGCAGCCGTGTGTCCCTGTGGAAACACGTCTCATTCGCAACCAGCGCCGCGCCTCAGATTTTACCGGAACAGGTATCCACGGGTATCTGCTTTGGTCGAGCCGTGTGACGCATTATACAATACATCCACGCACGCGAATTCGCATGGCTTACGAGAAGCCATGTGAACAAGCTACTGTTGCAGCCAAAGTGGGGAATCATTTGTCAACAGGCTTCGAAAAATTTCTCCGCGTCTCTTCCTTTTATAAACGACATTTGGAAGCGCAGACGACGCGGCTCGCTTCGTATTAGAGTGCACTAGTGGTGCATTTACGAAAACTGGGAAGTTCGTGAGAGGTACGGCGAACTTTCTGTCACCATTTCTTTTTCAGCTTCTTTCTGGTGTATGCTTTCGTCCGTGTTGCAATTCACTGCAAGCATTTTGGGTCTTGTGTAACTAAGAGATTTTTTTTTTCGCTCGTGTCTCATGTTATCGGCGCCACACTATCGAGAGCCGCTTCTCTTGAATGATACACAGCAGATCAGGTACCGCACGTTTTACAACAGAGCCTTCATTTGAATACTCTGCATTCTGTAAGCTTGGCTCTGATATCATCATGCTACGAGTCCGATAACAATAGCTCTAGCCTTCCATTAATGTTGGGGCTGTTTTTTACGTGTTTATTGAAAATCAGCCGTGACGACTATTTCTGCGCCAGCCACTATGTGTTGCATCATGAGAATAAAGGTTTAAGGGTACGTTCAAGCTTCGACTAAGAGAAGAAATGAAGATAGTGCCTTTAACTCAGTAACTTATATATGGATGCAATGACCAAATTGACCATCGAACGAGCCTGGCGTTCAACTTCACAAGTAACCCTCCAAATGTAACCAAATTACCAAAGAAACATCTCAACATTCTAGAACACAGCGAATGCCTCTCCAATATTTTCATGACTCCTCCTCAGGTAGTCTATAGAAGACCGATTAGCTGTGGTTCAGCTTGTGGTAAACCTGGAGTTACGCGAAAGCAATCTGCGTGGCTACGCTTAGGTTCGGCTTCAAAGCAAAGACATAGCTTTTGCGCATAGTGGCTGGAGCGTTTGTTACCTGCAGTCAAGGTGGATGGTGGCCTGACCTACTCGATGTGGCTGGTGTGCTTTGAGATGGAGCTGCGGGAATTGCTCAAGAAGCAGCAGCTACAGCATGGTATGGGCAACCACCTCTACTGCAAATGTGCAGTGCCTGCAGCAGCTCACCTAGATCAACACTCGGCTGGACAGATGCGCGCCTGGAGAGCGAAGCTTAGGACGAATCGATGTGCAGATGTTGAAGGGTTGGTTTGCAGTTTTGGTTTTCGCTTTCGTGCTTACAGGGAATGCTTAATGCGGTGACATAGAACAGGGATTCAATGGAGATACCTTGCATAAAGAACCAACATTGAACGTAAGCAAGTCCAAAATGGCGCCTGAGGTACAGGAACTCACGAAAACTGAAGGCGTCGAGGGAGAGACCAAGGACGAGACCAAGGCCCCCAGAGGGCAGCAGTGGTGAGGGTGACCAGGGAGACCAGTCCATGAAAGCGGAGATAGAGGATGAGGACTCCTCATCGAGCAATTAGGATGAAGAGAAGGACGAGGACAAGCCCAAGAAATCGAAGGTCGAGGTGGACACGGTGTCCACGCTAACAGAGGTGAACATTAAGGCAGTGGGCGTCCTCGTTCAGCTGAACGTCTTCAAGCTCAATCAGTACAACTTCGACCAGGTGGTCAACAACGCGCGCGGCCCGCTCACCAACTTCTACGCACCATGGTGTGAGCAGTGCGTGAAACTGGAACCTGAACACCTTCGCGCGGTCACCGCGCACAGGAGTGACCGGCCGTTGCCGTGAGACTGTATCAATTGAATAAATTTTGAGCATTGAGCGGCCTCCACGGACTTGGACTGCGATTTTGTGTGGAAATTTCCGATTGGTGTGTTGATGTGGCCATGTGTGTTGTTATCGTTCATTCCCTGTGTAATCTTTGTTTTCACGTTTGTGCGTGCTAGACCACGAACAGTGAGTTCATTCCCTTTCTCCCCCCCCCCCCCCCCCACCCCCATCCCCTCCGGTTGGAAAGATGTTACGGTATGGAAGACAAGGAATTGCGCCTCAAGCGCATGGATAGGAGATGAATGAGAAAGAAGAGAACGATGGTGTCGGTGTTCAGCAAGTGACTGTGTCTGTTCCGATGACTGCGTATGTCTCCTGCGTCCGTGATCCTTCCCCGTATGCGTCTATGCCCTAAGTGTACTCCTAGCTCGTCCCAATGCCTTCGAAGACAGGATCATTGATTGAGCTAAACATTACCTCTTCTTCCGCATCCTTCATAGCAACAATTTTGAAAGCGGCCGTACAAGGATTTTGTGGCGAATGATGTACAGGTGACCGCCAATCTAACAACACCTATAATTTGTCTCTGCCACGGTGTGTGTCCCAATGCAAAATAGCGTATTGAGATCAATAACAGAGGTTTTGACCTCGAATACGAACAGCGACTTTTTTTTAGAGGCGGACGTCGCAGTCTTTACATAGTAACGCCAGAAGGAATGGACTATGCCGTGGCTGTTAGCCGATAATGCGAAGTTAAAAAATATAGAGAAAGAAAGTCGCACATGCTCGAGAAATAAGTTTTTTTTTTGTTTTTTTTTTTGCAGCATTGAATACGTTGCCAAAATTGGGGACACGGTTCGGTCCATTTTGCGGCTGCAGCCGAAAGATAAGGCTCTTTCGGGCACCCGACACGGACGTGGATGGCACGGCGATCTCTCGAGAGGAGACCAGGAAGAAGACGAGTCGGTGGGCAGCGCGCTTTGTGCGCTTCCACACGCCGCGCACGGCATTTTTCTGTATGCAGTTCGTCACCGACCGCTAGTGTGCTATCTGGAAAGCCGCACTACTACTTTCCTCAGCGGGAACCTGATGGCCGAGAAAAGACCGAAAAAATGCAAAGCGTCCGCAAGGTCGGGTTGAAGAAGCTGAACAGAACAATTGCCCGACGAGCTACCTTACCGTCACTCGACCGACGAGGAGTACTGAACCAAAAATACCCAAAATGCACGTTCACTTTGAGTCAACGAGCTCGTGGAGCAAAAGATCACCATTGGCGACACAAAATGACGAGGTCGGGTTCTAGTTTACGCTGTATATCCGTACGTGGCCATGGTTAGCTTTGTTTCTCATCGCGATAGAGCTGTTTTAAACATAGAAACTTTCAGGTATCTCGATACTTTTTTCCGCTTGTAATACCTTCAGTGAGATGGCTTTACTATATACGATTTCCTGAATAGTGCGCGTTGTCAATGGTACATGCGTGGGGGTAATAATTAAGCAGTATTCACAGGTACGAGCTTTTCGAGGATGGAGTGTGAGGGCTTTGCAGGCCGGAAGAACTTGAAACTACTACTTGAAACATCGGCTGGCAGTCTGCAGTTTTCACTTCAGTATCTTCTACGAAAAAGTTTTGCTTTCAAGGGAACTGTAGGTTTATAAAACGATTTTAAGCAAAACAAAAAGAGCATATAGCTGTGGAAATATTTTGCTCGCTTATCTACGTGAGGCTATTTCACTTCGAAAATACTTCACTTGCGTTTCTCGGTTTTATTCTGCTTCTTACACCTCCCGCCTTTTTTTCTTCTCGCGCAAGCAAAGAAGTAAACGCGAACCGTGACTCACAGACAGCCACTGCGAAATTGTATGCCTCCCGCGACGTCTCACGCATGCCAGAGTGCGTCGTCCGCACAATGGAGTCACTTTTTCCGTCATCTTTCTTTCTTCGCAGCCACATATGCCTGGCCTTTGCCCCCTGCATTGCATCTCGCCTCGAGCAGTTTACGCACGTCGCCGCGCCTTTGGTACGATGAAACCTCATGTGCTCCATAAATAACGATAACATGCTGGGTTGCGGGGCATTTGTCTTAATGGTTTCTTTCTGACATCCCTTTCTTTCGATCTACACTTTTCATCACTCCGTTTCGTTTATCCGCGAAACGAGTTCTCCTTAACTGAAACTCTGAGATGAAAAATTTTAAACTGAAATTTATAAAAAGCGTAACAAATGTCTGACCAATTCTTTACCGAGCAAAAGAAAAGTGACAAGCCCACTCCCAATCAGAACCGCACTGTTTGGTCTTGTTGTTTAAAGGTGTTTGGGAGCTGCTGTTACGGATCTGGTCGATCAAGTCTGCTGATTATCCCCAATGCTACTTTTTGAAGGTTTGCTTCGTGTTGCTGAGGCTCATTTAAATATAAATGCCTAGTTGTGGTTTCAAGAAAAATAAAGGTAGGAAATTTTCCACAAATATGTTCATCGGCATCGGGGCCAGCAGGAATAGCGAAAACTCATTACTTCTAAACGCGTCGCTTCTGCAGCATGCTCTTGCACCCCCCCCCCCCCCCCCCTAAAAAAAAAAGGGACTGATTTCACTTTTGCTAGACTTTTTACGTCTATATACATCGTGAAATCTACTATCACAGTCATTACGTATTAGCAGATGAGCAGATTTACGGAAGTTGATTCAATCAGCCGTGCGCTTTTCTTTCCGAGGTAAGCTTTCTTTACGCAGGCAAATACCTAAAACGTCCTTTGTCGGGAGGAATATGTACAATAATTATTCAATTATTTCAGATGGTGGTGATAATCCAAATCGAACACCCCTATACCACTCACTAATGACCAGCTAAGGTTTCTGAAATAAACAAGACTGCTTGTACTAGTAGTACACATTCGGTGCAAATTATAAGATATAATACAGAACTTTCATAGGCTTTATTGCAGCCGGAGTTTTTTCAAGAGTGTTACGCAGGGTCCTGATGCTTTAGTATTATTTGCCATTATAAGGATCGATACCTATTAGCCTTCGTGCGGCATCACGGCTGCCAGAACCGACGCATTCGTTAGTCTAGTTCCCAGACAAGGATAAGGAATTGAGGGGCTCGTGACGACACGATTGTGAAGAAAACCGACAGCAAAGGGGAGAGCATAAAAGAGTCCTTCATTTTTTTAATAGGAAAGCATTCTTGGCTCATGAGTGGCATGGACAGATCCTGTCATCAAAACCTGTCATATGAGCGTGTCCTCGCGAACTCTTTACCGCAAGGATTCTAAGCACCATACGAACAGATCAACCCCTCGGCCCAGCCAAGACAGCATTATACTATTTCCGCAGCCGATCACGCCTCGCGTAAAACTGCAATTTACTCTCGCGATGTGCAGCAAACATTGTCGTCTTCATGTAGTTACCTCTGCAACACACTCCTGCTCTGTGCAGTTAACATCATCGTCTTCATGATGATTCATCTCAGCCGCTCCTTCTCTAACATAGGCTAATGCGCCATACACATGCGTAATCTGGCCCACTGTGGCCAAGGTACGCCACGACCGGTCTCGAGGAAGAGCGCGAGAAGCGCGCTCCCCCTCGAGACGGGCCGTGGGTCCGCTGGCGTAGCGTCGGCCGAATCCACCAGGTGGTGTGACAGAACTCGCAACACTTTCGTATTGCTGTAGTACAGCCGCCCAAATCTTTAACTGGCGTACACAACGGCCGAATTTTTTGTGATTCTGAGCATTAGAGTGGAGCTTACCTGCGAAACGTCCAAATATAAGCAAGGGCTCACCAAGCCCTTGCTCAATCTTGACCTTCCGACAAGTTTTATCCTCCCTAATGCTCAGGAGCACAAAAAAGGTGGCCATCGCGCTTACTGTAGATTTGGGCGGCTGTGCCTAAGCAGACGTAAGTGCAGCCTGGAATTTTTTCAATGGGGGACAACTAAGCTCCGCCTTTGCGGCTATGACGCGAAGCGTTAATGACTCCCGCTTGCGGCTCCCCTTGCGGATTCTCGTGCGCCAACATGCATTTGCTTTTTTGTTCGGTTTAGTTCATAGGGTTTAGCATTCCAAATCGACTCAGGCTATGAAAGACGCCTGTGGGGAGGGCTCCGGAAATTTTGACCACCTCTGGTTCTTTACTGTGCACTGATATCACACAGCACACGGACGCCTTGCTTTTCACGTCCATCGAAAAGCATGGCCGGGACGAACCGTTTTGTTTGTGCCTGTATTATCTACACATGTTCATTGGCATAAATTGTAAACTACCACATTATGTAAAAGGCCATCGACAAAAGTATGCAGCCCCACTGTATCCAAGCCCTATAGGCTTGTCTGTATTGTCTAGAAGTAGTGTCTCTGACCCGATATCAAAGGGTCTCAGTGGACTCAATTTCCTCTCGTCCTCCCATCTCAGAGGAGAATCCCGAATAGGTAGCTCCTGCCACTCGTGTCATGCTATCTCATAGCGCACACAACTCGCCCATCAACAGTGCACAGCCATGTCACCTATCAACTATCGCCAGCGTTTGTAGTCGGGACCTACTCCCGGGTTAATCTGCGTAAAAAAATAAGCAATAAATAGATGCTGAATGCATGAATTCATTACCGTTTCCATGAAAGGTTAGTGTTCAGTAATAAAACTGCCACATTTTTCATTACGTTGTGATCGCTAACGACAGAGCCACAGCTACGTATGGTATATACCGTATTAACTATCAGGGCCCGATTCCGAGTTTGCGTCGTTATCGACCTGCCGCTATCGTACGTGACCTCGAATAATCTGATTGGTGGAAACGCCGGAACATGTTCTTGCCACCACTTACGGTTCCGTATTAGCAACACCCCATTCCGACGTTTTGACCAATCAGATGACTCGATGTCACGTGAGATAGCGACAGTTCAATAACGACGTCAACTCGAAATACGGGCCCAGGTATAGCAGGCGGCAGTTGTGGCAACCCTGTATTGTGGAGACGCCATAACGTTGGGTGGTTCGAAACTAAAAGCCCACTAAAAATGTTTCCGACGCTTCGATGCCGGTCTACCGGCGTCCTACCTGCTGCGCGCCGCTCATTTGTCGGACACTTGAGACGCTGTTTTCAATTCCGTCCAACCAGAGCTGTTGGTTGTGGTGGCTGTAGGAAGAAGGAAAAGAAAATGCACGGGCTTGCTACTAGCTCTGTAGCTGAGCTACCTCCGCTGCCTCGTGCGTACAGAAGAGAGAAAGTAGAGAAGAAAGAAAAAGAAGACGTAGAGAAAGACGCGCGCCGCAACAGCCGTCGTCCAGGGGTGAAGGGTGGCAGTTCCTAGCCCTACGGGGCTGGGACGGTAGGTCAACGCCGCTTGCGGCGGGGGCTTGCCAGCCACTCATTTTTATCTGTTGTAGGCCGTCATTGCAACCGCCACCGCTTCGATGTTGGCGGACGACGGCTGTTGTTGCGGCGCGCGTCTTCCTCTCTCTCTTCTTCTTTTTTCTTTCTTGTCTATTTTCTCTTCTGTCCGCACGAGGCAGCGGAGGTGGCTCAGCTACAGAGCCAGTAGCAGGCCCGTGCATGTTCGTTTCTTTCTTCCTACAGCCACAACACCAAAAACCGTCGTCCACCACCTAAGCGATGGCGGGTGCAATGACGGCCTGCAACAGATAAAAATATGGTTGCAGGCAACTGCTGCTAACAGCCGTTGAAATTATAACTCCAGTTGTACCGCGCACAACGACTTTGTGCTCATTGGTCACGCTCAGTGTCGCCGAGACGAGGCTGTATCACCTTATATTCTAGCGTACTAGATGCACTGAGATGTATCTCGAATGATTACAGCCAAGCCCGACGGCTTCCACATTCTCCCAGGCTGTTCGAACTTCCTTCGGTTAGTTTAGATGTTTCTTCGCCGAATTTGAATAGATCGCTGTAAAATACAGCCGGCATTCGTAGTCCTACTACCCACAAGCACGCTTCCTGATATCGCCGTTGCCGAGTTGTTTTGACTCTTTTGCGGGTGCAATATGTCAACCCAATAAAGAGTATATTTAAGCGCAATTCCAGTGTTTTCGTTCGTTGCCTTCGGTCTCGTTACACGTCGTGACATTATTAGGTCTTAGTGATTGAGAAGTTCAGTAATTATACGTATTGTTCGAAGTTCTAGGTAAAAATCAGTACTTTCTGGTTTCTATGTGTTATTCTCTGTGTCCCTTTAATTTTTACCGCTACTTCAACAGTATGTTTTACTAAAAATCGTACTTTTTTCAAAGAAATGCTATACTATGTCGGTTACTGCTGACTCAGGTAGTACGGTAGCACAAGTAGCACCTTCACTACCTATCTCCTGTGTAGACATAGGTTTTCGACGCCAAACTTATGCAGACATAAGGACTCTAATTCTTCTTCCCGTGGCAAAGCCAGTGCATGTTCCCTTCCTGTTTACTTCCATCACATTACTCTCCCCTCGCGCAGCGGCACGTTCCACGCGTTCTTTTCTGCGAAATACAAGCTTTCCAGCTGCGAATGGCGAGACTCGGGAGCCTCGTGAACGATAGTTCCTCAACGTCGCGTTCGAGCCAAGCTTCCATGGAGGTGACTTGTTTCTCTCTTGAGGATGCGACGACGCGTTTCTTCAGCAATTGACAAAAAGAATGGCATGTGCCCGCTGTGTACATCAAGGCAGCTGCCGGGCGTTCGCGGCCGTCGAAGGGCGTCGGGTGGAATGCGTTTACAAGAAGTCGCATTCCCCGCGTCAGCCTGCGGACGCCCGAAAAATTCCCGCCTGTCGGCTCAGCGGTTCCCCTTCGGCCACATAGTAGCCGCGTGTTCGGCTTGTTTCCATCACGCTGAGCTAAGGAGGGAGGCCTTGGAGTTTTCTCAGAAAGCAGCATACGCTAACCTACAGCTTTTGATTTAGAGCCTGCAATCGCAATCTGGTTGGTGTCTTGCGATATTTCGGATTTCAATACCTGGCATAACCATAAAAAACGAAAAATTCCTTATTTTCTTTCATATCCGGCACCAACAAAAAGAGTTGCTCGCAGATTCCAGCAATGCATCCCTATTTAAAGTTTCCTGACGCCATTGCGCCACCGGGGTGGGAACATGAATCCTAAACGAATGCTAACATCGAGGCGAAAGCCTTTAATGGCCCGGCGTCTGGTGTCCGTCCTGTCCCACTGTAGCTGTCATTCATCCTAACAGCCACGCCGGGCAGCTCTTCTCTAGCGTCATGCCAGCGCGGCTGCCGTGGAGAGTGATTGGTTGATTAGTTCGCTAACAATTAATTTAGTTAATTAGCTGTTTAGAAAATACGTATTTAGCTCATAAGTAATTGCTTAATTCGTTACTGAGTAATTAGTGATAGTAACAGTGATGATGATGATAACGACAGAGGTGACTTCCTCACCTGGTGACGTAATGACAAGTGGTGACGGCATGACCGAATGCGACGTCATCATGTCTAATAGCCGGAACTGGATGGGACGTCATGATGACGTCCCATCCGGTCATAACGTCACGGCTGGTCATGACGTCCTCAGGCGATTCACGCATATACGAAGCTGACCCCACCGGGCGTCCCATCCAGGCATCCGTGCCATACCTTTCATCTGGCGCTTCCTCGAACGCAGCACCACACAGCAAACCGAAACCCACGCAGAACAGTAGGCATAAGTGGCACTTCAAATTGTTTTTAGCAAAGAAAAAGCGCAGTATCGGTCACAATTCTCCGCGGACACATTAACCGAACCCAACGTTTTTAACGAACCGTAAGAAAAAGGAGTAAGGCGAGAGTGAAAAAAGAGAGAAAGACGTGCCGTAGTGGAGGGCTTCGAACCATCGCGCAATAGAGGCTTTCACCTCATCGCACTTTAGTGGTCCAAAATGTCCCCTGAACTTTTGTACTAAAAACTTATTTTGGGTTTGAATGCGATATGGGGGGGGGGGGGGGGGGGGGGTTACAGCGATGAGAAACAACATACATTTTTGCCATCGAACTTCAGTCTGTTGTTGTTGTTGTTGTTGTTGCGACTGTAAGAAAGAAAAGAAAATGCACGGGCCCGCTACCGGCTCTATAGCTGAGCCACTTCCGCTGCCTCGTTAGGACAGAAAGAAAACTAGAGAAGAAAGAAAGAAAGAAAAAGGAGAGGGAGAGAAAGACGCACGTCGCAACAGCCGTCCTCCACTACCGAAGCGGTGTCTGGTGCAGTGACGGCCTACAACAGATACAAATCCGGTGGCAGGCTAGCACCCGCCGCAATTGCGGCAGTGACCTACAGTCCCAGCCCCGTAGAGTCAGGAGCAGCCACCCCGGAGCCCACCCGAACTTCAGTTTTAGTTTTTGCATTGTCCTTTTTGCACAGCCTAGCTTTGTATAAGATTTTTGATCTTTTGATACGACACCTGCATGTCATCGATTCAGTGTCCTCACGCTGGTCAAAATAGATGAGGTTATGTTCTATACAGGACATAAATAAAGTAACTATACACTTAGGAGAAAGCAGAAAAAACTTGTGTCAAATTTTGTAATATTCTTTCTATTGTAAGTAATCAAAGACGAAATCTATAGGCAAGTTTTGCCGGATATCACTGGCAAATCCTATAAAGAACACAGCCAGCCCTGACATTAAGCTCATTTTGCTATTACTGTTAAGCTGGTCCAGAACGGAACGCTGTCAGCTTTGCTAAATCCTGCATGTTCAAGGCTCCGCACTGGACAATCATGTTTACTGACTCGTGTTTGACGACATACTATTTCAATACTTTACGCTACCCCTATAATAGAAACCGAGAACATTTAAATACTTTTACGCTTTTTTTTAACAGGATGACTGTTCTCCATTAATTTATTCTTACTGTAAAAAAGCCTGTTGAAAGGCACAGCAACCACTTACTTATTTTCAGCGGGCAGGTGAATCTGGCTGTGGGAGAGAAAAGCTTGGCAATCCATTAACTGATTAACAATGGGGACATTACAATACCACAGCGCTCATAAGCAGCATCTTCCTAGGTACTTAACTACGCCGCTTACCCACCACATGAAAAAAAAAAAAAAAATTCTTAACGCCTACGAAATATGCGTCCCACGTTCGTTATACTTGGCCTCATGAAGTAAACGCACACGCTTCAATTTATGGTTAGAAAAATTTGACCGACGCGAAATCTTCAGTACTGTAAGTCTGACCTTTTTCTTTCTTTCGTTGACATTCGTATCAGCATCGGGTGACTGATTATATGCTTCGTCTCTTTTCTGCTCATCTTGTAGTTCTCACTGCATATTACCGTGAATATTGAATATTTCAAACTTCGATAACATGCAAGCTGAGAGGTTAGATCAGAATGTCATGGTTATTCATAAAGTACCGCGATATAATCCGTAGCAAGGTCAGGTTTATATACTTCATGTAGAACATTTCTATTCTATTCTCGGGGCCTTTAAACTCCGCACTAAGGAGTTTCCGGGTGGCAAAGTTGGAAAAGAGACTTTATAAGCGGGCACTTGATCTGCTTCACTGCAGCCCTGTGCGCACACTCTTCTGTGCCTCTTCCAACGGGATGCAGAGTGGCAAAGTCCTCCTTCCGGCGATTTATGATGGATCAGCTATGCAAATCTTTACGATGTCCGATTTCTCCGCTTGCTATTGACGACAGGATAGACTTACCTCTTCTACTTTATTGCAAAAACTAAGGCAAATCTTGTTCTTATACTTCCAAATCCCGTAGTGTTGTGCGTTTCATAGTTATGAACTGAACAAAGAAAGGAGAAAGAGATCGTACAGAAACCTCTACCAAGAGGGAAATTGCAAAACTCCAAATTGATGGTGGCGTACTTTCTCTTTCAAATGCTCCGTTTTCTAATCGAATCGACTCCGTACAACTGGGGACAGCTGTTCTTCTTGGTACGTTATCGTGTTGGCTAGTATAAGACGCTTCAATCCATGTGGCCATAAGAGAAACTTAAAGCGAAACGACGTTTCATTTCGCCGACAGCCATCCCTCCTCCGGCGACTTTAGAATGTGTCCACGAAATGCCGAAGGTGAGTGAAGACTACCAACATAGCTGATCTCGTGGACTATAGAGACGGACAAGAGTCAGTCGTTCTCCGAGGTGCCACAAGCGACTAACCACAGAAAGGTTATATTACGTTTTAAGCAGGTTTCTGCGTACTAACGCAATGTTCGAAAATGGAACGCCAGCCTCTTGACGTCACTTAGGCCATAGCAATCTTGTGTAGTGATGTTGCAAAGTAGTTTTCTTCCGGTATATATATATATATATATATATATATATGTGTGTGTGTGTGTGTGTGTGTGTGTGTGTGTGTGTGTGTGTGTGTGTGTGTGTGTGTGTGTGTGTGTGTGTGTGTGTGTGTGTGTGTGTGTGTGTGTGTGTGTGTGTGTGTGTGTGTGTGTGTGTGTGTGTGTGTGTGTGTGTGTGTGTGTGTGTGTGTGTGTGTGTGTGTGTGTGTGTGTGTGTGTGTGTGTGTGTGTGTGTGTGTGTGTGTGTGTGTGTGTGTGTGTGTGTGTGTGTGTGTGTGTGTGTGTGTGTGTGTGTGTGTGTGTGTGTGTGTGTGTGTGTGTGTGTGTGTGTGTGTGTGTGTGTGTGTGTGTGTGTGTGTGTGTGTGTGTGTGTGTGTGTGTGTGTGTGTGTGTGTGTGTGTGTGTCTGTGTGTGTGTGTGTGTGTGTGTGTGTGTGTGTGTGTGTGTGTGTGTGTGTGTGTGTGTGTGTGTGTGTGTGTGTGTGTGTGTGTGTGTGTGTGTGTGTGTGTGTGTGTGTGTGTGTGTGTGTGTGTGTGTGTGTGTGTGTGTGTGTGTGTGTGTGTGTGTGTGTGTGTGTGTGTGTGTGTGTGTGTGTGTGTGTGTGTGTGTGTGTGTGTGTGTGTGTGTGTGTGTGTGTGTGTGTGTGTGTGTGTGTGTGTGTGTGTGTGTGTGTGTGTGTGTGTGTGTGTGTGTGTGTGTGTGTGTGTGTGTGTGTGTGTGTGTGTGTGTGTGTGTGTGTGTGTGTGTGTGTGTGTGTGTGTGTGTGTGTGTGTGTGTGTGTGTGTGTGTGTGTGTGTGTGTGTGTGTGTGTGTGTGTGTGTGTGTGTGTGTGTGTGTGTGTGTGTGTGTGTGTGTGTGTGTGTGTGTGTGTGTGTGTGTGTGTGTGTGTGTGTGTGTGTGTGTGTGTGTGTGTGTGTGTGTGTGTGTGTGTGTGTGTGTGTGTGTGTGTGTGTGTGTGTGTGTGTGTGTGTGTGTGTGTGTGTGTGTGTGTGTGTGTGTGTGTGTGTGTGTGTGTGTGTGTGTGTGTGTGTGTGTGTGTGTGTGTGTGTGTGTGTGTGTGTGTGTGTGTGTGTGTGTGTGTGTGTGTGTGTGTGTGTGTGTGTGTGTGTGTGTGTGTGTGTGTGTGTGTGTGTGTGTGTGTGTGTGTGTGTGTGTGTGTGTGTGTCCTACTCTCCCTTCCTACTTTTTATTGTTTCTGGCCGCCCACCAGCCTTCTCGCTCAAAGCATTCTTCTTCTCAGCTTCCCCGCCTTCTGCCGCACCTTCCCGCGAACAATTCGTTTCTCGTATCACTCACTGCCGTGAGCTTACCTGCCTTCAAGCAGAAGCCACTCAGCCTTCCAGAAAAAGCAGCCATATCATCGGTCAGCTCGACCGTGGTGTGATACCTAACAGATGTGTGTAAATTATGCCAAAAGTGTTGTTTTAACTGTGACAAAGAAAAAGCGTCCACTGACTTTTGACTGTTCAGCTCACGATAACCAACTTGTCCGAGCTTCTGAACACAGGTACTCAGATCTTCACATAACTCATGATTTGCGTCGGAACCATCATATTACACACATTGTTAATAAATCTACGACAAAATTACATTACGTGAAGCAATGTCTCCGTAGCTCGTCAAAGGATGTTAAGCTGCTAGCATACAAATCTCTCGTGTTACCTCTTCTTGAATACGGCAGTATAATTTTGGGATCCGTTTACTTTAGTTAATATTATTAGAGTGGGAAGAGTACAAAAGAATGCAGTCAGGTTTATCTTCAGTCAATATGGCAAAACGTCGGTTACGGAACTGAGGGATAGAGCAGGTTTGATTACATTATCAAACAGAAATAAGATAGCACGCTTTCGTTTTCTGTTTAAAGTTGTGAAAGACAAATAAGTAGCAACACTCAAGAATATGTCGCATTTTCTTCTGGATATGCTACGAGACGCAGAAATCCTTTTACTTTGCTTTCTTTTGAAACAAAAAATGTTTTTAAGTATTCGTTCTTCCCTCGTACCGGTGTAGTGCACGGCCTCGGTAGTGCGTGGTTTGAGATGGAAGACATTCAGTAATTTCAGGCATTCATTGAACATAGTGTGTGAAATTTGGTCATTGTCATTTACAGTCACTTTTTTTTTTCTTGTAATTATATTCATGTGTCTGCTTTTTCATCTATGTTATCCTTTTAGATATTATTCTATTCTTGTTTTTGCTATTTTGATGTTCACTGTTGTCATTCCTACCCTGCCACGGCTCCTACCTTGGGGCTAGCAGTATTGTAAATAAATAAATAAGTAAAATAAATAGACATATGTAAACAAACCGCTGCTGGTTTGTTTGCTGCAAGGAAAGCTGCTGCACATCGGCTTGTCTGGTAATAGAATATTAACCTGCCGGTGCTCCCTCCTGTCTCTCTCTCTCTCTCTCTCTCTCTCTCTCTATATATATATATATATATATATATATATATATATATATATATATATATATATATATATATATATATATATATATATATATCAGGTTCTCGTTATTTTATAGTTTAAAGGAGCTGGCAGTCCACAAGTCCAAGGCAAACGTTGGGGATATTTTTTTTTTCGTGTTTTGTTGTTGTCAAATGCCATTTGACAAGAATTAGTCTTATGGTGGTTATCGGGACAAAGAATATTCAATGCAAAGGGAAAGGAAAAACAGCGGAAAAATAACGTTATGTTATTTAAGCTTTTGTGCATCATTCAGACGTGCAAACATATGCAGCCCCCCACCCCCTCTATAATGCCCTCGGCGTTGGCCATGAGGGTATGTAAAATAAATTACCAGCGGAAAGAACGGAGCGGCGGCAGTCGGCAGGGTTCAGGGCGGAATCCAGTGTGCGACCATTTGACGTCTAGTTTCGCGAAGTAGATGTTTCTTTCAGAGGGATAAAATGAAAGCTAAGGCAAACCCACCAGCCTTTCCGCGTCTAATAAATCGATTTTCAATGGAGCTGTGCGCTTCTGTACTCGCTATACGCGGCAAATTGAAATTGCGGATCACAACTCGCTCAGTAGAGCACAGAGCAGAACACGCGGCAAGCTACTGCCGCCTCTAGAAAATCTCACGTGGGGTGCTCATCGCATAATTCGTGGACTGCGGCAACGTAAAGATTCGCCGTCCGCGCTCCAATACTTGCCGAAATTTGGCCAACTGAACGATGTCATTCATGTACGGCTCTTGCGTGCAGCCCGCCGCTCTATGCTGCGCATCGAAAAGTGCTCCAGGCAATTAGAGTTCATTCTTTTCTCTAATCACCTGGCTGCACGCAGCGCATGTGGGCGACTCAGGTGACGCGTACTGTATATTTCATCCATCTGGTGGAAGAGGCCGCAACAAGCCAAGGGCTAAAACCAGCGGAAAGACAAACAGAGAAGCATACAACACGTCTTTTCGCTGGTTTTAATCGTTACCAATGTGTATACCAACTGGCCCAGCTCTCCACTCTGTTGAAGCCAAGGGCTACCTGCCAGCCTCTAACCCGCGGGCGCACGACTCCCCGTTTTCCCCGGCACGCTTGCCGGGGGCGGGGAAGAGGACGCCCATTTCCGATGGAAATAAAAGTTGTGCAGCCAACCAAGCCGTGATTTGGCTGTGCTTGTTGTCATCGACATTCCACTTGTTTCCGAAGGCCAAGATTAGAAACAGTGCTGTAAAACTAAGTCGCTCGACAGTTTTCTGAATATAGGCCAGAAACCAAAGCACTGAATCAGCTGCGAAATGATTCCATATAAAAAAGGGACTTTGACGTATCTCCAGGCACGCCGTCTGATAGGCGATGTAAAATGAACAAGAAAAACAATGCCTTTGGTTTAGCTTTGGTTAAACCTGGAAGGAAGCGGAAGCTTCATTTGCACGGCTACGCCTGGGGACGAGCTTGTGATTAAGCACACTGTTAATCACTGGTTCGAATGGTAGTTTCATCTTTATTTATGCCAACGAGCACGCTTTGATAGTCCGTCAACTACTGTGACTTTGTTTCTATCTTGTTTATCTGCATTGCAGAGTTGGTGGTCTTGCGTTGGAGAACCAAGTCTAAACTGGCGCTCCATCGGGTTGTCGTCTTTGGTTGGCATTGGTGCAACTCCAAGTCAAACCTCTCTTCTGCCATTGGCACGAAAGATATTTCACGCTTTGGGTCCTTGTTGTAGTCATCCGCTGCGACCACGGATTCCTTCTCTTGACAGTTTTTTGGGGAAAGAAAGGCGCAGTATACTTCGGGTGGACACCACGGAATCGTGGACACCCACATTTCATTAGGTCAAGATCACTTGAAGGTCAAAGTTAGTGCCACGCAAAGACCAACTCTACTTAGCGTAGTGAACATTTAACATCAATTGTAAATTATTTTATAGAAAAGTAAGGCGCTTTGTCTGTCAAGGTCGCTTGAAGGTGAAAACCGGCGCTACGCTGAAGGTTCGAATTACCTGCCGTAGAGAAGCTTCTTCTTCAAAATGTTTGCTTGGCCTGAAAGCATACGAAACCCATTTGGTATAATTTTTTATCTTCAGCCTTCGTGAAAGCCAGACCCATTCTCCACAAATCATTTTTCTCTTACAGAGAAGTGTTGCGGCAGACGAGCGTATTTCTAATGCTGGTAAGCCGGCCAGTTCAAGGACAGGTGGGTCACCGCCGCTTGCGGCGAGGGCTAGCTGCCACCGAATGTTTATCTGTTGTAGGCCGTCATTGCACCCGCCGTTGTTGCGGCGTTGTTGCGGCGCGCGTCTTTCTCTCCCTCTTCCTTTTCTTTCTTCTTTGTTTTCTTTTCTGTCTGCACGAGGCAGCGGAGGTGGCTCAGCTACAGAGCCAGTAGCAGGCCCGTGCATTTTCTTTTCCTTCTTCCTACAGCCACAACAGCAACAACAACAACAACAAGCACTTGTCGCAAATTGGCGCGGTGCCCTTGGTTCACAACAGCTGTTATTGGCTTCAGCGCCTAGAAAATGGGGATACGTTATCCGCATAGGTCTTTCCTTTTCACATAGAGCTCTGTTCCTAAATGCCTTTTTCTGTCTGCTGAATTGGAACTGTCGGCATTGGTTGTCGCCTTGCTGCTACTCAGACGATAGCATTAACTCGCGTCCCTTCCCAGACTGATCTCTTCCTGTATCTTAATGTTAGACCTTTCCATTCTTTTTTCATTGCTTGCTGTGGTGTCTTCAATTTAAGTTCATCCCTTATGGTTATTCTCCAAGCTATGCCTTACCACTACCAGAAGGCACGACACAATTTCTGGAGGGTTGCGCTCGAACAGTTATTCATATGGCCTGAGAGCGATGCGCTTACACCCATTCTCATTATCAAAATTAATATGCTCTCGTGGTGCCTACTTGCGGTCATCGCCTACCTTAAGTAGATGTACACCCGCACAACATTTTTTTTATGGCGGTTGAACTTAGTTTTATTCCTATTTATTTCAGAACAGTCATTGTGTCTTTCCCGTCTACATCCTCAATCGGTATGTTTATTTCGTCCCCATAATCACTGATAGCAAGGCAACGTCATCAACAAAGCGGAAATCACTCTCCCCAGTCCAGTTATCTTATTGCCCCCTGCAAACACGCGGTCAATAGTAATGACAAGATTCTGTTTTCCCACCTGACACCCACCCTGACTAGAGTCGTGTCCATTTCACTATGACCCCTATAATCGCAGTGCATCGTCTGTAGATGAATTCGATACCAACGTCTCTGTCTTGTACCTTGGTTGCTGAATGTCTGCATCACTGGCAATTTCTCGACTGAGTCAAATGCTTTCTCTCAATATATGAAAGCTATATAGCATCTACAGTATTCAGTTCAGTCGTTCAGTCGTGTCCGACTCTTCGTGACCCTATTGACCATGTCACGCCACGCTTTCCGGTCTCTCACTATCTTCCTAACATCACATAACTTCATCTGCAGTGCCTCGAGGATGCCATCTAACCATCGCGTTCGCTGCCAACCCCTTCTACGGCGACCCTCAACCTTTCCCAGCATCAAATCTTTCTCCAGCGACTCCTCTCTTCTCATCAGATGACCAAAGTAGCTGAGTTTTAACTTTAGAATTTGACCCTCCAATGAGCAGTCAGGGTTTATGGTCGACAATATTGACTGATTTGATCTTCTGGCAGTCCAAGGAACTCTCAAGAGTCTTCGCCAGCACCACAATTCAAACGCGTCAATTCTTCGGCGGTCAGCCTTTTTCACAGTCCAACTCTCGCATCCATACATCACAACTGGAAAGACCATAGCACGAGTTATACGGATCTTGGTCGGCAAACTAATGTCTCTGCTCTTTACTAGGCGGTCAAGGCTAACCATTGCTCTCTTTCCCAGAAGCAGGCGTCTCCTAATTTCATGGCTGCAGTCTCCTTCCGAGGTAATCTTGGAGCCCAAGAAGAGAAAATCTGTCACAGCTTCCACTTCTTGTCCCTTGATGCTCCAGGACTTGATAGGGCAAGACGCCGTGATCTTTGTCTTTTTAATGTTCAGTTTAAGCCCAAACTTCTCACTCTCTTCTTGTACGCGCATCAGACGTCTCTTGAGTTCCGCTTCACTTTCTGCCATTAAAGTGGTATCATCCGCATATCTAAGGTTGTTGATACGTTTTCCAGCAATCTTCACTCCAGCTGAAGACTCGTCCAGACCGGCCTTCCTCATGATGCACTGTGCATATAGATTAAATAGGCAGGGCGACAGTATGCAGCCTTGCCTCACTCCTTTCTCAATCGGAAACCAATCAGTAAGACCATGCCTAGTTCTGACTGTGGCCTCTTGCCCTTCATACAGGTTCCTGAGGAGACAGATGAGGTGAATTGGAACTCCCATCTCTTGGAGAGCTTGCCACAATCTGCTATGATCTACGCAGTCAAACGCTTTCGCATAATCAATAAAGCAGAA
Organism: Amblyomma maculatum; assembly: GCF_055883805.1. Classification (NCBI taxonomy): domain Eukaryota; kingdom Metazoa; phylum Arthropoda; class Arachnida; order Ixodida; family Ixodidae; genus Amblyomma; species Amblyomma maculatum. Next base: position 320,364,608 of record NC_139344.1, on the reverse strand, counting down.
GTAGATGGGTTTCTGGAACTCTCTTGTTTTTTCTATGATCCAGTGAAGGTTGGCAACTTGGTCTCTAGTTCCTCTGCCCTTGCGAAACCCAGCTTGCACGTCCGGAAGCTCCCGATCCACATACCGCTGCAGCCTACCTTGGAGGATTTTCAACATCACCTTGCTAGCATGCGAAATAAGCGCGATCGTGCGGTAGTTGGAACAATCTTTGGCACTGCCTTTCTTTGGAATGGGGATGTAAACTGACCTCCTCCAATCCTGTGGCCACTGCAGGGTTGTCCAAATCTTCTGACATAATGTATGCAGAATGTTAACAGCGTCATGGTTGAGGCTTTGAAGCAACTCAGCTGGAATGCTATCAATTCCGCTAGCTTTGTTCTTAGCAAGGCTGGCTAAGGCCCATTCAACTTCACTCTTCAGGATGCCCGGCTCGAGATCAGTGATCACAATCGTCTTATGTTGGGTTTGCACATTCGGGTCCTTCTTGTACAGTTCTTCTGTGTATTCCTGCCACCTCTTCTTTATCTCTGCGGCTTCAGTGAGGTCCTTGCCTCGTTTGTCCTTTATCACCCCCATCTTAGCACAGAAGCTTCCTTTGATATCTTTGATTGTCTTATACAGAGCTCTTGTGTTCCTTACTTGGCTGTTGTCCTCAACTGCTTGGCACTGTATGTTCAGGAAGGCATTCTTATCTCTCCTTGCTATTTTCTGAAAGTCCGCATTGAGAACCTTGTATCTTTCTCTTTCCCCCATAACTTTTGTCATCCTTCTTTCCTCAGCTATTTGCAAAGCCTCTTCAGATAACCAGTTTGCTTTCTTGCATTTCTTTTGCTTTGGAACTACTTTAGTAGCAACTTCTTGTATTATATCACGAACATCAGTCCACATCTCTTCGGGCTCTTTGTCTTCTAGATCTAATTCTTGAAATCGATTCCTCACTTCCACAGCATATTCTAATGGAACTTGATCCAGATTATACCTGAAAGGCCTTCTAGTTTTCTGCGTTTTCCTCAATCGAAGCTTAATCTTGGCAACAAGAAGCTGATGATCGGTGCCACAATCGGCCCCAGGCCTTGTTTTTACTGCTTGTATAGCGCTTCTCCATCTCTGCCGGCAAATAATATAATCGATCTGATTCCTGTACAGACCGTCCGGTGAAGTCCATGTGTACAGGCGCCTCTTGTGCTGATGAAAATGAGTATTCGCTATGGTCAGGTTGTTTTCTTGACAAAACTCTACTAGCCTCTGCCCAGTTTCATTTGGCTCACCAAGACCGAACTTGCCTGTAATTCCGGATATTCCTTCCCTCCCTACCTTAGCATTCCAATCTCCTATGAGAAAAACGACGTCTGATGATGGGGTGCGGTCTAAAAGGCGTTGTAGGTCCGCATAAACTCTCTCAACGTCAGCTTGATACAGCATTTCAATTTTTATTTTGTACTTACAGCACTAAAAGGACATTGATTTAGTCATTTACGAGAGGTCTACTTTGGCGGCAGTGCCCGAAGCAAGCCAAATCTGCATGCTGACTGATCCGTGGGGAAAAGAAAAGTTTGTGGCTGTGATATGGGGATACTTTGCGATGACTGAGTACTAGTAGACCGAGTGAGCCCAAATTCGAGCTTGACTGAAATATTCAATGTGCTGAGAGCAGCCCAACCCCTTTCTCCAAACAGCGGTAGTAGAAAGGTAAAAAATAAATAAACACTACCGCGTCCTAAACAGCGGGCACCCACAACTATAGCCGCCGTATTCGTTCTCTCTGTAGACGCTGCCTTAGGCATGCAGAGATTCAATTTCACGCTACCGCCGAGCTATAAATGGGAGCAGCCGCTTTCTTTCTTCCTTTCTGTCCTCTGCCAGTTGATATTTTGTGGTCGGATCTGCACTTTTTGTTTTCCCTTTTTCTATTCTTCACCTTTATTTCTCCCGCTAGGTTCTCGCGCGCGCCAGCGGCATTGAAGTGACGCCGCCACGGGTAAACTGCAGACTACGCTTGACTTGCTCCTCGCTTCGCGTGGTGGCGCGATCTGAGTGCTCAGTTCAGGAATGGGAGAAATTGGTGCGTACGGCGGAGAAGTGAGGACGCGCGCTCAGAGTCAATTGCGGGAGCATTTTGTTTTTTGTTTTTTTCAGCAATGGGTGTAATAAAGAATTTTTCTGGTTAATAAAAGATACACAAGTTTAACGCGATGGAACTTAATAGCCTATAACATGCAAAACCATTACCTCGTCGTATTTTATCCTTGATACCTTTAGCAAATACAGACGCAAGTACCTTTTAAATCAAAGGTCAAGAGTCAAATTCCACAGTTTAAAAGACGAAGCTTCCTACATATATACCTGGTTTCTGATTCACCAAAACGGCGTTGCGGTCGTGTTATGCCGTAGGTCCGAACTACCGTGTTCACCTCTTAACCTAGCTAAATGTCAAACCAGGTCATGGAGTCATGCGGAGTATATATAGTTCATGCATACAGAAACATGTTTTATTTAATAATGAAATAAATTATTGATTTAAATAAATTATCTCTTTTACTTATCTCTTTTACGATGCATATTTAGCAGAATTTAGTCGCACAAAATGTAAACAAGACGAAAGAAGGGCTCGCCATGCCGGAAGAACCTGACAGATTACAGCGTAAGATACTCCTTTCTGCAACAGCTGAGTAATTAGCGCATTATAGTCGTTTACCAGCTTCCAAAACTACTCACAAAATTAAACTACCTGTTCAGAAATAGTTTCTCAAACCGCAATTTATTAACAAATCGCGGCAAATTACTTGAGCCAAACATGACCGCCTCAAATTTTACCTTTCTGTGAACTGACACCAAATTATTTTTTTCGGGCAGCCACGTTTATTCGGTTGATGAATGATGAACACAGTGCTTCACGAGACCGCAGAAGAAAAGACACTCTGAGTTTGCAGAGGAATTATGTCTTACGAAAAAAATCAGCTCTTATATATGGAGAAGGCTGCCATTTGGGATACAAAGCACGTGGCATGTTTTATTCTGGGCCTTTTCTCATTGCTCCAAAATGTGCATCAGGTCCTTTTTATTTTTATTTTTTTCTAAAGGGAGCTGAGCTTGAAGGAACAATTTGAGTTTGCATTTTTTTTTTAGCTATGGTGGCTAACTGGAAAATTGTTTCCTGTTTCTCTGTGGTCTATTGTCTGCCTGCTCAAGAACCGAAACCTTGAGACCGAAGTGGCGCAAATTCAACTCCGCCCCATTGACTTCCAAGCTCGATCACATTGTGCTGTTATATATATTTTTTTTTTTTGCTTGCGTTGAAAATTGGTTGGTTGGTTGGTTCATAGGAAGGGAAAGGCGCAGTATCTGTCACACTTGCTCTGTGGACACCTGAACCGCGCCGTAAGGGAAGGGGTGAAGGTGGGAGTAAAAGTGGATAGGGGGGCCGTAGTGGAGGGCTACGGAGTAATTTCGACCACCTGGGGATCTTTAACGTGCGCTGACATAGCACAGCACACGGACGCAACTTCGTTTCGCCTCCATCGAAACGCAGCCGCCGAGGCCGGGATTCGATCCCGGGAACTCCGGCACAGTAGTCGGGCGTCTTACCACTGCACCACCCCGGCGGGGCGCGTTGAAAATTGCTGCTTTTTTGTTTTGCTGCAAACTTCGGCAACAAGCTATGAGAGCTCTGTTGCACCATTTTATGCTCACGGTGTTTCGTTTCTTAGGATTACACTTCTGCAGAGGATTTTTGCAATATGCAGCAGTCGCAGTCACTCCATGCCTTTGGGGAGTTGGACGTAAGCGGCTCTATAGTTGCCTCTGATAGAAAAAAAAAACATTAGGCGCTGCCATTGCTGCCTGCATGCCTGGAAACATATCATGAAGTCAGCCAACGTTGAGGCTGCATGACTTTCTGGACGCGAAAGCGATCACTCTTGACAGTGCTTGCGTTTATGCAGTGGACTCCGTTTAAGATGAATTTGAAGCGGTCGTAAAAAATATTATTTTCGTCTTACCTAACGTTCATCTGAAAGAGATAACTGAAATTTCTAGGCTAAATATGTTACATGATAGCAATGGATAAAGAGGTTTAACTACTTAGCTAGTTGGTTTATATACGTAATAAATGAGCGCCCGTGTTGTCCTCTTTCTTTTGTTGTCCCCGTAGCGCTAAAAATCATTTATTATGGATAAAAAAGTTTGCACGCATAGCCTATAGAGTGAGATAGTAGACTCTTCTCTCTGAATGGAATGAAATGAGCTGAAGAGTGAAGACACGGTGCAAGCCTATGTTATCTTACGTGATATCGTCATTTTGCGCCGTGTTACTATCTCGTTCTCTTTCCCGCGAGACTGATATCTTTTCATTGCTTCTTTCTTAAATTTGCTTCCACTGGTGGTCCGATTGCTCCGAATGTAGTCACCTAGGTAGGTGAAAATCTCTCTCTACTTGTGAAACGCAGATGGCATCAATTCTTCCCGCGATGGAGCTCCATGAACCTTTCATTCTGCCGCAGGCAATAGGTTTTCGGCGTCTATATCTCGCCGCTCGCGCGTAACAATAACGCCTGTTAAGATTAGGCCATGTAATTTCCGGTGTTTATTTTTCGAATACTCGGCGGATGTTTTTAGGCGCTTATGGAGTGGTCTGAAATCGGTGTTTTTCGGCTAGTTGCATTATTGCATGGCAGAATAGAAGAAACTAAACAAGGTGGAGAAAGGGAAGACGAGACACGTACGGAATTAAAGGTGAAAAAATTTGTTAAATCAGACAATTTTTATTTTTATTTTTACTATCACTGAAAAGTATTATCCAAACACACAAGATTACAGAAGCAAAAAATGCAAGAAAAGGCAACAGGCACGTTCCCCTTCTGAGTAAGCTCGAGAATGTTGCCAATTGGCTTTAAGATCTATCCCCGCAGGCGCTAGGCAGGAAATGGAAGGAGATGGCCTTTTGTACCCGTAATGCGGGCCCCTACATCACGAAAAGAATTTATTTAAATCACATTTTCTGCTGAATAAAGCAAACTTTTCTCTTCAACCCTCAGCTCCCCTAAGACAAACAACGAAAAGAATCCATGGAAAAGAGCTAAAGCTCTGTGTACCCCAGACTAAGTCAAGTTCCATTGTCGAAGCGCTGGTTCGATTTCCGAACTGAGACTCTCCCTCAACCCTTATTCAACGCTCTTTCACACGTTTTGCTGCGAGTGATAGAAACGAGCTAACGCTGTCTGTGCTCCTCCGAATACTGCCGGCTGAAGTAGGCGTGCGGAGCTTCCTCAAACGCCTGGTTCCTGCGCCCAGCGCCGACCGCCGCGCCGCTCCACCGCGCAGCTCTTTGGCGTACGTTCCTGCGTTTCACGTCGTCGTCGCCATCGGCGTTGCCTCTCGTAACCAGCTCTGCAGCAGGGGCAGCAGGGGACGGAAAAACATTACTTTTGTATTAGCCAGCAGTCTTTTTTCGAGTTTTGGTGGCACCAAGCAGTTTCTTGTTTTTCCATGTGAGACGCTCATTGACAAATACACGCTTATTCGTTCCATTATAGCCAAGGGACTGCGTCGTGAGCTCTTGTGCGCTTTCGAAGGAATGTCATAGCGTTTGGTCCTGCGCGTGAAGCGAACATTTTTGCCCTGAGATTTTTGGCCCTTTCAGCTTTGTGAGTTATGTCGATGTCTGGGTCATCAATAACTACTCATGGGTTTTTCGCAGTTTCCTTCACTGCATCTACTTCGTCACATTCATCAGGAAGACCTTTAATTTCAAGGCTTTTAGTCTCTCACAATGCTCCAGTTCATCCACTCTAGCTTATAGCCTTTCACTTTCCTGTTCCGGTTCACGATTTTTTTCTACCAGCTTTTTCACGTCGTGCTTCAGTTCCTTGACATCCTTCTGAATATCATTCACAGCATCACATGTGTCCGAGCAAAATTTAACCCTATCTTTCAAAGATCTAAGTTCAGCGCTCAGTTCCCATCGGAACTCGTCAATTCTTTCTTTTTTTTTTTTTTTTTTTTTTTTGCTTCCTTCGGCATCGTCACAAAGATGAGCACTCCTGAAATGGAAGAGACTTCAAGTAGACATTCGGCACATGTACGCTAAGTTCTGCAGCAGTGCAGAGAAGTATAAAATTAAATAACAGAGATGACTAGTCTCACCTGCAGATATACAAAATAAGCTTGAGATGTATGCTTCCGGAGCACTGCCGCCGAACTGGTCGGACTTAGTCATGCGGTATTATTACCACCGCAGGTAGGGGTCAGGTGACGCGCAGTCGCCGTGCGCCTGTCTCTCAGTCTGTCTCACAGTCACTGCGCGGCAGAAAGCGGAGCAGGCACTTGTATCTGTTACGCATCTAGAACCACCATTATCGGAAAAGAGTTATCTAACTCAGATGAAATACAATAAACCTTAGCGAAAAATACTGATCTAAACTTATAGGTACGGCGAACCTAATTAGGAGATAAGTTCGTAAGTCACGTCCAGGCCGCAAAAAGAATAATAAAAGAACAGAAAAGACCCACAACCTACCTTGAAGTCAAGATGAAAACGTATTTGTAACAAGAGAACACACTATATTTTTATTAACGCTGAGAGCTCAGTACGAAGTTTCTTCAGCTCCTACCTTACACCACCATATTTAGTATTTGCGTCCATTTACCAATATGTCCATTCATGTTCAAAAGCATATCATCCATTAGGCGTGGAAAAACGGCGGCATGATTTTGCAGCCCAGTGGGCGCTCACCGAATGCGCCTTGAAGTTAATGCTCGGGAACTAGCAGAACCACATGTGTAAATATTTCTTCAGAGTGCTACGCATCGACGTTAGGTGCACGGTGCACAGTGATGCAGAAGTCAACCTCTGTCAGAAGCACGAACACAAAAAGATGAATTTACTGCGCTCGAAACTGTGACTGCGCCGTCAACGCAGTAGGACAACCATTTGAATTGAAATATTCTGCCGGTTCGCTGAATTCGCTCGCATTCTTTATAACTGATTCTGCACACGAAGAATGTATTCACGAATTAAGGGCCTCTCACCGCGATAGCCATGCCTCGATTCCCATTTTGCCACACAGCCTTCCGTCATCACTTTAGCCGCTGAGAGATTCCGCCACTTCGTTCTGCCCTATACATGGCTAGGAAGCAAAGAAGTCGGGATGGCTCCAGGAATTTGCGCAATAAAAACGGCATTCCTGCCTCATGCACGAGCAGCCAACCATGGGCGAGAGTCTTGGGGCGCCGCTCCTTGAGTCCCACACTCACTGACGTCTCGTTGTTGGCGGAAGAAAGAAATTGCCTGGCACAGATTTGCCGCCGCTCTGTCATCACGGGCCACCCCGCTGGCGCTTCTAATAAGCGCCTTAGCCCTGCGCGGAGCCTGGTAGGCCCCATTCTATTCTCCTGAGACATGTGTGATATATCTGCTAAACTTATTTTTTATTACAATTCACTGATTTGCATTTTCGTTCAATCATTCAGGCATCCGCCCATTACATTTACTGAGCTCTCTGTGTAACTCTGTAAACGTAATTTAGGCGTACGGACGTACTTTGTCAGGTCAGGAATGACAGTTGCACTACATTTTAATTATATCTCTCTATCGCTCATGGGTTCCGTATTTCTAATTCTTTCTTGTTCATGCCCAGCGAACACAGTAGAGGATCACTGTGAGTCAACCGCTGTGCAGTTGAGTTTAGCGAGAACTGATTTTCATTTCTTTTGAAAGTTATCAGACTGTGCTTCTGAGATTGCTTATCCAAGGTAAGTGTAACGAGGCCAAGCTCCGAATACGCGCATACACTAAGACAGCGTATTGATTAGTGCACTTGCGAGTTCCGTCAACACATTGTCTATCCTTTTCTTCCAACTTCATATCGCAATTCAGGGCCACCTTTGCAACGTCATAATTTAGATGTAGATTGGTTGGTTTGTTGGTTTGTGGGGTTTAACGTCCCAAAGCAACTCAGGCTATGAGAGTATTCAAAATATATATATATATATATATATATATATATATATATATATATATATATATATATATATATATATATATATATATATATATATATATATATATATATATATATATATATATATATATAGGTACTGTTGGCGTCTTTCCTTCATATATATATATATATATATATATATATATATATATATATATATATATATATATATATATATCTATATATATATATATATATATGGGGGAAAGAAGCCAACAGTACCTATATATATATATATATATATATGAAGGAAAGAAGCCAACAGTCGGCGAGGCCAAGGAAAGCGTTGGGGATGGTCCTTTGTGTCTTTTTTTTTTTAATGTTTACTTGGATAATCACACAAATTAGTAATGTAATCTGTTTAGGGGAAAGGTAATTAAACACAAAGTAGAAGAAAAAACAACCTGCCGATGGTACCCACCATATATATATATATATATATATATATATATATATATATATATATATATATATATATATATAATACCCTTACTGCGTAAGGGTATTCTAATTTTGTGTACGGTAAGAGGAATCCTTGCCATTTTCTTGCAACCCTTTTGGTCCTTGGGAAGCCATAAGGGCTCCACTATAGTTTACGATTACACTTAGTTGCCTTGTTACTCTGCGCGATGACGGTACGTCCATTTCTAAGCACTCCAATAAAAGCCAGAGACGTGGATGGGCAATATTTAAGCACGCCACTGACTGGCACAACTTATTTCTGTGCGTCCTAAAGTATCATTTCGGGAGGCTAAAGAACAAATATCTGAATGATACTGTAATGTCGTAAACAAAAATATTGCGTTGAATTCGCGAGTTTATAAATTGCAGTTTTATTAAATCTGGCATGCTCTGTGAGTGTGTATTTGTAAGCCGTGTCCTAAGATGCTACCGGCTTCTTTGGTAAACATCTTTATTAGTAAGCTTCCGGTGTGCCAAAACCCTCCACTATAAGCTGAAAAGAACTTCCTTTCTTCTTTATACCTAGAAATAAAAAACATCGTCACAACACCAACGGCATTGCTTTTCCCGTTACAAGACAACCCTGCCACGACTACCTCAGGCTTGTTGCTAGTAGATCTCTGTGACGAACGCTGTCTACGGAGAAAATCGGCAGATCGGAATTCATGAACCGGAATAATTGTGTCTGACCAAGACGAGCAGTTCCCGAAGAGCATTAATTACAGCCGACCGCTTTCCAAGCTTTCGCTAATTACATCGGTGTTGTAAGGCAGCTGCTACGTCAGCGATTTGTGGACGACTGCTGACGAGTGCATCGCGTATTGTCCCGACTCTTGACGCAATGCTTCGATCGAACTATAATTACGCCGTTATATATTATAGGATGCTTTTTTTGCAAACCACAAAGATCTTGGTGCATAAACCTCTTCGTCTTCAGTTCTCCAGTTCAGTTCCCAGTAGCAGCACATGCTCCAGTGAAGCGATGGAGTAGTACGGTAAGGAACATTTCTCCCTAATGGCACCCATTCAGCAAAGTGCCCAACGTATGCCACAATATCATGAAAAACATTAGGAGTCGCACTTACATTTATTAGCGCTCTGTGACTGCAACAAAATTTGTAGCCGGTATTAAGCTTTATTTTCCGCGTTCCCGAGGTAAAGTATTCATAAGTTCGTAGGAAATTTTGCGGGTATTGTATGAATTCTGATTTCAACACAAGCACAATTCGTGAAGGTACAAGCATGAAGATACGTTGGTAATATAAAACGCGCATGTCAGCGGAGCATTTTGCATACCTTGATGAGGACCATGAATTAAGACGATAGCTTTTAGCTATTGCATTTCGTGACATCTGCGCTCATCTGGTTTGTCCTTACCCTTGGCGTTCTTACTAACGCCAGCAAATTGCCGCGGAAGTAGACGTGGATAAGCCGTAATATATACCCGGGCCATTTCACCAGCGAAACAGCACAAGCTACAGCAGGATTTTGGATAAACACATACAATGGCAGGAAAATGCGTTTTGCAAGAATCGTTTGCAAGGAATCGTCGAAAAACATTAAATAACATCAATTGTTAGGAAGCCAGCAAGGCGCAATTTACTGGTGGCATTGACCGAAAATAAACAGAAAGCTACATAAGTCACCTTTCCATCAAGCTCGCTTTTTCCTTTGTTTTTTTTTTATAAAACTAAGGCATTTAACCCGCCACCGTTCTTAATGGATGCTAGATCAGACATAATCCAAATGACTTTTTGTTTCCTTTTGAGATCTAATAGCCGATATCTGGCTGTTAATACACTTAATGGTTGTTTCATATGCTTACATGGTGCCGGTGTTACACAAGTATTATTGGCTGTAAATTAGGCTTTTTCTTCGTAGGTGACGCCACGTTGCGTGTAAGAAAGGCACTACGCTACGCCATTGGCACAAACTCACTTAATGATCCTTTTGTTCGAGCTTATGAGTAATGCCTGCAGCTCTCGCCGTAGAACGCGTCCACAATTAGCGCAGGCACCCGATAATTTGTTTTTAATATGAACACCCACCAGCGATTTCATTCACCTGGTTGAACAATTAGAGAATGCTTCAACCTCGTCGCCAGAGCTTTCTAGACTCCTATTTCATCCCATTTCTCCGGGGGTTCAAAAATTACCAACTATTTGTGATGCGCTCAAAGCATGCTGCTTGAATCGTGGGTATACCATCTCAAACGCGATAGCATCAATTTTGTTGAATTTTTTTGTCGTTGAGTTCTAACCTGTGTCGTAGTTAACTAAAACTATGAATTCTAGATACTTGTCGTTCTTGTCATAAATTTTCACTAAGCTCGTAGAAAATGCGGGTCGCACACAATGCAACGTAGTTTGGCGAAAAACTTTACGCTTGGTGTTCTTGCCGTAAAGTTTCGCTACGTAAGGAAAAACACAGGTTGAAAACGATGTAACACGGCTTTGAGTGGATTGTATTATGTGGATGGCCTCACCCTTTGTCACAGGTGGGCATCGCAGCTAAAATTTTAGCATTACCAAGGCCTCGAAAGGTAATGATATACGTGCCCAGCATGCACCGGAATTCGGCTAGCCGACTCTTTGTCGAGGCCTTTTTATAGAGTTAATTAGTTTTCGCTGCTTGGCTGAACAACTGGCGCCCTCTTCTGCTGAACGAAAGAAATACACTGCACAGTAGGGGTCGATATTCTTCTAAACAGTTGAAAAAGCAGTGAGGTACTCATGTTAGCGGTCCGCACCAGTCGAAAGGATCTATAGTCTCAGTTCAGAAAAGTGTACCAGTCGGAGCCCCGCCGAGGTGGCGCAGTGGTAAGACGCCCGACTACTGTGCAGCAGTAGCTGGGTTCGAACCTGACCGCGGCGGCTGCGTTTCGATGGAGGCGAAACCAAGAGGCGTCCGAGTGTTGTGCGATGTTGTTGTTGTTGTTGTGGCTGTAGGAAAAAATTACCGACGATTACGTTACTTCCTAATGCGAAATTTGAGCGCAGCAAATAAGCTGTTTCACCTTTTCGATAGATTGAGGCAAAGAAATCGAGCAACACATGTATGCGCTATCACAGAATTTTTTTCCCGCACGTATTTCTTTAACAAAGACTCCACTAACAGTTCTTGACAGTCATGAAGGAAGCTTTGTGGTCGGAGAAATAGACTGATATATGTTCGACTTGGTACACCAATGCTTGATTCTCAAAGACGAGATCTATGCAAGTGCCTCGCGAGGTTGTCACAGCCGTGGGACGCGTTACGAGCGAGAGGAACGGGATGTTCTCCCGCATAAGTGTGAAGAAATTCCTGTTTGTCATTATGTCAACATTAAAGTCCCCCACTACTAACATCGGTGTGGATCGATGGACGGTTAATGCGAGTTGCAGGAAGTGCACGACGTCTTTCGTGAGTGCCGTAGGGGCGAAGTAGGCAGCTACTACCAGCAAGCCGCTGGGCAACTTTGCGGCGCACAGTTCGCCAACTTCATGTGACGTGCCAAACATTTCGACTGGTATTGCAGAGAGATCTGTGCGCAAGTAGATAGCGACTCCCGCCGCTCTGTTGTCACCGCGCAGGGGTTGCATTGGAGGAGGAGCGAAGAAAGGAATTAAGTTCGAGCCGGCGCTTTGACAACCGGAGACTCGCAGGAAGAGGGGGGAGGGGGGCGGCGTGTACACCCAGCGGCAAACGATGGGGGCAGAAGCGCGCGCTGCAAGCGGACAACGCGATAAAGGGAGGAGGGAAGAGATAGCAGCGTCTGACTGATGCTGCTGACGCCGATAGTGAGTCAACCCCTGCTGCGGAGTTGGTTTCTGGGACAACGCCGCCGATGCCGACGCAAACAATATGATACCCTCGCTTCCGCAGCGCCAAGAACCAGGTCTAGCCGTGGGAAGGTGGTCACGTATTCGTCGACGTGCCGGGGCCTACGTGAAATAACCGGCGCGTCGGCAACTGAAGAGCACCCTATCCGCCACACAGGAACAAGGGGGGGGGGGGGGGGACCCTCCCCTCCTCTTTCTGCATGGCGGCGACGGTGTTCTATGCAGTCACGTTATCTTGACTCTCTAGCGGCGTCAGCGGCATCCAGCGGTATCAGTCGGTCGCTGCTAGCGCTGGGGGGATGAAAGGGGGGCGGAGCTGGTTACGAGGCCGACGCCGACGCCGACGCGAAACCCAGGAACGGACGCCAAAGAGCTGCGCTCTAAAAGGAAAAGAAAATGCACGTGCCTGCTACTGGCTCTGTAGCTGAGCCACCTCCGCTACCTCGTGCAGACAGAAGAGAAAATAAAGAAAGAAAAGGAAGAGGGAGAGAAAGACGCGCGCCGCAACAACAGCCGTCGGGTGCAATGACGGCCTACAACAAATAAAAATTTGGTGAAAGGCTAGCCCCCGCCGCAAGCGGCGGTGTCCTACCTGTCCCAATCCCGTGTGCGATGTCAGCGTACGTTAAGGATCCCCAGGTGGTCGAAATTACTCCGCAGCCCTCCACTACGGCTCCGCTTTCTTTCAACTCTAACTGCCACTTTCCTCCCTGTCATTACGGTGCGGTTCAGGTGTCCACAGAAACAAATGTGACAGATACTGCGCCTTTCCCTTCCTGTGAACCCTATGTGCCAGTCGGAAAGACCAAGACGCAAAGCCTTGATATTAAAGATTCCACTTTACCGCTTTGAGTAGCTGTGCACCCCTTGCGGCTGTCACCCACAAGCATACCTAAATAATAAATCCCAGTTTCCGATAACGTTCTGATTGTATTTACCGATGAATGTTTAGCATTTCTCAATTGGATGGGGCTGAGCATATTTGGGAACTTTTCTTCAAGCCTTGGAGCAGTGGGCATTCTTATTTCGTTTTCTTTTCTTTTAAATAACAATTGAAAACAAACAGATGTTATTGAGATGCCTTAAGGTGAAGTTCATGTGGTTGAATGAATAAAGTTCTCCTTCCGGTATCAGGGTAGAGTGTTTCAGGGAATCCTTTAAGATGGAGTGGATATGTAATAAGAGCGTAACTATTCATTACAACTCGCCCATACCCAGACATACGGCTACAAGGAAAAGTGACATAGCTGTTACAAGAACTTCACGGTTGCCCCCAACGGACATTAGAAAATTGATTTGGTTTGGTTTTGGCGTTTAATGTCCCAATGTAAATCAGGCAAGAAGAGACGCCGTAGTGGAGGGCTCCGGAAATTCTGACCATCTGGGGTTCTTTAACGTGCACTGACATGGCACAGCACACGGGCTGGTAGCTTTTATTGCGAAAGCAATACTACTTTCAAGCCTTTGCGGTGCGACAGCGGTGCACATGAAATGACCTTTCGCATGACCTCTGTGTGACGTCACGCCTAAAAGCTGGGCGACCAACTCGCGCCGTCTGTGAGAGACGGCAGTGCGCATAAATGGCGGCCTAACTCCCGCTCTCTCCGCCAGGAGCACCACAGGTGTTATGACGTCACGCCTCAAAGCTGGGCGGCCAACTCGCGCCGTCCGTGAGAGACGGCGGTGCTATAGTACCTAGAATCACAGGTGTTGTGACGTTATACAGCTGTATGACAGTAGCATTGATAATGGCGGCGCATTTAGTTGATAATAATGATGAGAGCAAACGTAATGCAGCACCAAAACTCCAGCTTTCGCATTTCTGCAGTGTAGATTCCACAATGCTCTCAATTATTTTTTTTTTCACCGAAAAGCTGCCGCCGAAGCCGGGATTCGATCCCGCATCCTTGGGCCCAATGGTCGAGTGCTCTAACCACTGCGCCACTGCAGCGAGATTTATAAAATTCCAAACGAAACGGTTTTTTCGTGGCCATACACGTATCTGCCGGCGCAACTAAAATTTGTATTGGACTGGCTCTGCTTGATCAAATTGGACAGAGAGTGGCACAAAATGCCACCAAGGGGGTTAGAGAAAAATTCGTTGTGGTCGGAAAATCTAACCCGGAACCATCACCTGTCCGACGCAGTCGCAATAGTAACTACCAGAACTACCAGGGCGGGTAGCAGATGGTAAGGTGAGAAAAATTGACGTTCAACTCGAAGTGGGCGGCTGCGTTTCGATGGAGGCGAAATGAAGAGGCGTCCGTGTGCTGTGCGATGTTAGCTCACGTTAAAGATCCCCAGGTGGTCGAAATTACCCCGTAGCCCTCCACTACGGCTCCTCTTTCTCTCGTTCCACTTTCACTTCCACCTTCCTCCCTTCCCTTTCAGCGCGGTTCAGGTGTCCACAAAAACAAGTGTGACAGATACTGCGCCTTTCCCTTCCTGTGAACCAGTTATTATTATTAACTCGAAGTGAGGAATAGTTTACTCCAATGTTTTATTATTATTTTTTTTTAGGGGAGTCCTCCGTGCTGAGTAGAATACGTATCGATACAGGTGCAGTCATAGGGCTGCAAATAAAAGCTCTGCACCTTTAACGGAAACCTCGCCAGCAAAAATGGTTCCTAGAGCGCTGCAGAACCTTCTGTGCAGAAATTCGAAAGCCTGTGCGTTGCTGCTGCACACGGTTAATCGCGCGCACCTTGTCGTACACAACCAGCGTTCCGTTGAACGCATCAAAGTTCACCGCTGTTCTATAATTGGTTTGCAGGAAAGGAAAGGCGCAGTATCTGTCCCTCACGGAATCTCGCTGACACATCTCGCGGACAAATCTCGCCGACGCGCGATTTTGGCACATATCTGATCACTATCACGCATTTATTTGGCTCAGTAAATCTGAAACATATCCACTACCGGTTGGCGTGACGTCACATCCCTTGGACGTCGACATTAGTCGTGTGGCTATTTCGACGTCTGATTTATTTTACCTTTACATTTTTGCATCTAATTATTTAACTAATCGTGCTAGTCACATAGTTTTTATGCCGTATCCTGAACATCATCATCTGTCAATAACAACCACTAGTTTGATCCTGACTCTTCTAAGAACGACATAATTGCTGCAGACACGTTCAGTACACATGTTCTCCTGAGGTAACAGCGCAAAACATGGACGGGAGCACTAGACGAGAAGACGATACAACGAGCGCTGTTTTATTTTTTTTTTTTTGTTGGCGCAACCCTTCCTACGCAGGCTAGTAATGCTTTTTCATTACAAATGGTCCTTAACCGGGTATCAAACCCAGGGCTACTGCCGCCTATAATGGCAGTCGTTTTAGCACCTCAGCTAAGGAGTACGACTTGCGTATAGTAGACCTATGAATTAACTCCTTATTACGAATTTACTCAAACTTGGCAGATATATCCCTAAAACACTGTAATACAACTTTTCACCTTCTGCGAGCTCTTGATGAAATCTACCTCGCACTGCCACATGCTAACTAAATCAATTAACTTAATTAACAGAGCGACTACCACAACAAGCGGTGGTCCCGTTTTCGATTCCTGGAAAATGAAAGTTTTTTTTTTTTCTACGCAAGTTTCTGAGAACGTGAAGTGAATGTGAAGTCGGGCATATGATGATTGCCGCCGACCAAAAGCGTGATTCTGTGAACGCTGTGAGCCGTGTTCGTGGCTATCACTGAATTTTCCGGCAGTAAAAAAAAAAAAAAGAAAAAGAAAAAGAAAAGAAATAACGAATGAAGGGATACACACAGTAATGCTCAACATGTATATATATATATATATATATATATATATATATATATATATATATATATATATATATATATATATATATATATATATACACACTATGATTTATAACCTTATTTTTCAGTCCATCGCCCTCATAAATTAACAAACGCATTTAATAAGCATGTCTCCCTCAATATTCACACGCGCAATAGCATAATAACCAATCAAGCAAAAGTACATGGCATATTCTTAAAGGCAGCCCGATGCCATAATTTTGGGGAATAAAGGAGCCGGCTAATGAAACAACCTTCTTGGCAGTTTTGAAGGGGTAATCGTATAAATCGCAGAGGGCTTCTAAGCTTCCGCGTGAATACTTCTACAGTTTTACTGCCTTTGCGCTGGGTTGCGCTGGGTTGCGCTGGGTTGCGCTCATCCTGGCAACATCCAATTTTACATGGGTGGGAGCACGCGTTATTGAATTCCTTCGTTCCGCAGCCGTTGCCTCTCAACCTTGTGCAACGATTAGGTGCACTTTTACTTAACTGCACAGCTTCTTTTCCCGTTCCTTTAACGCACGAACACGGCACGTTAGACACGCCTTCATTCAGAACTACTTCCAGCGTTAAGCGATGCAAATATCCGACCGCGAACATGCATCGCCGCGTAAGTCAGCAGGAAACGAGGTTATTATCCGCATGTTAATTGTAATGAGCTGGTTATACACACAAAACATTGAGCGCTTGAGGCCGTGTGCCACGTCATGAACACTGCAGAACATGCATTGCTCATTCTGGCCTGCACTCAAGTGATTAATATGCAACTCCACGATAATTCAGATCACTGAACGCAATTTTCTATCTTCAGTGTCTCCAAAGATGGATGCATGCCAAAAACATTTTCAAGCTCGTTGTGATGAAACGTTTTCTCTAGCATTCTTCCCCTGTGGTGGAATGCCCTCACGGGCTCTGTTATATATATTTGGCGATGCCTTCTGGATTTATCTAAAACCTCCATTTTATTCCTTAATTTTAACCCCTATACAAAAACGGAGAAACGGAAGAGTCCGTTCGACCTTCTCATCATGGCGGCGCATGAAGGGTATTTGCAGCGGGGCGTGAAGTTAGAAACTGGAGGGCTCTCCGCTAGTCATCAACGTTTTCCTAATGTACGTAGATTACAGCGTTGAACGCTCTTACTTCCATCCGACATAGAAGTTCAGTGGTTCGGATAAGTGGCTTTTCTTTGTGGAGTTCATATGCCCTGAAAGGGCTGAGGGAAATAATGGAATGAAGCAAGCAACATAGTTGTTTTCTTCAAAATGCGCCTTGTTTTGCGCATATCGAAACGTACGATGGAAAAAAAGAAGGAAAGGGGCGCCCCTTCATTACTTCGTTTTTGGATAACAGTATTCACATGAGGAAAGCTTCTTTATATTTAATGTTTCTTTATATTATGTTGCACTTTTTTGCGATTCGGTTTGAAGAATAATCAAGCAATGTTTATATCGTTTAGTTTTCCCACAGAACGCTGCTCGGTGCACGTATAATCACATGCTCGAAAAGTATATCCATTTAGAAATTAGCGCTAGAACTTCTTGGTTATTTCCTTTGATTTTTTCAAGCTCTAACCTTTCGTTCCAACTCTTCGTCACGATCACACTGGATGTCTGAGCAAACTGTCAGGGTAAGGCACTCATGGTTATGTTGAGGGAGTTATATACGCTTTTTGTGGTTACTGTGATTTTCTCGCAACTATTCAAACAAGAACTTGTGTAAAGAGTCACATAAATGAATTTTTTTTAAGTTCGCTATAGGATGCGTGCATTAGGTAGAGTACATGCCATTGAGCGTTCATGCGGCGTAAAAGCCTTGAAAAGCTAGCTGATAATTTGGAAGTTATTTTTAAATGTTCCTGCTCTCACGCCTCGGTGTGACTCAAAGTGAAGTCTAATAATCGCGCGTGACATCTACAGCAAGTGACGTCATCAGTGTAGGGCTGTCATTTGTTCGCCTCCATCACCGTTGGAAACACATGGCGAGACCGCTTACGCGCCACTTTTACTGTCGCCGATATTCAGCGCAGCGTTTTCGAACCGCATGATCTCGTCAAGGCTGTAAGCAGAGCCCGGGAGACATCAGCTATAATTACTTCACGAGATTGAGGTGAATAAGGCGACGGAAACAGCAAAGCTCGCGTAGACGGCGAAAATATACGGCAGAGGCGTAAGACGTTGGAAAAAGAGGAAACAAAGAATCATGGTAAGCGTTCTTACATAGCTAGTCCATGAACGTTGACCATGTCCCAATCAACCCCTCCTCCCCCTACCCGTCCCCACATGATCGTAAACTGCTGCGTTCTTAGAGGTCAAAGACAACAAACAATCGCAGGTATACAAGTGACGTGCTTGTAGACAGAATGCCGGTATAGCTTGTAATTTCCTTCTTGCCTCCCTGATGCATGTGAGTTTGCTAGGTAGAAGAGACAGGTTATTTTTAGTCACTCATAAATTTGGTATCGCAGAAGCTATAGATCAAATATATTTGCAGATGAATATGAGTGCTCCAAATGTTAGGTCTAAACAGCCATACACCTAGATTGCCCTATTTGTGATACGCACGTACGCTGTTCAAAGGTAAGGTTTGATCTCCTCCATACTCAAGGAACCAGAGAAGAAAGAGTGTCACTGAAAAAACCGTTGTGGTATTCATCTATCGCTGCGTAACTTATAAGCGTCCACATTGCAGCAACGATAACGTAGCGTATATACATGTCTCATTAAACTCCTGTGCCGTTCTCAGCGTCTAGGCGCATGCATTTATATTTACTGCATTGATTTTCATATCGTATCACGCGTTCCAAGTGAAGATAAACGATGCGGATTCAAAGAAAGAGGACGCTAGCGTTAGTATATTTTTAGGACGTCCAGGCTGATGGATGAGGCCGGCTCACTGTAGGCCGCCTGCGTTTACTGAAGCGGAAAAAAAAAAGAGGGGGGGGGGGGGGGAGCATTCCTGTTTTAGCCGATGGAGCTAACCGATTATGTGCCATGCTGATACTGCTGCGGTGACCGGGTGCGGTACTGTACTATTTTTTGTGAGCGTTGGCAGCCACTCTTCACTTGCTCGTCGTCGGAAGCACCAGCGATGACAGTAGCACAGTAGCACCGCCTGATAGCCACTGTCACATAGAGGCAGAAGGGATTTGAAAGAAAAAATTGCAAAAGAAAAAGGATTTAGTAAAAGTTATACATTGATTGACTCCGTACAATAAATTTTACACACACACACACACACACACACACACACACACACACACACACACACACACACACACACACACACACACACACACACACACACACACACACACACACACACACACACACACACACACACACACACACACACACACACACACACACACACACACACACACACACACACACACACACACACACACACACCTCGCCTACAAGAGCTGAAAGCAGTTGCTTTGTCCCTCCCGCTCGTAGTGCACGTTCAGTAGGTCCACTTCTATTCTGTTAGAACAAATTAAGCCTTCATCTGAGGGAAATGTATACCCATAAAAATTTCAAATCGGAGCGGCACTCACTCGCAGTGATTAGCTTCGCATTGCCTCTCATCAAGCGCTTTTCTGCTCAGGTGTGCCATGCATCGTGTTGATTAAATGCTGTTTTCGTAATAGTTTCTCATATTTCATGCACACAGAAAGTTGTTTTGCTTTAAGAAATGCCAAGTTGAGAACAGAAGGCTTTGTGGCATACACCGCTGAATTTATTCGCCGAGGTTTTCTATTCTCATATTTATTTTTTGCCTTATAACGAACCCCACTTTCTCTGCGTTATTAACAACGCAGTTATCTGTCGCTTCTCCGTGGCCAATGTAAAATTAATATCTTGGCCTATGATCAAGACGCAATACTTTTAATGTTTGTTCTAAGGAAAAGGGTGTATCCGTGGCTTTATTATCCAAAGGGTAAACCAGCCCAAAATAAAAAACGCAAACACGAGAGAGAACTTCACAGCACACGGGCTGGACTAAGAACTGAATTTTTATTGAAGAAACATACCGCCGAGGAACGTCCACGCATGCGCCAAACCAAGACACGTAATCTACAAATTATTCGAAAAATCAAATGCCTTCATCACTAAGGATGCTGTACTGATACAAGACTCGCCATGCTTGGACGTTCCTCGGTGGTATGTTTCTTGAATAAAAATTCAGTTGCTAGTCCAGCTCGTGTCCTGTGAAGTTCTCTCTCGTGATTGTGTCTTTTTTTTTTTTTTGGCTGGTTTACTATTTGGATATGAGTTACCAACAGGCCCACCATTCATCCTTGCTTCCGAGGCTTTAAATTTCACTGAACAGTTTTGCAAAGTATTAAGTGCGGATTTTTTATTCAGACAAATCCAAAGGATTTCGCTTATGTCAGTGGGGTACGAGGCCGAGTTCTTTTTGTGGCATAAGTAGGGATTGTAGCTCCATTCGCTACTTTTTGTGGCATAAGCAAGGATTGTAGCTCCGTTCGCTACTTAAAAATTCATGTGCACCAGGTTCGCAATGGGGGAGCATATTAAGATTCCAAAATCTCGGCTATGAAACGAAAAACTTGGGCTTTTGTTTTGGCACAAGTCTGTAGAATCTTCTTGTTTAGGTTCTGCGTTGCCCGAGGAAGAAAGCGCAGACAATACACAGAATATTCGAAACCTTCGTATGGTACTCTAAATGGGAGCCCACGCATCGCGACAACCTGTTTCTTTCTGTAGACTCTGGCGTGTGACGTTCACTTCTTCGTGTATCACCTTGTTCCGCATTTTTATTTTTATTTTTTAAAGTGTGAAAAATTATATATTTTAATAGCCTTGCTTATTGGGTGTATTTGTCCTCATTATTCTTGTCTATGGGGCTCTATGGGGATTCCTTAAAAACGTTGGGGCACCTTCAATTTCCTCAGTGTGCGCTTTTTCTTTATTACCTGTCCAACCTCTCCTGAAGACAGCTGACAGGATCCTTACTGAGTCTGTGCTGCCTATACTTTTGTACCGGTAGCCTAATCAAGGGTTTGTTCACATTAGCGTTTTAAAGCGCGTTAACTGCATCAGCATTCAATCTGTTGTAAAAAAGTTCTTCTTTAAACTACACACATCAACTAACCCTCTTCAGATACAGCTATACACTAAGGAGATGTTTGTGTCATGGCTAGTCAATTGCTGCTTTTGTAATATCCCAGATACCATGAATCACTGTATTGTTGTATGCCGTGATGCTAATATGCCGTGATGCTAATCCTTCTGGGACATATTGCAGCGAACGCTTTAGATGGACATTGAAATCGGACCATTTAGTATTTGGGTTTGGCCTGCTGAAAAAAAACTTGGAAGTACCCTGTTATTTATTTATGTTGATGGGGGTATTCAGTTTGTGATAGAGCCGTATTGTGGTCCGCCATGGCGAATCTCCATGATCACCGGAGTCTGTGTTCTGAGATAAGTGCGCTATGCTGTGGGGAATATGTGCTTCCCTGGAAGAGCCGCCTAACTCGTTGTCGTATAATGACGCCTGTGTGTACCTCCCAGAAATTTTACACTTGGGGGGGGAATTGCTGAGGTATGGCGGGCTCGCTTCATGAATCCCGATGATTAGTGATATCAGCTGTTCGGATCTCTCCTTTTCGGAAGTTTTTCCATGCAATCACACAATAAAAATGTTTAGTAGCCTATAGAGATAATTAAAAAAAGCCTTCGTGGCCGTGCCGTCTCGCAATTGAAAGGCATTAGGTTATATTCCTACACCCCACCCCTTACCTCAAAATTATTTTTTTTTTTCAGCTCCATTACTTTCGTTTGGCTACAACAGCCATCGCGTAAAATACTTCGTCAAGGCGAGTATTACCTGATCGTGAGTTTCAATGTCCCAATGGAAACAGTCGTTTGCTCACTCCTTGGATGGACGAGCGGACAAAAGAAGATGAAAATGCAGCCCTCCAATCCTCCATGGTGGCTCCGTATTATTTTTCAAGTGGCCAGCAGCAACAACTACAACAACAAATGCATTCCTGCGATGATATGTTAGTTTTTGGCATCCCTTATCTTCCTTGACGACTGTTTTTGAGGATTTTTTATCCAATGTCTTAATGATTGCGGCGGAAATGAACGTGTCATCTACTCGATCTACTATATCGCTTGCAGTAATAACATGGCCTAATAGGAAGGATTTTGTGGCAGATATAATTGCTGGCGACTTAGAACCTTCTTCAGAGGCAAATTACTTCGATCTCAGACTCGTGATTGAGACGGCTACCATCCCTTTTCATGAACGGGGGCTGTGGACCAACCGCAAGTTTTAACAGCGCCCGTCGTAATCCGGTTTCGTCATACAAGAAGCCAAGCCCGTCGTTCAATATCACCTAGCTTTTTCTTAGCCCATTGTGGCAAATTTTGTGATGTGGACATTTATTAACACATCACGTGACATTAATGTGTCATCACGTGAACACCGTCACGCAAGTGATAGTACGCCCGTTGTGGTCGGTTATCCTTAATATTTACACGGTCCGTAGGCGTTATGCATTCGCAAAGGATAGGCAGTTCCACGAATCCAGCTTGTGCTGAGCTTAGCGCGTTACACAGAAGCGCGCTAACATGCTGAGTGCTGTGTTCCTTAAAAGAGTCAAGCAAAACAAAAACGAAGGCGACTGCATCCCCTGTTGGTTTTGTTTTTGCGTTTCACAACAAATTGTTTAATACGAACGAAAAGCAACAAAATGGTTTGGTTGCTTTAGTAGTTTTATGCATAGAATTTCACGTTTAAAAGCGGCTCAGGCTACTTGGGACGCCATAACGGAGGGCTCCGGAAATTTCTATCACCTCAAGTTCTTCAAACGTGCACCGCCATCGCACAGTAAATGGACGATAGTCGAGCACTCTGTCCACAGAGGCACCGAGGTGGTGTGCGTGCGTGCGTGCGTAAGTGCGTGTGCGTGCGTGCGTGTGCGTGCGCGTGTGCGTGCGCGTGTGCGCGTGTGTGTGTGTGTGTGTGTGCGAGCGTGTGTGCGTGTGTGTGTGCTTGCGTGTGTGTGTGTGTGGGGGGGGGGGGGGGGTATGGTTGGGCAAACGTAACTCTCTAAGAAAAAGAGGCTGAAAGGAAAGTGTGCTCGGTCGTGTCGGCAAGTAGAATAAATGTGTTAGTCCTACTATCAGAGTCGCTCTCGCCAAGAACTAATAATGGAAATCAAAATATTTTGCTTTGACATTGTGCCTTGGGAAGAAAACATTAACTATATTACTGTCCAATATCTTCTAGCAGAGATACATAGGTAACATTACTTAAATTTGTCAACGCTCAAGATGAACCATAAGGAGTAGAGCTCCCTAACGAATAACCAGGTTTCAGACATTACTTGACACTCTTTATTTTAGCAAAAACAAATTCCCTAATGAAAGAACTTTTGCAACGAAGCAGAAGAGTAACACGTGGTCGGCTTCCGAGGCTTTCCTGGCTGGAGACAGAAGCACACACGCACAGCTCACTCCTCACGGCTCTGTATCGTCACGCATTCAATCCTGGAACACTAAAGACGCCACATGAGAAGTTTTGAAGCACGTTTCGAGCTGATCCGTTAATGTCCTACAGCGTTTTACACAACATGAAAAAAGAGGGCGTTTTGCTGGTTCTGTCCTGTCCCTCCACATGACTATTTTCTTTCTTGAGCCTGGAGAGACAGCTGCAGCAGATTCCAGAATGCAACAAGATCACCACACATCTGCTTGTTTAAGTCCCACATTCAACACCGGCTTCAGCTTTTGAAAATGTTCGTCCGCAGCATTTATCTGGTTGGAGCGACGTGTGGGCCGACACTTCCTTGAGCTTTTCTCAGCGATGTCCACCAATCCCTGTCAGTATTCCTCAGGACAACAGAGACGACTCCTTTACAAAAATAAACCTCGTCTTATGGGCTCATGAACATGTTCGGGCTTCGGTGCATTTCTAAGAATCAGAGCACTTCCTGCCGCCATAGAGCGCATTCTCCAAAAGCTTCGCTTTCCTCGTATTGAGAAAAATGAGAATGTAACATGAAGCTTAAAGTCTCGTTCTGGCGTATTAAAAGCGCTAGCTAATGTATTGTGGCGCGTGTGCATTTTACGCGTTTCTTTCTCCCGCATATGAAAGGGATTTGACAGATTGACTGTCTCGAGTTTCGTGCAGTAAACACGTGAATGTTTTATTATTTTTACTCTAAGTACTTAGATGCCGAAGGTATCTGAGAAAGTCATCATAGAGAAAGCTATAAGCTTCATATTCAGCATTTCGAGAATAAGTGGAAATGTAGCCATTAAGACGCTGTACATTCTGGGGCTTTTTCTTGACACATCATACCTTGTTTAAGTGGATTCCTGGTGTTGTGTCTTTCCATTATCACAAGCACCAAAATAATAGCTTTCTGTCCTTACCCTTTTGCTTTAAGTGCACCGCCCCTAGAAAGATGTGCTACGTTTACGCAGGCCTAGATTTTTGTCTCTTTTTTCTTTTTAAACTAAACAAGTTGCAGTGGGAAACGTGACAAAGAAAGATGTAAATCTTATATTTAAGGACATTTTAGTCCCTTTGTGTCTTCTGCTATACAATCGCACATTTCCCATTCTAAGCCTAAACATCAGAAACAGCCATAAAAGACCAGACATAACCGTGCCTGATAGCTGTTTACGTCACGGACGGCATTTAATATGTCGCTTAACTACAGATGAGAAATGGAAGTTACGAGAGATATCTTTGTCATGGCTACTTGATGCGCGATACACAACTGTTTCTTACTCCAACCTTCTTCTATTTTTGTTCTTTTTTTACATGCAGCCCAATTCGAGAGCATCTATACTGAGATGGAAAAGCTTGCAATAAATGCAGTAGTGCCTTGGCCGCCTAAGAAAATAACGTTGCAAAATAATTACTCTTCTCGGTCTCCCTTTCTGTCATTGCAAATGCGTTCTACCTACTGCGTGGATCACCAACCTCACATATTACAGGTCACAATTGAAGACAATGGCGTCTGTCTTCAAACAAAAGCATGATACGAAGCACACAGAAATTTCAACAGGAAATACTCGAAATCCGCTAATATATCCGTCGAGTGCAATTACCGTTTTACAACTACAATTCCGTGTTTTCGTGTTGACTGAAGCCTAATCTTCCTTGTCTGATAGTGTACCGCAGAAAACATAGTGATGACGACAGGTAGCAAAAGAAGTCTGATCATGTGCCTTTTTTTTACCTCCTTCCCATTGCACGCCCAGAGAGAATAAGTTTTGTGCAGTACCATCTATTGTGTGGAAGCATATCTGTTTCTGACAGGAACAGAGCACTGGTAAATTTTTGGGAAAGAACAAAATGTTTATCTCCGCCTCACAAGAATTTTGTCTCAGCTGCAAAAAAACTTCCGCGTCTTGATTCCAGACAAAAACATTTTCAGAATATAAGTGGGGCACTGATTCCTTTTTTTTTTTTTTTTTTTTTTTTTACAGTCGCCTTTAGGTATATTCTAGCCAGACATTCCAGTGAGCTTTTTTGTGAGACTGAATACAGTACCCGTCTCTTGCACATAGACATCGCAAGAAAAATCTCAGTATATTCTCTTTGAGGCAGCGTATTGAAAGAAAGCATGTGACGTCAATGTTGATAGCGAGCAAGAAACTGGAGAAGTATAGTTGAAGCGTGTGAAAGTTTATGAAGCTTGTGACCAAGTCGGTAAACGTGGAGGAAGCATTCCGACTAACAATTCTGCACCCAGATACGCCACCTCGTCCTATTATTCCGGCGGCAAAAAATTATATATATATATATATATATATATATATATATATATATATATACCCAGCCGCACTTGGTATATATGGCCGCCAGTCATTCCCTTTCTATTTATCCGTGGTTTCCTTTACAACAGGAAAAGAGATAAAAGAGTAGTAAGTTATCTAGTCGTAAACTCAGCACACACGAGCACTGATTCTATGCCTTCTTGTTGCTTCTTCACTTGCACGTCTTGTTGCCCCCACTTAACAGGCCACCTAGCACCAGCATGCTACATCTTCTGCCAGCACCACTACTTCAGTTCTCGCAATTCTCCTAGGGGACCGAACAACTTTGTGTCAGGCCTTTTGCAATGCGAAGACCACTTTCGCCGGCCGACGGCAACGACCTCAGTATTCAAATCCCGCTCATTGGACTCTCCCGGCCAGCTTATATCACGGGCCCCGTGTCGGTCTTGCGATGTGTTCATACAGCTGACGCGGGGCTTGCCGAGACAGGCGTACACAAGGCTTGCCGGGGGAACTGATGGCGCGAGCGTACATATGAGCAGCGAGCACCGGCCGCTCCACGGCCGGAGGGCAGAGTCTGGGGGCCGGCGGGCCCGACGGTCATAGGTTGATGACGAGCTTCTGCGAACTGGAGAAGTGCCACTTGTGGTTGTGGCCGATGTCCACGAGCAAGTGCGTGTACAAAGGTAGCACCTGCTTGCTCACGAGCCGATACTTGGCCGTGCTGAGGCCATCCCGGTTCATACGGTACCAGGCCATGCGTACCAGTGCCATCCTAGAACAAAGAGGTGACGAAAGACATAATTTGAAATACCTAACAAAACTGGTGCAACAGCAAAGAAATTGAACAAAATTTACTAATGTTTCAAAGGAATTATTAGTACTAATAGCTGACAATGTTACTTGTAGATATTGCACTTTTGCTGGGTACAGGACTAATGGGCACCTGAGCTGAAAAGTGCATAGTTTATCACTTCGCTTTCCTTTAAGCTCGCCTCTGCTCTCACTCCATCCTACTGAAGTTGTCCAGTTTCACGAGAGGATACAAGCGTCTTAAATTTTACAGCTGGTCGACAATTGCATCAAGCTTAGAAATCTGGCTTTAATCACTCATCGTCTCGGATAAAAAGCATTTATGTCATCAATATTGGGCCTCAGCGACAAGTTAGCTCGAGTAAGTAAAAAATAAATCTATTAAACAAGTATAACCCAATATCTTCAGCTTGACATCATTCAACACCCGTAACTAAATGCTGGTTCTAGCGACCAAAGCGTGAGAAAAATGGCCACTTATATGACAGTTGACGGATGCAACACCAGATGATTTAAACATGAAGGACAGCGACCTCCTCCCCGAACGCTACTAAACGTGACAACCTAATAGGTCTCTCCTCGGTTAGCGCTATACCGCAAACGCCCTGCGGCAGAACCGCCAGTGAATGTTCACCCTGGCATACAAAACGTGGCCTCGCGTCTTTCAGCTCATTCGACCGACGATTGGAACGAATGCGTCGAACAGGAAAGCAAATAGGACAGTAGGGAAGTCTCAACAAGGGTCACAGCTAGAGTCAGTCGTGAAAGAGAAAAATGCGCTCTCCAAAAAGCTTAGCGCTCGAACAATGCGTTCGGAAAGCGGTTCCTCCGGGCACCGTCTCGCATCGGTTGTCACCGACAGTGCGGAGTTTCAGCGCAGCTTTGTCGCTGCGGTCGATGAGAAACGCCTCCGCTGCGCGTCTCCCTTGCCAGGTTTCCTTTTCTGGACTGCTTCGCGCCAACCGATGTGATGACACCTTGCAGCTCCTGCGCGCTGTTTATTTTTTAGCTTCCGAAATCGAAAACCTTGTTCCATCTGCGCTCTCTGCCGAGGTTTCGGTGCAACTGAAGAAAAACTTTGACGCTGCGACTGAAGGCATGTTTGCGCCGGTGGGTGCTCTCGGAACGTCGACACTTTCGACTGTGAGACAAGCAAAAATAAAAAAGAGACTAGCGTGTGGGAGACGGGCCTGTCACGATACGGGATTTTTATATCATTCCCGCCTGCGAGGTTCCTCTTTCTTTCTTTTTTTTTTTGCTACTGCGTATGGGCTCTTTTACTGGTGAATGCAGTAGCAAGCTACACCTTGTCAGCCGTACCGATCCGTGCAGTCGGCGCGAAGGTTCGGTGCACTTGCCTTATGTTGTTCGGTGACTCAGGGCGCTGGTGATGTTTGATCATCGTGTATCTGGCGACGGAGGCGGGTGGGCGGATGATTTTCATGTTCTTGTGCTTGATTCTGAGCATGAAAAAGACAGAAAAACTGACATGAAATGAAAACAAAAATCGCCTTACAAAGCGAAACCTAAATAAAAACAAAAACCTAACGAGCCTTGAAACAAGAGTATCGAAAGCACATTACTCATACGAGAAAAAAAAAATTGGTAGACACCTAAGTTCTGCCTTTAAGGCAGCGCTAATGACTCCGCTCCTCGGCTTCCTTTGCGGGTTCTCCTTCGAGTGCATGCAGTTTGCTAGTCTGAATTTCTGCCTCTATTATCTCGTATTAGCAAGGAGTCGTAATCTACCGCATTATGTGAAAGACCACCCAACAGAGATATAAACGTGCCTGCATGGTCTAATGCGTATCTGACTCTGGATCGTAGGCTTCCGGGGTTCTACTTCTATGCAGAACCTGAGAATGTTCTTCAACTTATCGCATCATTATGACAGCGTACAATGAATGTATATATGTCATAGAAATCTTCCATCCTGGTTAGTTTCCTATGTGTGCACTCAATACAAATTTAAGTCATTAAAACATAATCCACCGTTTTTTCTCAACATATACCCTAAACGGACATTTTCATCTAAAAAGAAACTAAGAACGCTCTTTTGTAACCTGTGCTAAAATATGCGCATCACCTTGATGTGCTTAAAACATTTATTGGTGTGCCTTATCCAGGTAATACTATGTGTTTGTTGTAAGTTATGTCCAGTTCTACCATCATGTGCTTCTGTCTTGTAAGAGTTTAGTTTTTCTCGTTATTTTATGTGCTATTGCGTTTTATATAAAATAGGCATGCATTTTGGCTTTTTTTTTTTAAATACATGCTGCTGTGAGGTGTTTAACCTCTAGAACATTTATATATTCGTCAAAGAAAAATCTTCGCACAAGCTTAGAAAGTGCGTCCTTTATTGCTAATAAGAAAACACACTAACTTCAGTTAATATTATCCCCCCTAGCTTAGAGGAGTCAATCACGGAAACGTCGGGGTAGGTTAACTGTTCTAGAGGTGAGATACGCAGTTTTTAGACTCTGTATCATCTATTTCATTTTAACCTACTATCTCAAAACAACCTTAATTAGCAATGTAAACGCTTTGCTATTCGACGCACTTCCGTGGTACTTTTACAGTGCAGCTTCTTCATTCATCTTTTTCCCGCCTCTACAGCACTCGTAGTGATAAATATTCGGTTTATATTTCGTCAATCTGTCAAGCATTTAGATTCCAGAACATGGGAAGGAAAAGCTGGAAGTAACTAACCGTACTCAGTTGTTACATCATGGTTCCTCTTGATTTACAGTTTTATTCAAGCCTACACCATAACTTCATCTGAATTGAGCGGCCTCTTGGCATCTTATCTGTATCTTTTTTTTAGCAGAATTTCAAAAGAAGGCTTTGAATTTCCGCGAGATTTCTGTTTTATCCGGAAATGCTGTCTGTTGCCAACGAACACAGCCAATCTAATTTATATGTTTCCAATTTTTAAGAAAGCAGTCGTAGCGTTAACAACAAAGTAAATAGCATTGAAAGCCCCATAACTGCCTCAGTCCCCCCTTTTTGTGTTCCAGGCACCCACTGGGTCCCCACTTAGTGCTGCCTGTTAACAAGGTCCTATGTGGCGCCTGGCGAAAAATAGTTCCTTTCTGTAAACGAGCAGTATCGAGCCAAATTAATTTCTTCGAGATCCTTTTTTTTTTTCACTCATGCACAGTTTAAACATCTAGTGCAGCAGCAACAAAAGACAAAGAGCCACTGTAATCAGTATGATGATTTATATCCAGGAGAGTCGGCACACCGAGGAGTACTTCAGGCGTTCACAACTGGTCGTGAGATGAAGAGTGCAAATTATAAACTCCTCTCACTCCAGGGTCTTTTCATTGCTCAGTTCTTTGAACGACAAATTACTCAGTCCCGTTCATGATTGACTAGGGGTAGCACTGGCTCTTCTCTGCAATCACAAAAGTCTTTTCCATTGTGTTCCAAAATGTTTTAAGCAAAGCAACAAATTTTTCTGCGAGATTTTTTTTTTTTTTCCACTGCGCGCTTTGTTGAACGTCTGCAGGAAGATCTGCAGTGAAGTTCGCGTTAATTGATTAGGTGGTTTTATGCAGGGTATGACTGCACCGCACTATCACAAAATGAGTCATCTTAAAAACCTGATTTTTGTTTAACTTATTTTCTAACTTACTCTCTAAAACTCAGTATCAATTTGGTTGTACTAATCATACCCTTCTTCGAAATTAAAGCTATGCGAGAAAGCAGGCATTGCTGACACAGATGAGAGCTTGCCTGTAGGCCATGTCGTCGTCTTCTCCTCCCCAGCCCCAGTAAAGGTTGGAGAAGCCGTTCACTTTGAGAAAGTGCTCCCGTTTGATGGCCAGCACACCACCCACCAGCATCTGGTATGGAAGTCTGCGCCAGACAACGGACACAGACACGAAGAGGTATTAGCACCATGCCTCACATTTGCAAACCAAATACAACTAGAACGCTGTAATTGGAGGATAACCTTCTTCTTTCATTTGGTTCTATTCGCCGCCGACACACAATTCTTGCGTAGTGCTTACAAAGCTAATAATCAGACCAGAGTTTGCACATGAGCAGTTTTTCCGTACCGTCTTCAACGCCATTACCAGAGGCTAAGCAATGACTGCTTCCCAAAAAAGTTCGGCCGCCGATTCCCGGCAGCTCCTCCTGCTCTTCACGCCCTTCCCTTGTCAACCGAATGTCGCCTGTTTATTAAGGAGAATGGATTTCGCCACGCATCGTCAAGTAGAGCTTACAGAAGGGCAATATTGAGCGCAACGCCACACTTTTTCCGGTCGACATCTTTCGTAAGCCCTTCGCAGAAACTCGATGTGCAACTCAATAATAGCTTTAGCACACTAGAAAAGTCCGCTAGCAGCTTAGTGAAGTGAAAGCACCTCTGGTTTATATTAGTCATTGAATGCATGCTGTTCTTTTTTATTTCGAACTTTTCTTTCTTATCTTCTTCTTTTATGTTGGGACGTCCCAAAAATGAGCTTCAACAGACATAATAGTAAAACACATTGACTGAAGAGAATGAAGTCTTGCTCTCCGCTCGGTTGGCGCGTTAAACGTCTCGCTGGTGGCACAGTTAATAACTAGCAATCCCTCTGACAATGCATGGTGGGCCTTAGCAAACAAACCAAAGTGTCCTCGAAAAAAGGCGATAGATATCAACATTATTTCATAATTTGGAGTTGCTAGTAGACTTACGAAGCTCTGTTGCACTGTCATTGAGTTAGGGGCATGTGTTGGCATGCTATATGTTAAAAACTAAAACGATCATACTTCAATTGTCATTACCTGAAGTGAATCCATTTATTTAATGCTCGAAAGAGGCAGTAACATCTGCCCAAAATCCAAGCGTTATGTTGGCCCTACTAATAGAACGCTTACTCTGTTCTCTCATGTGTGATTAAGTTGCGGTTTAAAAGGCATTTTTACCTCCCATGAGAACTCAAATTGACCAAAATGCACTCCGTGCTTTGTAATCACCATGTTGCGAAAAGTACTGCTTCATTTATTTTCCTGGATAGCTGTTCTGTTGCAATGCCATTCTGTCTGCGCCAGTCGTATTACACTGGCCGTCCTCAGCCACTTCTTAAGTATTTTGCTGTGCCTCTACGGCCGCCTTCCGCAGGCCTCAGTTGAATCGATGAAAAAAAATATGTGATCGCCACTATATATATACCACGCCATAATATATTCGTGGCCTTTTTTATCACCACGCATATTTTATTTTATTTGTCACACTGACTTCCCACTTTCGTGTTCTTTAGTGTGGTTAGCTAAAATTACGGCGTATTTTGAGAAAGCGCTTTTGGAAGTGGATATGTTTACAGGTCATTGGGCTTATCACTTATAGTATTTTCTCAGCGTTCCACGGTCGAGTCCTGGTTAGTATTTCTCACATTTCGCACGAGTTCTGTGTATAAAGCGGTATTATTTCTAAGAGCTGTCATTCCGTACTTTCTTCTTTTTCTTGATAAAAGCCAAGGGCAAAGGCGTGGGCGTCACGCTGACGACACGCAATTATTCAAAGAAAGCCGTTTTATGTGGTACAGTCCCGTAGTAGGTGAAACTGGAAGTGAAGTGGTTGCTCAAGATCTAAAAGATCATTCGCCTAGAAAGTGTTGATCATATGCGCATGTATTTTGGCACAAGCCTTCGAGCCCTTTCGGTGTTCAACAGTGAGGATGCAAAACAGCTGCTAAATTTAGTTTCCCTTCGAAGTTTCTCCTCTCGTTTCGCTCAGCTACCACACACTTACCCAACTGCTGAAAGCTGCTGCACTCGCCGCAAGAGCTGGTTTACGCTTGTGTAATATTCATTTGTTCTTGACACTCACTTTATGGGATCCGGGGTATTTAACAGGGTAAAAATATATGTAGTTTCCAGAACGCATTTTATCCCAAGACTATAATAAACTTTTATTTTTCATTAAAAATTTTCAATTCCCTCAAACTTCTTTTCTTTCGTCATTTGAGGTTCTCACTACAGCCTTTTCTTCTTGTTAAAGACATCTGTAATATTTGCTTCTATTTGCTTACATTTGCGTTTTTTTTGCGCTTAGCCAATAATGCGTGCATGCACAAAAAAATGTCGATCATAATAGGTAGTGCTATAAAAATATACCAAAGTTTATTTGTTTTTATTTCTCCTCACCTGCAAATTTAACAATGTTCAGCTCCAGCCCCTAGACTGTCTCGTAAATGTGAGCAGAAAGTAGTTAATACCCGAATTTGATATCCTGCTCTGTCTAGAATAAAACTACCGTTTTATTATTGTTTGAATGTATGTCTATCACAGATTTTTCATCATTAGACTCTTTTTGGGCTGCGTTTTCAAGCAGCGCTCTCTACAAATTCTGATTAGAATTCTGTTGTCTGATCAATAAACAGAGGATACTGCACGCTTTCTCCAACTTAATGCAATATGATTCTAACACAAATTATCCCCTAAATGTTTCAGCTTAACTTCAGGACTTTTTTTTTTTTTTTTTTACATTGTACTGCCTTTCTTTAACGCTACCCGTCGCCTCTCCTCGTTTTGGTCAGTGGCGTCCGATCATCATACACAGAGTTCTGTCAAGCGCAGAATGAGCCTCGTTTCTTCATTTCACAGCCAGGTAAAGTCCGTCGCCAATAGCAGCTCATTAGCAATGGAAATCAATGGCAATTTAGCTTTTACTTTAAAAAAAAATTCAAAAAAAAAAAGATTGCTTTTTGAAAAATGTAGGCATCTGGGCAGACACAAAGCAGACAAACGCGACGACGGGAGGTTCATGCAAACCTTTCCGTCAAAACATTCCGTTCGCGAGGCAAGAAATCATGCAACGAAATGCATACGTGTAAATAACGTACCTGCCCTCCTGAAACGGGTTTATATGAATTTCTACTGGCATAAGTTGGTTGAAAACTATAGGAAGTTTGTTATAATAGATGAAGCTCTGCTATCGTATTTACGAAATAACAGCATAGCCTTCAAGGAGGTTTCCAATTTTGTTGCGAAGTTTAGATGAGATAGCAAAATCTATATAATGGACAGCAATATTTACAGCGTTCATTTCGTACTAATGAGGACGTAGACTTCTAGGCTGTGATGCCGCAAATGTTAACGCACGCATCAGATCTCCATTTTGGGACCTAAATGAAGCCAGCACAAAACTCCCGCCACCTGGCAATGACCGCAGAAGGGGGACAGGACACGCGCAAATAAATGCAATTTATTGTCTGCAGGCGTAATAACACGGCAGATAACTCTGCAGTCTCGTCAAGCACTCATCAATCAGTGCATCACCAATCAGTGCTGCCGACCGCATAAGTTCTGAGCTATTTACTTTTACTGTATAACTGCTGATTTATTATTCCGACGAAGCTGCGTGACAGCAAACTGTGCGCCTGCATACAAACGGATGCTCATCACTGCTTTCGTCACTATAGAGGGATATGACATTGCTTGCTTAGGTTCTTTCCATGACATCCCAAATTGCAAGTGCCAAGGGCAACGGTGGAAACGATTGAATTGGGCGAGGTGGCTGCTCGAAAGTACGGCTCCAGGCGCCTCAGTCTTTGGTCATATACGAAAGGCACGGCGTTAACACTTGCAGTCCTGTTTTAACTTCAATTCCACGATTACCTACGTTTTCTAGCTGTGCACTCACGTGTAGTTGAACTTGTCGATGGCGACCGACATGTGCCGGGGACTGGGAGGACAGGAGTACATGTTTCTGTCGTCTTCGGGAATGAGGTCTACATCGTGGAACACAAAGCAGTGGTAGTCGGCGTCGCGAAACGCCTCCCGGACGCCGGCGTTCATCAGCACACCCTTGTTGAACGTGTCGTTTCCGTACTGCAGCAGGGCCGGAAAGAATGAGCAAACGGTGTTGTTTAAACTGCGTTAAGGCTAAACATATGACGCCAATCTAAAAACCCATTAGGGCTGATATCACACACCCTTGGCAAATGTCGCTAAAAGAGTGCTTTTCGCTCTAACGTCTTCGTCAAACGAAACGCAAACATTCGAACGCAAAGATATAGGCTCCTGGAGACCAGGCACCGCTAGGTTTCATTAAAACTGCCAAAAAGAGGTCTTCTCGCAGTCAGAGTAAAACTCCCCTGTACTAGTAGAGGATAGAGAGGCAAATACGACACGTGAGGGAACACATTTCGTAATTTCTCACCCCCCGACTTCTTAAAGTGAAATCATGTTAACTGTATATTTACAGGAGTGGCCCGCTGCGCGTAAACTGCAAATGATTAACAGCTCTAATAACATCAACCTCTTTTTAAAAAAAAAAAGTGAAGTTTGCCTCAGTGGAGCAGAAAGCGGCCGAAACAAACGTGAACTCGTCGCGCCCCATATTGCAAACCTGCGTAGATAAAGCCGACAAACGTCCAAGATTAACGGAATCATTTTTAACATTGAGTATTTATTAGTCGTGCTTCATATAATGTTCAAATGTACAGTTCGCGTTATTATAAGAGAATTATTTTAACCTCAACCTGCAGCTGCTCTTGAGGGACCGTACGTAACATGTCGCTCCTTGGTCCAGATCTCTGCCCTCTTTTTACCCTCACACAAACTTAAAGCACTAATTGCCGTGTAATGAGATAAAGATATATATATATATATATATATATATATATATATATATATATATATATATATATATATATATATATATATATATATATATATATATATATATATATATATATATATATATATATACGAACCGATTTGAAAGTAATGCCCAGAGATCCTGGACGAAATCTGGGCAAAAGTTGTTGAACTCAATTTTTATACATATTGTAAAACTGCACCGTAGATATATATATCCGCAAGTTCTCCTTCTCTGGGCTTGTAAATTTTTGGTTTTCTTTTTATTTTTTCAAAAGTGCACCTCGTTCGTTTTCTAGACCAGGCTCAAGTGCTCGTTGTAAGCGCGGGACAAAGTTTGCAAGCAAACTTTTGTTCTGCGTAGGAAGCATACACCGTTGCTATCAGTATACGTATGGTCACAAAAATATCTTCCAACATCCTGCAGTTGCATATCAATTCAAAGGTACTCCAAAAAGCTGCACTTTTTATTCGACAGAAAGGAAGCGTAACAAGAGAGCCGTGACGCGTGATTCCGTTCTCTCAACGGTAGGGTCCTCTGAGCAGCGTCACTAGGCGACAGATAATGGAAATCCAACGTTACGTTACAATATCACACAACACGACGACCAGTCAGTGCACAGCCATGTCGCCTGCCAACTACCACTTGCCAGAGTCTGACCCGTGATTTTTCACTCACAACAGGGGCGCCACATTTTATGGAGAACGGGGTTTTTAACGCTGTTGAGTTCACTTCACTCAAACCGTAGAATCGACGTAGTCGCCGCAGAAAATCGTGATACAAAAGAAAATACTGGGTAATGTCTGGGTTCAGTGTCTTTCTTCTAACCACGCGAACATCCTCTGCAAGAGTATGCAACATCTGGATTTCTGAATGGTGTCCCAATTTGCCCATCGCAGAGTTATCTACTTGTTGATTTCTGTGAATAATAAAAGAAATAGCTATAAAAACATTTGTATCCCGTTTTTGCTCCAGTAATAAGGCGAAGAAAAACTACGCCCCGTTTCTGCCGCTTCTCGTTCTTCCCGCTTCATTACGCGCCGATGCTAAATTATAACGCAAAAGAGAGGGCGAGTTTTCAGGGCTGCCTACTTTTATCTGTATTACTTCGGTCCCGTTGACGACACTAACTGGCCAAAACTTGATTTTTCTTGTTTTATCTTTTTTTTTTTTTTTTTTTTTTTTTTTTTTTTTTCAGGTAGCCACTTCTTCCGTGCCACGGAGTGATCTCCGGCATTGTGTTCGAAATGAGGGCCATGATTCTGAGGTGCTCAGTATTCGGTATTTACATAAGTCGCCTACTCTTCCAGAATTGTCCCTGCCTGTACTTAATGCAACAGCAACTACATATTCGTCGTGGAAGTATACCTGCAAAAGTACTAGATAGAACCAAGGCGTTGAGCGTGCAACTATATTTTTGAAATAAACGTGATACATGCAGAGTGCTTTCACGGCGAGAAGGGCGGATACTGAAGGTCATGACCGTTGCGTATCTTGATAGAAGACATCAAACATTCAACCAGATCCTTTGAACAGCACACGCAAAGTGCTTTCACGTCGAGAAGGGCGGATACTACAGATTATGACCATTGCGTAGCTTGATAAAAAGCATCAAACATTCAGTCAGATACTTTGAACAGCAAACATCTTTGATTACTACAAACTTTGGGTATGTGCACAATGACTGTTGTTCACTAGTGGCGATGAGTCCAGTCATACTGCTATGGCCGTGCACAATATAACTGGGAACGAGGTATTTGCGCAAAAACAAAAAATAATTCTTCTTAGTTTTCTCCACTAAAGTTGGCAATGCTTTCTGCATCTTATATGTCAGCAGAAAGACTACTCATAAAACCAAAAAAATAATTGTGCATGTCAGGCACAACTATAAAGTAATGAATGAAGTAATGCTTCAAATTTTCATATTGCACACGATTGTGCGCTGGTAGCCTGTATAAGTTAATTTGATCCAGTTAACCATTCATCGCCGATAATTATCATTAAAGCGGGGACATATCTGATGTACATGTCGTTTAATCAGGTGCCAGTGAAATCACTGATATTCCTGATATATGCGTATTAACCCACTGATCAACACTGCAATGTGAAAGGGCGAAAGCTTATCAGTTCTCAATTAACAGTGCACCATGCTAGTTTGCATTACTAACTCGTAAAAATAAAACACACTACTACTCCGAATAAAACCAGAAGCAAAAAAATACGGCTCTATGCTTTCTCATTTCCTAGTGCAAGCCGTCATCGTGCCCAACAAAAGCAGTTCATCCTACCCTAAAAAGAAGTAAAGCAGTTGTCCGTGCCTTCTCGTTAATGGCGCAGTATATTACAAAGAAGGGAGGTGTACCTAACTAGAGGCTCTGCGTTTGAAACGCAATCATGACAGTGACTTGCGCTCCTGTTGTTTGCCGCTCCTTTTACTCTTTTCGTTCTTGAGCGCAGTCATTTCAATCTCTGTGTTTAACCGCGTTCTTCATCCCCGTGGCGTTTTGCATCCGAATTTTTTTTACACCGGCTCCATTCTTCCGGGGAAAAACCATCTAGTTTCAGTGCCAAACCATTCTTTCCAACGCAATGAACCATTCTGTCCAATCACTGCCGCCCAGCATCGTTGGAGTTCTTTCATCTCTAGAGGTGATTACCGAGATCAGTCTGCAGTTGTTGCCGCCCTCTATTTACTCGCGCAGAACAGCATGTACCCGCACGAGGAACAGCTTTCCAATATTACCCGTTCTCACGCTTTATCCTGAAAGGTCAGACAGCCCTTAGCACAATGCTTCTTCGCCCGCTCCACATGAACAACCACTTTATATAAAGTCTGCCTTGGGGTCTCGAAGCCTTTAGTTGCTTGATGTGTTGGTTGAATTCAAAGCATTTGAAGAGCTAAGACGGTAGTGATAACGACGCGTTCAAATTATTGCCATAAGCTCTTTGAGGTGAGTGCTGTTGCCAGCAAAAGTTACATTAAAATTTTAATGCACGTAGCATTGAAGACATTCGCAAGGATGCTCCTGCTAATAAAATTTAGTGAGGTCAAAAATATCTATTGTAGAGGCGAATTATAGGTTTCGTGTCTTCTGCTGCTGTCTGCATATTCAGGCTCAGTTTAAGTGTCAATTCGTGATGCGTCACCTCCAGCTACCCTCAGCACTCGTGCCCTCCGTAAATTCACGCCCACTTAAAAAGCCCCACAAAACGAGGATAATGATAAGCTCCAGCGCATATTGTGGGTGGTCTAAACGCAAGTGCGCGAGCTTAACTAAGAAAGCAGCACACACCTGCTCAACGACGTATATGCGGTACGAAAGCAGTTGCCTCCGAAGTATCGGATGCAGGTGCCTCAGAAGGAGAAGAAGGTGCAGGCGCCGGTCCCGGTAGGGCACCACTAGGGCTACTCGGTGGCGGGCTGCACACTCTGCCGGACTCCACAATCCGCCAATCGAAGACGCCGTCAGAGCTGCACTAGGGGCGGCCACCTTGGCGTTCTGCGCAGCACCCTTCGCGGAGCGCTGCGCTTGTCGCCGCTTCGGCCGCAGGTCCAGATCGACTTGCACGCGACCCACTGCAAAGATCAGAGATGAAGTGCTGTAAGCCGCATGTGCGACAAACACGCCTATGAAAATTCGAGAAAGTAGTTACTCATCACCATCCATATATGCACAGACACATATAGACACACATTTAATTACACTGCGGAGAACGCTAGATGGCTTTATTAACAACTGCCACTTGCAGAAAAAATTCGAAAAAATTGCAGAAAAAAACGGGAACGG
Source organism: Amblyomma maculatum (assembly GCF_055883805.1). Lineage (NCBI taxonomy): Eukaryota > Metazoa > Arthropoda > Arachnida > Ixodida > Ixodidae > Amblyomma > Amblyomma maculatum. Next base: position 320,325,543 of record NC_139344.1, on the reverse strand, counting down.
TATAAGTACATGCAAAAGGAAAAAACAAGTATCAGGCATAAGCGTCAGGCCAAGCACCTCCCCCTCCCCTCGCACCCAAGCCGAGCTTATATAAAGCCGTTCGTTTCGGTCTCTCCTCTGTCCAGAAAACGCAATTTCTGCCCACTTCAGGACTATGATACGGCTACGTAGCGAAATACAAATACGTTGAGAACGACTGAAGTCATTTACGCGAAGCGTAACAGCTCTGTGGGTCGAAAACTCGTCGCCGTCGCCCAGAATTGAGAAACTGGTGTCGGAGAAAATACTCGTGTGATTCTCTATCAAAATGGTGATGCAAACTTTATTTCTCGAAGCGCTCAGGACGTCTTCAGATGATTTCGCTCTCCATCCATCCATCCTAGTCATGTTGTGGTTATGTTCTATAGCGCAGCAAGAAGACAAGGGACAGTCACAAGCCGTAGACCTTTGTCCCTTGCCTACATAACATAACGTGTACCCACTAGCCCGAACCATAACCTTGTTAAGTTATATTTCTAGTTTAACGGGTGCTTGTCCATCGGTGTTTCTTCACCCTACTTTGCTTGCGACATTGATCGCTGTCACCGTTTGCCGAGAGCGCCATTAACCTGCCGTATCCCAGTGAAGGTTGCGCCAGAAGATGACCGCCAGAAGGACAGGTTTGGCACTGTCCCTTCGTCCATCCAGCACGCGAAAAAAGACCAGCGCTTGCGTCTGTCCCTTGTCTTCTTGTTGCGCTATCAAATATTACCCATACCTACAAGGTGAAACCCTCACCCTGTTGAGTAAAGTTGGAGGCTATAGTTTGTGATGAGGATTCGAACCGACGACTTATGCACCTAAGTGATGTCGGCTAAGAAGGGAGACAAGAAACAATGCCTTCCTTTCATCAAAAAATAACTTCAAGAATTATAAAACTATAAACACTAGTCAAGTCTGCTTTAAAGGCACTATCGTGTCTACGGTTAAGAAAAGCTCCGCAGCCCTCCACTACCAGCTAATCTTTCTCTCTTTCTCCACTTTTATTCTCACCTTTCCTCCCTTCCTTACGGCGTGGTTCAGGTGTGCACAGAAAAAAGTGTGACAAATACTGCATCTTTCCTTTCTTGTAAACCACTATTTATTTACCACATTCATCATGACCATCAGCCTAAGGATGCGAGACCGAATCCCAACTGCGGCGGGCGCTTTTCAATGAAGGCGGAGAGCAAGGCGCCCGTGTGCTATGTGATGTTAATGAAACCCAGGCGGTCGAAATTTCCGGAGCCCTCCATTACGGCGTTTCGCATATCCTGAGTCGCTTTATTAGCTCAATAAACAAAATTTTCAAGGAGCACTTTGGCTCACTAAAGTGCCTCAAGGCAAAAACCTTCCCCGCCGCGCTGCTTGGGCATTGACTGCGAGAACGTTTGGGATTGACTGGAAGTGTGATAGATACTGCGCCTTTGCTGTCAACCGATTTTAAACGCCGCTGATGCCTGCTGTACTGCGTCTATTTTTATATATGCTCTGTGGTGCGACGCTCGAGGAGGCGCCAATCGCCGCACGGAGGCCAGGATTGAACGCCCGACAGAGTCAGCTTCGTAAATGCCTGAATCTCCTGGTGACGTCCTCACCAGTCAGGGCGTCATGACCGGATGTGACGTCTTATCACTTCAGGTTATTGGACATGAACGGATGTGACGTCACGTTGACGTTACATCCGGTCATGACGTCACGGCCGGTGACGTCATCATATGTCGGCTATGAACGCCTCGAAACGTCTAACCATTACTATTGGTTAGTGATAGTTAACCATGACTTGCCCTTTTTGATTACTATTAATGTCTGGTTAGAGTTAGGTAAACACCCCTAAACTAGCAAGCGATGGTTAGTGATAGTTACGATGGGTTCCTACGAGCATCTGCATAACTATTTTATTATTAGTCCTAAATTATCATAAAAGTATCTTGAAAACGCCTTAAATCAAGTTCCGATATTATCCTATTGTTATTGATTAAGTATCGATTCAATGGTGATTGTTGGCATATGCCCATATAAGGATGCACATTTGCGGACAGTATGAGACATTAAAGGCTTTCGCCTTGAAGCCATACGATCCACTTCCATGTCCCTCCATTTATGTCCTGTTCCAGCCGTGCCCGTCGTGTACCAACAAACTTTCTAATATAATTCCCGACGGCTGACTCCCTGACGCTCCCAGCTACGCTTGCACTTTTTGTTATTGGCAGTTTGCTATGCGCAATCCTTCGCGTGCACTAGAATGGGCGTTTGGTGGAACGGGGCGTCATAACTTGTCCAATCAGTGATTTGTCTCTTGGCATCAGCAGGGTACGTCCTCTACTATTCACTAGACAAAGCGGCAGCCAACGACGCCTTGCTTCGTAACGTGCTGTCCTGTACCTTATAATTTCTTGTCAAATCAGAGTGGTTCACAAAAGTTTTCAGTATGATATGGCAGCGCCTTCAGGAGCCCGAGCTGAATGAATATTGTCACGCGGTGGTGACAAGACAACAAATGAAAGTCTGGGAGTGCACTGAAGAAACTCTTCATTGGGCTGATTTGCGCCCGCAAAAGAACTAAGCAATCGGCGGCGGCGATAGCAACATTCGTGCTCGGTGGTTGTCGAACTAAGAATCCCCGTCGCACTCGTCAACGCTCAATTTAAAGGCCGTGAAGAAATAACGAGATAAAGCCGCAAACGGTGATTAGCACAACATGGAACATTGCAGAAACACACGTGAGTGGTCTGAATCTTCGAGAGACATCTCGCCGCATCTTGCACGACAAAGAAACTGATAAAGCTGCGCCTCGCGACAAGCATGAACAAACGAAGAACACAGAATTGATACGCGTGCCAGAATCAGAGGCCGTATGCCTACGGCTGCTAAAAACAACAAAAAGAGCTTTGAATGTTTGACGGCATTACTCCCCCCTTAAGAAACATCGCCTCTCTGTTCCAAAATAAACAAATCAACTTAAACGTACGCGTCAACATTACAAATATTGAACACCATGGATTCTTTAACGCGCGTAATATGGTTTCAGACGTACAACATGTATAATTTCTGATCATGCACGTCGCCGTTGTGATGCTATGGTACCATCGGGAATGACTTAGTCCAGTTGTACGATGCGGCGAAGGATTTTATATATCCCAAAGTATCGACGTAACAACTTTGCACTTAGTCCGCGACGGTGAGTCGGCGAGTCGGCGTCTATACCCAGACTTGGTCTCCCGGCTTGTACTCTGCGTCGCGTCATCGCAAGTTGCATCGTCGGGCGTCCGTGAGTTGTTGGTCTGTAATGCGCAACCAGGCCAGTCGTCGGGCTTCCTCTGTAAGCTGCCGGTAGGCGGCGACGTCGAGGTTGTCTTCTTCTGTAACGTGCGGCTCAATCGCATCGAGCGTTGTCGTGAGCTCCCTGCCGTACACAAGCTTGAATTAGGTTGCTCTTTTTGTCACCTGGACGGCCGTAGTACACGCGAAGATCACGTACGGAAGGATGGCGTCCCAGGTCTTGTGTTCGGTGTCGACGTTCATGGCGAGCATGTCAGCGGTAGTTTTATTCAGACGTTCCGTTCATCTGCGGGTGGTAGGCAGTCATTCTCCGATAGCTTGTCTGACTGTACTTCAAAATGGCACGAGTAAGCTCCGCCGTAAATACTGTTCCCCTGTCCGTGATAAGCACTTCAGTGGCGCTGTGTACCAGGAGAATGCGCTCGACGAAAAACTTGGCGACTTCTCCTGCGGTACCATTAGAGCAGTGCCTTTGCTTCGGCGTAGCGGGTAAGATAATCAGTGGCCACGATGACCCACTTGTTACCCGTTGATGAAGTCGGGAAGGGGCCGAGGAGATCGATTCCAATTTGCTGAAATGGCACGGTCGGGGCTGGTATTGGGTTCAGTAGCCCAGCAGGTCTAATCGGAGGCTTCTTACGTCGCTGGCACTTGCGACACGTCTTCACGTAATGCGCAACGTCTGCAGGCAACCGCGGCAAATAATATTTTTCTTGCCCTCGATGCAAAGTGTGAACAATCCCGAGATGTCCTGCTGTGGGCGCATCGTGAAAAGCCTGCAAAATTTCCATTCGGAGTTCTTTAGGCACGATAAAGAGGTATGCGGTCCTGTTGGGTGCGAAATTCTTCACAGGGAGGCCGCTGTGCAATGCGACCGTAGGAGCAGAAGCCGTATTGCCTTCTAGGTAATCCGCCAGGTCTCTCAGCAGAGGGTCCGAGCGCTGCTGCTCTGCAAAACTGGTGGTGCTTACCGGTTTCAAGAAAGCGTCATCGTCACCTTCCTTCGGAGGCGAGTCAATGGAGGCCCGTGACAAGCAGTCTGCGTCAGAATGCTTGCGACCAGACTTTACACCACAGTGATGTTGAATTTTTGTAGGCGTAAGCTCCATCGTGCAAGGCGGCCGGAAGGGGTTTTTCAAACTGGCATGCCAGCAGAGCACATGGTGATCGCTTACTACCTTGAATGGTAGACCGTATAGGTACGGACTGAACTTCGGCGTGGCCCAGATGATCGCAAGGCATTCCTTTTCGGCCGTCGAATTGGTCCCGGCTTTTGGGAGTACTGCTAGCTTAAGCGATAACTTTTTCTACTCCGGCATTCTTCTGAACAAGAGCGGCGCCTATATCCACACTGCTTGCGTGGGTATGAATTTCAGTCTCAGCGTTGTCATCAAAATGATTGAGAACACGTGGGGACTGTACGCGGCGCTTAAGTTCCTCGAAGGCTTCTATTTGCGATGATCTACCCTCAAATGGAGTGGAGAGCCTATAGTGCTCTGTAGGAGCGAAAGTATTTAAACAAGAAATGCACTCAGGACACCAAAAATGCATGAAGATTTTTTCTGAGGAGGCCAAATTCCGGAAGCTGACTCCGGGACATGGCTATGATACTATACATGTTCCTAAATGTACAAAAAAGTGCAACAAGCGGTGCTCGACTCGGATTTCTTCTATTGCTGTGTCGCTAATCGGTTGCACTCGGTGAGAACTCGGGGTAAAAGCGTTGCGTGGTCCCCACTTCGGAGAAACTCCACTTGCTACTGTCTGTATCCTTTCTTCGTATTCATGCTACCTTCTACGAAAGCGCGAGGCTGCTAAGCGAGCTCACACAGCCGCCAACGGCGAGTAAGTTGAAAAATAAAATGTTCCTCACGTTTTATCATTAAAATGATTGTTTATTGTACGTTCTATAAATAGGCGCTCGTCGCAATGCGCTCCTAGAGCTGCGAGGAGTTGAAATTAAACTCGGAGAGGAGAACCGTGGCAACGTTTGGGGAGTGACAGCCAACAGCCATGAAATCTGTGCAACCTCCCCGCGAACAGTTGTAATTGGATTTACGGCGCCACTTCTACCACTTTAATTTCGCACCGTGATTGTGGCGCTGGAACACGCGGAGCGACAGGCTATATTGAAAGCGTACTTGGGCGCCTTCTGGCGCCAGCGAAGGAGCAGCTCGTTAAGCGCTCCAAGTGCTCGTTATCGGTCGTTGAGTGGAAACTCGCAGCGGCTTTACGCAGTTTGGTCCACACTTCCGGCCAGCATGTGCGAACGAACAAAGGAGCGCCTGACTTTCCACCTAAATTACCCCTTCGGTGCTCATAGTTAGCGCAGTTTGAGGGGGTGCAGATGTCTAGGATGATGCAGCGGCGGTCAAATATTTTTAACCCCTTACGTCTGTACGTTTTTAAAGAACCGTTTCGCGCAAGGCTTCTCCGATATAAAATGCGATTTCTGAAGTCGTGAAATGCCTATCTGATTCGTATGAGCGATCACAAAAGTACATTTTACTGTAAAACTGTTAAAATAAATTATATCGCTCACCACTACCGTTGTCAGGCAGGACGAACAATCTGGCTCATCTTCGTTTAGCTTTTGCTGGCTGAATGGGGCTTAAAGAAAACCGCTGTAAAAAAAAAAAAAAAAAAAAAAAAAAAGCCTGTACAAAAAAAAAAGAATGAACTGCCAATCCCCCACTGTGGGTATGTGCCATTATAACGAGGGAGAAGAAGAAGAAGAATAATAATGAATGAATGAATGCGTATCTGACAACTAGGAACAAACCACGAACCTTTGCTAAATATTAGTTTAAAAATTACCCTATCGTTTTTATTTTATCATATAAACTTTTCAACCATTGTTTACGCACACTTAGTGAAGGCATAAACTAACTTGTCAACTGTGCAATAATGAATAACCAGCGCTAAAGACTAAGATAAAGAGCAAGAAGCAAACAGGATGGGCGCTGCTTCTTGCTTTTCGTCCTAGTCTTTAGCGCTGGTTATTCATTATGTCACCGTACCAACTTGCCCAGATGTCTCTTCATCTGGGCGATCATATTGCTCCCCTTATAAGTTATTTAGGGATATCTGTTTTTCTATTGCTGCTTTCAGAGACCCTCAAGTATTCCGTATTTCGTTTGTAAAGCTCGGTATCTTCCGCTCTGGGTTTTACCTTTACTTATTTTTCGAGTTTGTTTACTTGTACACTCTTGGAAGTAGCGGTGTCTCTTAAGTAATGTTACCCAGAAAGTAACTCTTTACACGGATGCAGAAACATACGAGACAAAGAGTATAGTCAAAGGCGCACCTTTGAGCTGAAAGAAATCACTGCTGATCCTAACTTCAAACATGTCAAATGAAAGTCATTCCAGAATGAAAATATAGAAAGTAAATAACGCTGAACTTGAGATCTGTGGGTTAAATTTATCCAAGTTTGGAAACGTATCTATAACATGTAAACCCGGCCTGCGATTTTCTCATTATTCTTAGCAATACGCGAGATGGACTTACGTATGTGAAGATGAAAGAATATAACTTTTTTCTTGCTGGCATGAATAACGCTGTTAGTTAAGGCAACAATACAGACTAAAATAAAAACTCTCCCGATCTCTAGGTGATTTTAATGCAAAAGCCTTGAAAAACAAGCTGAGGAACCGACACGACAGGAGCCCCTGTCGCACTCTTCAGGTTTCCTTCATTTCTGTTTACGGTATGCACCTTGTCGCAATGTAACAGTGTAAATCAAGAAACCAGTAAGCAACTCTGACCATATTGATCTACCAAGCCTCTTCGCGCAAGTGTGGTATAGTTTTCCCTAAGGCATCGTAAAGGAATTGTGCACGCGTTCATGAAAATCTGCTATGATACGCGCTCTTGCCAAGCCGACCACAATCTATCCGTAGCCAATGCCTAAAACGTAGTTTTTTTTTTTTTTTTGAGACTTCCGATTGTATTGAGACAGAGACTCGCGGGAGCTCAGTTTTGCCGTTTTGTAATTCTAATCATGTCCACACAGCAGCTATCTCTCTAAAACTTGTTAGAATTCTCGGTAGCAAGGTCTGCGAAAAACCTAAAAATAGGGTCGTACAAACTGACATTTTCCTTTGCTTTGTGCCCCGCTGCCCGTCTTGATATTTCGAGCCCTTGCTCGTGCCTATGTGGTTACGGGTTGTACAATTATATGAAACAAATTTAGCTTCATCGTAGAATTTCCAGAGCGAAGCTGCATTCTAACTCACGGATTGTACTGCTTTAATAATTCATTTAAGAGTGCACAAAAAATAATATCTCTCTTTTGCATGACGCACGGAATCCGTCACCTCACCGTCCAAAGAGGTTCCACTTCTAAGCCAAGTTCTGTTGCATGAACCTGCAGGCGTACTTTGCGATGTCTCATTTTGTTTCCGTTCCACCTTCGCCTCCCACATTGGTCGCTGCGCCCAGGTGATGTAAGCCATGGCGACTACTTCACGCTGGTAGTAGCTAAGACACTCCCCTTAGTAGAAACGCCCCTGCTTGTAAACAAACGCGCCTCACGCCGATATTGCACCGGCATATTACCGGGACTAACGAATCGCGAAATACGAGGCTACACAGCAGGCATGCCAGCCGAGCTTTAATGGCGGTATTTCCGTCTCAGGAAACCAAACAAACTCGCGATGCATGGTCCATGCGAAACGGCAGAACTGACTTTATAGTAGTTATTCTGAGAAAACCATGCGAAACCTCACTTCAGCGCCACAGCATTAAAGCCGCGTTCTGGGAAACTCCGGTGGCGTGAATGTCGCTGTTGTTGTTGTGACCGACATTGGCAGATGGCATGGCGCCGCACTGATTGGTCGGCGGGTTGTGGACGTCCCAAGGCCACTATAAACCGAGTTGGCAGGAGCTACCAACTCGAGTAACTCCTGTGAGATGGGAATCGAATCCACGAGGATCCTTGGGTCCCGAATAAGATAGAGACGCTAGGTCACACAGGCACATTCGTAGGACTTGGAGCGGAGCTTTATATCTATGGCGGGTGGATTTGCACACGGTGGGGTATCTTACGGCTGTATGCTAATGAGCACGTGTGAAATAACACATGCACAAATTAAAGGGTTCGTGCTTAAGACAGTAGCGAAATACATGTAGCGCATCCTCAAGGGGAGCCGCAGACGAGAGCCATTAACGTTGTCGTGTCGTGCCATTAATCTCTTGCGGTGCTGAGAAGCCCGCAGACACATTACGCAAATAAGACCTCCCACATGTTCCCCCTCCCCAAATCCCTCTGAAATACTAATAAATACTAAGAATGAAATACTAATATAAATGTTTTACTACGCGCCAGAGTGGGTCTGTGCATACGCGCACATTTGCAGCATATGGTACCGACAAGCACTTCAGGACATATGATTCTTGTACGAACACGAGACACGAATTATGCTAACGAATAAATTCAATCGAACCAGACTAAGCCGTAACCTTGACACTGCGTGCATGCTTCGCAGGGACGCATTCATTACGACACTACCTAGTCAGTTTCCAGCCTTATGTTTCGCTTATAATTCCCTTGGAAAGTATTTTCTTAATCCATCTCATTACTCCATCTTCTTCCATAATTTTTTCCTCACCACATCGTTACGAGCGGCTTAAAAACTCATTTTCTCCCAGAGCCGCCTAAATTAGGAGTTAGTCAGGGATAAGGTTCTACTTAATGGATAAATATAAGTAAGAGACGCATGAAAATTGATAAGCACAAAAGGAAGCCCTCGATTACTAGAGGGCTACTCGAGAACTACTACTATTGTGTTCTTACTTTTAAATTCAAGGAAGCAGATGATTATTACATTAACAAGCTATATTTTACTGGGATTATAAAATTCGACATATAAATGATATCGATTAGCTACTTTTAACATTTAAGATGCAATAAGTCGAGACACCAATATGCAAAATTTCACACGCGCAAAAAGCGCCTGTTATGCCAGGGTTTTCAGTGAGGCCCGCCTCGCTTTTTCAAAAATGAGCTTCTTTAGGTGTGAACACGGCTTGAGTGGCACCATAATAGTAATGTTGGTGGGCATCCGATAAAAAGGTGACAATGTTAATCAGCGCGAGCTATTTAATTAATTTCTGATAACTTCTTAGCTGTTAGGCTTTGCGTTTGGGTTTGCGTTTTTTCATCTTTATTCATCTTTCATCTTTATTCATCTTTATTTTCACTGTGAGGTACATGTGCATGAATTATCAGTATTACAGAAGGCGGTCCCGAAGTATAAACTGTCCGGGGGACCTCCTCTTGGTTGCAAGTAGAGACTTATAGCCGACTCTTAGCAATGACGGTACCAGTGTTTATCTTTGAGAAAAGTGCAATGTTCCTCGGCACTGCAGCTCAACAAAATTTCACTTTCTCGGACCAAAACACGAGCGCTTTCGAAAAACCCGCGCCTTTAGAGCAGCACTCCAGCGTCGTGAACCATTGGTGGCAAATCCCCTCTCTGTCCCACCTGCGCAGCGGTGCTCGATGATTCTGCCTAACAGAAGTGGACAGCGCAGCAAAACCATTGATTGACGGCGCTGGCGCGATACTTTTACAATGCTGCTTTTTCGAAAGCGCCGGTCTTTTGGTGCGAGATAGCATTTTATTTAAACGCGTTTCGAAATTCCAAAAACTGAAAGGGTCATTGCTAAGATCCGGCTATCAAAATCTAATTGCAACCTGGCGCCCAGCTGTAAGGTTTAAAAAGGTAATTGTTATATGATAGCCAACTAACTGACTAATTGATATTACTGGCAGCTTTTTTTTTTTTTTTTTTTTTTTTCAGGTGTGCACCAGCACTGGTATCATGGTACCGCACAAGCCGTGTTCATACCTCAAAAGGCTCTGTTTTTCTAATTATTGACCGGCTTCCCTGAAATACCTCATATATAGAGAGCAAAAGAAAATCGCAAATTTTAGCAATTTCCTCTTTAAAGGCGAGAGATAATGCATCGTGGAAATACCTCGTCATCATGACCACGTGTCCACAACGTCACCAGCGGGCCATAAAAACGCTGCTTTATTGAATCGTTCGTTCTAGTTGGGTTGTTCCTGCCTGATGCTATCATGGCATCACTGCTGGAGTGTGCGAGTGATCAAAAACCTGGGTTCGAATCCGCTTTGCTCCAACTATTTTCTTTTTTTATCGCGACAACCTTCAATGCACTGTTCACCGAAAATTCCCCTGTCAGCGTCGGCATTATGAGCGAAATATCACCAGCATGACGCTGGCAGATTGACATGGCCACGCACTGGCTGGATTGCCTGACATTGTTTTGCAGGAGCTGCCAACTCGAACCCATACTTTCATACGGGTCACATCAGAGTCAGCCTGTAAGGTTCCTGGCATGCACGTCACCCCTAGGCCGCGTAACCACGTTCATACGCCTTGGTTAAAGCGGGGCTTTATAAGTTTTCTAGCCTGAAAGGCAGAACTGAAGGGGCCGGCATAATTTTTTGTTGAACATTACGCACAAAACATGAAGATGCCCCCGCAGCTTTCGTGCTTTCGCCGAAAGAAAACGTACTCGTGGGATATATCCGGATTGCTGGGATGAGGATCAAAGTGGTTCTAAACCTTTGCCTTGTCATCGATTGGTTTCGAAATTCAACGCATGTCAGCCGTTTACTCTACATTTGCTACGAAAAAAAATGTATATACTACACGAAATACTTTTTAGATGAGTTTCGATGAAAGGAAAGAAAACAAACTGGTACCGTTCCTCCCAGTTCATTTGAGATCAACATGCACCGGAACGATTATATATTCATGAATGTAATTTTTTCGGCATGAAAGAAGTCTTTTTGCTGCTGGGATAACATCAACAGTCCACAATGATCGAAACCATCGAGTTTTGCTAGCGATAGAAATTGGAAACAAGTGTGCTGTCTGTTTACCCGGGAACCTGCAGTATGTCTGTTATTTTGTATCTTCCCGTAAAGCGCAAGCGGACAGTTGATTCTTTTCTTGTTTCTCTTAGCCGTGGGCTTCTAATCTAGCTAATTGTATTATAAGACATCGTTCTAGGACGGCGAGTCACTCGTAACGAGTGAACATCTTCGATATCCCCTGACGTTATAAGCCATAAGCGTTATAAGTACGTCTCCGCTACTCTCCCCGTCACCTCCTCTACTCCATCAGACCTCTTTACTTCTTTTGCGCCGCGTTTCTCCAGAAGATGCTGTGTAGCAGGCAACAAGTGGACAGGCCTCAAGAACAGATGCTCGCTTTCCCGACTCTTGTTTCTTCTCCTTGTTTCTGTACGCTGCGAACGTTATCTTGGGTAACGTAAAGAAAGAATTACACATACGTAGGCTCGTTTCCTGCAGCAACACTTCGGGTGCTGTCGTCTCCAGTTTCCCAGGTTGTCGTTATGCCGACAGTTTGGCTACTTCATCCCGTGAGGTGGGAAGTATGTTTCTGCTAGATAAAGAAACGAGTGGCGGGAGCGAAGTGGATGCCACAAACCACACTCTTAAGAGGTGGAGACCGGTGCCACTGGTTTCGAATTCTTTTTTATTCTCTTAACGGATCTATTTCTACTGGTGACAAAATTTCGCGCAGTAAACCGCTCAAGTCCATGGAAATAAATGCTGCGTAGTAACACATGCTTGCAAGCCTGATATGTGTCTGTAATTGTGCCTATGCGTCCGAGCTTGCGCATATTATTTCCTTCTAAATATATTTATTTGTATAGAATGGTAAAATCGCTCATTTACATTTAAATAAGTTGCCACGTTTTCAATGCGTAAAAAGCTCACCGACTAACTTCTGACACACTGACTACACTCTGAAAGGAAGTATGAGCAAAGAAAGAAAGAAAGAAAGAAAGAAAGAAAGAAAGAAAGAAAGAAAGAAAGAAAGAAAGAAAGAAAGAAAGAAAGAAAGAAAGAAAGAAAGAAAGAAAGAAAGAAAGAAAGAAAGAAAGAAAGAAAGAAAGAAAGAAAGAAAGAAAGAAAGAAAGAAAGAAAAGGAATGAAGGGAAGGCCTGGTTGGGCTCAGAAAAAAGGGGGATGTGTTACCCGAGGTTTAACGTTCTGTCAGCAAAAAGAGGCCGATTACCAAATCTCGGCCTTGAGCATACGCAATTACCTAAATTCCGGGCGCGCCTAGTCAAAATTATTTCGCGTTTGCATAAATTTCGATCATTTAGGCTTATTTCTTTCCACAAAGGACCCTTTTTCACTCCAAGAATAAATTTCCGATCTAAATAGATTGAAGACTACGTTCAGGACTAAACCATTTGGTCCCGTAAAACGTACGCGGATTGAAGATCTAAGGCTATATTATATATATATATATATATATATATATATATATATATATATATATATATAGACTTAAAGTAGGTGACACACGGTAGAAAAAACAACACTTTATTTCGACGTTTCGGCCGGGGTCCGGCCTTTGTCAAGGAATGCGACATTGGCATTCCTTGACAAAGGCCGGACCCCGGCTGAAACGTCGGAATAAAGTGTTTTTTCTACCGTGTGTCGCCCACTTTAAGTCTATGCCCTACCGGACCCATTCGAGCTTCAACCCCCTCCCTATATATATATATATGTATATATACACAGATGTGTGCGTGTGTGCGTGTGTGCGTGTGTGCGTGTGTGCGTGTGTGCGTGCGTGCGTGTGTGCGTGCGTGCGTGCGTGCGTGCGTGCGTGCGTGCGTGTGTGTGTGTGTGTGTGTGTGTGTGTGTGTGTGTGTGTGTGTGTGTGTGTGTGTGTGTGTGTGTGTGTGTGTGTGTGTGTGTGTGTGTGTGTGTGTGTGTGTGTGTGTGTGTGTCTGTGTGTGTGTGTGTGTGTGTGTGTGTGTGTGTGTGTGTGTGTGTGTGTGTGTGTGTGTGTGTGTGTGTGTGTGTGTGTGTGTGTGTGTGTGTGTGTGTGTGTGTGTGTGTGTGTGTGTGTGTGTGTGTGTGTGTGTGTGTGTGTGTGTGTGTGTGTGTGTGTGTGTGTGTGTGTGTGTGTGTGTGTGTGTGTGTGTGTGTGTGTGTGTGTGTGTGTGTGTGTGTGTGTGTGTGTGTGTGTGTGTGTGTGTGTGTGTGTGTGTGTGTGTGTGTGTGTGTGTGTGTGTGTGTGTGTGTGTGTGTGTGTGTGTGTGTGTGTGTGTGTGTGTGTGTGTGTGTGTGTGTGTGTGTGTGTGTGTGTGTGTGTGTGTGTGTGTGTGTGTGTGTGTGTGTGTGTGTGTGTGTGTGTGTGTGTGTGTGTGTGTGTGTGTGTGTGTGTGTGTGTGTGTGTGTGTGTGTGTGTGTGTGTGTGTGTGTGTGTGTGTGTGTGTGTGTGTGTGTGTGTGTGTGTGTGTGTGTGTGTGTGTGTGTGTGTGTGTGTGTGTGTGTGTGTGTGTGTGTGTGTGTGTGTGTGTGTGTGTGTGTGTGTGTGTGTGTGTGTGTGTGTGTGTGTGTGTGTGTGTGTGTGTGTGTGTGTGTGTGTGTGTGTGTGTGTGTGTGTGTGTGTGTGTGTGTGTGTGTGTGTGTGTGTGTGTGTGTGTGTGTGTGTGTGTGTGTGTGTGTGTGTGTGTGTGTGTGTGTGTGTGTGTGTGTGTGTGTGTGTGTGTGTGTGTGTGTGTGTGTGTGTGTGTGTGTGTGTGTGTGTGTGTGTGTGTGTGTGTGTGTGTGTGTGTGTGTGTGTGTGTGTGTGTGTGTGTGTGTGTGTGTGTGTGTGTGTGTGTGTGTGTGTGTGTGTGTGTGTGTGTGTGTGTGTGTGTGTGTGTGTGTGTGTGTGTGTGTGTGTGTGTGTGTGTGTGTGTGTGTGTGTGTGTGTGTGTGTGTGTGTGTGTGTGTGTGTGTGTGTGTGTGTGTGTGTGTGTGTGTGTGTGTGTGTGTGTGTGTGTGTGTGTGTGTGTGTGTGTGTGTGTGTGTGTGTGTGTGTGTGTGTGTGTGTGTGTGTGTGTGTGTGTGTGTGTGTGTGTGTGTGTGTGTGTGTGTGTGTGTGTGTGTGTGTGTGTGTGTGTGTGTGTGTGTGTGTGTGTGTGTGTGTGTGTGTGTGTGTGTGTGTGTGTGTGTGTGTGTGTGTGTGTGTGTGTGTGTGTGTGTGTGTGTGTGTGTGTGTGTGTGTGTGTGTGTGTGTGTGTGTGTGTGTGTGTGTGTGTGTGTGTGTGTGTGTGTGTGTGTGTGTGTGTGTGTGTGTGTGTGTGTGTGTGTGTGTGTGTGAAGGACAGAAGATAACATGATTACTGGGAGGCTTAGCGCGGAACAGACAAGGACAAGAGAGGCACACAGGACGAGCGCTAACTTACAACTGAAAATTGGAAGGGAAAAGTGTCCCAGTAATGATGTCCCAGAACCAACTAGCCCAAAACTCTACTTTGCACAGAAGATAACAGTCGGCGAGGCCCAAGAAAGCATTGGGGATTGTACTTTATGTATTTTTTTTTTAATTTTTACTCCGGTAATCACATAAATTAGTAATGTAATCTGTCTAGGGGAAAGATATATAAACACAAAGTGTTTATCTTTCTATATATATATATATATATATATATATATATATATATATATATATATATATAATATATAGGGAGGGGGTTGAAGCTCGAATGGGTCCGGTAGGGCATAGACTTAAAGTAGGTGACACACGGTAGAAAAAACAACACTTTATTCCACTTTATATATATATATATATATATATATATATATATATATATATATATATATATATATATATATATATATATATATATATATATATAGCTGTCATTTCCTAGCGCCGAAGGCCACTGAAAAGTGTTGAAAGTTTACAAGGTATTCATCCCCCTTTTTTGTTTTTCATTGTTGTTGTTGCTACACTTGCTTCTATTTAAAAATAAAGCACGCACATAGGGGACACAGGCGCTAACGTGGGGTAACTTTGTCCTTATCTAGAGCTGATTTTCCCCCAAGAAACTATGCCGCAGCAAAAGACCAAGTTGAGACATCAGACACTACTCCCGCTTTCTATACTTCCCTGGCTTCACCGCGCTTATCTTAGAAAAAAAGGCATTTGTGCCAGCCTAAATCGTCCGGTAAGCTTCTTAGTGATGGCGAAATGTTCCATTCAACAAAGGCGCCCCTTTGCTGACCGGCAGAGGAAGAAAAATGAAATATCTAGTTCTCTACTTGAAGAAACACAAGCAAACGAAAAAGTGAACAGGCCATTGATAGGCAAGCCGATTTCTGTTCTTGACAGCTGAAGGTTCCCGATCGGATTGCCGAGTTCATTTTTTTTTTTCTCCTTTTACATGACTTGCTTTTCGTCTTTTCCCACGCAATGTGGAAGCCAATGACCCGCACATCTTATTTAGAGGCCGAATCTCTGACAAAAATGAATATCTGCACCATAGAAGGCTAAGCAAGATTACGATCACAATGTGAGCGGAGCTTTTCAGGAAAGTAGATACTGTTGAAGCTGAACTGCCCAGTTCTACTGGGTTTCCATAACAAGAGTTCTCATAACCCATCTGCAACGCTGCCTTGCTGCGAAGTTCCACCTTCGCAGGATTCATGTATGCATCTCCCATTCTCCATGGAGGAACTTCATGCTGCGCTGGTACGCTGTAGAAAGTCATCATCGCCAGGGTCCGCCGATGGTGTGACATAGTCTGCACTTGATAACGTCGACCAGCGGTACCTTTTGAATACTTGCAAGTCATGATGTGATGACACAGTCCCTAAAGAATGGAAGACCAGCCGTCTGGAATCACTTCTGAAACCGGAAAAATCACTACTCGACCATTCATCATACCGTCCAATTGCCATCTGCGCCAACGAAATCATGGAAAGAATGTTACTAACACGCGTTGAATGGGACCTTGAGCGATACCAAATTTATTCGTATTTTATGTCCGTGTTTCGCCTTGGCCGCTCCTCTACTGACAATGTGGTTAACCTCGCAACGTCTGCGCGGCACCAAGTGTTTTGAAGAGATTGACACTCCAATTGTTTTTTGGACATCAAGGGCGCCTGCGACAACGTAGCCCGTCGGGCCATTTTGGACGCTCTGGAAGCTGCTGAGATCGAGGGCCGCATGCTGAGCTGGATACGTAGCTACCTGACAGAGAGAAACCTTTTCGTCCAGACTGAAGGTGGACTATTGTCTTTACGTCGAAGTTCGCGCAGAGTTCCACAGGGTGGAGTGCTGAACTCAACTCTCTTCAGCCTTGCTGTCGTCGGCCTTGCAGACTTACTACCACAATCGAATCAAATCTCCATCAATGCAGAGAATATATGTATTTGGGCATCCAGTGTGACTCTTCCCCAATTTCTTGCGAGGGTTCAAAAGCAGTCAACAATATTGAAATCTTACCTTCGTCTGCAAGGCCTAAATATTTCGACCGAGAAATGGTCTCTTGTGGCCTTCACACGTAAAACAATATCACGTTATCCTATATGCATCAATGGTAAAGTCATTACCTACGAGAGAATCCACGCTCAGAGTTTTCATTGATAGGAATTTGTTGTGGAGTCCCCACCTCAGCAAAATGAGAAACACACTTGTAGCGATTGTCCAAGTTTTCTTCCTCGGAGGAAGGCCCTGGGTCGCACCAGTGCACTCAACAACTCATCCCTTCTCTCCAGTGCAGTGTAGCCAACCGGAAGCCTTTCTGGTTAAAATTCCTTCCTTCTCTCCTCTTTCCTATCTATGTAGTGTGTATTGAGAAGGGGGTGGAGGGGTGATTTTATTTAGACGCAATAGAGAGCCCCTAATAAAACCTAGGCCACTGTCACCAAAGGAAATTGTTGTACCAGCTGTTCTTGGCCTTGCCAATTACGCTACTTTGAGGAAGAATGATAAGGAAATTAAGCAAATGTAAAGGGGCACGAGAAAAGGCAATGATGCAAATTAGAACATTGTATTGCCCTTTACCTTTATATCATTGCCATTCGGTCCCCTCATGCTTCATACAGTTCTCCCCCTAAGTGACGGGCTTGCTGGCCTCGGAGAAGCTGGCGCATCAGTTGGCCCGACCAAAGGACACAATCGGCGATGATGTTGCGTTGAAAGAGTATTCTCTTTCTCTCTCACATCATTCCCCCTCCCCGGTTACATAACGACTACGGTGTCTTACGGCTGCATGCTAATATGTATGAGTGTAATCAGAAAAGACGATAGCCTCCGCTATCACGTCTTATATTTAAGGTGGAGCCTAAGTGTCCTGCTAATTTTTGGCAGTCAAATCTGTCCAAGGCTCCTGTCATATTTATTTATTTATTTATTTATTTATTTATTTATTTATTTATTTATTTATTTATTTATTTATTTATTTATTTATTTATTTATTTATTTATTTATTTATTTATTTATTTATTTATTCATCAGCGACGTGTGAGTATTCACGGCAGGAACTGCAATACACCGTACGGATGCGCATGCGATACTATGCGCGAAGTGGGGAAATTCAACTGCGGAAATAAGTAATAACGCATTACTTGTGAACTAAATTTCAGTGTTCGGAAAAGGCTTCAGAGTCCCATTTGTTCTCCTGGGTCTTGAAAAGTTCGACGCAGTCATAGTGCACTGCCGCTGTACACCTCACGATTCACATGCCAGTAGCCTCGGTAACAATAATAATAATAATAATAATAATAATAATAATAATAATAATAATAATAATAATAATAATAATAATAATAATAATAATAATAATAATAATAATAATAATAATAATAATAATAATAATAATAATAATAATAATAATAATAATAATAATTGGTCCAGGGGAGGGAAAGTAGCAGTATCTCGGTAGTAAAATTAGAAATTATGCGTTTACGGCGCACCGAAAAATCTCTTTTCGCGCGCTCCCGGGCAACTGTCGGCCAGTACGGAGCTGTACGATGTTTTGTGGCACAGCTTCCTAACCTTAGATAGCAACCGTAAAGATTTTTCGAAAAAGCTGCTTTTTTCCTCGTCTCTACCATGCTCAATAGAAATAAATATTTATCTTATTTACCTAGTCTTTTATCTGTGCTTAACTTTTTTTATAGTTTTATAAGCTTGCCTCTTCTCTCCTTCCAATGATGATGATGATGATGACCCGAGACAAAATGGCCCACCTTCCGATGCTTTTCGCTTACTTTATCCACTCTTCCGCCTGAACAAAGTCCCGTGACTTTTAGTCTCAAGCAAAAGCGCCGACATTTAAATGCGGTTTCAGGCTTTCATTTTCTGACTGACTATATGCCGGGCAGTGGCATGAAGATAACGACTATGCAAAAACAGTCTTCCGCCTGAACGAAGTCCCGTGACTTTTAGTCTCAAGCAAAAGCGCCGACATTTAAATGCGGTTTCAGGCTTTCATTTTTTGACTGACTATATGCCGGGCAGTGGCATGAAGATAACGACTATGCAAAGACAGTCTTCCGCCTCAACAAAGTCCCGTGACTTTTAGTCTCAAGCAAAAGCGCCGACATTTAAATGCGGTTTCAGGCTTTCATTTTTTGACTGACTATATGCCGGGCAGTGGCATGAAGATAACGACTATGCAAAGACAGTCTTCCGCCTCAACAAAGTCCCGTGACTTTTAGTCTCAAGCAAAAGCGCCGACATTTAAATGCGGTTTCAGGCTTTCATTTTTTGACTGACTATATGCCGGGCAGTGGCATGAAGATAACGACTATGCAAAGACAGTCTTCCGCCTCAACAAAGTCCCGTGACTTTTAGTCTCAAGCAAAAGCGCCGACATTTAAATGCGGTTTCAGGCTTTCATTTTTTGACTGACTATATGCCGGGCAGTGGCATGAAGATAACGACTATGCAAAGACAGTGGCAGTTACTTATCGAAGTTCCCGCTCTCTCGCTGTCAGAAATAATTTACTCCCTTTCTGAAAAGAATGATGTTGCTAACAATTGTAGTTTCACATACGCACTTTCCCTTCGTCGTCAAACAATATTGTTCAAGTCGATATGTCGGACGGGACGGAGTGGCCATGTTTAGCTTTCGCTCCTTTGAAAGACCCCATATTCAAAGACGTAGCTGGACTGTGTGCTACTTTTCGTTCTTAAGAGCCATAATATTGCAGAAAAATCGGCCTAAGAGGGAATGAAATACTTGGAGAATAACCGGCGAAAAAACGTATATTGATACCTCCAGTACTGGATAGCTACACATGAACTATTGATAGTAATCTTGCTCCTACATCTCATTAGTAAGCTGAAATAGCAGTTGAGTTTGCCGCTGATAATGATACGAGTGCTTGGTCGGTGGTGTATGCCTGAACAACAGTAAACAACCTCGTCTCTCAACACCATTAGTGTCTCCAAAGGCGTGCCTCCTACGCACAACTTGCAATTGTGCTTGAGCCACGCGTCTCCTCACCAAACGCTTGTTAGCCGAACTCTCTTCTGGCGAGGTCTTCGTCCTGCTTACGCGCCCTATTTCAGCGACTCAAAACGGCCCCCTATGCTTACATCCCTAGTTGTGGTGCGTAATTCCAATGAGCTCAGTTACGCAGGCCCCGGGCCTCGCTGCGAATAAATAGGTCCCCAAAATGAGCGCATTCATTTTCGTGTCCCAACCCATTCGTCAAGGCGAACGCACTCGAAAGGGACCGAGCGTACAAATGGCGGCCATTACGTCTTCAACCGCAAAATTACGGCGCTGCCGTGAAAGAGCAGAATTCCCTTTAGCCAAAGCAGAGACAAATGAAGATCAGTAACCTCCCGACGTGCAAGGGAGCATTTTTATGAGTAAAAAAGGAGAGGAAAGTAGCGTGACTGCAAGGGCAGGCAAGAGGAAAGAAGCTGCGGTTAACTGGAAGGCAACGAAATAAAAGTTGGCAAATGAGCTGCGCCGGCTCTCCGGAGGGAGTGGAGGAAGGAAGGTGCAGGAGGGGTTCTTTGAGCGACGCGTTGCCTGAAATAAGCCCGAGCCGCACGGGCTCGCCAGGTCTGGAAACGGCGCACCTAAGAAGGGCCCTTACGTGCCTCCATCTCTAGAGGTGCTGCTTACGGTTGGCGTGAGTTGTGGTGCCCGCGACCGCCGCAATGAACCTTTTCTCGAAACGCACTGGCAAGAAAAGCTCTGGTGTGGCTGCGCCACGCTTAGAAAAGGTGTTCATGACCCGCTATTTTTCAGACAGCCTTACAAAAAGTGTTGAGAAATACGTTTTGTTGTTTATTTTCTCTTCTATCTCCCGCCTGCAGACAGCTTCTGGGCCTTAATCATCAGTCACCACTGCGTCTGGTAAATTCCAGACTCGACGTAGCTTAACCAGCCAGCTGCGGGCTGGAAAAATTTTCCCAGATCACTGCAGAATCTGCACTGGAGACATGCGTAAGCCTGAGCGTTGCCGTATTGTCAGCGAGATATGTCAGCGGGATTCCGCTAGTGACAGATACTGTGCCTTCCTTTTCCTGTAAACCAATTATAGAACGCCGGTGAACTTCAATGCGTTCAAAGGAACGAGAAAGGTCGCTCCACTGAGACACGTGGAATCCACTGAGACACGTGACCAGAATCTGAGAACCGAAATTGAAAGTTGGCTGACGGTCATCTTGGCTCCCAATTACGCACTTATTTGGCTCTAATTATTGCCTAATTAACCCACATCCACCATTTTGTCACTTGCACGCATTTCGTTGATCCGAAGGTACCATTCTTCTTCCGATATACCAACTAGTTCCTCTTTTACAGCTCGGACAAGGTCACGCCCATGCGAAACCCGCCATACATTGCTCTCACATTAATAAATGAGCAGAACCGGCTAAGGTTCTAGGTGTTTAGATGGCTGTCAATCAAACACATGCGATCTGTAATTCGTTTGTGTGCTTGAACTATGATAATCATTAAGTCAGAAACACATCCACTTTCAATTGGCGTGACGTCACATCTCTTAGACGTCGACATTAGTCGTATGAATTTTACATTTCTATTTTTAGGTCTAATTAATTAACTAATCATCCCTTTCACATCATGCTTTTTTCTGCAGCATTCTCACATCAGCTTCTATTGATCCCAACCATTCTTTGAACCCTAAATCTTCTGAGAACGACACAATGGCTGCGGGCACGTTCTGCACTCAAGACCCCGCCGATGCAGCCTAGAAAGGCGTTCGCCTTAAAAAAGGCATAGATTTATCTGAACGTTGTCATACTGTGTAATCGAGATGGAAAGAAATACACAAGAAATATACCTAAAGGATTCAAATCATCAGTGCGAGGCCTCGTAGGGAAAATGAACTTCAGTTTAAACTCCACGACGAAGTTGTAAGAAAATTTATTTAGGACTGCGAAAAAGAATAAGGTAAGGCATAGCGCTCATTCCCGACTATGTGAACAATTGGTTCACAGGCTAGACAAGGCTCGATTGGGCCAGCTTCCTCTGAGAGTTCGGCCCACATTGTAACTATGACATACCCGCATAGGAAGGAGCTAGCATTTTGTTTTGCCTTTAGCCAACTCTAAATATCAGCTGGATACAATTTATATTAGCTTACAACTAAATCCATCGTTTCTCCTTATCGAGACGAGACGATGACACTGACTGTTTTCCAGAGAAAATCTTCACAGCTTCTAATGCTCAATTTAGAACTTTTGCAGTTCATTAGCAAGTCATTCTCACATCGCATCTGAATGCCGACGAAGCGGACTGGCAAGAAATGAAAGAATGCTATAGCTTGACATTAGCGTATTTCATATCCGTTTCATTCGTGGCGCCAACAAAAATTACGTGTCCGGAATACAACACGCCGTGGAGAAGTGCGCGGAAGACGAAGGCGAAGAGCACACGCGCACATGAAAAGACAACCCATGAATAGCCAAAATATAGCTCTCCTTCTGCTCAGGAAGGGCTCTTGGTAAACATCGAAGCTACACTCGGAGATCCAACATAAGTCGTCTTAAGCGGCACTGGTGCACTCATCTAAGATCTCTGGCGCAAGGCCAGAACTGTAAGTGCCTGTGCTTCTCATTAGGCCTTTTCGTCTTCGTGAAAAGCAGACAGACACATAGAGATAGCGGCAAGGGAGGCATTTCTTGCGCATTTCTTCTTCTGCATGAAAAGATAAAAAGTGAAGTCTACATTAGCGCTGTTGCTCTTCGCACTGTTCCTTCTCTCTAGCACAGCTATGAGCCATGGAACATGGGCAACGCTGCAGAGCATGGAAGAAATTCGGAGATGCCTCGAGGGGCTGGCAGAAGGCCAAGGTAGAACAAAGAAAAGCGCGATCGATATAGGGCGAGTGTGCCTATCTCTCTCTAGCTGAGCGAGAAGAAGCTTCGCAACTCCCCGCTCCGGCCATCAAGCGAGAATTTATTTTTGCTGAAGGTTTCTCTCTTTACATTTTATTTTATTTTCTTACGCTTCCATTGAAGCTACCGTGCTAGGGAGGCTTGACATTGCTGCGGAAGAAAAAATGCAAACTGCTCTAGTTTCAATTCCACTTCATCAAAGGTTTTATTTTTTGTGTGCCGCGAAACTATCAGTTTTCGCCCAAGCTAACCGCTAAAGAATACTGAGTATGGCGAAAAGCAGACGACAGTTACGAAGAATGGACGGAGTAAACATTATCCGTAGCGATAACAAAACGCAAGATGCTGATATGACTCTGCAGTCGGATAGCCTTAACAGGAGCTTTTAGGTTTGCTTTGTTAGATTAAGGATAGCCTTAATTAAGAGCTGTTGGGTTTAACCTACGGCAAAAATAATATGACAACCATTCGCTGCTTCAAAAGCCATCAATACCGGTGAAAAGAAACCAAAAACATTAATTATTGCATGATAATTCGGTGTAACAAATGACACCGTAACTAAAACAGCGATTGATCGTGAATAGTTCTTACGCTCTAGCAGCATTGTTATATCAACCTCTTGATCACCATAAGCCGATTCACCTTCCAAACAAATATCTCTGATGGTTCAGCTGAGGCATCATTTTCCAGATGAAGAAATGGTAATTTCTGGAATGAAATGAAGTCTAGTGAAATATTCTGGGCCCTAGTAAAGGCTTAAAATCAGCTCATGCCAGCCACCGCAAACATGACATCAACAAGTTACATTCCGTAAGCTCTTAAGACCTTTCCAAGCTGCTTGATATTAAACTTGGAGTTTTCATTGCGAATTTGCTGGAAAAGACTGGAATAAACAACAAATAAGGCGTGACCAAACCGGCCTACGATCTCTATGCGCTCCTAGCTTTGTTGCCTGGCGATAAGCGTATCAAGCGGCGCGTGAATTTTATGGCCGCCCAAAAAAGGCCAATCTTAAGGCATAAAACATAACGAAATGCTCCTACTACAAACGGAAGCCAAAAGCGCGGGAACGGAGCTAGCGAATTTTAAAGCCCCTAGATCCGCCTACTCTCCTTCCGGAGATCCAGAAGTTTTCCGCGTCGTTCTTTCCCCGACCCATCTGTTTATCTTATCGCATCTTTGCAACGTTGGGGCAATTTCTTAGTGCTTTCAGCACATCAGCTATACGGCCTTGATATCAAATGCGGAAACATGCGTAGAAGCAGAAAGACGGGCGTAGATAGAAAGAGCGTCCCTGCGTAAACGGGAAAAGAAAGGAGCGCCCATTTACGAGACATCGCTCGGGAAATTCAATTTGCCGACGTGTCACAGCATAAATATGGGCGTGCCGCGTCTCTATGCCTTCTCTTTCATGCGGAGCGGAGCCAGAAATATACACATAGAAGAAATGTGGCACGCAGAAAGTAGAGGAAAGAAGAAACTGATCGTTTGGATGTGTGTACTTGCTAAATAAGTAAAAGAAAGGGACGTGGGAATCTAGCGTTAGTATCTCTTTCTAACTTTTTTTGCCGAGTGCTCTGTAGTTGCAGGGCAAAAAGAATGCAGCTGGCTGAAAAAGGAGTTCAGGGAAAAAGTTGGAGGCATGTGAAAAGAAAACAACAAGGAATATCGTGGTTTCACATAGTTGAAAAGTAAGAGAAACGTGTACCCTGAGCCAGCGGCCGAAGTGCTTTTCAAAGCACCAGCGCCGAGTGGCATAAAACTTTTGCCTCCGAGCAACTTCTCAAGCGCATGCATTCTTAGCGCTTTACATGCAACCGCGCTATTGTTGTTACGGGAGCACCACAGGCGACCACCCTGCGCTTTAATCCAGTTTCGTGACCCCTTTATGGGGAAGTATTTCTGTGTAACACAGTGGGGGGTACACAACACAGCCTTTAAACTTCATTATGCGTGCACGTGGTGAGTCGTAAATCTTTCAGGGTGTGCCGTTCTTTCTTTGTGCAGCTTTTCTTTACATCTTCTTTGTGCGTTGTGTCGGCTGAATGCACTAGAATGTGCAAGGCAGAGAAGAGAAAAAGGACCACATGTATGAATATTCACAAGTGATGCTTGCTGGGATAGATGACGATTCACGGTGCTAAAACAACAAGGCAGGGCAAAAAATAAACACGCGTGTCATCATGTATTTCTTATCTGCCCAGTCTTGTTACGCGCTGTTTACCGGCATGACTATTCAACATGGCGTCCCCAAGCGGAAGCTTTGTGCTTAACTTAGCCAACATTTCCTTTGTTCGTATTCTGACGCGTACAAGAAAAAATATATATATGAAAAAATATATATGAAAAAATATATATGAAAAAGTATATACGAAAGCGTTAGTGCGATTATTAGCTACAAGAAGGGAGCTTAATTCACAGTATTCAGAGTCCAAATATATCAAAATGTCAGTCTAAAAAATTAATGCACCCAGGATGACGAATACCTATATACCGTTGGATTGACTGTTAGGTAGAGCAGTTATATGGGCTAATTGGTTCCGCTTATGTGGATTCCAAGTATTTCGCCACTATTCCAAGATGAGACAATATATATATATATCAGTACTTTACATTATATTCAAGAGAGTGAGTGGCATTGGGTTAACAACAGAAGCTAGGAGGTTTAAAAGTTACGGAAGATGAAATTGAAGAATCCATCATTATCTATCTCCTAAATGCCAGACATGTAGCGCGGCCAGACCGAAGCGTTCGTACTTTTTTGAAGCTTGAAAAGAATCACCTTTATTGAACGATAACGTATTGTACGCGAAAAGAAATCTCTGGCCTATTCGCAATTACTTCGTGTGAATCACTGATTTTCAGTGCGTTTGAAATGTCGCCTTGATCAAGATCTCAATATGCTGAGCATATTGGAAGAAGTATTACAGAAGGCTTTCGGCTCGGCGAAAGACACGCGTTTTCGCGATTTGCGTAGCCTGACGTCTCCTTCATATAAGGTCGCTTTATTCCCCGAAGGATCGCCACATCCTTTTGTTTGCATTGCCGTTTGAACCTTGACCTTTCATCAGCAAGGAAAGCCCCTCGCCCTCTCTATTTCCTACTAGTGCCGTCTATGTGCCAGCAATCTCGGCTGTCAGCCAAGCCCGGAGTCTGAAAATGGCGGTCATCTCATGGTCGATTACTTTCTGAGGCAATAAGTGGAGCTTAATTATCAAAAGCCAGGTTCTCCCTCTTGCAGGAAGGTAATCAATTATCTTTTAATAAGGTTAAAAGTTTATTGTTAATGAGGTGGCCGGAAAAAAAAAACTGCCATGTGCAACAGATGCGATGCCAGCGATGTGGTGGTGCTGCATTTAAGGATGCACGCAGTCGTGGCCGAGTGTGATTTATTTAGCCGACGTCGAAGTGAAGAGTGCAGGAGCGAAGCAGGAGAAGACGATGAAGGCAGAATAAAGCAGAGCATTCCAAGAAACGGCCGTGTTTCGGCTTGTTCTTCGTTACATTAATTTCATAAATACAAGGGATATGGTTATTTAAAGTGGACGCATATCCTGCATCCGCTCTGCTAAATACTAAAGAACACGGAGGCGACGCCACCCAGCCCTAGTAGCATCAACGGTGGCCGGTGAAATCGACAGCTTACAGAGATTTGGGTCAAAATTCATGCCAACATGCGAGTGTTTTGTGTCTCTTTTGGCATCCAAGATCAACTCATAAACAGTATGCGAAGCTAGTAGCACTAACGCGCAGCAAAATTATATGCGTGCCGTATCCACTATTCGGAGTTACTTTTTACGTTTCTTTGTTTTGCCAGTTGTGATTTCGATAGCATTTACAGCAACTGACACCGTTGCAAACTATACTACCAGAAGCCGATTTCATTTTTGAGAATGCAAGGGCTCTCTTCTCGGCTTTTTCTATATCTTCTATTCATCTGAGAAAATCATTGCCTGCCTATCGACGCATTGCCTAAGAAAGAGAGTTCATGTCATATTTCGTCACGTACAACGGGCAAATAACAGTGCTGATTCGTCACTCCCGCACACGGATTGCCTATGCAGTTGGTCTCCATTAGATAAATGTTGGTTATCGACTCATCTGCATCGCTCCTATAAAAAGCAGGCTCCATTCAGGCAAGTGCTCAGATTATTCGATGTGTTTATTTTTTAGCGTTATAAGCGCCTCTGGCAAAGACGGCGGACTACGTGACCTTAGTGGCTCCGCCTTGCACTCGATTACCTGGCGCCGGTGCGTTTCTCCCCAGAGTGGGCGTTTAAGAAAGGGCCTGGAACGGTTAAACCGCGACACAGTGCAAGTAACGAGCTGCGGCGAGCGGGGGACGACAGTAGCAGCACCTCGGCTTTTTTTTTTTTTTTTTTGTCATAATGAAGATAAAAACGAACAGTCCAGATCGCAGCCTCCCTTAAGACCAAACACCATGGAGAACACCGAGGAACCATCACGGTCAATTTTGTGGCCCAGTCATTTCCCCCTCCCATTGAGAAACACACTTTACGGAGGGAAAGCCGGCTGTTGAGTGCCTTTCACTATTTTTCCTTCTTTCTTTTTTCTCTTTCTTTCCCCTCACTAAACACCAGAGACGACGCATTATTCGTCAGAAGGGATTATTTCCCACCACTTGTGGGGTCGCTTAGAAACCACTAGCGCCTGTATATATAGTCTGCGCTTCGAACATCGTTGTTGTTGTTGTTGTTGTGGCTGTAGGAAGAAAGAAAAAATAATGCACGGGCCTGCAACTGGCCCTGTAGCTGAGCCACCTTCACTGCCTCGTGCGGACAGAAGAGAAAATAGACAAGAAAGAAAAAAGAAGAGGGAGAGAAAGACGCGGGCCGCAACAACAGCCGTCGTCCACCACCATCGAAGCGGTGGCAGGTGCAATGACGGCCTACAACAGATAAAAATCAGCGGCAGGCCAGCCCACGCCTCAAGCGGCAGTGACCACCTGTCCCAGTCCCATCAGGCCAAGAGAAATATCACCCTTGCCGCTTCCCAATTTCTTTTTATCTGTTGTAGGCCGTCATTGCACCCGCTACCGTTTTGGTGGTGGACGACAGCTGTTGCGACGCGCGTCTTTCTCTGTCTCTTCCTTTTCTTTCTTCTCTATTTTCTCTTCTGTCCGCACGAGGCAGCGGAGGTGGCTCAGCTATACTTGTTGTTGTGGCTGTAGGAAGAGGAAAAGAAAATGCATGGGCCTGCTACTGGCTCTGTAGCTGAGCCATCTCCGCTGCCTCGTGCAGACAAAGGAAAACATAGAGAAGAAAGAAAAGGAAGAGGGAAAGAAAGACGCGCGCCGCAACAACAGCCGTCGTCCACCACCGAAGCGGTGGCGGGTGCAATGACGGCCTACAACAGATAAGAATTCGGTGACAGGCTAGCCCCCGCCGCAAGCAACGGTGGCGGTGACCTACCTGCCCCAGCCCCATCACAGAGTCAGTAGCAGGCCCATCCATTTTCTTTTCATTCTTTTTTCAGTCGCAACAACAACAACACGTTAAAGATTCCAGGTGGCCGAAAGCATTACTCTCCAGCTCTCCACTACGGCATCTCGTTTTCTCTTTCCGCTTTCACTGCCACCTTCCTCCCTTCCCTTATGGTGCGGTTCAGGTATCCATGCCCCGCTGGGGTGGCGCAGAGGTAAGAAGCCCGACTACTGTGCCGGAGTACCCGGGTTCGAACCCGACCTCGGAGGCTGCGTTTCGAAGAGGCGTCCGTGAGCTGCGCGATGTCAGCGCACGTTAAGGATCCCCAGGGGGTCGAAATAACTCCGTAGCCCTCCACTACGGCTCCTCTTTCCACTTTCACTCCCACCTTCCTGCCTTCCCTTACGGCGCGGTTGAGGCACAGTAGTCGGGCGGTTGAGGCACAGTAGTAGGGCGTCTTACCACTGCACCACCCCGGCGGGGCGATGGGGCTGATTTAGTTGATTTATTTATAAGAAGGGGTAACTGTCTCACTTGTTTTCTGTGGACACCGCAACCGCGCTGTAAGGGAAGGGATGAAGATGGGAGTGAAAGTGGAAAGAGAAAAAGAGGAGCCGTAGTGGAAGGCTGCGGAGTAATTTCGACCACCTGGGGATCTTTAACGTGCGCTGACATCGCACAGCACACGGACGCCTCTTCGTTTCGCCTCCACCGAAACGCAGCCGCCGAGGTCGGGTTCGCACCCGGGTACTCCGGCACAGTAGTCGGGCGTCTTACCACTGCACCACCCCGGCGGGGCGGGCGATGGGGCTGTGACAGCAGTGAGAGAAAGTAGAGAAGAAAGAAAAAGAAAAGGGAGAGAAACACGCGCGCCGCAACAGAATTCGTCCACCACCTAAGCGGTGGCGGGTGCAATGACGTGCACCCGGATTTGGGTATGGCCCCCCGTGCCTGGTTTACCACGCATGTGACCACATGTGACACTGAGAATTTCCTTTCCAGTCAACCAATTATTTACGGCGAAAGCGGTGCCTTTCCGACCAAACCTGCTAATATGTAATAAACTTGAAAGCGTGCAAAGAGCAGCGTGATTTATAGACTCGAAATATGCACATACAAATTATGTCAAACAGAGGCTGCTTGTGCTTAATGTACCACCTCGAAACAAACGTCAGCACACGGGTGCCTTGCTTCTTGCCTCCATCGAAAGATTCGATCTTGCGTCCTTGGGAACAGTAGTCGAGCGCCGTAACTACTGCGCCACCCCGGCGGGGATTAGTCCCAATTGAGTTACCTGAAGCAAGAAGCAAATACTGTTACGGAGCCCAGAAATCTCACTTTCCCAATACTTTAGCTTAATCGAATCATTTACCAGTGTGTCTCATACTTTCAGAGCATTTGAGAAAGATGTCTTTTATAATAACTAATAATTGGTTCACGCTAAAGGAAAGGTGCAGTATCTGTCACACTTGTTCTGTGGACACCTGACTGCGAAGAGAGGAAAAAACATTTATTTATAGGAAGATAAAGGCGCTATAGCTGTCTCACTTGTTTTCTGTGTACACCTCAACCGCGCCGTAAGGGAGGAAGGTGGGAGTGAAAGTGGAAAAGAGAGGAAAGGAATGAAGGTGGGCGTGAAAGAGGAAACAGAGAAAGGGGTGCCATAGTGGAGGGCTCTGGAGTAGTTTCGACCCCCTGGGGATATTCAATGTACACTGACATTGCACAGCACACGGCGCCCCTACAATCGATGGAGGCGAAACGAAGTGGCGTTCGTGTGCTGTGCGATGTCAGTGCACGTTAAAAATCCCCAGATGGTCGAAATTACTCCAAGGTAATATTTTCACTTTTGCACGTAAACAGTGCATACCAATATGCATTTCTGGTGCATACCAGAAATGTATATTTATTTTCGTTTCCTTTTACCTCCGATTCAGGTGTAACTGTGATGAACATGTGAACAATGCTTACCTAAAACACACTTTAAAAATAATATGGAATCAGTTGCTCTGCATGGAATGTTATTCCGTAAAATATGGTAAATTTCCTATCTTTTATTCGATTCAGTGGTCGCAATACTGTTTGTCATGTTGCGTCACACCACTGTGACATCCCCACAGCGGACAGTATTCAAAAATAGCGTTATCATCACGGCATATAAGCGTTGATGGCGTGGCCCTTGAGGTTAGCTGCCCAAATTGAGCTATTCGAGGTAATCTCAGGAGCAGATAAAAAAAATCTATTTAAGCAAATGGGAATTTCAGTGCAGTGCTCTTTAGGACCTAAAGTTATACAAGAAGGATAAAAAATAAGAACTGAGCCTTGTTGCACCCCTCATCAGTAGAACCCGCTGTGTTGGCTATAACCGACCTGACGGATTTATAATGCATTACATCGTGCGAAGGCTTCTTTAGGTGCCACAGAAAACTTAGAACTTGAGATTTTATTTTCCTTGGCGCACTGGCAATGCTCTAGCTACGGCCTTGAATCCGTGGCGTGGCGAATGGTAGGACACTCAGCACAGTGCACGTTGCGTCTCTGAAACTAAAACTTCTGTTGTCCTGACAAAGCTGGGTTAG
Source organism: Amblyomma maculatum (assembly GCF_055883805.1). Taxonomy (NCBI): domain Eukaryota; kingdom Metazoa; phylum Arthropoda; class Arachnida; order Ixodida; family Ixodidae; genus Amblyomma; species Amblyomma maculatum. The sequence continues at coordinate 320,295,033 of NC_139344.1, read as the reverse complement.
AGTGAAGGAGTCTTCGTGAAAGTGGTTTAAAACGAAGCAATCAACAAAACTGTGCGTGATAGCTTCATTACAAAGTTATAGGCGACCCCTGTTCACAATGAAATGCAAGTTTATCTCTAGTTTCATTTCGGGCTTTTCCGTCTTGTCATTATTGTCTAGTATGCTCAATGGCCTGTAGGGCACTATATATATATATATATATATATATATATATATATATATATATATAATATATATATATAATATATATATATATATATATATATATATATATATATATATATATATATATATTATTGTCTTATTTTGGTTATTACCGTGCGCAGTATATCACAGGCATTTATTAAACCAACTTTACAAAGTTCTCAAAAGCAAGGCAACACAGACATCCTACATCAATGAAAAGTGAGGGTAAAGCAATGCGAAAACATAATGTAACGCCGACTGGAAATATTAGTTTGTGTTACGGAACAAGACACGCCAAACGTTCTCCGAGGGGTGTAGTGTACGTTCGTCCACTGGCGCGGATACTTTGAATATTTTGTAATGTTGTGAAGTACCTATGTCCTTCAAATCTGCAACCAAGCACGGAGCAACGCCACTGCACAAAAGTGTTGCACGCAAAATCACCCCGCAATTCATGAAAAAAAACTGCAGGCAATGTCCACCTTCTTGCTCCTTTTCGGTTCGTCAAGCACACACAGTATCACCATTATTCCGTCATTCCATTTCTCGTTTTGTTTCATAAAAGGGAGAAACCAACGAATGTCTTTAAACTTTCCCATCCCGTAGTGCCGCAAGAGTGAGCATTGAAGCCGATCATTCGTCATTCTTCGGAAGTTTCGAAAGGAGAGAGTGCAAATAATATATTCTGGCCCGCGGGATTCTTACATGGATACTTTCCAGAAAGCGCCTGGTTGTCAGTTCAAAGAGAAATTTGTGCGCTCTTGATGAAAGGATTGACAGGAATAAATTTCTTGATGATAACTGTTTCCAGCAGTTGCCGCCTGACTTCGAGGCCAGCTGATACAGCAGAAGTAACTGAAGCACAAGTAAACGGTTCATCCGGTGACAGATGGTGGCCGCATGAAAAAGAAAAAAATGAAGACTGATCAACGATAACCGAGAATATTTCGGAGATATTGAAATGCGAGAAACAGCCGCAGAAAAATGCGAACGTTTTCGAACTTGAATAGGGGTGCAAGGAATTTGGAATCATGCGACGATGCGTTCCCGGATATAAGAAAGAAGCAGAAGCAGGCAGCAAATTATGCTGATTAAGGTTTTATGCGCCCTTCTATCGCTAAAGTTCACAGAGGGCCGCTTAAGGACTTTCTCAGAAAACTAACATTTCAAGGTGTTTTAACCGGGCGCATGCACGCACGGACGCATTAATGGTTGCGAACGTCACCGTGCTCGTTTTTCTACTCCATGCGTAAGTTAGATATGTAAGCCTCTACAGCGCCGCTTACCGGCCACACACTATCCTAATTGCTACGTTTTCCCGAATATGCACACGCGCTTATTTCACTGTAGTCATTTTCACGTCATTTATTTTCAGGGCGGTAGTTCATCAGGTTAACAGAAGTTTTCATTGTCTTTCCAGACATATCGTTTCTTTTTTTTTTCTTCCTTTCTCTCTTTCTTCTTCGTTTTCCGTCATTTCTTCCCTCTTCTTTCCTCATTTCTTTCCTTTCGTTCTTGTTCTTGTTCTTCTCTTTTTTTCGTTCGTTCTTGTTCTGCTGTCTGCTTTTTTTTTTTTTTTTTTTAGACGTCATCGATATGTATAGTTCTCACAAAAACTTCGCACTCCGTCCTCTGCTTGATGGACAGGGCCATACACTTAGGGCTTAGTTGAGGTCATCAGTAAGTACATGAAGCGAGAAAAAAAAAAAAATGAACTGACAGAATCAATTTTTTCCGCTTCGCTCTTCCTTTGGCACTCTAAGCCTCGGCTGTCCAAAAAGACCACGCGCGGTGAAAGACGTGTCTGCAAGACAGTGCCCTGGCTCAATAGTGTTTACACGACCCCTTCTTTTTGGCTGAAAGGTCTTATTTTCCGTCCTTTTCTTCAGTCGTCAACGTCTCGGCGATTCGCTCCGCAGAGTGTGGAGGGAGCTTTCCGTGGGTTAGGGAGATCACGGTCCACCCTCCACCATGCCTCGTCCGGAGCCCGTCTATCTCTCGGCACAAGTGGTTTCCCCATGCTTTCGCAAGTGGCACTCGTCTAAAAGGTATATCTCTCTGCCTTATCCGCCTCGTTCTGCACGACACGGCATTTCGGTCTTGTCTTCTTTTGATCCTTCCTTCCAAAGGCGCCGAAAAATAGCGGCGCAACGCGTTAAAACCTGATACTCACAAATGGCACCGTCGGAATGTCCTCACACGTGTTTTTAGAGGGCTTAGTCAATAAAGCCCAAACGCCTTATTTCGAGGCTCTTTTCAGATGTTGCAACCTATATGCGAAACTTGCACTGGACGAAGCGGTATCGACGATAGCATCAGCATCAAGACATGTAACCAAAAATCCCTGCTTTCCCTTGCTGAGTAAATATCGCTATTACTTGCTTGCATCGAAAGAAGTGTCATATGATGCAGAAAAGTAAACGGGCTTTTTTCGCAACAACATCATACGCTTGTTTTTTCACAGCTGCCAACTCCACATTTCCTTCTTTTTAATATTTCTTCTTACAGTTCAGCCTTCTCAAGAATTACCCACAGTAAAACTGCGATCTTCGTTTTCCGAACCATTACAAAAGAACTCTGTCCTTCAGACACCGAAGTTCTGCTTAAGGTTCTGTTTTGTTTTATATTCTATCGACATGGGTCACGGTCGTAGCTGAACTCCGTCAGCGCTCCTCCACATTTGTGCCGCTTGAGACCTCTAAAACCACATATCCTTGAATTTCTAAAGGCATCTGGCGTGACTATTGTAAAAACATGCTAAGAACCCGAACACAAAGATACTGAGCCCCTCCACGTTTTTTTTTTTTTTTTTTTTTTTTTTTGTGCTCGAGGCTTTTTTGCCTTTATGGAACAAGTAAGTGGCAATAAGAAGGTCGGCTCGGGAAAGGCTAGGATATAAAGGAGGCTTTCTTCGTACAAGCCTGGAACTATTATTTTATTTTATAGATTTGCCCGAACGACTCCGCAAAATAAAAACTTTATCAACTGTAAGGAACGCAAGGAAATATATTTTTCCTATATTTATGGCTTCAATGTCTGGACAGCACGACTCTTTTGATGTGTGGCGGGTGCCCCCTGCTGGGACGAATATATTTCATGCCTATTCGTCCGGCACTGCGACATCGTACTTTCAGTGCACATTTAGACGTATTAGAAATGCGCATATGTATATGCGTGATCCTGAGATGGTTCCGGTTTGGCTGAAGTAAGCGGGGAGTTTTGCTTACTTTTTCCTTCAGATATCCCGTGCCTCTATTCCCCCTTTCCGGTGCCGCAATTTTCCTTTCTCGACCTTCTCCCCTCTCTCAAAGGCACACATCCGTTATCCACAATCCATCGTTCTTGTTCTGGAAAAATGGTAATATGCCCCCCCCCCCCCCCTTTTTTTTTCTTTCTGTCGATCTGCATAAAATTGAAAGAAGCAAGTTCCAAGACCTGTGGAGTTTGCGAATGTCAAGCTTCCGTTGTCGTGATCGCGAATGCTGCATCACATCAGCGATTTGTGACTTTGCTCCGATTCGCTCCTTAGACATTGAATGAGCTGCATACGCAAGCTTTGTGCATCATGGCCCTGAAGAATTTATGTGCGCTTTTCCAGGCTTTCTTTTTTTTTTTTATTATTGGTGCGTGTATGTCCCTGGCCCCTTGTTTGTCTGACGGAACTCAATCTGTCCGTGCGTTCTGTAAACCCATTTGAAGAATTCTGACTTCTTTCCGAGATCAGATGCTGCGTCCTTTTATTTCTTTGCAAAATTCCCCATGTTGGCTCTTTCACTGTCAAAAACACGGAAAGAGACGCCGTCTCCTTGAAGCTAAATGATCTGGAACGGCGGGAAAATAAGAAATAGAAAGACGTGCTGAGCTCAGCAACTGAAGTAAATTCCCGCCTACGCTCCTCCACCCCTTCTGAATTCGGATATCCGAAGTTGCTTTAACGCCGCGCCTACTTTTCTTTTTTGACGCTATTTGCGAGTGAAGAGACATTTTTACAATGCTTAGCTGCGGAAGGCCTAACAGCTTTATGATGTTTCGACGTAATGTTTGCGCTTTAGGTGTGTTGTAGATCTATGCCTGATAATAATCGAATATTTATGCATTTAATATCATGACCTTTGTTTCTCAGCGCTTTCTTCTAAAAGGCGAAGAGCAAGACGATTAATGGCAAAGTGATGAATGGCGTGTATTTCTGCTAGCTGCCTACGATAAGTTTGCGTTCCTAAAGGAGCCTTTGGGAACTTATTTATTTATTATTGACTCATAATACCCTTACAGGCCCTTTTTCGAGGGTATTACATAAGAGGGGGGGGGGGGGGGGGCAAGAAAAATAACTTACTAGTCTCAATTTAAATGGAACAGAAAATTTAATGCAAGAACAGAAGTACAACGTTAAAAACAATAAAGAGAGTAAATTGAAAAACAAAACGGTGAAGCATAAATAGTGGATCATCACAACGTTCGCATCTTCATAATAGTTTAGTTTAGTTTAGTTTAGTCGTTCAGTCGTGTCCGACTCTTCGTGACCCTATGGACCATGTCACGCCACTCTTTCCGGTCGCTCACTATCTTCCTAACATCACATAACTTCATCTGCAGTGCCTCGAGGAATAGAGGAGACAACAAAGCACAAAATGAATAAAATAGAGCCTTGTCCTCGCAGGGACTACATTCTATCAAATATTATTGGAAGTGCGAATTAGAGCTCGTGAAATTTAGTTTTATCAGACTCGGTAGCAATATCAGATCGCAAACAGTTCCAATCAATGATCGTGTGCGGTAAGAATGACATAAAAAATAAATGTGTGGCATGAGGCGCGCTTAAATTTGTTAGCATGATCACGGCGTAGAAAGATAGCGGCAGGTTCCTGAAAGAAATCTTCATGAAGCAAGGGGTGGTGAGAAAAAGTTTGTGGAAAAGTGAAAGGCGTGTGTGTTTGCGGCGGGAAGATAGGTCTGACCATTGAGCGCCTGCTTTTTTTTTTAAAGCTGAGACATTGGTGTGACGGGAATAATCGGAGTAGATGAAGCGCACCGCATGGTTTTGGTAGGCCTCAATATTATTTATGACGTAAGCTTGGTCGGAATCCCAAATGACAGATGCGTACTCTGTTTTAGGACTGATTAAAGTGATGTAGGCAAGCTTGCGTAAGTGGGCAGGAGCGTTCTGAAAATTGCGTTTAAGCAACCCCAAGGAACGGTTAGCAGATGCAAGTGTGTGATTAATGTAGTGATGTCAGGATAGGGTCAGACTGAAACTGCAGTCCTAAGTACTTATACGCAGAGATAAGTTCGACTGTCTCATTGTTGATTGTGTAGGAATTCTGAAACCGGGTTACATGACTGGTGAAGAACACAGCCTTAGTTTTAGAGAGATTTAAAGGCATTAACCATGAAGAGCACCAATCACCTAGTGCATTTAGTTCGGATTGTAAAGCGAAGCTGTCAGTGCAACAGGAAATATTTCGATAAACCACACAGTCATCAGCGAATAATCTAATACCGGAAGAAAAACATGCGAGTAAATCATTAATAAAAATTAAAAATAATAAGGGACCAACGACACTGCCTTGAGGAACGCCAGATGTTACGGAGCCAAATGAAGAATAGTAATTATTAACACAGGTAAACTGGGTACGCGCTGAAAGAAAATCTTTGATCCAAGCAAGCACGTTACCGTGGAGATTACGACTTGTTAACTTTTGTAGAAGTCGGTGATGGTGGAACACAGTCAAATGCTTTAGAAAAATCTAAAAATATTGCATCTACTTGAAAACCAGCATCTATTGATTTAAGTAGGTCGTGAGTAAACCCTGCGAGCTGTGTTTCACAGCAGTAGCCCCTCCGAAAACCGTGCTGGTACTTATATATAATGTTATGATCCTCTAAGTAATTAACGACCTGGTAGATAGATAGATGGATTTATTGAAAGGAAAAGGCAGAGAGGTTGGCCGGAATAATTCAAATCTGGCCTGCTACTCTGCACTGGGGAAGGGGAAGGAGAGAAGAAAGAAGGTCATGATGGGTGACGATGTGGGAGAAGGCATATGAAATACATATACAGACACAGTAGCTTGTTTTACAAGCGCGAATCAAGTCCGCTGGCGCACAAAAAACGGCAAAGAGCACGCACTGCCTGGACACCCTTCCCCTTGTCCTGCCAAGCGTCCAGCAGCAGTTCCTCCGACAGAGGCCTCTTGTCTAAACGCTTCAAGGATGCCGCTAGCACACTTCTTTCGTGCGCATACGCTGGGCACACCAATAATATATGGTCCACAGTCTCTGGGATGCCACAAGTTGAACATTGCGGCGAGTCCATCTGTCCAATTAAATGTAAGTACTTGTGCGTGAAAGCCACGTTTAAACGAAGTCTATGTAATAAGCATGCCTGGTGACGCGGAATATCACGCGGAACATAAAATTTTAATGTTTGATCGAACCTTCTTAGACGAATGTGTCGGGCGTCTGGCTGGGCCCAGTAAGTTGCTGTGGCATTATTCGTACAACTCGTAAGAAGGCACGTTGTGTCACCTCTTGAATAAGGCACAGCTGTTTGGAGGCCATTGATGAGTGCGCTTTTCGCTTCAACATCGGCCTGTTCATTCCCATGGAGCCCGCAGTGGGCAGGGATCTATTTAAACATTATCCTGTGGCCTTGCAGCTGGGCAGATGTGAGGAGCTGCATAATGTTTAGTGCCAGGGACTGATAGGCAGTGTGGCGTAAGAAGTTTTCCAAAATTTGTAATGCAGTCTTTGAGTTCGTGAATATACACCATTTTTGAGGTGGCTCCCAACATATGTAGCGAATAGATTCCCGAATGGCAAGAATTTCAGCAGCGGTTGATGTAGAGGTATGTCCCAAAAGGAAATGTAGAGTCGTTTTCTGAGTTGGTATGACCACAGCTGCAGCGGATGCCTGTGCTGGTACAGATCCATTGGTGTATACGTGAATATAATTAGGATATTCTGACCAGATGTGCGCCAGAGTAAGTTGTTTGAGTCCACTAATTGGCACCACTGATTTCTTTAGTATTCCGGGAACACGAAGGTGCACCAAAGGTTTATCCAACGTCCGTGGTGGTTGGGCGGGACGATATGGGAGGGCATATCCTGTCGGTACTTGCGACTGATGGCAGCGGAGTGCACTTGTAAAACTGCAGTCCGGCCTCTCATCCAGAACCTTGCTGAGTGGGTGAAAGCTGTGTCTTGTAAGTGCTCGTAAATATACACGAAGTGGTTCGTGTGACAAGTATATGGATATCGGGCGAGCATGCACCTCTTCAATTGTACCTTTGTTAGAGGTCCATCTAGACAGTCCAAAGCATATTTTCAGTGCCTGCGATTGTACACTCTCTAAAGTCCGCAAGCATGAAATGCTCATACTAGAGAGTACAGGAAGACTGTACCGGATGTAGCCAACAAACAGAGTCTCGTAAAGCCGTATTAAGGAGCGCTCAGTTGGACCCCATGTGTATCACGTGCTCTAGTAACTTGCATATGGTATTTGTTAAGAATATTTGGCGGTAGTTCAACGATTAGGACCAGTCATCGAACTTGAAAATGGGTATGACTTTAGCAACCCGCCAGTGATATGGAATCGTGGCAGACGATAATGATTGCGAGAAGAGGGCTGATAATGCTGGGCTCAAAGTAGGTGCCATGTTTTTAGGTATTTTGTTATTAAACCCCAAGTGATCTGAAGATGTTGATAGTTTGAGTTTTGTTTAGCAAAGAAAAGATACCATCTTCACAAATTATTACCTCTGGCATACGGCTATCAATGCTGAATTTGATGTCTGGGCAGGAGAGGGCGTTTTCCGGAGAGAAAGCAGATAAAAATTGTTGTTCAGGAGGTCGGCACAGTCAGATTCAGAAATTGATTCGTTTTTGTGATTTGCAAGAGAAATGTCGGAACAAGAACGATGGTTGATAACATGCCAGAATCTCTGAGGGTTACTTTTGAACATGAATGATAAACCATAAACCATGATTGAAAGAGTGACGTCGTGCAGATGACATCAAGGACAGATACCTTTTTCTGCATTGTTTGTATTTAAGCCATGAATCTGCAAGGCGGTCTTATCCGATTTTCTCTAAAGTCTTTTCTTTTTGTTATTCATACGGCGTGTTTTAGATTGAACCAGGTTGCATTGTCGTGATATTTCAATGTTACAACTGGAAAAAATTTATTAATTAGACAAGATAAAGCATTCATCAGCAGGGTCCAGTTTACCTCAATTGTTCTCGATAGAAAGTTGTTCATAAAGTTGCGTGTAAAGACCGACAGTTCCGTATTCATGGCATTGAAGTTTTTCTTGCTGTAACATCTTATCTTCTTAGTGATGTTTCGTTTACTGAGAGGGCATAGGATTTTACCTGTAATAATAGCATGATCAAAGAGACCGTCCAGGTGAGTTATGTCGGAAACAATTTTCGGGACATTTGAAAGAAGCAAGTCCAGAATATTGGCAGAGGTCGCCAAGGTCCGCGTTAGATGAATGATTAGCTGGTTTAACGAAGAGGCCAGACATGAGTGCATAAATTCAAGATCTTCGTTGTGGGAAACAATGACGGATTGAGAGGTCCAGCATATTTCTGGAAAGTTCAAATCACCAAAAATTAAAAGTGATGTATTTGGAGACCGCGACAAAAGCACACTCGGCACACGATCAAACTCACTGGCAAACGAGGAATCCATATCAGGGGGACGATAAATAACACCAATAACTAGATCGTCCGATATACATTTAATAGAAACAAATACGGATTCAAAAAAGAATCAATAATAATTTGTATGGCAAGCAGTTCTTTTTCTACGGCTAGGAGGACGCCACCCCCTCGCCGATGCTTTCTGTCCCAGCGAAAAAAAATTGAAAGTTTGACCAGCGAACAAGTATGATATTATCTGGGATGGCGTCATTTAGCCACGTTTCAGTAAGCGCGATTATCGAAGCACTGCATGCGTCAATGAGCGATGACAGTTCAGCTGATTTACGTAGGATGCTTCGCATATTAGTATAAATAAACGAAACGATGTCATCAGAACAACCATCCGAGGAAGTTGAAGCTGGAGTTAACGATTCTTCAAACGAGTTGGCTCGTCATGCAGGCAAGTTCTAGTGGACCGGAATGGGAGAATTTAATTCCGGCGACCATTATGTCCTTTATTGTGGGAACGAATCCAGGAGAAGGAATGGGGTCGCTCTCGTAGTAAACAGAAGAATGGGCAAAGCAGTGCTAGGGTACAACCCCAAAAACGACCGAATGATTTCACTTCGGATCCAAGGTCACCCTTTCAACATAACAGTTATCCATGTCTATGCACCAACCACTACTGCTGAAGAAGCTGACGTTGAGAGATTTTATGCTGACCTGCAATGCCTTTTAGACCGCACTCCATCATCAGACGTCCTTTTTCTCATATGAGACTGGAATGTTAAGGTTGGGAGTGAAGAAATATCCGGAATTACAGGCAAGTTCGGTCTTGGTGAGCCAAATGAAGCTGAACAGAGGCTAGTAGAGTTTTGCCAAGAAAACAACCTGACCATAGCGAATGCTCATTTTCAACAGCACAAGAGGCGCCTGTACACATGGGCGTCACCGGACAGTCTGTACAGGAATCAGATTGATTATATTCTTTGCCGGTAGAGATGTAGAAGCGCTATACAAGCAGTAAAAACAAGACCTGGGGCCGATTGTGGCACCGATCATCAGCTTCTTGTTGCCAAATTTAAGCTTCGATTGAGGAAAACGCAGAAAACTAGGTCTATCAGGTTTCCGTCAACAGAAAGCAAACGAGTGCCGAGAGGTATCGGCAGCTACGTAATGCGAGATTCCAAGGGAGAAAACTGTCATCGACTGTGTTCGTCGTACTGGAATTCCTACTCACTCCGGCCGCACAATTTACGACTGAGAAAGAAAGAAAGAAAGAAAGAAAGAAAGAAAGAAAGAAAGAAAGAAAGAAAGAAAGAAAGAAAGAAAGAAAGAAAGAAAGAAAGAAAGAAAGAAAGAAAGAAAGAAAGAAAGAAAGAAAGAAAGAAGAAAGATCCCTGGAAAATCGCATGTTCCTCAATCCTTTCTTTTTTGTGTGTGCCTTTCCCGCGCATTTTACTGCTGGCCACATCTGCTTCCTGCCCTGCTATAGGAACGGGCTATTATAGCAATCACATAGCGTCGAGAAACTTACGAGGGCAGTTTATAACATCGCAGCTGCTCTCAATTGGCCCCCTGGCGAAGGGACTCCGCCGTTTATGGCTGGCAGCTTGGTGTATAACAAAGTGCTGCCAGTCCTGAGGCGTGCATACTCCTCTTCTATATTTCACTTACTTTTTGTGCACGTTTCTTTGTTGGGATGGGGGACGGCGCGCTCTGTAACAGCTTCAGCCCAGTGGTAACTGATATCATATATCTGGCAGACAGAGAAAGGCTGTGCGTTTGTCTGTGCGTCTATGTGATACGAAGTGTGCTGCTGCCTTTGTTGTTGTTTTAAGCATAGTAATGCTAACTAGTGTTGCAGTAGTAAACAATACCTTCCTTGCTATAATTAGCGGTTTGGTGACAATGTCATAAATGTGGCCACTATGTGGTATATAGCGTGGTCGTGCGCGCGTGTGGGTCCTTATTTGATACATAATCCTCTATGAGTGAAATACATCTTACAGTCGCTGTTCAGCTGGGAAGCACCTTGTCAATGAATGTAGCATCATCGGCTTCTGGCAGCGACGTGAAATTCATTGTGCGCTAAACGTGCAAAGCTTGCGCTCTTCCACTCTGTAACAGCATCTAAAGCTTTTGCATTATGGCTACAGATTCTACTTAGTCCTGATGCAAGTTTCTTGCATTTAGCTCGATACTAGACGAAATGCAGCCAAAGGTCTGTATATGCAAGAAGACTGCCGCGTCTCGTAGCGGCTAGCTGACGGGACATTTCTGTCCGCTTGGATACTGACTTCAGCAAGCAGTTGTGAATGTGGTCCGCATGACGTTATTTTCACCGATACACTAGAGCTTCGGTCACTGGTGTGCATGTACAGTACTCACGGATTGAAATAGGGCACTCGGAGCGCGTGGCTGTCCCTGCATGCAAGCAGTGTGGTAAACAACAGGCCGGCTTATTGGCGACCGGAAGGAGCAGTTCTGCTTTTTAGATGTTCTCCCCCTCGCGCTATACCACAATGCAGCACCTTGGTTCCATGAGCATCCACGGGCGGCGCTGCATGCAGCGACGGCCACGCGCTCCGAGTGTCCTATTTCAATCCGTGAGTACTGTACATTATTTCTTGCGGCATAGTGTAAAGCAAGGATCTCTATTGATGCACGTGTCACGTCCCTCCTGAAGCGCCGGAAGGCGCGTTTCGAGCTTTTATTCTGCATTGAGAATGGGAACGTTATAAGGGTTATTCTTGTGAGAACGTTCCAAAGGGTTAGACACGGAAGTCGCCTTCTAGCGCCATCGTTCCAGCCCTAACAGTTAGAGCTGTAAGCCGCAACCCGCGGTGCGATAAGTTGCCTCCACGGCGAGTTCGGGTCACATGGGACAAACACGAGTTGCGTACTCTAAGCAGGCTTTAACTGCCTGAGTAATTAAACGGCAAAACACGGCACTCAAGAAACAACCGCCGTAGTCCCGCTCGCGTACAGAGGGGGAACGAAAATCCACCAACAGCGATAGGTGCGTACCATGGCCGGGCGATTCAGGTGACGGCGGCGGTCTCTTGGGCCGAAAGTCTGAACAGCGCGCGTGCGCGTTCACTCGCCGAAAAAAAAAGAGGAAATCGCGGCAGGCGCGCTCCTCCAGTGCTGTGAAGAGGAGGTCCTCAGGCTATGCCAGGAGGAAAAAGGGAACAACGGTGGCGTTCCTGCGGGAGACTGGAAAGCAATGGGGGTGGCCGATGTGCCCTCCTCTCACCATCCTCCCTAACAGCACGCGCGTAAACCCGCCTGGTAACTACGCGCGGCCGTTACAATCGGACATGGGATTCATGTGTATCCCCCCCCCCCCTCCCCATCGTCAATAACGGCAATCATCGAGTCATAACAGATATAGCTTGTCAAAAAGAAATCAAGATATTGCTTGTTCAGACCACAAAAGTCTCTTAAGCTGTAAATAAAATAATAGCTAGTGCTTTAAAGGGCTGCGACGCTAAACCCGAAATACTAAATCCCAACTGCCGAACCTGTCCGAGCTATACTCAGGAAAGCTATAACCCTTCGAAGCTGTGCAATTTCTAGTTATACCTGTGAGAAATATGTGCGCACATATAACCATACATTATTTTCATAATAAGTGGCCTATTTCCGAACACCCAGTCGCCCCCTCCCTCCTACTGTCCCCTCGTCTATTTGTAGACCGCGCTAAAACAACTGCTGCAGAAGTAGCGCAGTGTATAACCTGATTGATGGATTGGTGACAACGTTCTGACGGGGTCCCGGTAGAAATAGTTAAGTTTGTTTTAAAACACAAGTATACTACAACGTCTGGAGCTCTAGTACAGCCGTCGCTGTGAAGGTTAAAGCTAAGCTATCAACGAGTAACTCTCCCTGAGGTAAATTAACCGTTGCGGCTGTCATTGGCTGCCACATCTTACGCCTAAATTCAGTTTATTGCGCTCATTCAGTGCGTTCATGCTGTGTCAGTCAGGACACGCGTATAAATAGGCCCCAGTTCAGAGAGACGGAGGAGCAGACAAGGCGCGAAGAAATATCTCCAAGGGTCCCAAGGGACTCACGACAATCAACGAATACTGCTTAAGGAAGTGTCCCATTAGACAACTATAGCTTTGGCGGACATATACCAGGAAGGACTATTCATCTTAAGATTTTACTCTGACCTCTCTTTCATTTCAGTGGTGTCGTACGCGATGTGTCATCTTTTGTAATTTTACCAGCATTCACCAACTTCTCTCTCATTATTTTCCTTATTCTACTTCGTTCTTTCCATGCAGTGGATCTGAGAGGAATAAAGCGACGTGGTGGGACAGCGTGACATTGGAGTCCCCGGTGTACTTTGTCACTGTCAGCCCTAGTTGCCGCATAGATCTTTTTTTCTCATTAGCTTGTTCCCTCTTCTTCCCTCCTTAAATGTTTCTTTCCACGTCGGTACAAGAATGATTAGAGTGACAGGGGCAGTGCCCCGCCATGGAGGACAGTGGGTATAGTCCTAGTACGAGCCTTGACCACTTGTGCAAAACGGAAAAAACATTTAGGGAAAACGGAGACATAGAAGCAGGACAGCATAAACTGGGCGACACTTAGCCTCCCACCTTCAGGTCATGATGCGTCAGCGTTAACGGCTCTCTTCTGTCGCTTCCCTTGTGTATTCTCGTCTGCGTACATGAATTTACATTTATGGGCATGACCTAGGTATAGTGTGTCTGACTCGGGATAGAAGGGTCATTGAGGGTTTAACCTTATCTCAAAGAAGATACTCTAGTTGGCAGCTCCTTCCAACATGTCATGCGGTCTTGTGACGGCCCCCAATCACTGCCCGGTCCCCTGGCAATTCCGTCTGCCAGAGAAATGGTCTCGCTTTAACGCGATAGCCTTAAAGGCCGCACTCACCAAAAAATCCGGCGTCAGCGTCTGAGCAAAAAATAACGATCATGACGCTGACATGCGGTAGCTGGCAGCTCATATGGTCCCGCACTAACTGAACCTAGGGTTGCCGATGCTGCTGTCGGCTCGTTTCGACTCGTACGTATACCAGCGTGGCAGCCTTCTAACAGTTCTAGCGCACGGACCGCACGACTGCTCAGTGTAGCCAAAATTATGCTTGATGGCAACATTCACTCAACTTTACGAGCGCTATCGCTGACGGTGCGGCAATGGTCGGCGGACGGCGTTGTTGTCGGTCGCCGCAGCCGAGACCAGAGTGGCCGGCGGCGCAGCATTGAGGCACTCCTTGGCTTTGTACCAGAAATCTTAACAGTGCGCATAAGTAATATTCTAGTAATTGCGGTGTATCATCCTCCGAGAGGATCTGGTCGTATCCTTGTAGTTATCTGGTGTAAACACTATAATATGCATCAAGTGACAATTTTAAGAGATAAGAAGCGTGCAGAGTGGGTCAGAGAAATAACTCAAGTTACTGACATTCTAGTGGAAATCAAAAAGAAGAAATGGGCATGGGCAGGACATGTAGTGCGAAGAGATGATAACCGATGGTCACTTAGGGTAGCAAACTGGATTCCAAGGGAAGGAAAGCGTAGCAGGGGGCGGCAGAAAATTAGGGGGGGGGGGGGGGGGGGGGGGGGAATGATGTTAAAAAGTTAGCAGGTGTCAAGTAGCTGCAGCTGGCACAGAACCGGGTTAATTGGAGAAATATGGGAGAGGCCTTCGGCCTGGAGTCAGGCTGATGCTGATGCTGATGATGAACAATTTTAAAGCTTTTGTTATTGGTGATGTCAACATGAATGTACTAGGCGGCCTGACTGCGACTAAATACATGTTAAATATGTTTCATAGTTATGGTTTTGTGAACATAATTTTATTACCAAACAAGGTGACTGACTATCAAGAAAGTCTTATTGATGTGTGTTTTAACAGCTTCATTTCGCACAACACGGTCTCAGGTATTTTAACGGTGGGCATTAGCAACCATATGCCGATTTTTTGTATGAACCAACACCATTCAAACACAGGAAATCTAGGAGATAACCAGACGCTAATCACGATCATTGATGAAAGCAGTTTACTCAAGTTTCGCGATCTTTTACTCAGGACAGACTGGAGCGCGGTCATGAACGAGGACTCATGCAAATCTTACAGTTTATTTAGTTTATTTGTAGCAATCTTTCAAAAAATCTATCATGAAGCATTTCCGTTGTGCTATGAAAAGAAACATAAAAAGGTTGGAAAGCTATAGATTTCCCAGTCCCTGTATGAGCGGATAAAAGAAAAAAATCGTCGCTACGCAAAATTCATCAAGACTAAAGATGTAGAATTATTTCGTACGTAGAAGATATTCAGGAATAACTCAAATGCAGATATTAAGCAGTCAATGCCTCAATATTACGCGAACAACTTTTCAATATGTACAAGCTCGAAACAAGCTTCGAAATCATTCAGTGACATGCAAGGCCAGGAAAACAGGACTTCACGCATCCGCTTACTATAGATAGTAAGCTGTATGAAAGCGAAGAATTGGCAAACAAATTTAATTATTACTTTCTTACTGGTGGCACTGGTATACCGAATGGTGTCCATAGCGTATATCCTTCAAGTTATATCACCAGGCATTTCCCCGACTCACTGCACCTAAAACCTTGCAATGGCAATGAAATAACAAATATATACCAGATATCATTAACTACCTACGTAGTAATAGTGTTCTTTGGAACAGACGGATTTCAAATGCGAGCAGTTAAAGTTGTAGCCGAAGTAATTTCGGAACCGTTAGCCCATATTTGCAATTCAATGCTAATAAGTGGACAATTCGAAGTTGAAATGAAAATAGCTCGTGTAACCATTATTCACAAAGAAGGAGATGTTAACGATCTCAATAACTATAGACCTATTTCAGTATTATCCGTTTTTTTTTGCAAAAGTCGCGGAAAATGTTATTAACAGGAGCATATATGATTACCTTGCACAAGATAAAATTATAGCAAAACAGCAGTATGCATTTCAAAAGCACAGAGTAACTGAGTCCGCTTTATTCACAATGAAGGAGAAATTGCTGCACAACGTCGAAAAGGAATTAACCACGGTTGGAATATTCCTAGTCTTAAAGAAGCTTTTCAATTCCGTTAAACATGCTGTTCTTCATGATAAGTTAAAAGAGTATGAGGTAAGGGGCACGCCCTTGCAGTTATTTAACAGTTACCTGATGAACCTTCCTCCCTTCCCTTACTACGCGGTTCAGGTTTCCACAGAGCAAGTGTGACAGATACTGCGCCTTTCCCTTCCTGTGAACCAATTATTATTATTTCGTAGTTGACCAACTATTTCCCGCAGTGTGACTCCGCCATGAGAGAAAATGGCGGAGCCCCACTGAAGTCACGCACTATTTATTTACAACGCAAAAGTACAGCACGAACATTTGGTGTCCCTACCCCTTTAAGGTTGTTGCGGTAAAATATCGTCCGTATCAAGCGTCTGGCGCCGAGACTGTTTTCATATTTCGCTGCTTATTGTGCACATGCTTGAATGAGAAGCCTGTGTTAGAAAAATTGCGGGAAAAAGTGAGTAGAGTAGCTAGTGACGCGACGGTCGGAAAGAGGTCCTTATGTTTATTACATCTCGCTAGACATGTGACGGTCAGTGCTATGCCGAGGAAGCCCTGAATTAGAGTTATAGTGATGAATTTCTTTTCTGAGCTTCCCGACGCGAGACTCTGGTATACCCCTCCTGGTCATCTCCCCATTCTACTGTTGTCCTTTTATTAATGTACTGACCACATTTTCTGTATTTATTATGCTAGCCGTACTGTTCTGTCAGACAAGATGCAAGCGGTCTTTCTTCGCATAGTGGACTTTCACGAAAAACAGACGTAGTAGAAAGCAAACATACGTTATTTAAAAATAACCTATTAAGTGAAATGCAAGCTTGACGTGCAATAAGTATAAGCCGTACGATAGCCGTAACAAGTAAAAATTGACACAAGTGCACTGTCGTTTCCATGGACTCCATGAAAGTGATTCCAGCTGGCCCAGGTATTATGGTACTTGAAGTGTGGTTCAGCCTCTCGGCATAATTTTTTTTTTTTTGTAGTACAGTATACATTTTGGGCAACCGGAAGTATATCGGTAAAAAAACGCTTTCTCTCGCTGGTATTTTATGTCCAAAATAAACATACGGGATGAATGAAGGGCTGGAGGGTAGAATCTTGTCTGAAAGTCGTAATACCGGACAGAACAGTCAAGTTCTCACTCGCAGTACTTCATGGGTCTGTTTTCGTTTTGCTGTACTTGGCCATGTTCACGGTGGGTTTGTCGCACCACAAAACAGTGTGGCTGAGTTGAGACCTTCTTCGGTCTCATTTACGTTTCGTGACACCCAGACATTTCCCCTCACTGAAGCATAGTATGCGATTGGTGAATAGCATTCTTGGTACTTTAGCATTAAGATTGTGTTTACTGCAAGTACACACTTATCGCCTCAGACGTCCTTCCACGTTTTGCTTTCATTATCTGCGACTCACTTGTGACACGCTTGCAGAAACAATTAGGCTCTGCATCAAAAGAGATAAGCAATGAAGCCTGAGAGAAAACAAATTCTTCGTTTGCGGACAGCACACTTCGGTGCAAATCAGGCAATTGATATAGTCTCAGGAAATGTAAGGCAGGGGTGTCTAATGAGTGGGACAGTGCAGCGTAATAAATTAATCACGTTTGGCGCTCTCTAAGCGACAGTGGCGCATCCTTTATATTATTAATTTCCGGCTTTCGCTGTTACTTATCTCTTCCAAACAGGCTTAGAGAAAAGTCCTGCCTTGATTGCAAAACCCGATATTTGAATAAAGCGTGCCGAAGAGCGCCCCTCTACAAAGCTTAAACACACACACACACACACACACACACACACACACACACACACACACACACACACACACACACACACACACACACACACACACACACACACACACACACACACACACACACACACACACACACACACACACACACACACACACACACACACACACACACACACACACACACACACACACACACACACACACACACACACACACACACACACACACACACACACACACACGCACACACACACACACACACACACACACACACACACACACACACACACACACACACACACACACACACACACACACACACACACGCACGCACGCACGCACGCACGCACGCACACACACACACACACACACATATTTTTATTTTGTTTTCTTTTTATTTTTCAAAAGGCACGCGACAGGTATGGGGAAATAGATTGAAGCAAAAATAAAGAAAGGCGGGTAAGCAAGACCAAGGCAGCGCTGTCGCAAAAACCTGGGTTGTCATTCTATTAATGAAAGCATCCCCGCTAATGCGCGGAACTGTATAGCTTCGCCTCAACCAGAGGACCACTTCGGAAACTAGCGATAGGGGCGCGAACGAAGAAAACAAAATTAACGTCAAGGAACGTGTCCTTCTCCCCTTCCTGCTTTCCGCGGTAATAACGAACGCGGTCCAGCACACATCTCCGGGTCAACATGGTTCCGTTCCTGTCACGTACGTACGCCCTAAGAGCCGTTATAACGAGATTTCGAGAGAAGAAAAGGAAGAAACAAGAGGAACGTGGCTCCGCTGTCCGAACTTCGCGTACAGTGATTGGCTTATGGCCTGGGGGCTCCGCGTTCTGCTCTTGTTTGCCAAGGGGACCCTCTTGTTCCTTTCTCCTGCGCTCCCTTACGGCATTCATTTCCATTTTTGTCTTGAATTTGTCTTATTTATTCGTTCGTGACATGAGCGCGAGCGCACCTGTTCCAAAGCAATTTTCCTCGCGCCGAAAGATGCAACAACGGTGAGCTGCGCATTTGCCTAACCACGTTACGCGTCGCGATTGAGAACGCAAAACGTGGTTTCCGCCTAATTTCCTCCAGGAAAGCGATTGGTGGGCAGAAAACCTCTTCTGAAAACCAAATTTAATTTTTCTTTTAGCTTCTCCTCCCTTTTTTTCTACTTTGCCGCTTTTATCTGCAAGCCTTAAGTTGCTAGCGTGCCGCATGCACTCCGTGTGCACTGTCAATTTTCAGATTCGTCGCTGTTTTCAGCAATTGGAGGGCTGAATGCATTTTGGAGATGACTTCGTACTCGTTTTTTTTTATATATGTCAAAAATATTTAATTTTTCAGCGACGTCCTCCGCAATGAAAACACCTCGACTTGGAAAGAAAAAAAGAAAACACGTTTCTTGGTGAACGCCGATTGGCCGTATGATTTATTTAGTCAGGTATTTGTTGCTCTGCGCGGCTTTGAAAAGTGAGTTTACATGATAAGAGTGTAAAACCTTGATATAATTCACGTCACGGGTGGACGACGGCATGCTATCTTTATTTATTTTTTATTTATTTATTTATTCGATACTGTCAATCCCATCAGGGATCGCAACAGGGAGGGCATTCAAAGGTACAGAGGCACAAAAAGTAACAATGGTAATTAATCAAAGTATCGTCAGTCTTGGCTAAAACAGCACATAAATTTGTACTTCGACAAGTCGCGGAATAAGTTTCCACGTAGCTCTTCATCTAACCGTGACGCGCGAGTAACCGTATAACGAACAGAAAGAAACAGTAGGCTCGTCAGTCAGACAGCAATTACAGTATCCAACGTGCATATCAACAGCAGACTATTTTATTAAGAAGCAAATAAGTATGCAGCACGCTGGTGTCACCGTCAGGAGTGGTGCAAAACATGAAAATCTTTGATAAAAGCTTTACATTCTTCGATACTCTCACGCGTGCGTAATCTGTGTCAATAATGCGCAAGCTTTGCTTAACGCCGTTAACATACGGCTGTTTCCGGTGCGCTGGCGGAATCTCGAAGGAGGCGAAACACAAAGGCGTCCGTTTGCTGTGCGATGTCGCCCCAGGTGGTCGAAATTATTCCGCAGCCCTCTTTCTTCTTCCATTCCCACCTTCTTCCCTTCCCTCACTACTCGGTATGGGCGTTCACCAAGAAGTGTGTTACTGCGCGTTTTCTTTCTTATAAACCAATTTACATTTATATATTTCTGAAAATTAGAGCTGAGAAGTATATCCGGCCAGCGGCTCATTACCCGAACGCGATGACATTAGAGTGCTTGGCCTCTTTATTCACAAACATCGACGGGCTGTTAAAATACTAGCTAAACTGCACGAGATGGCCCTCCCATCTCGTGCAAGTGGATCGGATGGTCCGCCAGGCGTCTAACAAAAGCGGGAGGTTACGATGAAAAGATCTGGAGCATGCATTCGGGATCAGTTGAGTCCTCTACCCGACTACTTACCTCCACCCGCGCACGTCTGACAACGCACCAAGGTGATTCTAAGAAAATGTACAAGCGTGTCCTCTATCTCCCGATGAAAACGTCCAACCAGCGCCTCATGAGCCTGGGGATGGTAAACACTTCTGCGAAGCTCCGCGAGGCACACTTGACCAACCATTATACATGGCTTTCAAAGACGCGGTCGGGACGCAGCCCGTTAGCCCGACTACACATACACCACCCAACACTGACGGAAGAGCGTGTACGTCTCCCCGAAGTCTGGAGATACACCCGTCACATGCGCCTTCTTTCGGCCAACATGACACGTGACGACCAGAGTGGTAGCTGGTGCCTTGTGTGGACGGAGGCACTGGCCCCCCACTATGGGAACAAAACAAACATGGAATCTATGTAGACGTCTGTGCCCCTCACGAGGGGGAGGGGGGGGGGGGGGTAGTACGTGACCGCAGTCTTTCACCAAAGCGTCACAGTGTAACGGCCTGAAGAAATAACGGCCGCATTGGCACACACCCTTTGGGGATGTAGGGGAAGACCACCCCCTCGTACTTTACTGCCAGCTCCCTCCGAGGAGAGCTGGGACCAACGTCTTACGAGCTCTGACAAGAAGATGCAGCTGGCGCTTGTCTCGTGGGCCCAGAGCGTCGCCTCCACCTGGGGGCCACGCCAGGCCGAGATGCCTTAATTATTACTCTTTTGGCATTAAAAGTTGTTTCTCTCTCTCTCTCTCTCTCTCTCTCTCTCTCTCTCTCTCTCTTAAGCTCACGTACGGAGGAAGTCGCCATCGCACTAACCGCCGCAGGCCAGGACCTGAGGTGTCATCATCGTCATCGACTCGAGAGAAGCCTGCAGAAATACTGAACAGGGGCACATTCCTTTCTTTGTATATCGCATCCTTGAAAACAGCGACTACCTCGGGGCCCCCGCATCTCGAACGATCAGCTCCCCCCGCGCGCTCTCTCCCCTAGCAATGCTTCCAGACCCTTCCAAAACGGATCCCGAACCAAATCCTGCCCTCGCTTTTCGAGAAATTGCTCAATTATACCAGTTCGCAATGTATCTATGCCCTTCAAGGGCCCTGCAAAGACGAAGGAATGCCCACTACGCTTTTACACCAGACCATCTGCTGTGCCCGGAAGTTTTAAATCAATTCGTTCCTGCCTGTACAGGGTAATGCCGGCACTGTGCGAAGATGTTCTCTGGCATATTTCACATTTCGTGGGCATTCCAATCAACCCAGAACGACGCCCAAAACCCAAACCCCACCCGGAACGACTGGGAGGCAGTCCTGCTCGGCTGCTCTGACCTGGCGACCGACCTAGCGACTGACCTGGCGACCGACCTGGCGACCGACCTGGCGACCAACCTAGCGGCCGACCTGGCGACCGACCTGGCGACAGGAGCCCGCCTATCAATTGTGAGAGGTGACCCTGGCCGCATCAAGCTTCCTTTATGTGAGATATCTGAAATAAAGATTTTTTTCAGACTGACAAAAAAGCTTCCGCCGCTGCCGCTTCCCTTGAAGCGGCAGATTGGATGTTGGAAAAACAAAACAGCTGTGGTTTAGCTCTGGTTAATCCTGGATGGAAGAGGAGGCCTCTTTTACCTGCTACATTGTTCTCCTATCACACCATATCAGTGTAGGACGCTGCTACATTATTGGGGACACCTAAGCTGAGCCTTTAAGGGTATGACGCGAGAGCTGAAGCTACTAGCCCACATATAAAGTCCCGCTTTAACCAAGCCTTATGGACGCGCCTGCGTTTCCTAGGGGTAACGTGAATGCAAAAGGTTCTGGCAGGCTATTTCTGATACCACCCTCCCATATGAAAGGAGCGACCAGAGTTAGAAGCTCCTGTCCGGGGCATAGCGGTAACGTGAATTCAAATGTCATGGCAGGCTGATTCTAATGTCAGCCTCCCACAGGAAAGGAGAGCCCCGAGTTGGTGCTCTTTCAGGCACCCACCGACACTGACGCTGAAGGCTCGATCTGGCTGGCGTAGTGAAGCTTCCGCTTTAAAAAAAAAAAAAAGTATGTCACTTCAATAGGTGGTTTTAAATGCCAAGTTCGCACACACCGCAATGGTTTTGGTCTAACGAAGCGTTAACTTCCATCTTCGGTGCCTAAACCTAATGCGCAAAGCTATAATTACCTTCTGCGCTAATTTCGGCAGTACAAGCGCATTAAGGTAAGCCATAGTTGATTTTTTACAGTCTCAAAAAAGAACTCAGCTGTAACACTGCCCTGGCAAACAACCATAGACGATGCGCAACTTATTCCTAAGAGTCAGACAAGGTCAGACGAGTCGTTATTCTTTTCTCGTTGACAGCGGCCTTCATATTGTATGTATTAAACATGTACAGTATTAATAGATACACAAAACTCTAATTACGCACTCTTCTTGGAAATATATGTCAAGCACAGAGTACAGGGAGGAACATATATGTCTGCGTCCGTTTTTTTTTTTTTTTTTTTTTTTTTTTTTTTACCGTGTACACACGTCCCGCGACCGCACCGGTTCAGTCGTCCCCATCCGACGTTGCGCGGGACACGCCCCAACCTCGTGCGCTGCAGCGCGTGCCATTTGCTGGACTAGGCTGATTGCTTCGCGAGGCAGTGTATGCTGGCTGTCTACATCGTCGTCCACCCCTTTGCATCATTCACCCAGCGGGCCGCAGGGCGTGGCTGTGGCCTCAGGTCTCTAAGAGAGAGAAATGAGACGGCAGTCGGCAGCCGTAGCCTGATCAATGAAAACGCTGTATGCATGATGGCATGAAATATTAGATGAGCCGGAGGCGTGTTTCTGTTTCATCGGGAAAATCATAGAGATGCGGGTATCTCATCTGGCCTCCGACGAAATCAAATCTGACAGCTCCCTCTCGGACTCTGGATGTCGGGCGCTGCCCTTGCCCCGACATCCTCATACGCGTCTCCACCGGCCTTAGCCGCTCGTTCTATCGTCTTGTATACAACTCTGGGTATCTGCAAAGAGAGGGAGAGGATACAGCTCTTGAGGCACACGGTAATTCCCACGTTCTGGTTGATAAAGTATCGTGCGTCATGCGCCGTGACATATCTATTCCGTAAATGCAAGAACACACTTTGGTGTCAGTCACGTGAGGCACCTGAGTTGGGAGGGAGAACAGCGACGTAGGTAACGCGAAACTTGCAGCAACTCGGAGACCGTCGGCTGTCGGATCACAACAGCTCAGACGTGTGTCAGTGTGCACGCGGATTGGTACTGCTGCAGAGTAAGTGTGTGTTAGAAGAATGTGTTGTGCCTTATTCGCTTATCCTAGCATTTAGTCATAAGAGTGGAGAGGTGGGCTTGTTGGTTTAAGATCATAGTGGAAACAGCGCTAACACGGGACGGAACGAGGACACAACACTGGCGCTCCGTCCTGTGTTAATGCTGTTTGCACCATGCTAGCATTTAGTACGGCGACTGGGAAAACTCCGTTTTAAAATATTGCAGTGCAATCATTAGGGCTATGAGAATATTCAAAATTTTTGCGCGGTAGCGTAAAGGGCCTCTTGCGTCGCAGAAAAGCCGGTGTCGGTGTTGTGCTTGTTTTCCGTTCTAATGCGAAAATCTTGCAAGGAAGATAAGAAATAAAAATTGCTCCGAATGTAGGTTGGTTTGCGGAGTTTAACGTCCCAAAGCGACTCAGGTTATGAGAGACGCCCTAGTGGAGGACTCCGGAGGTTTCGACCACTTGGGGCTCTTTAACGTGCACTGACATCGCAAAGCACACGGGCGCCTAGTTTTCGCCTCCATCGAAAAGCGGCCGCCGAGGCCGGGATTCGATGCCGCGTCCTTGGGAACAGTAGACGAGCGCCCTAACCATTGCGCCACCCCGGCGGGGGGGCGAATGTACCGGAAACCGAATTTCAGCTGTTCAGCTCGCGAGGTGTGCACGCAACCAACACAGCACAAGCACTTTTTTGCTTGACGAAACACCAAAAAACCGCATTGCTTCTGTCGAGTAAAGGTGCGCTTAGTGTATGCTTTACCGTGAAATTGTATGCTAATGAACGGTTACATCATTAGAAGTCAACTATTACGGAGCTAATAATTAAGCGAGTAACAAAGCATATTTCCGCTAATTTTTGCGATTTGCTTACATGCGATTTTAGCTCCAGCATGCGACGCCCACAGGAAAACCTGCAATTGTACTGCGCTGCTCTCAATCTGCTTACGATCTTGATATGCAGCCGAAGCACAGAATGGCTGTACTTGCTCTGGAGGCATACGAAGGCCCCGCACAGTCCGCCAGATGAGGGACATGGACTTTCGTGGATCCAAGTGCTGACCGAAGGACTTCCAGCGCTGGTCCGCCAGTCTATCCATTATCCGCTTGGATTTTTTTTTTCTGCATACATCTAGCCGCTCTTAGATCAGTTAAGCATTTGGTTAGTCAGTATCGTTTTTCTGCTCACCGCCGAAAGCACGTGTCTAGTTCTATATCAAAGTTACTGCGTATTTCAGATGACGAGATGTAATTACTAGCAACAAAATTGCGGATGCAACGACTACCTCGGATTCCCAACGTGTTCCTCTTGCCTCATGGCAATCAGCGATGGATGCCAGTACTTCTCGTGAGGAACTCGACTCTGCTCTTGCGGGGTGTAGGCGTTAGTCTTCACCAGGGTCAGATGGAATCACATCCGCTGCGCTGTCCCATCTTATCCACGACGCGCGAGAAGAGCTCCTCAAACATTATAACCACTATTAGCTCTACGGTGTTCCTCAGGAATGAAAATCTAGTCGGCTGATACCCCTACTAAATCAGGGAAATCTCCGCTCGAGCCATATCCTACAGGCCAATAGCTTTGGTCAGATGCATGGAAAAGTTCATGGAAAGAATGATTTTGACGAGCCTTAAGTGGTACCTAGAGCGCTACAAAATATACCCCAAGGCAATGGCGGTGGGCTTTCGGCGGGGTCGCTCCTCTATAGAAAGCGTCGTTACACGAGGTCAACGACGCTCGTTGACCTCGTGTCTACGATTCAACAGAAACGAATTAAACGTCTGACCATGGCACTCTTTTTTTATGCGAAAGGTTCCTACGACAACGTGGCCCATGAAGCCGTCCTTGATACACTGGTAACTTTGGGCATCGGCGGTGGGATGTTTGCGTGGATAGAGAGCAGAAGATCGTTTTTTATTCACTGTGAAGGTGGCTCTACTCAAGCGCATTATTCCTGCCGTGGCGTGCCCCAGGGTGGTGTGCCCAGTCCTACTTTGTTCAATCTAACACTCATCGCCATCCCAAAGGACGTCCCTTCCACCGTCCAGATATCAAAGTACGCCGATGACATCTGCATTTGGGCTCCTCTGTGACGCGTCTCCAGGTACGTACAAGACTTCAATGGGCAGCAACGATAACTTCGTCTTATCTTCAGAAGCAAGCTCTCCGCGTTTCACCGGAATAGTACGTGCTAGTGGCATTTACACGCAAATATGACACCATGTTCAGTATGCATCGATGCTCATATCATTTCTTACTACAAATCTTATCGTTTCTTAGGGATGCTTATAGACCGCAATCTATTATGAAGCCCGCATCGCACCCTATCGGGAAAAAAAAAAAAAAAGCTAACATCCATCGCTTACTTCCTCCGCTTTATTGGCGGAAAATCATGGGGCTTGTCGATTCAGTCAATGCTGGAGTTGTACAGAGCACTGTTTTAGAATTATTGCGGTACAATACGCCCGGCACGTGCAAGACATTAATTTGCTTGCCATCCAGGCAGTGCCTTGGCACATGTCTGGTCCTCCCTATAGGAGGGCGTTAACATTAGAAAGTATTCCAGACGCCAAAAACCACCCGCTTTCGACATATATTGTGCTAGCCTCCTTGCGAATGCACATACGATATATTTCAAGGACTCCACAGCATCACCATGCGCAGATGTCTCTGCAGAGACCACATTCTCCATTTGAAAACATCATAGAAACGCACATTCATCCATCCCAAAACAGTTCACTTAGGCAGCACGACCTCCGTCGCCACTGTGATGTCCGCGGTTCCCATGTGTGCGCCTTGCTATTCCGGGGATATCGAAGAAATCGAATTTATCAACGCCAGCCCTTCAGCAACTGACACTGTTCATGCTGCACAATGGCTATTGGAGACCGTACTCACGTATATACGGATGGCTCAGTAACCCCAACTAGTACTGCCTGCTCAGTCGCCGTTCCTGCGAGACAGGCAAAACCTTACCATCTAATTTCGCATAAGACTACCTCTACTGGAGCATAACTGGCCGCACTTCGTGCTGCTGTAAAATACATCTCTGAACAAACAACTCGAAAATAGGCTGTGTTCTGTGATTCTAAAACTGCCCTAAATGTCTTCAATCAGTCTTGAGCCATGGCGACCATGAACAACTTGTAGCGGAGGTACGACATCTGCACCATCAGGCATTAGTAGAGGGTCACGATATCATCTTCCAGAGGCTACCAGCAATAGTAGAATTATTGGCAACGACTTAGCTGATGATGCTGCTCGATCGGCTCACGATACAACCAACATTGTCCAGATACCATTGACAAGAGCCGACGCAGCAAGGCACTTTCGACTGCTCGCCCGAAACATGACTAGACAATCATCGTCTACCCCTAAGGCTGGGCAAACCCGCTCGCGCCACTTTGACAATTACTTCAACTGCAGATGCCTTTTGGCCTCCTCTGCTGTGATACTGCAATGTTGTGTCGCCTGTGGCTAGGAGTGGCGTTTACAAACGCCTGCTCCCATCTCACCGCAATTACAGCCTCTCCAACGTGTGAGCAGTGCGAGTGTGATGAAACGATTGCGCACATACCTTGTGACTGCCCTCAGTTTGAGCGAGAGCGTGCCTTCCTGGATGCTACACTCCGCGGCTTGGACTCTCGCCCTCTTACAGAAGCTACGATTCTGGGCCATTGAACGATCTATCAGAAAGGAAAGTGGTGAAGGCGCTCCTTAAGTTTTTAAAGGACTCGGGATTGAGTTCTAGACTTTAAGTGTAAGCACTCTAGCCCCTTTTACTATAGATCTCTGGACATGTGAGAAACTGCTTTCCTTGTCGCTCCTTCTTTCTTTTTCTCCCTTTGTTTCCCACCTCACATGTTGGGCAGCCTACTGGGCATCACACAGTTAACCTCCCTGCCTTTCTATACTTGTGCTTCTCTCTTTCTCTCTCTCTCTCTCACTCTCTTAATGCGCTGCGGCAGTACAGATGGCGCGCAAGAATAACCAGCATGCGGCGCCCACACTAAAACACGCGGTCGTATTACGTAAGCAATAAAAGATACGCCTGGTTAACGCATTGCCGTACGGCTGTATGCTGATGAACAGCTGTGTCAATATAAAAAAAAAAATTCGAGGAAAGAGAAGGCGATATTAAAGGCTTTATCGCGTCTACGCCTATGGCATACCGTGAGCGTCCCCTTATTTTATTCTTTTCATTTTATTCGACTGTTTGAAAGACAGTCCTCACTCGGACGCCGTACAAAATGCTGCCGCGGTCGGTCTATGCGGGAACGAGAGCTCAACGCCACGACGCAGTCCGTTCGTCAGACGGCGTTCGTATTCTTTATACACGTGGCCTTCAGAATTGGGTAACACAGCAGAGTTTAGTCAATTGACTTTCACAAATCTTACCTCCATGCCTGACAGCGGATCTCGCGCCCCATTCATCAGCAAACTTGGCACTCATTTGTACGCAGTCGTCATCTGTAACAACAGGTAATTTTCGCATGCCCATGACATGACGGTCACAACGTTATCTTAACTTCATGTTGCCTATAACTTTTTGGAAATCACTGATTCGTCTTCCAGCCGCCACAGCTTTTCTAACATAACTTACTGAGCCGCCGCTAGCCAGTTCTCTTTCTCACATGGATATTCGCTTTGTATGAATATCCTTGCAAGTAGCGAACAATAGCAGAAATATTTGCTGTGGATTCGCTTCACTCCTTTCAAAGCTTAGCTCATTCGCGTTCGATTCGGTTTCGAAAAAACCACTGTTCACACCACTGTTAATAATGCGACGCTTTTCCCCCAACGAGAAGTCGTAAGGTGTGAAAAGCTTCTAAGTAGCTGTGTGTTGTAAGGATCCTATGCATTTGTTTTTCTTCCCTTAGGCAGTCCTGCTTTCCATTATGGAGCCGGCGAAGCTGTCAGTGATAGTAGAAGAGGACAAGAGTGAATTTGGAAAGAATCAGTGCAGATTCGATCACTGGCCTGACTTTGGAGCTTTTACTGTCCTCCCATTTGCACAAGCGACATATACACGTCAAGCGACTACTGATGATATCGCCCACACTGTTTACGTCGCCTTTATAATGCCAATATGCAGTTTACTCATAGACGTCTCAAGAAACTAAAAAACCAGAGGGGAGAGTTTTTAGGCTTAAACAAGCGCAGCGGCGACGAGAACAGAGACTGCGAAGTACACCCAATAGACGCGCTAAGCTTCCCTACCTAGGTTCTCATCTACGCAGCACTTGTTTAATGTTAACTTAACAGTCCGCGTCAGCTCACTCTGCTTTACTGTCTAGGGTTTCCAAACTACTGTATAACCAGCGTGCAACATTTCGCCTTGCGCCCCGTCGGACTCGGTTCTCGAGGGCAGAACAAGCGAAGGCCTTTTACAGTCAGCGTCACTATATACAGGTATATGCGTATGAGTCCCTCGAGGCAGAAGCCTCTCGCGGGGCTTATAACTTGCGCCAAAGAAGCCAAGGAAGCGTCGCTATTCGCGACATCGCTTCGCTGATCCGAACTTGTGGCACCGTTTGCAGCCGGGGGGGGGGGGGGGGGGGGGGGGGGGGGGGGAGGGGGGGGTGATTCTTTCTTGTCGTATGACTAATCGCCTCCGGAGTAACACAGCGCAGTCAGTCTCGCCAGAAGTCGGGTTCTCTTCACTAAGGGCAGCTTCGCCTTTGCAGGCCTGCGAGGCATCGGCCGTTGTCTCTCCGGCGCTTTTTGTTAACGCGGAGACGCCGGTACAATAAGGCGCGCGAGGCAATCGGACCGTGGGGACGCTGCTGTAAATGCTTCCGATCCGCCAGTTCTGGAGTCGCCCCGTCCTTGATAGTAGGAGCTTTAACCGGGAACTGAAGCGAGCTGTGCTTGGTGCGGGAACGAGTACTAAGAGTTATCGAAGTATGAATTTTAAAGCGATGACTTTATGAGCTACTTTATCGAGGATAATGGGAACCAAAGTCGGCGTAGTAGGCATCCAAAATGCAACTGTAGGCAACTGAAAAATCCTAGTTTATCTCACCTAGTTATCCGGTTATGTCATCCTGTTAGCCTGAAATCAATTACCTAAAATGATATCCAGCTCCCCAGATTGTTGAACATGCAGACTTGACCACATAAATACGTTATCTACAGCACTGTGTGTGTGGGGGGAAGGGGGGGGATGAGAGGAGGAAGTTAGACTGGACGCATCATCAGAAAAGGTCAAAGGGTATGGGTAGCTCTCGCTGTTACCGTTTATTTGTTCCAAACGGGGCTTGTAGGATTGATTCGCTTTATGATTAAGCTACTCTTCACAGAGACTGGTGCAATTTGTGTTTTGGTTTGGTTTGGTTTGTGGGGTTTAACGTCCCAAAGCGACACAGGCTATGAGAGACGCCGTAGTGGAGGACTCCGGGAATTTCGACCACCTGGGGTTCTTTAACGTGCACTGACATCGCACAGCACACGGGCGCCTTGCTTTTCGCCTCCATCGAAAAGCGGCCACCGAGGCCGGGATTCGATCCCGCCTCCTTGGGAACAGTAGTCGAGCGCCGTAACCACTGCGCCACCCCCGGCGGGCAATTTGTGTTTTGTGCTAAATAGAAGGTGAACACTGTTATATCTTATAGGCTATTCTACTAAATGGTATTGTCATTTCGGCTTATCGTGAAAAAAATATTTATCGCAAGCAACCTGTAAACTGCAACATGTTAAATGAGCTGTTAGGAAAACAGGGAATATTTTTATGAAGTTGCCGACATCCATAATTTAATTCTTTGCGGATGTTCTCATTCACAGTAGCGCCCATTTGAGTTTCGACAGCCATCTCTATTAGACACTTTTACTGGTGCGCACAGTGACGCTGAAACAACGGCGCATGCGCACAGTGCTGCATATCTAACCACGTCTGGCGGGAGTACAACCACTACAAACCTATAATGTGCAGACGCTACTACAGCCACTTTTTGGGCTTATTTGGAAGCGTGGGTAGCACTGCTAGAGTGATTGTCCATTGTCCGCGCTAGTGGAGTAGTCACCCAATTCTTCGACGTGATAACTCCTTCCAAATGAGGGCGTTCACTTTTATTTCAAACGGTCTGATCGACATATCAAGATATTAGCATGAGTAAAAATGGCCCTCGTTTTTTCATATAGTTTGGCGATTTTCGAGCATTAAGCCTAACTGCATACTATGTGCATTATCGTCGCCTCATCATAGCAATGACCATAGCCTCCTATGACACTGGGCGAAACAGCTTCCAGCTTTGTGTTATAATTCACTTTCTTCTGCTTTCGTAGCTTTCTACTTTAAAACGCAAAGTCTGCTAATGCGCTCACCATCGTCATCAATAACTGCAGAAAGTCATTCTCCATGCGATGAAGCATTTTAATGAGTGTAAGAATCAGAATGAGAATGTTAATTTTGCACACAAAAAACTATCGATTTCGCTAAAGATGGCGCTTCACTGAGTAGCTATACGCTCGATCGACGCTCCATGCATGGCAACTTGGTGACTGCGCTGTACAATCCAGCGATCACCCCATGCGCAGGCTTACTGGTACGTCCAACTTAGTCTGCCTTATGAGCATCCAGATTTCAAGCCGCGCATTCCCGCATATTCGCCCCAAAGACGCGACTGCTAGGATCTGCCATCAGGGATGTCGGAAGACCCAGTGGTTCTTATGAGGTGACTAACATGTTTCAAGGCGAACTATTTCCGCGTGAGCCCGAAGCTGTGTCGCAAGGGCTCTTCAACGTGTCCTCTAACGAGCCGTATAAAAGTGATATTATAGGTAAGCTCTGTCTGAGTACGATAAACGTGTTACGAACTTCCAAGCCTGCGAGGAAGTAGGGATCACGAAAAAAGCAAGCAGCACAACTTGGTCAAACATCGCGTGATTCTGGAGCACCTCACGCATCGCGTCTTCCCTTTTAGCCCTAAATGCACGCCGGGCAGCAAAGAGCAAGAAGGGAAAGGTGTACAGCCAAGCCAGCAGAAAGTGCAGTTCGTGTTGTGTTCACGCATTAAGTATGAACGAAGTAGGAAGATGAGAAAAGCGAAGGTTCTGACTCGTTTGGAGCCTCAAGCACTGCAGGGGGACACTCGGAGACGCGGTCTTAAACGCCTCGCAAGTTTTAAGCCACAGCCGTTGCTGCGTCACGTCTCGCGCTCCCTGTGCAACAGCCCAGCTCTGTACATGGACGTTGCTTTGGGTGTGCTCCATCTCGTTTCATGGCATGTCGCACGCTTCAGTCTCCCTCCAGCTCCTCCTCTTTCCATTCGAGGTTCGTACGCTGCTAACGAGATCCGGGAACTTTGCGTGTCCACGTTGAAACCGCGTGAGTACGTCGCGAAAGCTGAGCTCTCGCGTCCTTGTTTTCTTTTCGCGCTGTTCCATTTGACATGTCATTTCTCACTTCCATACTGATTGCTTTTGCATTGTACTTCGGAGATGGTGGCCTAATGAAACTAGTAACTTCACGCGAAGAGAGAGCGGTCGCAGGCACGCTAATTATTCCGGTATCTCGTCATTCTATAGACCTTTGCATCGGAAGAAGAGGAGGTCAAAACACCGCCTCTCAGGGCTGTTGCAAACAGGTTCCGCTGCCGCTTCCACAGTGCTGAGTCAGGCGTACAGAACAGCCCAGCGAGCATTATGGAAACGCCCAGGCGGCCCTCGTTGCAAACATCTATATGAGGGTACATGCGTAGCCGCAACAGGACTGTCGTTCGGTTAGCATAGTTTGCGTAGATTACCTAGTACTTTGCAGGGATTTGTTTACATAGGGCGGCTCTTATCATTAATGACATGGCGTCGTCCGGGATACTCTTGTAGAGAACAAATATGCTTTGATCGTTTCCGTTTCCAATAAACACTGTTTTAGTCGTGTTCATCTCTCTGTTTCTTTTTCCTCGCGCAACGAAGCACTCTCTAAGTATATCTCCGCCGACTTTACCGTCACTACACGCTTGCTATGTTGATGGGGCAGTCGCACGCAGCGACTGCAGTGTGGCACATGGAAGACCTCAAATCCCGTGAAAGCATGCGCTTGTAGCACGGGAGAAGTTGTGGACACTACATTCGCGCTGCATGCAAAAGCTGTGATGCGTGAAAATGAGCCCGGTTCATCGCGTGACTAGACCGGATTGTTGGGCTCTCTGACATTCCTTTTATTTTTATTTTCTCAGTATTTGGTCGGAGAATTTATAAAAATGCATGAATTAAAGCAACTTGCCCAAAACCCCATCTTGTGGCTACCGGAAAGTTTTGTAATCAAATATATATTCAGATGCGCTTAAAACTCGGCAGAAGTAGAGAAGGTAAGCACTAGATGGTTTGTTGGCACTAAAACAATACCACGTTTCTTTCAGCCTCTCTGCTTAGTTGAACCGTATATACCACATTTAGATTTTTATATCAATATAATATTCCAAAGTAATCATGTTGCTTTCCACTATGTTAGCATCAATGTAACGGCGTAACGTTTAGAAATGGAGCCTTTCGCCGTCCATTATTTTGCCCTTGTGCCATTGGTATAGCTATAGCTATCGTGTCATGGTTTAGAACAAGGAATTATCTAGCCGCGTTATCTAAGGCTTGGCTTTAAAATGAAACTTAGAGTAATCAAATGCATTCGAAGAACAAAATGTACGAACTAGACCCTCTCAAATACACACCCTTCTTTTCCACGTGTGGCTTGTATTATGACATGTTTTCTCCTGTTTTAAAAACTGCTGCGTATGTATGGTCGCTCTTGATTGATTCGATTCATGACACAAGACTGTTTTAAGCCGGATACCGCTTTAACTTCAGATCTAGATTTTGCACTCCAAGAAATTGGATTGTACCTAAGAATGTACATGGAGACATTGATATAAGCTGGGAATATTCTTGTGCGTTAAAGATATCTCCGGCAGCCAGAAAAACTTGTGGCCGAAAAACTCCCCCAGTTTCCCTCTATTTCTGACCAAGAAGTGACAGAGATGGCCGTGCTAATTCAATCTCGCGTTGGGAAGAGGAACTCGCTGAGAATCCAGGACTCAGAGACACTGCACAATCCACAACACTCTCCTCGGCTGCATAACAAGATATCTG
Source organism: Amblyomma maculatum (assembly GCF_055883805.1). Taxonomy (NCBI): domain Eukaryota; kingdom Metazoa; phylum Arthropoda; class Arachnida; order Ixodida; family Ixodidae; genus Amblyomma; species Amblyomma maculatum. The sequence continues at coordinate 320,261,571 of NC_139344.1, read as the reverse complement.
CAAGGCGCTGTCAGCTCTCCACGCCTTCAACAGACACGCAGGGTACCCGCCCTAAACCCCTCTCCTCCCCTTTTACTATCCGAATCTGCGTAAATTAGACCAAGTGCGCACTGGCCTGTGCTAGGCGCCCATAAAAAGAAATAACAACGCTGCAGCCAATTTTCCACCAGCTGTGCGTATACGGCTCGAGCCTGAGGCAAGTTTCCGGGAGATGTCGGCTCCTGAAAGTAGTTGTATTGATTTATTTGTCGGGACAGCGGAACATCGAAGCCGCCAGCTGCTGCTGCTGTGGCCGAGCTCACAGAAAAAGTCCTACATCTAAAGAAAATGTAAGAAATCAATGTCGATCACCAAGATCAGATGCGTGTAGAATGGTGGCGCCATCTGGCGCCCATTTCAGAAACCACTACAAATTTTCTCTGTAGACGTAGAGAACGAGCAACATCGCAAGAGGAATACCAGCAACCGGCGAATATCTTACAGTCATCGTGCAGAGATATGCAGAAGTGCTAGCAACATGCTGCAGATGCTGATACCTGGGTGCTGCAATATTCCAGCGCTTTTGATGCATTTCTCAGTAGGACCAAATTTATCGAAATTCAATGGTTCCTTCCTCTCTCTCTCTCTGTCAGTCGCCGTCGCTACATAATTTCTCCGCAGTCCTCGAAATGCCGTCAGAGTCCATGAGACCATGCCGGTGACAAGCAGACAAGTGAATGCGTTATGAAGACGGTGTAAGGCGCAGAACGAAGTGGCATCATAAACGCTAAACATTTTACCATTTATATTCAGTCAGTGGGCAGCTTGAAACCTGAATACTTTCATCTGCACGTCTAATGGAAATATTATTGGTTGTCTTCAAACAATTCTCTTCTCCATTAGAAAAATCGGGGCGGGGGGTATTGGGATCACCATGAGTCCAGGACAATGATTCGCAAAGGTGTGTCCATTCTGAAGACATTGTAAACGCTTTTACTTGATCCCTATATGTAAGCGATTCCAAATATGAGTATGTTTTGTGTGTGTAATCCCTTTTCACATTAAGCTTATACCGCATGTTTTTTTGTGTGTGTGTTTTTTTTTACGAAATCATATGGTTCCCTAGATTATCAACGTAGGTGTCCGATGATGTCCACCTCGCTTATCTCCTCTGGCACAGCACCAGCAGAGCACCGGGCGACGGCATGCTCGCAGGCCCTTCTGCAAACGACTGAAGAACCATAACGGCACTTGCTTCTGTACTCGCGAGTGCTGTCGTAAAGCTAGATTACACTGTGGGGTCAGCAGGCGTGACATAAGAGGACGCAAGAGAGCAGTGCAAGACGAGCGCTAGATTCGACTATCGCGCGACTATGTGCGTGCGTGCGTGCGTGCGTGTGTGCGTGTGCGTGTGCGCGTGTGCGCGCGCGTGTGCGCGTGTGTGTGTGTGTGTGTGTGTGTGTGTGTGTGTGTGTGTGTGTGTGTGTGTGTGTGTGTGTGTGTGTGTGTGTGTGTGTGTGTGTGTGTGTGTGTGTGTGTGTGTGTGTGTGTGTGTGTGTGTGTGTGTGTGTGTGTGTGTGTGTGTGTGTGTGTGTGTGTGTGTGTGTGTGTGTGTGTGTGTGTGTGTGTGTGTGTGTGTGTGTGTGTGTGTGTGTGTGTGTGTGTGTGTGTGTGTGTGTGTGTGTGTGTGTGTGTGTGTGTGTGTGTGTGTGTGTGTGTGTGTGTGTGTGTGTGTGTGTGTGTGTGTGTGTGTGTGTGTGTGTGTGTGTGTGTGTGTGTGTGTGTGTGTGTGTGTGTGTGTGTGTGTGTGTGTGTGTGTGTGTGTGTGTGTGTGTGTGTGTGTGTGTGTGTGTGTGTGTGTGTGTGTGTGTGTGTGTGTGTGTGTGTGTGTGTGTGTGTGTGTGTGTGTGTGTGTGTGTGTGTGTGTGTGCGCGCGCGCGCGCACGCGCTTGCGTGCGTGCATGCGTATGGGGTCGAGTTGAAATAATACGATTTATCACTACGCAGAAAATATTTCTGTAAAACAGTGTAAGCTCAGTCAGTTGCGCTTCAGCCAAGCTGTTTGGCACAGAGTGTGCACGGCAGTGTACCAGAGTTCTGGTCTTCAGCTGTCGTATTCAAATAACGGGGCTCTACTGATGTGTTCCAAAAGCGCCAGTCAGCTACGGCGGCATGTTCCCGCTGCTCGAAAATAAACAGCAAAAAGATCAAAGTCTTCAGTGCAAAAAATACGCAAATGACGCTGGATAACTTGAAAACCGTGTTTTGAATGCAGGATCCCGGTTCCGTGTGCGGTCATTTTCCGTTTAGACCTGCTGCCAGCCACGGGATAAGCTGGAAATTGAATCGCCGGTGCGACGAGCATGAAATCGTTTGTCGTTCCAAACTAACGCACACACTTCCAATCCCACTAGTTTACAGCAATGTCAAATTTTGCATGTCCGACCACCATCCCACTTCTTTTCACATTTCTTATTTTTTTGTATACGGCTGCGTGCCGCCATCTAGGCACCTATTGACACTCTTTGAACTAATTTGCCAATTGGAACAAATATGGCGTTGCAAGACGTCCGTTCAGAGAATTACATTGACAACAATGTCAGCTTACATGTAGACTAGAGCCAAGAAAAGGCTCGGGAAACTTCCAGCCTTCGACACTAAAAGCTAGGGGGTGTAGCGATGAAGAAAGCTTGGTAGTTATAGGAAAATGGAATGAACAAGGCTTGCTTGAAAACCTCGTTAAAATTTACACTAGCAAATCTGATTCAAGAAATGACATTGGGTACTTCATTGTGCCACGCTTGTTCAAGCATTACTTCTGAACTCGGCCTTACGTGCCTTGACTAGATGGGATTATATCACCACGAGATGATGATTGATTATTTAAGTTCGTAAAATGGTTGATGGCGGTGAGCGCATTTGAAAGCTTACTTTAAGGGCTGAAAATGTCTTCAAGATTAAATTTATGTTAAAATTATGCCTTGTGACAGTGCCCTTGTTTTTGACCGGACATGAAATAACAGCCTCTATCATGTATCACTAATAACCGGTAAGAATCCTCATTAAAAATAGCGCCTTTCGCATCACTGAGGTTGTAGAGTTGCTTGATCTCATTCAATTAAAGTAATGACTAAATCATATATTATTTGAAAAAAAGATTCTTTCTTTACTAATATACAAATCGGGTGACTTTTCCTCGCATATCAATTGACAGTAATTCGAGGTGGGAATTTTCGGCCTTAATTTTTTGAAACGGTGGCGGAGGTTTTTATGTTTATTTCATAGCACGCTTTCGCTTTTGTTTTCAATTTTTTTCAGTACTATTTCCTACGGGTAACTTTTTTTTTTTTTTTCAGTAATACGACGTAGCATTCCAGTACCGTTAATCTAATCTCCCTTGCCCTGGGGTTATTAGAAATAAAATAAATAAAGAATTCGCCGTTTACATGACCATTTCACACGAGCTAAACATTCAGAAAGTAAACATGACGTCCTCATTACACTGCGAACGGCAGTTGAGCATGGCACAAAGTTTGTTTGTGCACCCACAGGAATGGAGCCAAAACTGCAGGTATTCTGCACAAAATATCATTTTGTGCGCACACAAGCTCTTCCCCTCTGTAAAAAAAAGAAGAAAAAAAACATCATTTCACACTCATTGCGTCGGCGTCAGTTGAGACCTACTAGCTGGAAGTGAAGGCGGCCTGCGGAAGCTGCCCACAGCGCTTCTGACGGCGTTCATCGCTGCGCACTGACGCGAGAGCGCGTTCTAGACGCTCCATCGCTTTGCCGCAACAGCGTCGGAGGCTGAACAGCGTCGGTTGCTCCATAAAACTCGTATTTCCTCAAGGGGAGCTTCTCCTTCGAGCGCGTTGCTGCTTAATGGCGGATGGAAGAAAATCTCGCTTCCTGGAGGCCCGCCTGACGCCTTCGCCGCGTTTTTGTTGGAAGACGGAGAATATAAAGCGTGTCCTTGTTTGTTTACTTGTTTGTTATCCCTTTTTTCGTCTTCCTTCCTTCCTTCCTTCCTTCCTTCCTTCCTTCCTTCCTTCCTTCCTTCCTTCCTTCCTTCCTTCCTTCCTTCCTTCCTTCCTTCCTTCCTTCCTTCCTTCCTTCCTTCCTTCCTTCCTTCCTTCCTTCCTTCCTTCCTTCCTTCCTTCCTTCCTTCCTTCCTTCCTTCCTTCCTTCCTTCTCTTCTTTCTTTCTCTCTTTCTCTTTCTTTACATTTCTTCTTTTCTTTGCTTATTTCGTTGTTTTTCATCTCTCTCCCTGTATGTCCTTTGGTGTTTTCCTCCACTTGCCTTTTGTTCTGCTTACGCCTCGCTCGCTATACCTTGCTCAACATGAGTCCGCATAGCAAAGAGGTCAGCTCCGATACTGGTAATGAGGGCACCTACGAATCCAGTGCCGGCCTTCCTGTTCTATACGCTCTTCCTTGGCCGGTGGCGACTTCAGCGGAAAGTCTGGCCAAGTGTGTTTGGCATGAAGCCACACTAAACAACTTTCTGTGCCGCGGATTGTCTCCAGCCTGTGTTTCGTAAGTTCATGGCTGTCTTGGCCTTCCTAATTAGAAAGAGAGTCACAAAAAAGAGGAATCAGCGCCAACACTGCAAAATCTGTGTTTATGCCGTGCACTTTAACTGCCCTGTTTCGTTTGGTTCCCCTGTGGTCAAGACGGGACTCTAAAGCCACAGAAGGAAAGCGACAGGCTCCGCGACCTGTGCACATGGGTTCGGATACTACTTAGAAAGAGTACTTAGAAACATGTATCAGCGTGATACATGTTTTGCTTAGATTCTATCTTTTGAAATTGGCTGGCCTGTGTGCTGTGCTGAATTAAAGCTACATTTCTGCGGTTAGATAAACGATTTTTATCCCTCACATCACCTAAAAACCCATTACAGGATGCAGTGACCGTTCTGTTTAAAAAAAACAAAACAGAAATATCGTCAAGCAGAAAATAGTTACAAATTGCTTAGTAGTCACAGACGGATATACCACTCGGTTACCTATGTATCCTTTTGTCAAACGCATCATTCGAAAGGAGAAGATATGCAAACTACCCGCGAAATTAATTTTTGTTCTCCTTTGAATGCGAATATTTTGTCACATACATGCGACTAAATCTGATAGCCACAGCTGTAAATACAAATTTCTTTCTCGCATCCGTCGCTACTGTGTCGTAATATGCCGTAACCGAAAAATTCCTCATTCGCCTAGACGACAGTTTTGTTTGTTTGTTAATTCGTAAGGGGGGGGGGGGGGGGTGCATTTAAGAGAAGGCTACAAGGGCCACCAACAATTCGGGCTCAGGTTGGCTGCCTGTCATGTTGCTCACCAACGTTGCTGCTGACTGCGTAGTTGCTACGCTCCATGGCTGGTGTAGCTTGCACATCTATGGGTGTTTCGTATAGCTTCACCTTTCTGCACAATTCGTTGTAACCGAGAACGCTGTTTCTGCCGCGAATTTTAACATCTAAAATCTGCAATTATGCTATAAATAATGCTTTAATATATAGTACTACCAATAAGCTGTGTTTTACGACAAAATGTTGACTGTATGTCGGGTCTGTACTCTTCTGCGCATAAAAAAAAGACCGTGTTCCGGCTCTGTAGCTTTAGCTGCGTGGCCATAAAAAGTTGCCGCCGAGTTTATAATAGCAACGATACGCTCTTGGATCACGCGGCCGTTCTGATTCTTTCACCTCGAAGCTGAACAAGAAGGCGGATGCTTTCTTTCTCTTGGAGCCAAAAAGGTACAGTCTTTGTCAAAAATATACAGCCCAATGGTTTTGCTTCTACGCCTCGTAACGGGGATCAGTGCGCATCTGCACTGTTCGAAATCTAGTAGACAAATCTAGTCCCCATTCTTCTCTATGCTTACCTATATATTACAGTATTGCTTCCAGGGGCTAAGTTAGAGTTCTTAGAAGCGGACCCCTTGGGCCGTATTATTTTGACACAGGCTGTACATATCACGCAATGCTAAAATTGCATAAACAATCACTCGGCACGTCCGTCTCAATGCGTCAGATTCATTTTCCAACCGAGACATGCAGAGCTGCCTTTCATTCCATATGCCTGCATTCAAACAAGTTCTGTAGCCTGCAAGGACAGGAGTATCGTCAGGAAGTTAAACCCGCGAACTACCACACTGCCTTCTCATATTTTATGGCTGATTTCTTTGTCATGCCGTTGAAAGTTAAAGCGATTTTAGCGCGTCACCTGAAAAGTTGAAATCATGCTAATGAACTAAATGCTCCTTATTAGAAGAGGATAAAACATCGCCAAAAATAGATGAGCGCGCATAAGATGGAACTTCAGTTGATCATTCACAATAGGATTTGTTTTTTTTTTTAGATTCAATGGCAAGGAAAACGGCAAATAATGGCTAGATTGAGAAAAGGGTCGGAAATGGTAAGGGCACAGTAGTCACACCTAGCCGCCTACTTCTTCCTGATAGCTTAGCGTTGTGCGCATGCCACTAACGCTCCGCCATTCCCCTATCCCCCTACGATACAGCCAGTCCATCCTGAAACCGTATCACCTCGAAAAGCAACATACATCCACTCTGTATGGAATCTACGCATATTAACTGAACAGTGCTTAACAAAGCTTAATAGAGATGAAAAAGAAGCCTTAGAAAAGCGGCACAAAGCTAAATCTCTGGATGTCTACTCTTCAGTTTCTCTCCATCCAGATGGTGCGCCGAACGAGAATCCGAATCAGCAAATCGTCCTCATTACCATTCGAACTGAAGCGCTGAATAAACCACCCAGAAGAACAAAGATATGCCGCGCCCACATCAATCGTAACGCACAATCGTTCTTGTATACACTCAGCAAACAATGCAATCCTTTGAGGAGCCCGCATCTGGTATGACAGTAGAAAAGGGGGGGAAATGGAGGTATAGCAGAAGAAAAGACGCAATCACTCACGTATCCGCTTAGGCGGTCGCCACTTTTTTGCGGTGAAGAATATCTAACTTATAGTCGCAAAGTTTGTTCTATAAACAACGCGCTGTGCACAATAACTCCGATGTCAAAACTAAAGTGCCCTCAAGATAACTGTTTTTTTCTTTTAGAACGCTTACCCTCAGCAAACGAAATATAAGCGGAACATCCCCTCCTGAAGCCTGACCAACCACTTCGGCTCGGCCGGAACGCAGAGAAACAGGAGAAGGAACAGTAGCGAGCAAAGCGTGACCGATGAGGAAAGCAAGGCTATCGGCAAGCGGGAAATCGGAAACGGAGATATCTTCCTTCTTCCTCTGGACTCATGATACGTGTCCAATCCTGAATCGCCGAGCTCTCTTCATAAAGGGCATCGTGCCCCAGGCGACGGTTAGCGCATCCTTGCAACGCAGCAGGGGCCTCCGTGCGCTGTGCCTTCTTCTCGTCTTTCCTCACAGTGCCTTTGTAAATGCTACGCCGAGGAGCACAATGCCAGTGAGCGATGCATCAATGATGCGTCTTTGTTCTTTGCGCCTTCCTCCTGCTCCCTTTCTTTCCTATTTTCCCCACAAGCATCCCTCTTTTCACTCGGATATATTCCCGCTTGCTAAAAGCGCGCAGCACAGAAACGATTCTTTCTAGTTCTTAATGGCTGTCGTATCGACCGATGCATCACTTTCTTAAAAAAAAAAAAAAGAAACATGCCAGTAGCTAGGGCGTGGCATCGCTTGAGCCAGTGGTGAAGAAGCAGGAGAAACCAAATAAGAATACAATTACAACGTTACGCTATACTGTTTCCAGCTTCAGTCAATCAGCATAGTCAATATGTGTAGCTTCTCTTATTATGCACCCCAACCTGCATTATCTGACATTTATAATAAAAGCCGAACCAGGCACGCTGCGTCTGTGCAGAGGCAATGCGAGGCAATAATCAGGAGCAACGCAATATCAAAAAGGTATCTGTCGCTTGTCTTCTCTAATAAATGCGCTGTGCCAGCGTATTTAGTTCAAACGAAGTGCTCCACAGTGTTGCCCGTTAATGCGTACCTCACAACTTCCGTAATGCTGCACACATTTTGTGAAGCATGGCGCAGGCTCTCCTGGTTTGCCCGCATGTAGTCCTATTTTTCTGTTCTTTGCGGACAAAGAGCAGTCAGATGCGGGAGGACGGAGAAAGCTGTGTGTGCACGCGAGTAAGCAGAGCTTCCCTTTTAGCGGAAAGGCTGCTCCCGCAGTGGGGTCTCCTGTTTTTGTGTCTTTTCTTCCCTTTCTTCTTCCTTGTACGGTCGTGTCTGCGTGCGAGGCGAGCAAACGAGAGATTTTCTTTGGCGACGAAATCGCGTTCGCTGCCGGGGCGTTCCACCTCCGTTGCCCGAAACGGAAAGCACTCGGGCCCGTTCGAACGCCGCTCCACTCTGGCTCGGAGATGGTGGCAAACGAAGCGCGTAGTTAACTTTTTCAATGTATTGCGTTCATTCGCTTCTGCGGTGCCACCCAGTACAGGCTGACGGCGATTAGAGCTAGATGAAATAAGATAGCGCATGCTTCGGCACACGCAACGTTATATCTGACCCTTTCTAGTCATCGCAGATAAGAGTGAGTGAGTGAGTGAGTGAGTGAGTGAGTGAGTGAGTGAGTGAGTGAGTGAGTGAGTGAGTGAGTGAGTGAGTGAGTGAGTGAGTGAGTGAGTGAGTGAGTGAGTGAGTGAGTGAGTGAGTGAGTGAGTGAGTGAGTGAGTGAGTGAGTGAGTGAGTGAGTGAGTGAGTGAGTGAGTGAGTGAGTGAGTGAGTGAGTGAGTGAGTGAGTGAGTGAGTGAGTGAGTGAGTGAGTGAGTGAGTGAGTGAGTGAGTGAGGTTAGCGTACATGAGCGAACGAACTTTGAGGATTTGAAAATTTCTTCGCTGTATTAGTGGTAGAAAAGCTTCGCTGTTGTCACATTGCTCTATAAGAGGTGAAAAGTGTACCGCTTTATAGAATGTCGGCATTCTGTGCATACAATTATTTTATTATGCATGCACAGAATGTATAAAGAGCCTTATATCAGAGTTTTACATCACTGGCAGGTGGGTACTGAATTTTAACCGAATGAAGCGCAGACGTGAACATATGTGCTCTAGATTCCCGACCTCCCTCTTCGGAAGACTGTCTTTGAAATCCCAACGTCGGCATTTGTTGAAATCTCACTCTGGCCTTCCGTTTCGCTCTGAGCGCCTATAGCACGAATAGCGTCTCTAACGAGGGGCGCATGACTTTGTTGAGCGAGCAGCATGAGAGCTGATTCGAGGCGGAAAAGCCAGGACCGGAACACTGCCTCCGAGTCCCTTTTTCCTTTTCTTTACAACCTTTTTCGTTCTTTCTCCCCTTGCCTCCTGGACCGATAGCTCAAGCGAAATTAATCACGCTCGCGCCGACGGGACACGCGACGGAGCTGGCTCCCTAGCGAAGCGACCGCTCCTTTCTCTGACGGCTGTGATTGCGGCGCCTCCCAATATATCGGTTCGCGCAGTCGGCGCACGAACGCTCCCGCACTAGCCCAGTAGGCAAACGACTCCCGGAGTAATTAGGCCCCTGTCACCGCTTTAGCGCTCAATCTCGGGATCCAGGATCCACATTTGCACCCAAGCCAGGAAGGACGAGGCGAGCGTGCGGTCGAGAGATACTACCTGCTCAATAAGTGAGCGTTCCATTATTAACCCTCATGTGCTAGCTAGTTTTGTTTTTTTGCTGCCTGTCGAGAAAGCGATGCAGAGCTGGAGAGAGGGGTAGAGTGCGTTAGCATCGCGCGAAGCGATTGAGCTAAATCCGCCCGAAAGATGCTGGAAGTCGTCAGCAGACCGTGTCATCGACCTGAAACTTGTGCATCTAGTCGGTCGCTCTAACGACTGGAAGCCACAGATTGAAACTTCGTTCGAGCGTGGTTGTGAACGCGGATTCCGAAGTGAAGCTGAAAAATGTGAAAGGGTGCAGAACGCTGGTCGTGAAGCAGGAAGCCAATCAACTATAGTAGGCAAGGAAGTTTTCTGAGCAGTTCTTTAGTCATTGTCATTGCTCGCCTGGACGCGACGGTCAACATACCTGGTTAGGAGAGTTAGGCAATGAGGCTGGTTGGTAGTGTTAGGCGATGAGGATGACAGTCAACTGGCCGTGGAGTTAGTTTAGCCGCGTAGACAATGCATGTCCCAGCGCAACACTTGGCTTTGAGGGCGTGACATGTGGGGTGACATGGTGTTACACATGACATATTGTAACAAGCATCGCGGTGTGGTACGGCATGCGATATACGTGGTGCTACCCAAACTTTCGAGAAAGTTTAGCACTGCGCGCGAGATGGGATAATACACTTGTACTTAGCTATGTGTGGCGAGCATTCTGACTTGTACAACATTAGTATAGGGCTTCAGTAAGAGGATCCGGAGAGCTGGTCAGCTGAGAGTATGCGTTATTTTGAAGAGAGTAATTTTGCAACTATGCGCAGAAATTCTGGACAAGCGCAGTTTTTCACTGAAATTTTGTCCATCAACACAATTGTTTCGTACATCAAAAAATTTAAGCTTGACACTGAATATCAAAAAAAAAAACTCTTTGTTTGCTTTGCATTACCTGTTTTTGCAGGACAAGCTAAGAATTTGCTTCGCATTACTGAAAGATTGGACCACTTCCATAAAATATGTTCATATACCATGTGTTCGGCGCATGATACCCTTAGATGCTTATCTACCATAATCTGCAGTGAAACTAGCTGTAACCGCGACAATATTTTAATTGCAGTATGTTAAATTGTTTCAGGTTTGTCTCATAACTATTGCCAAAAGCGCATCTCATTGTTGTTGTTTTTTTATCGCAATATAAGATCTAAACTACTCTGTAAGAGCGTAGGACAAATATTAAAAGCAAGGTCTTGCTACACATTGCGAGGTTAAACGATCCTCACCAATATATTTATAACTACTGTCTAAGAGTTTTCAACAGTTGCATCACAATCCAAAGTAACGCCCAAAGATTCAGAGATTCGGCACTTTTCTTTTCAGCTTATATGACAGATTTCAATTGAAGGAGCAGGAAATGTGCATGAGAACATTGTTTCACACTTACTAAAACCGATTCAGAAACAATTCGTAAGCTTTGGGGAGATTTTGAAGGCAATGCCGAGAGCCAAAGCAAGGCCTTTTTGCGATGAAAATGCTTAAAAAAATGGCAACATGTCCTTAATCGACGATGAGCGCTCCAAACAACTGTCAACAACCATATACGCCGGAACGACAGCAGAATATCACGAGTTCGTCTTCCCAGATCGCAGGCGAACTATTCTCGGTGATTTCTTATTCTAACCGCCGACATAAAAGAAAGTTCAAAGCACATTTTTTAGGCTTTCAACAGGAGATGATTTTTTCTTGTTTCTCCAATTTTTGCCATGACAGCTAAGCGGCAAACTTAAATTCCGTCTTGCTTCAGCATGTATGACGAATTCATGTCAGGGACGACTTCAGCTTCATATGCAATATAGTAACTAGAGTTAAATCATGGGACTACGGTGGAGATCTTGGAATGAAACTGCAGCCGTCACTGAAGACGTCTCCCAATTAATTGCATCCGAAAACGCCGCGTCAAATTCGCAGTCAAGTCTGTGCTGATATCTTTCTTTTTTTTTTTTTTTTTCAGAGATCACAGGATTATGACAAAGAATACGTACCTCGAAGACAAACCGTCAATGGGAAGTCTCACTTTGAGATTTTGAAATGCTTAAGGAACAGAATTCGGAAAAAAATGTTATGACAAGGGAAAATCTAGGGTAGAATAAAAGAGAGAAGATGGCTATACAGTATGAAAGGGCACTGAACAGGAGTATAGGGGGAGCCTCAGTTCGCAAGCCAAGCCAAGCTTGGTTTGAGTAGCGCGATCATCACTGGCGGGGGTTCAAATACCAGTGATGATCGTGCTGCCCAGACGAAGACAAGTCCACTTTTCGAAATGTTGGCTCGACTTACAAACTGAAGCTCCCTATCTACCCTTGCTCAATGCTCTTGCATGGCAAGTGAAAGAATCACAACCTGTGTCTTCCCCCTCATGACAACATTACCGCTCACCGTAGCTGTTTTTTTTTTTTTTTCATTGCTAACCTCCGAAAACATCACAGCGCTTGGGAAGCCACGCTATTTCTTCGCTTTTTTCTTGTTTTGTAAAGTCAAATTTAGGCAGAGTAAGCATCGGTTTAGCACAGAGAGATCCGGTCGGAATCGCTGGAGGTACTCAAAACATTTACTTGGCACGTCCACGGAAGCATGGAATAATGGGAGAAACGCTGAGATCATTATACGCATGCTGAAGGTGGCTACTTCAAAAAAGAAAATGGTGCAAACTATGAGTTGTAGTTATCACAGTTGTTTCGATTGAGTACCCCTAATTATTAGACTGCACTCGTACGGCATAAATGGTTTTGTGTGACGTATGCAATGGTAGCATATGGTATGGTAGCTTAAGGTATGGTATGGTATGGTATGGTATGGTATGGTATGGTATGGTATGGTATGGTATGGTATGGTATGGTATGGTATGGTATGGTATGGTATGGTATGGTATGGTATGGTATGGTATGGTATGGTATGGTACGGGACGGTATGGTATCGCTTGGTACGGTGTGGCACATGGTATGTGGTAATGCATGGCATGCCGTGTGGTATGACCTATGGTATTACGTGGTGCGGCATATGGTTTGGCATGTTGTGGCGTATGCTATAAATTTATGTTATTTTCTTCAACGTTTACCAACTAACACGCTAATGGCACAAAACACGTGTAAAATGAAGCACGATTTATGTAAGAAGAGGCAACGCTGACGTGCACTTTGTTTCTTTTAACACAAGTCATTCATTGATAACTCTGCACCTGCGCTTTTTACTTTCTCGGGTGTATTTTTCATTTCAGTAACTTACGGGTTCTGTCTCGCAGCCTCCCCTGCACTGATCGTTCTTCAACTCGCACAGCATTCAACATCTACTACTACTGTCGTCGCCGCATAAGTGCGCTGCGAATATCGAGTGAAAAATGCTCCCCGAGAGTCGCTACTTACGAGCTCAGTGGGGGAAATTCCACCCTACATGTTGCGCAGGTCTCGTGTACTTGAAAAACAAACGTGATTAGGAAAATATTTTCTTCGAAAAATCACTCTCGCGGATGGTGCGAAATGTTTTCGCAACGCTACTGCATACAAACGATACGAGCCGGACGCGAATGGAGTTAACTGTAAGGAGGAGAGAGTGTTTGGGAGGTGGGGGGGTCATATATATGTGTGTTGCGACGAAAGATGGCTCTTGCATTTGAGACGATGCTCGAGCAAGCACAGCCACCTTTTGCAAATAGCCTACTCAGTCTGAGATTTCTCCATGGCACTGCAGTAAGCATCGTGTCTATCTGTGCTTATATCGAAACTTCTTGATTGTACCAGTTGAGAAACTCCCCTTCAGACATGAATAAATTTTAGTTTGAATATTTTTGTGCTCACAGGTTGTGGAGCCGTCTAGCAGCGGCGAATAAAAGCTACTTGCTATTGTTTGCTTCAAGTAAGCACTTTTCTTCTTTTCTCCTTTACCTCTTAATTATTTCTATAGCTGTTAAGCCTAAGAATTTGCGCTACCGCATCTTCTGAACACATTTTGTTGTCAGATGTCGTGCAAAATTGAAGTTCACTACTTCGACGCAGCTTTAATGTCCGCGGACGTAGTCACTATTCGTAAACAACCAAATTTTTACCAACTTGCACCGCCGCTTTCGATACACGGTACCTATGCGAAATTTCACAACTGGTAATATTAAAGAGCTGTGTTTATTGCGTCTCTGGAACGTCAGAAAACAGACAGACATTTTGCTCCCGTTCTCCCGATACTTCAACAACGCAGGTACCGTGCAGCTGTTATTCCTTACCTGTTCCTCTTTTCGCGCATACCTGGCATGTCACAATGCAGCGCTCTTGCCTGAACCGAAATCTATTCGAGGCTTATGTAGCTGCCAATGTTCAGGACGTGCGAGTGGGTGTTTCTTGCTTTTGTTTTCTATTCTTTTTGCGCTCTTCCTACTACGTTTATTTTTTCATTATTGACTGATTTTCTGCGAACATAAACGCGAACGAGGCAGAGGCACTCAGGAGATTGCAGAGCCCGTCCACGCCATCGCCTTTATTGCCTCGTTACGCTATCGTATACACGTCCGCTTAGCTCTTCCCGCGAATGGAGCACAGGCACGAAAGAGGCTTCGCAAGGGATTTGTTACTACACCATGTTTGCTTTATTATTATCACTTTGCTCAGCTGCACAGATGAATTAAGCAAAGAAAATTCCGCATAGCATGCTTGCTCTCGGACGTTTTAAACTTTCTCAGCCTTTGGAAGACGTTTAGTCTGTGCAGTACTTCTCCGATTGACCGGAGCCCGCTGGTTAAGCACAGGCTGAATTATTTTTTAAGCATTTTAGTGCTCAGCGGTTTTCTATTCATACTTCCTTTTTTTCTCCACATATTTTTGCTTTCCACTTTAATCTTCTGACACAGGTATCTTTCGAGCGTAGTACTAAAAGCGTAGTATACAAATAACTGGACCATCAATATCACAAAAATCATCAGCAGCATTGCTGCAGTAAGTCAAAATTCGTTACCCAGAGATAGGCGTTACAAATACACGCATGTTGAAATCATCAGAACTTATATAGCCTCGTTGGTGAGCAAATTATATTTTTTGTATCATTGCTGGTGTTCAGCGTAAACGTTCATAAACAGGTTCTATTGCACAGCTCCCAAAAGAAAGCGCACAATTTCACAAGCATGCAGTTTAAAAACATTCGTCAAAGCGAGTGAAATATAAGCGTGTCGTGAATGCTGTGATTGTCTTCTAGCACCGCGGTTAGTGTGCAGTTCCCCATTTCATGAAACTCAGAGAAGATGAAGGTCATGCAAGTGGAACAACACTTCGGCATTAATACCGCGTTAACTTTGTGATCAAGGGTTGATTTCGGTGCTTTTATGATTTCCAGAAATATTTTTCAAAAACCTTTTAGAGGCGGTCAGATGTGTTCAGTTTAAAGAGCCAGAACCTTGACGTCATTTGTCCTCACCAAACTCCGAGAAGTTCATTGTGAAGACGCGAAAAAAAAAAGAATAAGTAGAACTTAAAACAATTTGGTTATCAGAAATATTTCTACGTAGTACTAGTGTCGTTATATATATTTTTTTTTTTTGTTATGAATATGAATAAGTGTTCTTTTATCTCCCACGGCGGAGCATGAGCAGAAATAAAATATACTGAGTCATGGGCTTATAACCAGAGCTTTTGGTTCATACCAGTTGCGAAACTACGCTACAAAAAGTGACCGGCTTTTGTACGCATTTTTTAGATGTCTATGAATTGTCGCGCCCTCTTGAAAGGCTCAATACAAGCTTTTTGCTATTGCCGCCATTGCCTTTTGGAAATCAAATGTTTCTCTCTTATTTTTCAGCTTAATTAACTATATGACTGTTATCCTAATAATTTTTGCCGTTGCAAGTCTTCAACTAATTTTATTGTTCCATGATAGTTGTGCATTTAGCAACAATCAGAAAGTTTGGAATTTAGACGCAGTTTCTTTTAATGACAGCGAGTGCCGCAACCATTCGTAAGCACCCAAATTTTGACCAATCAAAACCGCCATTTTTTGATACATGGGCCCTATGGGAAGCTTCGCTACTGGTAGTATTAAGAGCTCTGCTTATAACATGTTTCTGCTGTTTGGGGCTCAGCAGTTCATTCTAACGCCGTACTCAATTTATGATGAAAAAAAAAGCCAGCATTTTTTAGATTTCTTTTGCATTTTGCTCGTTCAGACAAATTCGTCAAGCGCTAACACCCAGAAATTAGGAACATTTAGTGCTTAGCAGGCTCTTTCTTTTTGCTCATTTTACCCCACTGGCGCGAAAGCGAAGAAAGGGAGAACAATACATATCGCTTTGATGCTTATTTCCACATGACATGACTCGCCTACATATGTAATCATAGTTTAAGACATCAAGTTAATGGGGAGCATTTTAGTTTAACCAATTTCCTAAGTGAGATGATATTTCCAAGAGAACCAAGACGCAAAGGCAACAATCGTAAATACCAAAAATTGGTAACATAGCCCTGCAGGAGATAATAGCCTAGAATTCATGCTATAGGCCTCAAAAAGAGCAGTAATGTGAACATAATAATTTCTTACGAGATCAGACAGGACGAGAACACCCCGCGTGTTGAGTGCTCCTGCTGTACCTTCCGCCTCTGCATGCGTTAAAAAATATATCTGCTCATTATAACGTCCCGACTGTTTTGTAAATGTACGCTTCCAGTAACGCGAGTATTTATTACCCTGATGTTAATGCGTAACTTACTTTTCTTATGCGTGTGAGCCAGCTGGGATCATTAATAAAAAGACTAAAGCATTTAACACAGACACAGACATCGAATAATACAGGACGAGCGCTAAACATCAACTGAGGATTTACAAAAATATTTCCAACGATTACGTTACTTCCTAATGCGAAATTTGAGCGCAGCTCGTCAGCTGTTCCACCTTTTTCGATAGATTGAGGCAAATATTTCGAGCAAGACATGTATTTACTATTACAGATAACTATTTTATTTTTCACAAATATTCATTCAAGAAACACTCCACTAACAGTTCTTGACTGTCATGAAGGAAGTTTTGAGGCCGGAGAAATGAAGAGAGCGATTAAGTTATCGGGAGGTTGCGGGAGGCAGCGCGTGGGCCAATAAAAACGTTGCGCGACGAAGAGACTAATGCCACAAGCTGCAGACGAGAAGAAAGAACCTTCGCACATATCTTAAACTGACTTCAAAACGCTGTAGCCAAAGTTAGCAAATGTCTCATCGAATTTCTAGCAATATATGTTTTAAAGAAAAATGAGGGTAGACTAGATCCAGGCCAGACCTTCCTCGTAAGCCAAGGGACGATCGGGTAGAGATCCAGACTGTCAAACTTGGTGTATATATGCAAACTACATCAAAATATTATGCTTTTCTCTGTGAG